>NC_039368.1:105516532-106261215 GCF_003573695.1 Papaver somniferum
ACCAGGCTTGTAGTTAAAGCTCACATTGCGCGGCAATTTTTTTAACCAAGGGGTGAAGAGTAAGAGCAAACAACAAAGGGCCCAAAGGATCACCTTTTTGAACACCCTGGGAGAGGCGGTAACATGATCCATGTAATATAAACGAGCAGGAGAAGCGTAACAAAATTCAACCCACCGAGAGATCGATGGGAACAATTTACGTACCTCAAAAAGCATGGAAGATCTGTCAATGAGGTTAAAATCATTCGAGAAATCTACCAGTAACATGGAAAGATTATCTGAGTCCTCTTTCTCCTCAATCATACGGTTAACAGCATGTATGATTGCCTCCCACCACATTTAGCACCTACTCCAAACTGATAGTCTCCTAAATACGCATTTACTTCCTTGCCAACAAAAGTTACAGCGCATTTGGAGACGAGCCTTCTCCATATTTTCCCCACAACAATGGGGCGTAAGCCGCCACCCGGCTTAACCAAGGGAGTAAGAGGTGCACTCGCGACAAATTCCCCCAAAACAGCTGGACACAAGCCTTCAAGCCAAAGATTAACTACCTCCGTGATAGCTGCGAGTACCTCCTCTGAAATGGCAGCTACGGAGCTACTGATGGCATCTAAGAGATGTTGCGCCCTGAAGCCATCCCTACCGTAGGAAGTACCTTTAGGAAAGCTTTTTAGGCGGCTCAAAACAAGATCAGTTGATGCTGTCATAGCCTCCACGACAACAGAGCTGGTCGGAATCTGAGGGGGAGCAACAAATGGATGCTTACTCTGTAATTCATTCAGAGTGCCATCATTATCAGGAGCTACTCCACTGGAAGTGAGAGTACGTATGGCTGCAGTATAAAGGCCGCTATTCAGTTTGGTCCTACACAACCGTAGGTTAGTGACCTCTTGGTTGTTCGGCAAAGTCTTCTTCCTCTTGTACCGTAGTTCTTGTACACTCCTGTGTTCGTACAAAACATTATGTATCAACCTCATACAGCCATTAACCTCTTCCCACTGATTCAAGGCCAAATTAATGGACCTGACTTGCATTTTTTCTTGGTTGAAGCCTTCTCTTCCTGAGTGCTTTGAGGAATATACATATGGAGAATACATACGGGAAAAAGCAAGAGCTGAATCCAAAGTGTCAAATCCTTAGGCGAGGGGCTGTGCTAGTGTAAGAGAGAGCATGTGGACCTAAGACGGGTCGTGCCAACCGGAACTTACAATAACGTTCTTCATACTCTACGGTTGATTCTTCCTTTCGATTCTTCTTTTTAATCTTCTGATTTATGTTATTGCTTCGAATTTTTTAAAAGGGTTTTCTAAAAAAACTTTATGTCTAATTAAATTTCTTTTTTCTCCCAAATGTGTTTACAGCTTGTTTGTGTCCAAATGGCGTTTGCCACAGTATATGAATTGGTAAAGGCGTATGCAGAGGTTGTTTTTGAGATCGTTGAAGCAATGTTGTTCAGTAAGATTATCATCAAGATCCTGGAAGTGTTCATGGGAATCGTTGTCAATACCGATCCAGATCAGTCAAGAGGTAACCGTGAATTCAGCGTCAACCTATTTCAAAAATTCAAAATTCAAAAAATTAGTTATCATATCTCAATTTTCACCCTGATTTTCCTCGCATGGTCAAATGCCAGCTTTGTTATTTCCATACATATAGAAAATTCTCTTAAACATGATTTACACAATTTATGGAAATATTCAAGTGATGATTTCCAAACCCTAATCCAAAAAAGAAGTCAATATATATCAAACATATCTCTTAGGTTTGATTCAATGGACACCAATAGAAAAACCCATTTCTCTTGCTCAAGCAATATGGCTATGGAAAACGATTCTACTGTGTCAGAACTAGTTCAAAAGTTTAAAACTGCAACTATTGAACTGGGAGAATCTTCAGATATAATAAGTCACCAAAATAAAGAAGAAGTATCTAAAGAAACAAATCAATGGGAATATAGTTTGATAGGGAAAATAATCATTGAAGGAAATATGGGTCTGAAAATGGTGGAAAATAACATTCGCTACGCCTGGCCTTTTCTTGCTGAAGATGAAGTGCAGATCGTGGAAATAAATACCAACTTTATGGTATTCAACTTCAAAGATTGGGATACTCTCAACAAAATCTTTATTACAAGACCATGGAGTGTGAATGGGAGTTTAATCATGCTGCATCATTATAACTCAAATTTGTTGTACCAGGAACTGGACTTGAACAATCAAGCTTTTTGGATCCAACTAAAGAAACTGCTGCCAGAACATATGAAGATTGAAACTATAAGGAAGATTGGAGCTCTCATGGGGGAAGTTGTAGTCATTGATCCAGAAGATGCTATCCCAAAGGCAGGAAACCCTGTTAAAGTTTGTGTCAAAATAGATATCAACAATCCACTTAGGAGCGGAGTCCTAGCAATGACTGATGCAGGATGTACTAGATGGATTCGGTTCTTTTATGAAAAACAACCAAATAAGATCTGCCCTGAATGCTTCATTCTTAATCACAAGAAAGGAGTTTGCAAGGCAGCGACATACTATTTGGAGGCTTTGCACAAAAGAGCTCACTATTTTGGAACAAAGAGTCTGAATGGGAAAAACCAGATAGCCGAACCGAGAACTATGTTTCAGATTCCTAAGAGGGTCCAGAGGAACAATATAAAAAAATCTCTTTTTGTCCCTCCACAAGATGGTGTTAAGATTAATGTGGCAACTTTATTGACTATCACCGAAGGGGAAGGTGGAGGAGATGCCAGACTTGGCAAGAGACAGAGAAATGATACTACTGACAAGAACCATGACATGACTACTGAGCTGGGTGATAATCTTATGGGAACACAATCAACCTCAAAAGCCATTCAGCAGGACAAACAAGTCAAACACATGGAAGGGGAGGAAAAGGTTTTTGCTAGACTGAACTTCTTTATTCTCAGTTTTCAAATTATTCTTCCCTGCACTGATAAAAAATTTATTTGTCTTAGGCTTAGGAAAATGCAGATTTTATCCTGGAATGTTTGTGGGTTTGGTAACAAATACACTAGAATGCACCTAAGAGATCTTGTTAGAGCTCAAAACCCTGATATGATTTTTATGTCTGAAACTAAAAACATAATGAGAAAAATGAAACTCTATATTGCTCCTCTGAAATATCCTAATGTTTTTTTTTTCCATGATCCCACAGGTGCTTCAGGAGAACTGTGTCTACTTTGGAAAGATGGAATGGATATGAAAATCATAGACTGTCAGTATAATGCTATAAACTGTCTCATTAGTATTGATGCTAGAACTAAAGAGTCTTTGATTTCCTTTGTTTATGGTCCCTTAGAAGATAGTATCAGGATCAATCAATGGGACTATCTCAACACTGTGTACAACCATTATAAACTTCCTTGGGCTGTTATAGGTGACTTAAACTTCATTCTTAGTCAAGATGAAAAAGAGGGAGGCAATAATGTGAGTTAGTCTGATTTAGATAAAGCTAATAACATTCTTAACAGCTGTAACTTGCATAGTATGTCCTTTATAGGAAACCCATATACTTGGACCAATAGGAGACATGGTCAAGATCTAATTCTAGAAAGACTAGATAGATGTCTTACTAATTTAGATTGGAAACAAAACTATCCTAAAGCTGTTGTTTACCATATGATCCCTATGGCTAGTGATCATTGTCCAATTCTCTTAACTAATGCTATAAATGAATCTAAGGTTTTTAAACCATTTAGATTTAACAGATCCTGGTTTTGAGATGCTTCTTGTAAAGAACTTATTGCAAAAAGATGGAAGAGATATGGTATGGGATCTCCTGCCTTTAGACATACTAAATCCTTGTCTACCACCAAGCATGAATTAAGAGATTGGAATTATAATATTTTTGGTAATATCTCCACCAAGATCATTAGATTGGAATCTACTTTACAAAATCTGTTAAATGCTAATAATGCTCCTAACTCTGTTGTTGTTGTTTTGGAAGTGCAATCCAAGCTTAAACATTGGCATGACATTGAAGAAGATTTTTGGAGGCAAAGAGGTAAGGAAGAAGCTTTTAAATTTGGAGAAAGAAATACAGCCTACTTCCATAATAAAACCAATTTCAGGAGGAAAAGGACTCAGATTGAAACTATCCAAAATGAGATGGGAATTTGGCTTACTGAGAGGGAGGAAATTGCTGCTAATTTGAAGAGTCATTTCTTCAAAATGAGCAGAACTGCCAGACCCCCTAATGTTGGCTCTTATCTAGACCATATAGTTCCTTGTATCACTGCTGAAGATAAAAACATGTTAAATAGCATTCCTAGTCATGAAGAAGTTAAAAATGTTGTCTTTAGTATGCAACCTTGGACAACTCCTGTTCCTGATGGATTCCCACCTGGATTCTATCATGAAATGTGGTCTACACTTGGAGATGACACTGTAAGTATGGTTCGGTCTTTCTTTAGAAGCAAACACTTATTAAAACAAATAAACCATAATTTTGTCAGCCTCATACCTAAAACTAATAACCCTAAAACTGCCTCAGATTTTAGGCCAATTAGTATATGTAATGTAGGTTATAAAATCATCTTTAAATTGATTGCATCTAGGCTGAAAAGTTTATTAGATAGAATTATAACTCCTTATTAATCAGTTTTCCTTTCTGGCAGGCTTATTACTGACAATATTGTGATTGCCCATGAGTTAATAGATTCTATGAAGCATTGTAAAGCTGAAAAAGGCTGGATGGCTATCAAGCTGGATATGTCAAAAGCTTTTGACAGAATAGAATGGAGCTTCTTGCTGGAGACCCTAACTAAATTAGGCTTTGATGAAGATTTTTGCAGCATGATTCACCAATGCCTTTCCACTGTCAGCACTTCTATCATGCTAAATGGCTCTCCTGGTGATATCTTTACTCCTCAAAGGGCTTAAGACAAGGAGACCCCTTGTCCCCCTATTTATTCATTCTATTTATGGATTCATTCTCTAGAGCTCTTATAAATGCTCAAAATAAAGGTGATATTCATGGTACGAAGGCTAACAAAAATTCCCCTTCCATATCACACTTATTTTTTGCAGATGATTGCCTGCTCTTCACCAAGGCTAATACTAAAGAAGTTAGGAAACTAAATGAAATTATAGAGCAGTTTAGTCTCTACTCTGGTCAGGCAGTTAACTTCAGCAAGTCAGGTCTTTCTTTTAGTGCTAATATTCCTAATAATGTTAAGAATAATATAGCTAACATTCTGCAGATAAAGAAACTAGCTTTAAATGACAAGTACCTTGGTGTCCCACTTCTTCTCCAGCAAAATAAAATGGAATCTTTTTCTAGTATCATTGATAACTCTTATGGCAGACTAGCTGACTGGAAGGCTCAATTTCTGAATCAGCCTGAAAGGACTATCCTTATTCAATCTGTCTTGGGTACTATTGCTTCCCACCAGATGGCAGTGTTTCCAATGCCAAAGAAGATGACTGACAAGCTAGACTCTATACACATGAGATTCTGGTGGAACAAAAAACATGGGAGGAAAGGTATGTATTTTATAAAATGGAAGGAAGTTGCACAAGTTAAAGAATTAGGAGGTCTAGGTATTAAACAATCTGCCATTATGAACCAAGTTCTTTTATCTAAATTGGCATGGAGAATGATAAATAACCCAGATGCTTTATGGGTTAAACTTATGGAAAGTAAATATTTCTTTGGTGTTAATCCTCTAACTGGTGCTATTAATGGTACAAGTTCTTGGATTTGGAGAGGAGTCCAACAAGGTCTAGAAATTATCAAAAAAAAATGTTTGCTGGGAGGTAGGTGATGGATCTAGGATAAATATATGGAAGGATATCTGGATACCAGATAGAGAAAATACTGTTGACAATTCCCTGGTTTCTGCTAACATGGAACATGTCAGCCAGCTGATAGATCATGATACTAAACAATGGGATCTGAATATTCTCAATTGTTTGTTTAATAGTACTACTGTTACTAGAATCACTAGGATCAGGATTCCTAATAATGGTAAAGATAGACTAAGATGGAAACACACTAGAGATGGTAATTTCACAGTGAAAACTGCTTATAGAGTGATTCAAAACTCTTCTAGTACCAGTGTTCAAAATAGTTGGAACTGTAAAGGTTTTTGGAAGAAAGACCTCCCACCTAGGATTTTGCATTTCCTATGGAAATGTATCCAAAAGTGTCTAAGTTCGCATATCACTACTTGTCCTAGTACCTGTATTTTTTGCGATAATGCTACTGAAACTCTTCAGCATTTGTTTTGTGAATGTAATGTCACAAAGAATATATGGAGGCTAGCTGATACTACTATTGCTAGCTTTATGGATACTGTTGTGCTTCACGATTGGTTACTGTGCAGTTTTCTATCTGTTAATAATAATTCAGCTAATACAAATACTAGTATTGATAAAATTGTTACAGGTATATGGATAATTTGGAAGGTAAGATGCTCACTGGTGTTTGATAATGTTCAAGTTAGAATGACAGATGTTGCAATAAATATTAACAGGGAGTATAGTGAATGGTTAAATCATAAAACTACTCATTTATCTATGATACATAATGTAGTGGCAGATGCTCCAACTTGGAAATGCCCAGATATGGGAAAGTTTAAGATTAACTTTGATGCATCTTTTTACAAAGAAACTGGAAAGGCTGGAATAAGACTAATATGGCGTGGTTTTGCAGGTGTTTGCCATGGAGTTAGATGTATCCCCACAACTGCAGTAGATGCGGAACAGGCTGAAGTACTGGCGTTGTTAGAAGAAATCAAATGGGCAAAAGTGATGGGACTCAAAGATGTTCACTTGAGGGAGATTGTAACAATGTGGTGCTGGAAGCTAATAGAAACATAGGAGCTGTACACTGGTTCCATAACAACATTCTTGAAGACTGCATTTCTTTACTTAATCAATTTGATTCCTGGACTTGTTCTTTTGTTAAAATACTAGCTAATAATGCAGCACATGTAGCTGCAAAATTCTCTACTGATTTACTAGGAAAAACGGATTAGAACAATTCATTTCCATCAGGAATTGAGGATTGTATGCAAGTAGATTCTACTGTCTAAAAGATCATCAATAAAATTCATTTTCGTATTAAAAAAAAACTCCTTAGGCGAGGCAATTACTTTTTGAAGAAAATTCTTGAAAGTGCGAGCAAAATGGAGCCTGCATTTGGTAGGAATACTCGAGACAGTTGGAATGTTAGCTTGAAAAACTGTATTCAGTAAATCAAGACTCGCAGTAGGCAAGAGCACCTCCTCAGACTTGTCTGTAACAACATTGGAGAATGCACTGGAACTTTTTGGGGCTTCAACACCTACAACAGTAGCAGGGGATGAGACAATATCACTCTGTTGCAGCTTGCAACTCTTTCCCCATGCATTGATATGCATACACTGAGAGCAAAGACAACTTCTCAAGTGCTACAATCAAAATCCCATGCCATATACACAACACCATTGCTCTGCAATCTCTCTCGACATCTGTTCTTGCCTTCTTCCCTCTTATAATGCTGATTCTTCAAATGGTTAAACATAGACACTCGCAATAGCCCTCTACCACCAACACCGTTCCTACAACCATCCAAGCCACGATATGAACATTGGAAAAGATCATCGCTTCCAGCAGGGTTTGAAGAACACAGAGCAATAGGAGTTGCAGGATGGGATTGAGGTATGAGAGTTGTGGAAGCTATACAGGGAACAATTCCAAGCATTGGACGATAAAGGTCGACAGCAAAACCCTAGATGAAGAAGCAATCTGTGAAAACCCTAGGAAATTACACAAGATGTTGTTAAGGTCGGAAAGGGTATCGATGTGCAACTGAAAAGGAAGAGAATGAATCTGAGGGAAGAAAGCGATGAGCAGGGATCAACCAGAATCGGTTTGATCAATTGAAAACACACTGACTGTGTGATCGCATGGAAATCGACCCTCCGTGAATAATATGATTTTCGCCGCTTCCTTCTTCACCTCTTCTCTTCTTCCTGTTTTAGATTAATAATATGATTTCAGGTGATTTTCCTTTGCTGTGGTTAAAAGCTGAATCAAGCCCTCTTCTTAGAGATTCTGGCCCCACCAATACTATTTTGGTTTTCGGCCACCACTTTTTTGGTTATCTTACACCACCGGGTTGTTTTTCTTTTTACGTATCTATTAGTCCATATACTTGCCGAATATTGGGAGGAAAACCTAAATATTTCCTCCGCTTCCTTCTTCACCTCTTCTCTTCTTCCTGTTTGACTTTGTGTTTTTTGCGCTGATCTTTTTTTGTTTTTATGCCGCTGGTCATATGCTTTGATATGGAATCGTGGCTTTTAGATCATGACATCATGTTCCGATAAACTGAATCATAAAACTAAACCAAGAAACTGAAATTAGGGTTTGAATTCACTGTTATTGATATCGTTTAATGATGCTTCAGTGTCATACTTATTTGTGATATTGATTTATTGTATATTGATTTATTAACAGGTGCCAAACGAGAACTCTCCGCCAGGTACGAATTTTTTTTCGATTTTCTGTTTGTTTTTTTGTTTGTTTGAATATTGTATACTATGCTATGGACCGACTGGGGGTTATTGATCAATAAGTTAAGTTCAGTAGTTGATTTTGATTTCTATTAATAATTAATTTTGCTCATTAATTAGTGCTTGATTAGAGAAATTTCCTTAAGAGAGTTGATTTCTGATTCATTGTTAATTTATTTGCAATAAGGCACAAGTATGTGCCACATGTGAAGTCTTAATGACCCACCGGTGATGGTTACACGATCCTAGGAATATATGAGCAAAAATGTGAAACTACTTCTATCGTACCTTGAAGATGGAAATGCCCGAATGGATTTGGTATTGTATATTAGTTTTTTTTTTTACTATATATGATTCAGATACATTTGATGATAGAAACAAGTTTTTATTTTGATTACTTACACCTGAATTAAGGGAATTTCTGGGACTTGCGTGTATACATATTCCCTTAAAATGTATTTTGAAACTTGATTATTGAGTTTTTGCAACTTAAACTAAGCTAATCATAGGTTCTTCTCTCCATCGGAATAATAGGGCCGCGAAAAAAATGCGGATATGGTTGAATGGTAAAATTTCTCTTTGCCAAGGAGAAAAATAAAAAGGTTTCCTTAGAAAAAAAAAATCCATAAAAGCATTTGAAAGGTATCTTTATATTTGTATGAGATACTGATATGTATGAGACCCTTCCTGCTACTTGACATATATTCCAAATTTGTATGAGGCTTGCTGAGGTTTTATAGTACCAATATGCCATGTCATAGGTTAGTGTTGTGATACGTACTGCAACGGAGGTAGGTAAATTCATCAACAAAGGAAGTTAAATTTTGTTTTCATGCAACAATGGCATACTGCAATGTTAGTCTTGGTTATACTTAGCCTTATCTTGAGTAAGGTGAGACACTAGCTTTGTTCATAGATGCTGCAGGTTGCATCTTAGATTATGGATACTAATCCGCTATCTAGATCATTTTCTAAGACCTACTGCAGTGCTCGGGCTTTTGACTGTAGAGGAAAATGTAAAAATTCAGGTATTTGGGAAAATTTTGAATGGTAATCAAAAGTATCCGTTGCAGCAATCTTAGGCGTGTCAATATGGAGTATTTGGTGATTTATTTTTTTATTTTATTTTTTGTCGCAGGGATTATCAACAATTTCATTTTCCATCTAGGAAGATACCGACCAACGCTTAAAAAAAAGTTTATCATGAGTCATCGCCACCTGCAAGCATTCGTAGGATGATTTCCCTGGTGGAAATTAAACTAAACAAATTGAACAAACATGGTTGACATAAATAAAGGATGATGTAAACTGGCTGCCAGCTGAGATTCAGGGGTTGTACTTCTTAGTGTATGAACCCACAGCCAATGCAAATGAATGAGAAAGTGGTGTTCCAGAATTATGGATGGTGACCAACCCGGAGGTAATACGTATGTCGTCTATGAAGTTTTAAGTACAATGTAATTATCACTTCCTAATCAGAAATACCCATTGAATCAACATCGTTGAATGCACTGCAGATAAATGTGCATGAGAAATGACTTGATGCGGGTATAAATTTGTCGAAGTCCTCATGCGTGAAAAGTTACATTTTTGAAGAAGATCAGAATCATAAAGAGAAATAAAAATTCATAGATCATTATGTGTGGAAACTATAAGAGAAATAAAATTTCTATTTTTAGATTTCATTATTTTTAATAGATTTCATTATTCTTTTGATGTTAGTTTTGATTATTTAAAATTCTATGTAGAATTATCAATTTTAGCATGTTTTTGCTATTTGAGTTCCCTATTTTTCACTATTTCATGTTTAATCTGTACAAGATATCTAGGCCCATGCAGAGCACAGGCGCAATAACTAGTTTTAATAATCGGAAGAGAAAAAATTACAAAAATTAGATGGGAGCCTGGTAAAAAACACATATAATTTTTCAAATGAACACAAAAAATTTAAAACTCTAATTCATGTTATTTGCATGTTCTGATGAATATTGGGTTGGATTTGATCCAGTCATTGCCTTGTGATGTGAAACATATTATTTTTGTTTTCAAAATCAGTTTGGTCCTAGATATTTGGTCCTCTCTGTTGCGAGAGAGACGAGTCATCTGAAACTGTTCTTGGTATGAAGGGATATTGAAAGGCAAGAATTGGTGGAGACTCTACAAATTGAATGACTTTTAAATGATCTTGATAATTTTATGTAAGGTTTTGAGTGGGTTTGGATTAATGTTGGCAGGATACAATCGAGATTTTTGGTATCGGTTCAGGTTTAGGTTCATGACAGAGACAAATCTTCAAATCCCAGTGAAACGATATTTGATAAAACTTTATGTAGCTCGAGATTTCGACGAGGATGTTAATAAAAAAATTAGTAATAAAATTCAGATCTCATCAGGAAAAATTGAATTATTCTTCTTTTTTTTTGCTAGGAAAAATTGATCTTATTAAAAGTAAGAAAATTACATTTTAGAGTTGAAAAAATCAGGGACATTTCCCATCCATTTTCCCGAGGTTCTAGTCCTCCTACTAAACTTAGCTGCTTGATCAGCTAAAATTATATGGTTTGTTTTAAGAAATTCAAACTTAACCAAATGAAAACAAGAACTAATTGTTTTACAATCTTCTAAGACTGATTTATTATACTAAAATATTTGATTGCTAGTGGAATTAAAAGCATCTATTATTGTCTTAGCATCACTGATAACACACACTTTCTCAAGTCTTTTAGCTTTGCCCATGTCACTGCCTCTAGTAATGCTAGACTTTCAGCTTCTTCTGCATTCCTCACTGAGTCGGCTTTGAGTTTGCATCCGATGAAGGAACCTGCAGTATTTAACATGATCAAACTAATACCTGAAAAGTTAGTATTAATATTTTTATCATATGCAACATCATTGAAAACAACCACACAATCATCTGGCAAGGAATTAGTGATCATGGAAAGAGTTTTCTCTTCAGTAGAGACTGCAAGGACAGACTCTTGTGAGATAACATCATTCAAAAAGGTCTCAGTGTCTGTGACCAGTTTCATTGCTAGTCTAGCTGTAACATGATGGTTTAAAGTTTTTCCTTGGAAGACACAAGAACATCTTTCTTTCCAAATACTCCAAGCAATAGTGAAAACATCAGCAGTCTTATCTTTCAATCTGTTGTCAGAAATCCATTTGACAACCCAATCTTGTATGTTGATTAGAGAGTTACTATCTTGCTCAATAATGTCAGCATATGGGGTTAGAGACCAAATAGATTTAGCAAATTGACAGTGCAAGAGAATATGCTCAAGAGTTTCAAGAGAATCAATGTTACACATACTGCAAGAATTGTTATGCCTATCAAAAAACCTAGCAAGCACTGAGTTGGCAGGGAGGGTGTTTTCATGGCACTTCCATATGAATATCTGAACTTTAGAGATAACTGAGAGTTTCCATAGGGCTTTATAGAAAGGATTACTTCTTTGGACATTATTCATGTAATCAATCTGACCATAAATGACTTTATAAGCAGACTTAACAGTGAAAAGCCCATTTTTAGAATGAGGCCAAATAAGTCTATCACACCCTGAAAGAGGGATCCTAGTATTAAGGATATTCTTAGCATTGTTAGGAGTGAACAAAGCTCTAACAAGCTCAGGGTTCCAATATTTAGTGTCATTATCTATAAAATTAGAGACAACAAGGTTTGGATTGGGATTAGTAACAAACAAAGGCTCACAAGAATCAGGAATCCAATTATCTCTAAAGGCGGAAATACTCTTACCATCCTTAACTTCCCAAACATAATGTTTCAAAATGAAATCTATACCACGACTAATACTCCTCCAAGCCCAGGAACAATCATCATTCTTAGAGTAGTGAAGAGGGTGACAGTTTTTAAAGTATTTGCATTTAAGAATGACCACCCACAGAGCGTTAAGATTTTGAATCAACTTCCAAGCAGTTTTAGATAAAAGTGATAAGTTAACATGCTTAAGATTTCTAAAGCCTAACCCACCTTGATATTTATGAGAACAAACTCTAGGCCAAGATCTAAAATAAATACCACCGGTTCTAGACTTACCCCACCAGAAATCTCTTTGGGAAGCTTCCATACTATTAATAATACTGTCAGGAATTATGAAGGTATTCATGTGATAGATTAGAGAAGATTTTAGCACATTTTGGACCATGACAGATCTACCAGCCTGGTTAAAATACTTACCTTTCCACTTAGCAACCCTTTTATCAAAATGATCATTAAGATAATTGAAAGAATCAGTTCTAGACTTAGTTATAAAAAGGGGAAGGCCTAGATATTTTTCATTCAAAGCAATTTTCTTGACTTTTAAATCATTGATAAGAGAGACAGCATGATCAGGATGAACATTATTACTAAAGAAACATCCAGATTTTTGAAGGTTAATCACTTGACCAGAAGCCATACTGAAATCCTTAATTAATCCCAACAGATTATTAGCTTCAGCATGAGAGGCTTTAGCAAAAATAAGACAATCGTCGGCGAAGAGAAGATGGCTTATGCTAGGGGCATTTTGCTAACTTTTATGCCATGAATAAGGTTATTTTCCTCGATATTTATGAGATATCTTGAAAAAGATTCCATGCAAATTATGAAAAGGTATGGAGACAAGGGATCTCCTTGTCTCAGACCCCTAGTCGGTTTATAGGATTTGCATGAAGATTCATTTAACAAAATGGATATGCTAGTGGTGCTAATGCACTGATGTATTATAAGTCAAACCAATGCTCAGAAAAACCAAAAGCAATAAGAATATCTCTTAGGAAAAATCATTCGACTCTGTCAAAGGCCTTAGACATGTCAAGTTTAAGACTCATTGTAGCGCCCTCAAAGCTAACAGCTGACTAATCCAAGAGATTAACTAAATAAAGAGTCACCAAGAAACCAAATCAAATACCTAAGCATTCAATTAAGAGATCTGATACAAAACTATCCCCGCTCATAAATATATAAATACAAGAACTTATCTCAAATGATACATATATACAATAGTCATTTGGTTAAAAAATATAATATGCAACATAATAAACATAGCAAAAGTCAACTAATTAACAGAGTCAACTCCTTGAAGCTTTCACTGCGCAACTCTGATCTGTCTCTGAAATAGAAAGTGGGAAAGGGTGAGCACATCATCCCTAGAAGGGGTGCCCAGCAGGAATAACATTTACCTTTAAAGAAATCATGGGCAAGATTTGGAAAACAATACATGTTTTCCCAAACATCAAAGTGACTAAATCACTGGAAATGCACAAACATGTATATGGACCAACTCCTTCCAAACAATATATATCATGGTGTCTCGTTTGATCGTTCCGCTCCTAGATAGTTATATGGTGACTCGTGCCGCACCTATTAAGCATAGCTCGAAAGTGAGTAGTATAAATGAAGGAGCGTATCCTATATACCACACGTGGAAATTCTCATTTCCCATAACAATTCATAATGACAACAAACATTACAAGCCCTTTCCAATTCATGGAAAGATTCAAAGAATCAACAGAACAATCATAACACAAACTAAACAATGCATGAAATGTCCGAACGGACAATGCATGAGTTTGTAAACATAAACTTTTGTAAAAGAAACAATAATGGTTTCGAAAGAGATAAAATTATTCCCACCTCTTTTGATGACAAGCCACGCCTACCTCGAGATCCACGATCCACTGGTTCATCCTTTGAATCGATCGTTGTTAATATAGACCAACTGTTATTCACACAAGAAGTCTAAGAATCTAGCCAAAAGGCTCATACAAGAATCATACAAGTCTATCTAATGGTTCCAAGCCCATTTAGGACTTTACACATTTTCATTCTTTGTCTTTAGCATAGATAAGGTTTACTAATTCAATTGGGTTAATTTTATAGTCCATTAGCCAAGTCTTAAGAATATCTACAACTTTGTAGAAGAAATCGAAAGCTAATTCGGACCATAAGTGGTCCAATCATCAAATTAAGATAACTAGACCTAAGACCGAGTCCACTGTACAAGCCCATTACACAAGGCCTGGTCCACTAGGGTTAACTAACGGTCTCTAACAGTCAAACTAACAGTCAAAAGTCAACTAATAGTCAACGTCATAAAGATCAACGTCCAGGGTCAATGGTCAAAGAAACCAACTCAGTCAAGATTCACTGAGTCAAGTCTGGTCAGGTAGTCACTGAGTTAACTCTGTCAGACACACTAAGTCAACTAAACAAATGAGTCAGCTAAACTGACTAGGATAACTAATAGGTCCAAACCATTGATCTAACAATGGATTTCCATTCTATCAGATTAGGTGTAAACATTTTCACTAAACAAAAACAACAACAACTCAAACATTTATCTTAATAACTTCACAACTCAATACAACAGTAGACTGAGTTTACCTTGATTTGCATTGCAGGCTTTTACTAAGATCACTGCCATAACAACATTACACTCTTCTTCAGCTTACACATCTTACCAGTTCATAATTCCTGTAATTTCTACATCTAAGATTCAACTCAAACAACGTTGTCTGACTTCATCTACAAACATTCAGTCATTCTCACTCTGCTCAACTAGAAAACACATAATACAAATCTCATAACTTGCAACTCCATCCACAACATCACTAATACAAACAACTCTACACACACATCATCAACTATAAGACAATTTGAGTCCAACAACAATCTCATTATCACTTCAACCAATACACAAAGTTACATTCATCATATAAAACCACCACCTGCACATCCATTCATACTTCTCCAGAGATTCATCCTTAATGAATTTAATCCAATAACCACACCACTTGTAGTACAATACTACCATTCAACCTGTAACTCAAGCACATTCCAACAAAAGACAATTCTCTGTAACTCAATACAATACGAATTATAACTCCAGCTACATGTTATATCCATCTAAATAGTTACCTCAACATTCATCATTTCATATAGATCAAACTGAACTTCATCTTCATCTTATATCCATACACCACAGCAGCACCAGCCTCTTTTCCTAACTCCAATTCTTCAACAGAACCCTATCATCGTATCATCTTAGCAAACAGTCATATCCTGTAATTTTCATAACTCAGCCACTACAACTCAACTAATTCTTAATTCCGATTTAACTTCATATCCACAAGTCATACACTAACACCACCAACCAAACACATACTCACATTACTTCTTAGCCCTGAGATTTCAAATCCATCTCACAAATTAACACCAACACATGCAGTTCAGACTAATAACGACATAAACATTTTCAGTACTGCAAATCTTCATATCAGCAACATCATATCTACACAGCAAACCCATTCATCCAATTACTGAAATATAATCAATCACTTCAAAATTCCTAAACAGAATCAAATATAAGAAACCTTAAATTAGATTACCTTTTATATTCTTCTTGAGTTCGATCCCACATCCAGACCAACACCAGTAATACTCCATCACCTTCTCAGTATGAGAATCAAGTCCGAGTTCTTCATCAGCTTCAATTCAACATGAGATTCATAACTTCAAACATTAACTATCGATTCCATGATATTCGACAACCTTATTCCCTAATTCAGATCAAACCCATCCTTGAATTGCCTGATAACATCCTCAATTTCACACAATCCCCCAATCAACTCAAGAACCCTAACTCAGTTCATTTTGCAGAAACCCTAACCTTTTGATTCTTCACTGAAATAACTTCATAACTTCAATTAAACATCTACCCATTTCATCTCCATCTTCCATCCATCTACTAAACCTATCAATTCTCCTCATGATCTCAAAATCAATAACAAAACCATAACTTCGTGCTTTCTCCACAGATCGACATCTCTTCTTCTTCTCAGGTTCAAACAACCACAGTGCTATCACCAACATCTACTACATAATCTTTCCACCTTTTAACGATCTCAGAAACACCGATTTTCTTTCTTTCTCTCTCTCTCTCTCTCAAAATCAGCAGCCGTGAAGAACAGGGGAAAGAAAGAAAAGAGAGGAGGAAAGAAGAAGAAAGAGGAAAGAGGAAAAGAGAATGAGTTTCTCTTCGACACGTCTTACTGATAAGGCCAAGGAAAAATGATAAAGGTACTCACCCAGATGATATGGGAAGCCCGGATCGGCTAAGTTACGAAATAACTATTTTGCCCTTCAATTAAATCTGATGATATCTTCTTAGTCTGATATCCGAATGACACGTTCGAGTAGTCTGTTTTGTATAACTTCTCGAGTTCTATCTAACGTTACTAGTTTTGTATCTCAATCGTTGTTAGATTAATTCCTATTAATTAACGTTTGTGTTAAACTAATCGAGTTATCAGCGGCTAAGACGTCTCTTGACTAGTCTAATAGCGTTGAAGAACTTGAGGGTCTTTACACCCATGACACCCCATTTATCCTTTTTCCTCTTCCTTTTCATTGTGTGAACCAGTTCATGAGCAATGATGACATTTTCTTGAATATTCCTATTAGGGACATAAGCAACCTAGTAAGAGCTTATCATTTTGCTCAGTAAAGGTTTCATTCTATTTACAATAATCTTAGAAATGATTTTGTAACTAGAATTAACAATGAAATGGGTCTAAAATCAGAGGGACTAGAAGGATTATCAATTTTTGGAATCAAGGACAAGAAAGTATGGTTCATCTCCTTTAATAGATGTTTAGATTTAAAGAAACTATTGACTGTCTGCCAAACATCATATATTAAGAGGTCTATATTTTCCTTGTAGAACCCAGGTGGAAAACCATCGGGCCCTGGGGAAGTCCAGGGGGTCATTTGGTTTATGGTATCAATAATTTCATGCTTGGTAACAGGTCTAAGCAGTGTCAAATTATCAATATCAGAGATACAAGGGTCTATGCAATTAAGAATTTCAGTATTTCTATATACGGATTAGAAGTAGTCCCTATAGAACTGAAATGATTCACCAAGAGGGTTTCAAGATCAACTCTGTCATTAACCCATTGCCCACTACCATTTTTGAGAGCACTAATATGGTTAAAGTGATTTCTTCTATTAGCATAATTATGGTAGAATCCAGTATTTCTATCAAAAGATTTAAAGTACTCTTGTCTAGATTTCCGGGCATAGGAGTCTTCTTGAACTTTTTTCCAGTGTTCTAGATCAAACTCTACTTGTTTAATCAATTCCACATTCTCAGAGGAATGAGGAAGATTAGTCAGATCATTGAGTTGATTATTTAGAGTCCTAACCTTATGATCAGTATTGCCGAAATATTGGATATTCCACAATTTAAGATCATGTTTAACAAACCTATGTCTGTTAGCTAATTTGTATGGAGCAGAACCTCTAACAGATGGATCACTTCTCCAACACTTGAAATAACGATAAGGCTTACTACCTTGGTTAGACATGGGATTAGTCTCCAAGATGATTGGTATGTGATCACTGCCTATAGTTTCAATATGGTGAACCACATAGGAACCATAATGAGATAACCAGTGACCATTACCAAGAGCCCTATCAAGTCTAGCATAAATACAATCATTGTCGGCCTGTCTATTGTTCCAAGTAAATTTATTCCCAATGTACCCTAAATCTGAAAGTTCAGCATTATCTATAATAAATTGGATTTCAGGGTACTCTAAAGTTGTGGGAGTGGAGAAAGTAGATCTTTCATGGGAATGCATAGTAATATTAAGATCATCTATGATTACCCATAGAAGATTGGCTCTAGCACCAATTTCCCCAATGTATTTCCATTGTTCCATTTTCTCTTCATGGTATACAGAACCATAGAGAAAAATGGCTAGAAATTCAGGCTTACTTGTATTATCAGAAATCATGACATTGATCATTTTATCGGTGTTAGGATAATTGAAAACCAGTTTTCCAAAGAAGAGAAATACCCCCAGCACGACCAATAGAGGGAAAAACCTATGAGTTAGGGTAATTGAACCTCCTAAGATATTAATTCATCTTAGAAGATTCATTTTTAGTCTCACATAGGAATATCATATCAGGGTTTTGACCTCTGATCAAGTTCCATGGAGAGTTTCTGGTGGTAGGGTTGCCGAATCCCTGACAATTCCACGACAAAATTCTCATGGTGGGAGTATTTAAAAGACCAAAATTGTAGATGTAAAAATTGATACAAACTCTGAAGTTAAACAGAAAAATGGACTGAATGTCACACACTTTAACTAAGCACCCACAAGACTAGTAAACAATGATATTTATGGCATAGTAGATAGCTAAACAAACAGCACAGCACACACCAACAATCAAGTCACTTAGTTGAGTCTCAACAGGCCAACTAAATTTTTTAGGAAACAACAAACCAGAGAACAGATTTTTATGAACAAAGCAATCAAAAGACAAATTAAACAAATGCAATTCAGCAGAACAACTAAAAAGGTTAGGATCACTCAAAGCACAACTACCCAATAAGTGGTTCTGAACAGAATTTCAACAAATAAATCAGTGAAGGAGATAATCACACAACACTTGTTTAACAACTTAAACTCATATGTGAGATTATAAAAATGCAAGAGATAACAACTAAAAGTGTTTCTTAAGTGGTCTAAGTAATAATTTAGATTATTAATTAGGGTTTAAGGATAACAGTAATTCAAGGGAAAAAGGAGTAGAGAAAAATAAAAATTAGGGTTTGAATTTTTAGGGGAAATAAAATCAAAGATTAGGGGTACCTGATTAGCAGCCCCCATGTTATTAATCAGTGCAATTTCTTCCTCAACAGCTGGATCTACTTCAACATCCTCCATCTCCACACCTTCCATTGGTACTGTTTTATTGTTGGCCAACTTGGACTGGTTTCTTTTCATCATGGTTCCAGTGAGTTTCAGATCGGTAACCTTGCTTGAATTTTTGAGCAGAGACGGGTTTGATTCTCCTTGATTGAATCGCTTTGAGAAGTTTCAACAGATACGTTTCTCGACCTTTTGGTTTGTCTCTCTTCAGAATTATCGATCTCATCTCTGCCAATATCTACGGATAAGGACCCATTTTCTATATCGGCTCCCGTATTAGACATAGGGGCACTAGAAACGTTAACAGCACCCGAATCACCATCAGCAGTAGCTTCCACTTCATAATCTTCTTGTTTCAGACTCCATATTTCATACTCCTCTTGGGACATTGAATCAAGTTGATGTTGTAGTGCAACTTGCTCACAATTATCATCTGAATGATCAACCACCCAGCATTGATCACATATATGATATGGTTGCTTTTCCCAGTGATATTTAACCCAAGCTTCTCCTCCAGATGTTGTTCTCAACCAAGCACCTATCTTCAATGGAGATGTTAAGTTCATTCGAATTCTGGCCTTCACCATTCTACCAATCCTATGATGAGCATTAGGAGGATCAATCGCAATTTTTTCTCCCAAATCTTGAATGATTTCGTCTATCACACGTTTAGATGTTCCAACTGGAGATTTCTGAACTTGACAGTCCAGTTTTGATAAATGAACTTTGCATCAGCCAATGGAACTTTGGGATTGTAGATTTCCACAGCAAGTAAGAACCCTTTGACAGTCCAGGGAGCTTTCTTCACTATTTCTTCTTGTTCTTTGTCTGTGCTGAACTTGAAAATAAAAAGATTAGGACCCATAACTTTGGTTTCTCTGTTTTTGTATTTCTTCCAAATATCATTAATCTCTTCTGGAACTTCTCTGACTTCCAATACTTGAGGGAAAATGATTTTACCCAATACACTATTAGACCATTTGTCAACAGCTTTGTTAACCACTTGAGCAGATCCAAGGGTTCTTCTTTGAGGTTTAACCACCCCAATATTAGTATGTTGCATTTGAGAAGTGATACTGGAGACTTGATGTTGAGAGCTAGACTCCATAACAGGGAATTGAAGGTTGAACTGAAAAAGTTTGTGCAGAGAAAAGATACTCTATATGTTTAGTTTTTAGGTGTGGATGAAAAGGCGAGAGAAGGGTATAATTTATAGTGGGAATAGGATTACAATGAAAACCTATATTTGCATTTACAAAGATAACTTTTGTCCGTAGATAGTTAAGATATATATGTAAATGCAGATTCTTAGAAGTATTTTCCCACCGTGGCTCTAAAAGTTTGTAAGGTAATTCCTTGCGGCTAAAATTAAGTCGAGAATATTTGTGAAAGCTGTAATAGCTTAATTGCATTGAATAATTTCTGGGACGGCTGTAATCTTGTACCGGAGAGGGAGAAAAATTCAAATTTTGAATTTCAGAATATGGATCTAGAATTGCTGAAGATGAATCTTGAAACTGGTTAAACAACTTGATTTTTGATGAAAATGCTTTATCAATATTACGACTAACTTGATAGGAGACAACTCTGAGCAACCTTGTTGACACCGTCTCGGAGGTGATGGAGAACACCACTGTTGGAAAATGCACTACTGCCTCTGAATATCCCATGGCTAACATTTGAAACAGGAACTAGTGTTGAGGAGGAAACCACCACTGGATCAAACACCACTACTTAGATTTGCAACTGACTAATAAACATGGTTACTGCTACAAGATATCAGCTATCCATGAAACCACACAACATAAAGTGAAACTTTTAAAGGGATTAGCAGAAAGAAACAAGAAACGCAAAAAACAGAAGAAGGAAATTAAGTAAAAAATAAATAAGAGATAAAAGGAACTATAAAAAGGAAAAAAAAAATTAAAACAGATAGAAGTAATATTTATTAAAATCTCACTAAGTTCTAGATGACCATAAAAATAAAAAATATTATAAGACGATTGAAGATACACTGAGCTCTCCATTTCGATGTCAAAACTTGAGCTCTTCCATTTACTTTTTATTAAAAACTTTCTTTATATCTATACAAACTTAACATACGCTTGGCATATACGTAACTAGATGACTGTTGTAGTGAGTCAGATCAAAAAATTGAAGGAATGTGCAAAATCAAGTTTTACAATTTAGCAACATATATACCTGTTACTTACCGTTTCTGTTTTGTACCACAGTTATTTTATGTCACATTGTTTCAATTTGGTTTTGATTTACCATTATTATTTGAAGGGAAAAGGTCGAAAGACATCAGTTTGGATTAAGAAACTAGGAAGATATTCTTACCTCGGTGCTAAGGTGACAACAAATACTTGGGATGTAAGTAGGGTACCTGCCATCATAAGGTTCAGTTGTTGTTGTTTCTCAAGGAAACGTGTAGTTGTTTTGGGTTGCGGCATAGATATCAAAGATAGACATACTTCTCAAATATCTACAACACTTGACCAGTGATGAATTTTTTATTGTTGTTACTTCCATGGAGATTCGTGTTACTGCGGTTGCTTTGAGAACAATTGCATACAGAACTCATCAAGCAATATGTCATCTGTCAGATCGGGGGAACCAATTTCCATTATGTCTATGATGCTAGTTATCATGTCTTTGCTTGATATATTTAAGGTCATAACTCTGTGACGATGGTCTGATTGTTTGTATTAGATAGCGTTGACTTGGTATTGTGGATTGGGTATGGACTTGATCTCAAGGAAAAAGAGTCTCTTTGATGCCATCTTTGTGAAAAGCTTAGTCTTATTCACGTGTATCTTGGAGGAAGATCAGGTGTACTCTGTAGCACGGGTTTTGGAAATATTGATCCATATCGTGCATTTAGAACTCTTGGTTGGCATTTAAAGATGAGTTTTTTAGGCGTCCAACCCCTAGGAAAATAGGGGTCACTGACAAGGTTCGGCAGTGGTACTTGTATGGAGTGGAAAGTAGTGTTTTACTATGAATAGTATCAACTTTGTTTTGTGACGGATTTGATAATTGGTTAGCTCGTAAGTTAAATAAAGTTACAATATTTGGAATTTTTCTAGATATGTATGGATATTGTCAGCCGATGGTTGCAAATGTGCAGTACTTTTTTATCAGGCAAGAATCTAAGAATGGTGACATGTGTTTTTCCTCTACTTTGGACTCATTCATTTTTTTTACAGTCAAGTTCAAGGTATGTTTTCCTCTGAGGTACGGGTTTAATCTAAAGATGTGTCCTTTAATTTTCAGTTTCTTAAAGTTATAACTATTGCTATTCTGCACATTTCATTACTCGACTAAGTATGAAAATATTTTTCTAAGGAGAATGAAGTTTTTTATGTGATTTAGTTGTTTGGGAGGTTACTACAAGGTTCTGGCTGTGTATAACTGAACTTGGATAAATAAATAAAGAAGTCTGTGGTTCAGAATACATGAATCACAAAGTAACGAACGCGTTCTTCATCAGTCTTCTATTAAAGCAAGGTTTGCTTGTGATTTATTTTGGATGTTACAAGTGTGAACCTGCCCAAAGGTACTTCATAATAGTAATATTTATATGAATCATATTTTACACTTGGTTTCATTTTTCTTGGATCCAAAGGTTTGATGGAACTGTTATTATGTTATGCATGAAATACATATCTTAAACTCGTTAGGTTAGACTCATGTATGTCGCAATTCTGCCGAAAGGTGATTTGCGATACCGAGTTTTATTTTTTATTTTTTTAGTTTAAAATGTTTATTACTTGGCAGTTTTTGAGATTATGGCATCATGCTCTACCCAAAGGTGAATCAAATAACCATATGTAAACACAAGAAAGATTTTACGATACTACCTACTAACAAAAACACGCTTTCTTGCTCGGAGTACTCTAAAGAGTGAAGTCATCATCGTTCTCATCTTAGTATGTTGTTAATCTTCATAATTGTGTTGATAGGTTGAAAGTCATCATCGTCGTCGTAGCCGTCATCGTCTGATGATCTATCTTCGAGTTTATGTTTTTCACTTGCTGATTGCTCCGTGTGCTTTTAGGTTCTGAGACATACTTCCTTTTTACTGATGCATAGGTTGTTGTAGTAGTCTAGTAAAGGTAATAGTAGTTCTTGTCTTAACAGTAGAAATAGCATACTTGGTTTACCTCTGTATCTGGTTTTTCTGTTTCTGCTCGAAAACCTTTTTCAGCTCATCCACCGGTAAAAAGCCATGCCTAATCATCCTGCCTCCTCAACATATACCAATATTATACAAATATTTTTATTTGCTACTTTGAACATATCAAGAGGAATGAAATCAAAATCTTTTACTTAGCGACTTGTATTTGGGTCCGACTTCAGTATTTATAGCATTAAAAAAAAGTAGTAATTAGGATAAGGTTTGCAATATCCAGACAACAAATGCAATGGCCCCGTAGGTTCGTTCTCACGGCTCGCTCATTTCACGTTAACGACGCATATGACCACCTTTAAAGTGGATTCGGGACCATCTAGCCATCTTAATTAATCTCATGTGTATTTGAAATCGGCTCAAAATAAAGACCATAATAAACTTAGAGCATCTCTAATAGCGTGTATAAAATATCTACGGTGGAAGTCTTAACAGACCTTTACTTAACATGTTAGAAAATGTTATGGACACCGCTACAGACTCTGATTCTTTGAAGATACACCAAATCAAGCCAAGGGAGCTATCAAAATTAAAAGATTAACCGATCATATTATCTGTATGTACCGAGCACTGTAGAGAACATGAACACCTAAAAGCACACTGCATCCAGCAATGCAGGTGCATGCTTTAACATACCATGGTTCAAAGTTTACACTGGCTTCTCCGGACAAGGAGATTTGTACCATACCTTTATACTCATGTAGATGTAGAAGAACAAAAAGTATGGGAGAATTGGAAGTCGGCAAACAATCATACTGAATCCATTCACACTTCTAGACAAAAAAAAAGGATTATTCAGACAGAGAAAAAAAACAATGTTTTGATTGAAACGACCCAAATTTTTGTTGAAGTTCATACCATGATATCGCAGTCACGCTCTAATATAGGACAGCGGAAGAACGCAAGGAGAATCCACTCCTAAATCAAATAACTCACTCCAATCCAGGAGCTACGGTAACTCTAATCCAAGAGTAAAAGATAAGAAAATGGTTTATAACCAATGAACTGATTCAATAAAATTGATAATATTAAGTGAGCGAAAAGCTGACTCTAAAGAACAAACTTTTTGGCACTTATAGTGCGACCAAATCCTAACAATGGATTCTTACTAAACTTAACAAATCTTTAAGTATATAATACTTAACAAGAATACTCATATAATTTAATATATTCCCTTTTACTGGACCCCTACTTAAACAGGGAGAGATACGCAAATCCTGTGAGGTTTGGAAACTCGACTAGCCACTGCGACTTGTTTGGATACGTCCCGTATCAGACTCTCCCACTGCGACTAAACTCGTCCCGAGTTTTCCACGATCATTAACAGCTGCACAATCACCAGTAGCTGCGACATGTAACACCCTATTAGGAAGCATTTCTTTTTCCTCTCTGACTGATTGTCGCTTGGTTGGTAGTAGCGTCACCTTCGTTCCCCACCAATAGAACTCATAGGAGTTGGCATTTCCGCAGAATAAAGCATCCACATCATACTGCCATGGTCGTTATAAAAGAACGTGGCATGAATCCATGTCTATCACTTCACAGGTAATAACATCACGATAAACCGTTCCAAAAGAAATTGGAATCTTGCAGACTCGTTCAATTCTGGTTTCTAACCCAGTTTTAATCCAGCCGACACGATAAGGACGAGGGTGTGGATCTGCCGGTAAACCGAGTTCTCGAACTAACTTCCAAGATATAAGATTTTCTGTACTCCCGCTATCAATAATAAAGTCACATACCTTTTCTAGAATTATTCCTTTGTATTCAAAAAGCTTGTTTCTTTGAGTAATTTCATCAATTTTTGGCGTCAGGAGTACCTTCCTTTTTGTACTGTCATATTGTAGCACTTTCCTTACCACTAGGATAGCCTCCACATCGTCAGCATAAACAACAGATTCCTCATTTGACCTGGACTCAGTAATCTTGTCTTCATCTCCTCCGACTAGTGCGGTTCGTCGTCCTTTTGGACACTCGTTTGAAAGATGTCCAGGATGCCTACAACGGTAGTAAATAGTAGACATTGGTCTTGCATAAGAGTTGTTGTTATTCTTCATTGCTGGTGCAGTAGATGATTCAATGGAAGGTCATTTGCTGACTGAGAACGTGAGTTGATTGTTATTAAAGGGACCTGCTGGCTTCTCCTTTGATCGTTCTACCCCATCCTAGAAGTTTGGGTTCCTTTTATATTCAGATTTCACCCTTGTTTGCTGTTGTATCTCTATCTTTTGAGCAAGAAAAACTGCTTCCGTTACGGAATAGATGGACTGCAAGTAAAGGGCTTCGCTGATTTCTGGTCTTAAACCGCTGATGTATCGATAGACTAGTTGATCTTCGGTTTCAGGGAGGTTAACTCTCGCACCTATCCGGTAAAATACCTCAGTATATTCATTCACTGACATATTTCCTTGTGAGTACTGTTGGTAGCTTTGAAAAAGATTTTGCGAAAAATCAGGTAGGAGGAAACGAATCTTCATCATGCATCGTATTTCGGGCCATGAGGTGACTGCCGGTTCTCCCGTAAGCCTTCGATTGTGTTCAGTTTGCCTCCACCAGGTGCCTGCCCCGTCTTTGAGCTTGTATGCGACTAGCTTTACTCGCTGCGATTCTGGGATTCGCATATACTCAAAACAAAAATCTCTACGGATGCAACATAATCGAGAAACCCCTTCATATCAATTGTTCCGTCATAACTTGGGACGTCCAATTTCATCTTGTAGGCAGCGTTTGGATCGTCTTCTTCTCGAAAATTATTAGTTTGGTATGCCTCATCAAAAACATTTTCAGATTTATCCTCGTACTCAATAGGAATACGCCGAGAACCTCCTCTAAACCCTGTAAACCTCCTTCTTGGAACTGAATGCTCCAACAATAAATTCCTGGGGATCGATTCGAACTCTTCAAAATCACCAAAATGATCAGGAAGAAAATCATATTCAGAAAATCCATGAACATCACGTCCAACCCTTCGTCTGCACTATTCAAAATAAGGGTTTCGGTTAGTACCTCTAGAATTTAAGATATTACCTTCCGGTGTAGTTTTTAGGGTTGAATCTTTGATATGAGTGTTGATAAGGTCCATGATGTCGTTCTCCATCTCGACCGAATCTTTGGGGTGGTTGTTGATGTTGACGGCGTTCTGCATCTCACCTCGTTCCAGATTCAAAGACTTTAGGGATTCCTGCAGTTCCTTTAAGATCTTTGTGTGAGCAGTTATGGTTTCACCAAGAGAAGCAATAGAAGTATCTTGAGCTTTGATCATCATCGACATCAGATCATTGTTGGTACTTTCCTCAATAAGTTCCTCAGAATTTTCTCATTAGGTTTTGCACCATTGATGCCTTCGTTAGCCATCTTTGTTGGCTTCGTCATGGAATCAGTCTTCCAGGCAAGGATGGGAAACAGGAAAGAACTAGCTCTTGATAACACCTAATATAGGACAGCGGAAGCAATAAGAAACAGGTTAGAACACAAGGAGAATTCACTCCTTAATCAAATAAATCACTCCAATCCAGGAGCTACGGTAACTCTAATCCAAGAGTAAAAGATAAGAGAATAGTTTATAACCAATGAACTGATTCAATAAGATTGATAATATTAAGTGAGCGAAAAGCTGAGCCTAAAGAACAGACTCTTTGGCACTTATAGTGCGACCAAATCCTAACAATGAATTCCTACGAAACTTAACAAATCTTTAAGTATCTAATACTTAACAAGAATACTCATATAATGTAATATCTTCCCTTTTATTGGACATGTACTTAAACAGGGAGAAGTATGCAAATCCTGTGAGGTTTGGAAACTCGACTAGCCACTATGACTTGTTTGGATACGTCCCGTATCACACTCTCCGGTTTATGTTTATGGAGAGACTCGTAAAAAATCCTTGAACCAACCTCTGCACATACAAGATACCAGAAACCTCATTACCCAATCAAATAAACCCCATTAAAAAATCACAAAAAAATAATCAAAAATAACACACTTTCCTCCGGCTCATGATTCTGACCAGGCAAACTAAAAACCTTCTTCCTGTTTCCGAGGGTAGAGATTTCCTCATCATCTCTGATTTCTTCTTCCTTTTGAATGGGTTTCTTCTCAACAGACGGCATTTTCACGGAGATTTCTGGGTAGACAGAAAGGAGGGACTACTGCAGGTCTGCAAGAGAGATTATTATAGAATTCAGGTTGGCGGGTCCTATAAGGTCTTTCTTATTTTTTCCATTTTAGTTAGAGCAACGTTCTAAAAAAATCTAAGAAAATCATATTCTTTTACTTACACGGTTATTTAGGGGAAAAATACATATTTTCCTTCGTATGTATCATCAAAACTTAAAAATCGTATGATGAATATTCTAGGAAAAGTTTTGTTTACTTGACCAGTAAAACGAATATGCTAATTAAGGTTTAAGTTTAGGTGTATTTTAGGGGTATGCCACCACGTCTACGATTCTTTTTTTTTTCTGGTTATGCTCAATATTTATTATTTTGATAATAGATATGAAAACATGTACCCAAAAATATGATAATCATCCAAAATTATAAAATCATATTAACTTTCAATAAACTAGTGGTACGAGATAAGTTGTCCCAAATTTCAATAATTATTAACCATTCAATAAATTATTTTATTTATTATTTTTAACACTATGTTTCATTTTCCGTTAATGTTGCTTCCTCTTTTGTATTTTAGTCTTTTATTTTCTCTAAAATCTATTCTTAGTTAAAAAATAATAATCTCACAGTAAAAGGATCGATAAAGTGTCAAATGGACGCTAGTATATTGATAAAACTTTGGTAAATTCCTTTCTTAATTTCATTCATAGTAGTTCTATAGATATTTATACATGACCGATAACTTGGAGACTCAAAACTTTCCTAAGACACGGATTTGAGACTTTCCTTATAAGTCTCAAAATCATGACTTACATGGACAATCCTTTCCTAATATATCACTTACCTTATCGGTCTCACATTAGTGACTTACATGGACAATACTTTCCATAGACTGACCACTACGGTCTTGGAAAGTATTACACTTTCCTTAATACCCCCCCTCAAGACGGAGCATGCAGGTCACAAATGCCCATCTTGGACAAAAGACCTTGAAACTGAACTCGGCCTAATGATTTGGTGAAGATATCCGCCAACTGCAACCCCGTAGGAGTATAAGAGGGAGAAATAATTTTCTGTACTATCGCATCCCTGATGAGATGACAATCA
Source organism: Papaver somniferum (assembly GCF_003573695.1). NCBI lineage: Eukaryota > Viridiplantae > Streptophyta > Magnoliopsida > Ranunculales > Papaveraceae > Papaver > Papaver somniferum. The sequence continues at coordinate 105,545,194 of NC_039368.1, forward strand.
ACTTCTATATGTTTAGTTCTTTCGTGAAAAACGGGATTCTGAGCAATATACAATGCCGACTGACTATCACAAAGAAGACTCATTCCCTGTGTATGACAAACTCCCAAATCACCTAGTAATTGCTTCAACCACTTCAATTCACAAGTAGCTGCAGCCATAGATCTGTATTCTGCTTCAGCTGAACTCCGAGAAACTGTGTACTGCTTTTTGGTCTTCCAAGACACTGGTGAATCTCCAAGAAGCACAAACCATCATGTCAACGATCGTCTAGTCAAAGGACAGCTTGCCCAATCTGAATCACACCAGCCTTTTAAACTTAGAATACTATCAGAGCGCAACAAAATTCCTTGCCCAGGATTCTTTTTCAAATATCTAACTACCCGAAGTACAGCCTCCCAATGTTCTTGTCTTGGATGCTGCATAAACTGTGACAAAATATGCACAGAATAAGCTAGATCTGGTCTAGTCACAGCCAGATAAATCAATCTTCCAATCAGTCGTCGATACCTTTCTGCATCACTCAGCAGCGGCCCTGTTGCCAAAGCTAGACGATGATTAGTTTCCATTGGAAACTCTGCTGGTTTTGCTCCTAATAACCCCGTCTCCATAATAATGTCCAATGCATATTTCCGTTGACAAACATAAATGCCTTGCTTACTGCGAGCTATCTCCAAGCCCAGAAAATATTTTAATTTTCCCAAATCTTTCATCTTGAAACACTATCCCAAATATGTTTTAAATTTATTTAGCTCCACTATATTATCTCCTGCAACAATCAAATCATCCACATACACCAAAACATTAAGTTGCATATTTCCTTTGATCATAGTGAAGAGAGAATAGTCTGAATAAGATTGCCGAAAACCATAATTCTTCAAAGCTGTTGATAGTTTTGCAAACCAACAACGTGGAGCCTGTTTCAAACCATACAACGATTTCTTCATTCTACATACCATATTAGGATTACCTCTCGCAAATCCAGGTGGTATTTTCATATACACCTCTTCCTCCAAATCTCCATGTAGAAATGCATTGTGCACATCCATCTGATGTACTTCCCAATTTTTAACAGCTGCAACAGCTAGAAAAGTGCGCACTGTTGTCATTTTTGCTACAGGTGCAAAGGTCTCTTTGTAATCTAAGCCTTCCACCTGATGATTTCCAAAGATCACCAATCTTGCTTTTAAACGAACCAAATTCCCATTTTCATCATACTTTTCTATATATATCCATTTACTTCCTAGTGCTCTCTTACCCTCCGGTAATTCTTGCAAAACCCAGGTATCTTGTTCTTCTAGTGCTCGTATTTCTTCTTCCATGGCTTTCCGCCATCCTGGATGTTTCATTGCTTCTTTAAAGTTGCGAGGTGCAGAACTCGCAGTTATAGCTGCAAGAAATTTCTTATACGGTGTAGAAAATTTATCACAACTAACATAATATGTCAAAGGATACGGTGTACCTGAGGAGGATGATTGTGATGAATGAAGATGAGATGGACTATTTTCTCGAGTGGTGTGCGTCACAAATCCCTTAAGCCTACTCGATGGAATTTTCGTACGCTTTCCTTTACCCATATCACCTTCTACTGCAACATCATTGCCCGGACTCATAATCCCAGCAGATCTCTCTTGAACTGCTACACGTTCTTCTTCCGTTGCAGTCATATCTTGAACTGCTACACCTTCTCCTCGTGTCACAGTCACATCTTGAACTGCTACACCTTCTCCTGTTGTCGCAGTTATGCCCGGAATGCCTAAAGCGTCTCCTGCTGTCGCAGTTACGCCTGGTACTGCCACAGTTTCTCCTGTTGTCGCTGTTACATCTTCATCATCACTCCAGTCAAACGCTGGATTCAACTGATCAGTCTCAGCTGATACACCAGTCACCTCGGTCTCAATAGAATGACCAGGCTGATCACTCTCTTTGCGAGTCGAAACTGTTGGCTGCTGCAACACAGATGTTTCATTCTTATATGGGAAACTATTCTCACAAAACTGGACGTCTCTTGACACAAGAAATTTTCTTTCATCCAAGTCATATACTTGCCATGCCTTTTTACCAAACGGATATCCAAGAAAAACACACCTCCTTCCTCTACTTGCAAATTTGTCTCCTTTATTACTTTGATCATGCACATAACACAGGCATCCAAACACTTTCAACTGATTATACGGAGGTTGCTTTCCAAACAATATTTCATACGGAGTTTTATTTTCCAGAATAGGTGTAGGAGTACGATTAATCAAATACGCAGCTGTCAATGCGCATTCTCCCCAAAACCGTATTGGCAAGTTGGCTTGAAATCTCAAAGCCCTTGCCACATTCAATATATGTTGATGCTTTCTCTCCACTCTTCCATTTTGTTGCGGAGTGCCTACACACGATGTTTCAAAAACTATCCCATTAGTCTTAAAATATCCACGCAATAAATTAAACTCGGTACCATTATCACTTCTAACAATTTTGATATCTTTATCAAATTGTCGTTTCACAAGAGCAATGAAATCAAGAAACGTTCGTTCAACTGCCGTTTTGTTTGGAAGTAAATGAATCCACACACCTCTTGAAAAATCATCTACTATTGTTAAAAAATACTGTGCTCCACAAGACGATGTAGCCCTATAAGGACCCCATAAATCTATATGAATCAACTCAAAAATACAACTGGATTTACTTAGACTACTAGTAAAGCTACTCCTATGTTGTTTCGCTCTTGGGCAAATGTCACAAACTTCATTATGCTTCTTCAATCTACTCACACCCGGCAACCTTTGCAATACTTTTTCTGATGGATGTTCCATTCGTCGATGCCACAGCTCGTATGATTCTCCACTGACTGCCATAACTTCAACTCGAGGCACACCACAGAAAATATACAGTCCACCTTGTCGTTCACCCATTCCAATCACCTTCCTCGTCAACCGGTCCTGTATAAGACATAAACTGTTAGTACATTGTACCGTACACATTAATTCATCAATAAGTTGTGTGACTGAAATTAGGTTACAAGTTATTTGAGGCACATAAAGCACATTATTAAGTCTCAAACCGCCCTGCAGAATAATAGTCCCTATTTTCTCAGATTGTGCATATTTTCCATCTGGGAGTCCAACAGTACACTTCACAATATCTTTCACATCAATCATGTCATCTCTTCTACACGTGACATGATTTGTAGCTCCCGTGTCAATAATCCAATTCGGTTTAGTTTGCTTACCTTGAAGTTGGGACGTATTTTTCTTTGCATTCAAAAACTCAAGCACCTGTCTGAGTTGTGTTGCGGTTACTCCCATCAAATCTGAGCCGTCTGAGAAATATGGACCATTTGACTGATTTGTCTCTGATATATTTAGATTATGTGCTCGAACCTGATTGCCCGTTCCTTGTCCTCTACCTCCTCTTCCATTCGCAAATCCACCACGACCTCTACCACCGGTTCTTCCACCTCGACCATATCCTCTTCCACTTCTAGGTTTATCTCCCCACCATTCAGGGTATCCAATAAGCTGAAAACAACCTTCATCTGAGTGTCCTTGTCTGCTACAGTGCTTGCAATATTTGTTAGGATCATAAGTGTTATTGAGAGTACGTTGATCAGATTGTACCTTGAACGCCATCACATTGTCATGAACTTCCGGTGTGGCAGCTACATCTCCTCTTCTGAGACGTTCCGAGTTTATCATTGTTTGATATGCTACATCTATTGAAGGTAGTGGATCTCTTGCCAACAATTGTTCACGCAAGGAACCATAGACAGCATCTAGTCCAATTAAGAAATAATGTAGTAAATCTTCTTCTCTCAAAGTACTAACCTGTGTTGCAATATCACACTCGCACTTGCCACACTTACACGTTGGTACATTCATATATGTAATCATCTCATCCCATATCTTATTCAATCTTCCAAAATAAGCAGCCACACTTTCTGTTTGCTTTTGTTTATAATCACTTAAAGATGTCTTTAGCTGGCATGTCCGTGTTCCACTTACAACACAAAACCGTCTCTTCAAGTGGTTCCATAACAAGTTGGCATCATCATAGTCTCCCAAACTCGATCTGAGTGATGACTCCAATGTGTTGCTGATCCAAGAGACAAGCATTGACTGAATTGCCACCCATTATTCCAATTGTTCACTATCTTTAGGTTCTTGGATTGTTCCATCAATGAAACCAAACTTCCTCTTAGCTATTAATGATCTTCTTATGGCTCTAGCCCATTCATCATAGTTATGTCCTTTTAGAACAACCAGTGTGATAATTATACCTGGACCATCACTGGATCCTAGGTGATATACTGGATTCTTCTTTTGCGTATCATAATCTATATTCTTGTCTTTGCTTGATTCTCCATCTCCACCCATTCTCAACGATTTTTTTCGGTTTTTCAACTGGCTCGTGATGCCATGATAAAACTTTGGTAAATTCCTTTCTTAATTTCATTCATAGTAGTTCTATAGATATTTATACATGACCGATAACTTGGAGACTCAAAACTTTCCTAAGACACAGATTTGAGACTTTCCTTATAAGTCTCAAAATCATGACTTACATGGACAATCCTTTCCTAATATATCACTTACCTTATCGGTCTCACATTAGTGACTTACATGGACAATACTTTTCATAAACTGACCACTACAGTCTTGGAAAGTATTACACTTTCCTTAATATATATACTATTTGCTTTTATGTTGCCCACATTATTTGTTTGACTTGCTTCTTTTTGTATACATCTGCATTAACAAACATAAGACATGGAGTATGTAACGGTGTATATATGAAACTTAAAGAAGGTGACTCTCTAATAACATAATAACAATACTCGTATAAGAGTGAATAGAAAGACATGCCAATATGCTAAAGTACAAAAAAGCATTTGAATCTGAGTAATGATACACACACAACGAAAATATCCCTAAATGTCACCCTCACTACATTGGGATAGGGGTGGGGCATGAATGACCCACCCTTCTCTCACATGGTACACACTCGGTACACTTTTCGTTGTATATCAATCATTTTCGTTTGAATCTACACCCTCATCTGACACGTCTTAGAGAGGAATGGTTTGGGAAATTGACAAATCATCCCGACAACACTGCATAGTATAATGATGGTACGTGGGTGCATTTCTCTCAAAATATCCAACTCTTTCCAAAGCAATTTGATACAGTACGTCATGATTTATAAGAGATGATACCAATATTACTAGGGGCTGATACCGTCTCAAAATCTTAAACGATCCTGGCTGTTGGATCGGCTGAATGGTATCAGCACCAGTATTGCTGTTATCAGCCCTTATAAATCATGTAGTACCAGTGTAGTCGATTTCGACTGTCTCGGCCGAAATTTCGGCGAGATTCCGGAAATCGCTTTTGAAACAGACGAATATCAAAATCTCGCTGAAACGAGATTTGGCAGGGTATCTCTGCCGGAATCAGTAAGTCTCAGTCAAAACCGGTGTTCTCGGCCGGAATTGTTTATTTTATAGTATATTTTCTTTTTCCAATTTCATTAACTAACTACAACCAAAAGGAAACGATGGGATCCTTATCGGTGCAAAAATTTAAGCATAGCTAATGATATATCATAAAGTTTATGACAATAATTCAATCAAATGAGCATCTTTAATTCCTATAACACAAAAAAAGAAATGAAAGCTATGATAACAGAGAGAAAAGGCCTTAACTGAATGAAATCTTTGTTGATTGTATATGCTTGGGAAACCCTTTAGGATTAACTACAGTACATCAATCAATATTAATCGAGAATATTTTACTAACAGCTAATTAGTTTATATAATCTATATACATCATCCTATCTAACGGCTAATTGATATGGTTGAATGTTTTCAACCTTTTCTTCACTGGATGGTTGAATGGTTGTGTGCGTCTAACTTAAAAACGGGAGAAACAGATTAGAAAGCGTGGGGAAGAAAAAAGAGAGGAGATAAAAGAAAGTGAAGAGAGTCGGGAAGAAACGGGGACGAAAAAAATGCGAAATCTGAAATAGGTTTTGCTTTTTAGGAATTCAAGCCTTGTAGGTTAAAGACGGAGGAAACTAGGTTTGATACGGTTGACGGTGGAAATAAAATTTTAGATCCAACGTCCAGTACTTATTATAAATGTAATATTAGTATAAAATCTAAAACGGAGATTGCACCGAGATTTGGAATCGAAATTTCCCCGATATAAAGTTGTACCAGTGTCTCGATCCAGGCCGAGACAATCCTAAATCCGATATTGACTACACTGTGCAGTACGTGGATAACTCGTTTAACCACTTAATATGCAACCACTGTCATCATAAAATATTCGTTGTTTCAGTTTTCTTGAATTCAGTAAAATATAGTGTTTGTACCCGATTGGTAAGTTTCCGGGGACCATATATGAACTCGTTACAGCACCTTTCAAAACATGTGGCCATTAATAAGATGTTAAGTCATCATGTAAGTTCTGTTTTCCTCATACAATAATATACTAAAGCTACAGTCATTTATTGTTGCATAATAAGTTTGGGTTGACATTTCAATACCCCTAGTTACCTTGATCGCCGAGGAAATGGTTTTGATGATTTCGGGTATAAAAGATTGAATTTCTTCCAGGATGGACGATATAAACGTTTGTACTGATTTCACCCACAATAATTAGATATGTTTTGAGAAATTCATGGCAGTCATCCATGATAATGAAATAAATACGAGTAAATATCTAGTCAACCTCATTTGGTCACTTAATTGCTAATCAACTCAAAAAAAACAAGTTAATATTACGAAAATAATTGGTAATTTGGTATTGATGAGTCAATTAGTCAACTAGGACATTAATTTGCTGGAAAGGAAACTTGGATTCAATCGTTGTAATTTGTATCAACTTTAAAGTAGAAAAGAAAAATAAAAAGAAAGCCAACATACTTGGCGATGGATTGCAAAGAGAAGGTGAGAGTTCTCTAAACATTCGACTTTAACTCTAAGAGAGACATTTTTAGGAACTGAGACCTTCCCTTCTTCGAAGAAAGAAGCATCCAAAGTTGTAGCTCCCCTACAACAAAATTCATTGTCTTAAACCCCTACCGTTACCTGCTAGGTAAGATGGTAGTAATATCATCAGCTAGCTGGAACACACAGAAGTATTTACCTTGTTCATCAAAATGATCTTGATTCTGAAATAAGACTTGATATTAGATTTACCGATATTCAAGCATATATTGATCAGAAATAAAGTCCTTACTGAAAAAATGCAAAAGTTTATAATTCTTCAAAGAATACCTGCGCGAACTTTAAACTCAAAAAGTTCAACAAATGTAAGCAAACTTCAGCGGTGTAATTTTAATGTATTAGTAATGCGTAAAAAAACTCATTTTGTGTAAATGAATGGCATCGGGTGAAAAATGATTAATCGAAAACTTCAATGTATTTTATTTTTAACAGAAAGACAGGGGCATCACGCGTGCGTCTAGATTACTATATGTATACACAAGAAAGATTTTGCAGCATTACCGACTAACAAGAACATGGTTTGCTGCTCGGAATACTTTAAAGAATGAAGTCAATATCACAGTTCTGGAAGTGTCTTCTTCTCTGAAAGAATACGAACCTAAATCCTAATCCAAAACTTCTACACTCCTGTCCTAAAAAAAAAAAAAACCTTCTCAAACCAACACAAATAAAAGTGATGCTAACATTTGAACAGGTTCTTTTTGACCTGGCTCAGATAAAAATGATGCTAAAAATAGGATACCAATTTCACATAGTGACAGTTGGCCAGTTCGGTGAATATAGTTTGTGTTATAGCACTGCTCGGTCGAACTCGCAGGCGTTGCTATCTCAAGAATGTTTTTCAATGTTAGTGATCAAAACTATAAGTCTTGATTTCTTGTCTACTTATAGCTAAGTCTCGAACTAGGATAGAAAGTGTAGTTGAGCTCTAGACTCCATGGCGATCATCATACAAAGACGAAGAACTACTCAAGGAACTGGTGGAACTTCATCGACTAAAACGTATGTGGAGACTTGAACTTATCTATCACTCAAAAGTCTATCTACTTTATCTCCTATCTTGAGACAAAAGTCGTATTGCTATATAGACTACGATTATACACATTTGCTATTTCGAGCCGAGTTTATCTCGCTTATCTATTTCTCGAAATATGTGTCGGTAAGCTTTCGCTTTGGCCAAGTTCATCTTTACTAGTGACGAAAGCCATATTAAGTTATAATTACTTGAAAATTGCTTTGACGAAAAATGGTTGTGAATAACAACTATGTAACCTCCTCTAAGAATGTTTCAATGATTGAAATGAGAGTTTTGAATATATAACCATTGTTTGATATAAATACTGTGTGATAGCTCATACGTGTGTAAGTCCTTATTCCTTGAACCAAAGTATGCGTACTTTGCTGCTCACCGGAACTAAAGTCCGCGTACCAGTAAGCGCACCATCGGAAGTTCACATCCCGTGAAAATCTGCTTGAGTTTGTGAACTGAAAACAAACTTATTCCGGGTACTTAAGTTCGCGTACCAGTCTGCGTACTTAGGTTGGTTATTTTCTAAAAATGATTATTTATGAACTTAAACTTATATAAACTAATGAATGCATAATTGCAAGCCGTAGCTATAAAGTTCATGAATCGATTCGAGTGAATCAAACCGTTTTTGCTTCGATTGTGTCTTGTATACTTCTATAAGATCTAAGCAATTGAACAAATCTCTAACTAGTTCATTTGAGTCATTTGAACTAGTTATGGTAAAGAAGAATATGGTTGATATGAAAGTGCTCATATGGCAAACCATTTGGTTAACTATTGTTGAACCAACTAATGTACATGTTTGGGTACGGTTACAAAAACCTAAAACGTGCATTTCATTTGTGTGTAACAAGCTAAGTTTCGATCTAACGGTTGAAATATATTAGCTTGAATCTAATTAGGTTTTAATCTAACGGTGAATATTGAATTCTTTGTTACCAAGGTAAGTTAGATTGCAAACCCTGATTTGAAAGACTATAAAAAGAAGAACTCTAGCAACTGGGAAACCTAATCCCCACACTTCCTGTGTGATATTAGTTGTATAAGCTAGATTCGATTCTCCTTTAACCCTAGGTTTCTGCCGAGACCATGTAGGTTAACGACTTGAAGACTTCATTGGGATTATGAAGCCAGACCCAACTATTTTCTTTGTAGTTGCGTGATTTGATCTTGCTGTTTCTATCATACTAAGTACAATCGTAAGATTGGCTTGAGATTGATTTCTCCGATAGGAAAGATATAAAAGAAGTCACAAACATCTTCGTCTCATCGTTTGTGATTCCGCAATATCTTCTTTCGCTAGTTGATTAAGATTATTGTGAGGTGACTGATAATTCTAGGCTGTTCTTCGGGAATATAAGTCCGGTTTGTCAATTAGTTCCTGTTCACCTTGATTTATCAAAAGACGGAACAAAAACTCGTAGGTATTTCTATGGGAGACAGATTTATCTATTACCGTAGACTTTTCCGTGTGATACAGATTTGTTTATTAAAGTCGTCGACTTTGGGTCGTAGCAACTCTTAGTTGTGGGTGAGATCGTCTAAGGGAATCAAGTGCGTAGTATCCTGCTGGGATCAGAGACGTAAGGAGCGCAATTATACCTTGGATCAGTGTGATATTGATTGGGGTTGAACTACAGTCCAGACCGAATTTAGTTTGTAGTAGGCTAGTGTCTGTAGCGACTTAATACAGTGTGTGTTCAATCTGGACTAGGTTCCGAGGTTTTTCTGCATTTGCGGTTTCCTCGTTAACAAAACTTCTGGTGTCCGTGTTATTTATTTTCCGCATTATATTTTGTTATATAATTGAAATATCACAGGTTGTGCGTTGAATCGATCAATTTAGAAATCCAACCTTTGGTTGTTGATTGAAATTGATTGATCCTTGAACATTGATCTTTGGCCCGTTCAAGTGTTTTCTCTTGTATTCAAATAGACTCTCAGATTCTATTTGCCTGAGTAAGTATTGAATCGAGAAAGTGAGATATAACTCTTTGATATAATTTTATTAAGATTGAGTCTGACTGTCTAGTTGATTCTCTTAAAAGTATATTGGAGTTAGTCCATACAGATTGCTAAGCAAAATATTGTGTATGGTTGTTGTATCCACGCTTTTTCAATTGGTATCAGATAAGGAAAACACTTTAAACCTGATAAGTTTGTGTTTGTTTGTCCTATGGGAAATTTCTTTGGAAAACTTGCTCTTGGCATCTGTAACGCACGCCAGAATTCCTTAAAGATTGTTCAAATATTATTATGGACAAACCTCTGGTTTCTCATAATAATCTCATTTCATCTAAGATCTTGGAAAACTTAGATGATGAGAGACAATCTAAAGAAATAATTAAAAAGAAGGGAAGATTGAGAAAACGTTCGTTACGCCCAAAGACATGGACTCTCACGAGATTAACTCTTAATCTTTTTGAGAAATACTATCGTAATGGATCAATTGACAATGATCTATTTAGAGCTTTTGAAAGCGTTTTTAGATTCTTAGAAAAACTTAATTCTGTTAAGTTTAAGAATCGACCCGATAAAAGTTATGTACATGTAAAACTATGGAAAAATGATGTACGAACTGAACATGATGTCAACACAAGTAGATCCAAATCGGGTTCTCATGTTTTTGACACAAGTTCAAGATATCGGAAGAATCTTCTTTCTAGTCATATAAAAAGGAAGTTAGAAAGCTCTGACAACCCTGATTATCATCATTACTTTGATTATATCACTCGGACTGCTCACAAATATCAACCAGAAATGCTGCATGAGGATTCCTCTGGACATCATGCCTCTTGGTAACAATCCTGGCACTACCCCATTTGTAAAGTTGGGTTGAACATATCTTTCTGTTCTAAGATATTTTAATGAGCCTTCTACTGCATCCATCTCCTCTCGCAAATTGTGTTTTCTCGGGATGCATAACCTTGGTGTGTGAACATCAAAGAAAATTCCACATTCCTTTTGTGCGTCGTGGTTCATAAACGGGTCCAATCCCATTAGTGAGGGATATAAAGAATAAGTACGCTTACCTTATTCTTCATCCCATCAGTCCGCGTACGGGAACTTTCTAGGGTTCATGAAGTTCCTCCTTTAAAATTCTTTGGAGGAAAATAGGACAAAGGGGTGGTCAAAGTTCATTCTAAGTAAGTGATTTCCTCTTGGTTCTTTCCAATTTATAGATTTCATGATGAAGTTCAAGGTTTCAAAAAGAACTTCAAAAAGTTTGGGTTCTTCTAGCATGAATCTTCCTTTATACCAAAATTCTCTTAGAATTAGGTTTGTTAGTGATTCTTGTGCTGATGTTTTTGAAAGGATTTCATCTAATAGTTTTATTTTAGAAAAGAAATTGGATTCATCTAGTGGACATAAAGAGGATTTAGTTTGCTTTGAAAAATTCAATCTTGGAAATATCTTTGATGGTCCTGGTCAAGGATTTGATACTCTCACAAGAATTTTCTATGCCAACATTCGTGATGTTGATCTCGAAAAAATGGAATTCAAAACCATGATAAATAGAGAAAGGTTTCTTGTTAATAGAGAGTTGATTTCGAAGATTACCAAAATTCCATTGGGTAATATTCGTCTACCTAGGCCAAGTGATGAACGACCATCTTATGAAGACATATCTCATGGTCTTTGTGGTAAAAAAGTTGCTTGGAATCAAGGGAAGTTTCCTACTAATGTTCTTAGTGTAGCCTTGATGGCTTTCGGAAAACTTGGTATCTATAATCTTTGTCCCTCCACAATTGAGAATTCTCGATGGAGTCCCGAGTTTGCGGAATTGGTCTATTTCCTTGAATTGGGTGTTCCGAGTCTCGATATTTGTGGTTTCATCATTTTTCAAATGTCTTCGATGACTTCACCCAACAAAAAGTTAGGTTTCCCTTGCTTGATTAGTCAAATTTGATGTGTACGTGACTTTGACCCAATTGGCAATTCCCTTAGAGCTCCTAAACCTGTTCGTCCATGTACTTTCAGACGTATAAGGGAGAATGTGTGCAAAAGAAAAAGAGATGATTCCATTGATGGTTCTTATGATCCTACCACCTTTAGTCTTCTTCAAAAAATTCACAAAGTTGTGTGTAAAATCAATTCAAGGGTGAAGTGCATGCAAGAACAATTGTGGTTGATTGCATCTAAGTTTCCCGAGATCAAGGAAGACTTGAACATGATTCAAGCATTTTGGATTGATTCCAATGATGAAGATGATGAGTAAATGTTTAGATCCTTAATTTTATTTGCCTAGTAAGTCTTCTGATGAGAATTTTATTTATTGTTTTGTTTAGAAGAATAACTAGAGTTTGGAATAGCCATTATTGTGATTACACATAGATATGTCCAACGTTTTCATCTTCATTGTTTTTAGGTTTATTTGTTTAAATTCTAAAAATTGTTTGGAAGATGGTTTTTGCAGTATTAATCTTCATGGTTTTATATATTGCTATTTTTATGGGAGACGTATGTTTGCGTCCATGAACTATGATTGTCCCATACCTTTTCAAAAGTTAAGACTTTCATATGTCGATATGCATGTATTGATAAAAGAATGAATGAACTTTTGACATGAAAAAAGTTTTAAGCCTATTGTATGTCATTATGCAAATATTGATGGAAGATCGAATGAACTTTTGTTTACGAGGATTATGTCTATTGTATGTCATTGTGTAAATAGTGATGGAAAATAGAATGAATCCTTGTCTATTCCGCAGTATTAATCTTCCCTGATCCATATTCTTACGTATATACTGTGCGGCTCCGTAAGTTCTCTTATGTTGAGCATTCCCGATTAAATTAATCATGGGTTTTCTTGTGGTTAATTTGGTTGAGTATTTTAGGATTCTAATTCATATTCGTATGTAATTTGTTATGTCCAAAGAAATCCTTCTTTTCTTGTGAAAGTAAGGCCGCCCTTGTTGTTCTTTCGAGAATGACATTTTATGGGGGGGAGTTCTTAATTGAACTTGTGCTTAATTGCAAAATCTTTGTGGGGAGTGCGGCTGTGGAATATTGTAGGAGTTATCTTGTATCTTTATAAACTCCTTGATGAAAGCATTTAGCTTCGGCTATATGATTGCATCTAAAAAGTTGATATGTGCTTGCTTTTGGTCATGAAATGTCTCTATGGAAATTTCATTAGGATCCCACTAGTTTTGGTACATTTGTCAATTTTATTGACAAAAAGGGGGAGAAATAATGTGTAGTTCACACTACAAATACATATGGTCTTCGGATCATTATGTAAGGGGGAGTGGTTTCCATGTGAGATGGAGTATTCGCTAATGGGGAGTGATACATATCACCATAGTATTGTTGTCGAAGTTGTGATACAATTAAACTTTGACGATGTGTAATAATACTATGACGCTGTGTAACAATGATTTAAAACTCTTGTTTTCTCATTGTTATGGTTACGGATTTTCAACAACGATGATGCTAAACTTACAACCTTTGTGATCATTGGAGTACTTGGAAGTGACGAAGATTTCGAGTAATGTTGAAGAACCAAGAAGATCATGCATATGGAAGAGAAGCTACAAAAGTTTATATTTATTTTTGTATTCCATATGTGTTGATAGTTTTGTCACTAAAATTGACAAAGGGGGAGATTGTTAGAGCAATGCTCGGTCGAACTCGCATGCGTTGCTATCTCAAGCATGTTTGTCATTGTTAGTGATAAAAACTATAAGTCTTGATTTCTAGTCTACTTATAGCTAAGTCTCGGACTAGGATAGAAAGTGTAGTTGAGCACTAGACTCCATGTCGATCATCATACAAAGACGAAGAACTACTCAAGAAACTGGTGGAACTTCATCGACTAAAAGGTATGTGGAGACTTGAACTTATCTATCACTCAAAAGTATATCTACTATATCTCCTATCTTGAGACAAAAGTCGTATTGCTATATAGACTATGATTATATACATTTGTTATTTCGAGTCGAGTTTAACTCGCTTATCTATTTCTCGAAATATGTGTTGGTAAGCCTTCGCTTTGGCCAAGTTCATCTTTACTAGTGACGAAAGTCATATTAAGTTTCAATTACTTGAAAATTTCTTTGATGAAAAATGGTTTGTGAATAACAACTATATAACGTCCTATAAGAATGTTTCAATGATTGAAATGAGAGTTTAGAATATATATAACCATTGTTGGATATAAACATTGTGTGATAACTCATACGTGTGTAAGTCCTTATTCCTTGAACCAAAGTGTTAGAGCACTGCTCGGTCGAACTCGCATGCGTTGCTATCTCAAGCATGTTTGTCAATATTAGTGATCAAAACTATAAGTCTTGATTTCTAGTCTACTTATAGCTAAGTCTCGGACTAGGATAGAAAGTGTAGTTGAGCTCAAGACTCCATGGCGATCATCGTACAAAGACGAAGAACTACTCAAGGAACTTGTGGAACTTCGTCGACTAAAAGGTATGTGGAGACTTGAACTTATCTATCGCTCAAAAGTCTATCTACTCTATATCCTATCTTGAGACAAAAGTCGTATTGTTATATAGACTTTGATTATACACATTTTCAATTTAGAGCCGAGTTTATCTCGCGTATCTATTTCTCGAAATATGTGTTGGTAAGCTTTCGCTTTGGCCAAGTTCATCTTTACTATTGACGAAAGTCATATTAAGTTTCAATTACTTGAAAATGGCTTTGACGAAAAATGGTTTGTGAATAACAATCATATAACGTCCTCTAAGAATGATTCAATGATTGAAATGAGAGTTTAGAATATATATCCTTGGAAGGATATAAATATTGTGTGGTAACACATATGTGTGTAAGTCCTTATTCCTTGAACCAAAGTATGCGTACTTTGCTGCTCAGGAAAACCGGAACCAAAGTCAGGGTACTAGTACGCGCACCATCGGAAGTTCACGTCCCGTGAAAATCTGCTGGAGTTTGTGAATTGAAAACAAACTCATTCCGGGTACTTAAGTCTGCATACCAGTTCGCGTACTTAGGTTGGTTATTTTCTAAAAACGATTATTCGTGAACTCAAACTTATATAAACTAAAGAATGCATAATTACAAACCGTGGCCATAAATTTCATGAATTGATTCGAGTGAATCAAACCGTTTTTGCTTCGATTGTGTCTTGTATAATTCTATAAGATCTAAGCAATTGAAAAACTCTCTAACTAGTTTATTTGAGTCATTTGAACTAGTTGTGATAAAGAAGAATATGGTTGATATGGAAGTGCTCATATGTCTAACCGTTTGGTTAACTATTGTTGAACCAACTAAGTGTACAAGTTAGGGTACGGTTACACAAAACTAAATAAACGTGCATTTCATTTGTGTGTAACAAGCCAAGTTTTGATCTAACGGTTGAAAGATATTAGCTTGAATCTAATCAGGTTTTCATCTAACGGTGAATATTGAATGCTTTGTTACTAAGCTAACATTAATTGCAAACTCTGATTTGAAAGACTATATGAAGGAAAACTTTAGCAACTGAGAAACCTAATTCTCACACCTTTTGTGTGATACTAGTTGTATTAACTAGAGTCGATTCTCCTTTAACCTTAGGTTTCTTCTCTAGACCCTGTAGGTTAACGACTTGAAGACTTCATTGGGATTGTGACGCCAGGCCCAACTATTTTCTCTGTAGTTGCGTGATCTGATCTTGCTGTTTATATCGTACTAAGTACAGTCGTAAGATTGGCTTGAGATTGATTTCTCCGATATGCAAGATATAAAAGAAGTCACAAACTCTTCGTCTCATCGTTTGTGATTCCGCGATATCTTCTTTAGCTAGTATATTAAGATTATTGTGAGGTAATTGATAATACTAGGTTGTTCTCCGGGAATATAAGTCCGGGTTATCAATTGGTTCCTGTTCACCTTGATTTATCAAAAGACGGAACAAAAACTCGTAGGAATTTCTGCGGGAGACATATATATCTATTACCATAGACTTTTCTGTGTGATACAGATTTGTTTATTAAAGTCTTCAACTTTGGGTCGTAGCAACTCTTAGTTGTGGGTGAGATCAGCTAAGGGAATCAAGTGCGTAGTATCCTGCTGGGATCATAGACGTAAGAGGCGCAACTGTACCTTGGATCAGTGTGAGATTGATTGGGGTTCAACTACAGTCCAGACCGAAGTTAGTTTGTAGTAGGCTAGTTTTTGTAGTGGCTTAATACAATATGTGTTCAATCTGGACCAGGTCCCGGGGTTTTTCTGCATTTGCGGTTTCCTCGTTAACAAAACTCCTGGTGTCTGTGCTATTTCTTTTCCGCATTGTATTTTGTTATATAATTGAAATATCACAGGTTGTGCGTTGAATAGATTAAATGGTAAATCCAACCTTTGGTTTTCGATTGAAATTGATTGATCCTTGAACATTGGTCTTTGGTACCGTTCAAGTGTTTTCTCTTGTATTCAACTCGCATATTTCTATTTGCTTGAGTAAATATTGAATCGAGAAAGAGAGATATAACTCTTTCATATAATTTTATTAAGATTGAGTTTGACTGTCTAGTTGATTCTCTTAGAAGTATATTGGAGTTAGTCCATAAAGATTGCTAGGAGAAATATTGGGTGTAGTTGTTGTACCCCCGCTTTTTCAATTGGTATCAGAGCAGGCAAACACGTTTAAAGACCTTACAAGTCTGTGTCTGTAGCAATCTGATTCTATGGACAGAATCTCATCTCTGGCATATACGCATACCAAGATGCCTTCCAAATCTTTTAACTATGACAAATGTCTTGGGATCACCTCAAAGGATCATTCCTTAGCTAATTCTTCTGAATCCCGAGGTAGAAATGCAGTTGATATCTGTCCCTCTAATGAGACATTTGACACCTTCGCAAAAGCTAAAATGGAGCCACCGGAATCTCAAAAAATTATACCGAGACTACTGATTTTCAGAATCATGCTCAGCTCATTTATGAATTTGGAAAATCTCTTGGTCGAGAACGGGAACTATGTAATATCATTGAGTCATTCTCTAACAATATCGAAAAAATTCTTCAAAAAACTTCTCTACAGCGTGAAAAGACTAGTGTTCTTGAGGATATTGTCAAGAAAGATTCAATTAGAGAAAAACGTTTGATCGAGACGCATTCATCAGAAATAAACAACTATCGTGCTGAAAAATAGAAACTAGTTGCATCTCTGCAACTTGCTCGAGAACAGTGTAACACCTTGAAAAAGGAAAACTTTGTTTTGATGATTAAGTCATCCTCTACACCTTATCCTGATGCTCACAAGGTTTTACCTCGTGTAAATAAAAATTCCTACAAGGAAGTACCTACTGAGAATCACTTGCAAAATGTGCATGTGAAGGATGAAGGTTTGGATCAAGGAATCATGTCTCAATTCCACGATGTTGTTCCTTCTGTGGGAAAAAGAATCACTATGCTATTCATTGTTTTGATAGGAAAAAAACAAATTTCTAATCTCCATAATTTGCTTCTTTCTACTATCAATGGAGTAAATCGTCTGACGACTTCTACAGTGAATCTCGTGCCCACAGAATACGAGAAACCTTATAAAAATGATCTCTCTTAATGGTACAAATGTTTACAAGTTACAAGTTCATCTTAATGTTACAAATGTTGGTGCCACTAATGAACACATTCCCCGTGTTTATAAAAATGAGTCTGGTAAATCTAAGTCTAGGAAATGGATCTCTCTGTATCCTGATCCTCTTGAACCCATCTCAAGAGGTCCCATGTTTGGTCCACAGAAAAATCCTTCTGATGGATATGTTAAACAGGTTGTATCCTACTCATCTGGGATGAAAGTCAACCGAAGAAAGGCAAAGAACACAAAAGTCAAACATTCAGATAATGTGTACAACTCTTTCCTCAATGATCATAGTGGGATTCCTTCTCACTCTATTACCTGATTCCAGGTATCTTTATCCTTATTTCTAGATTGAGAGGTGCAAGGATAATGATTGAGAAATGTCAAGTGTATTGTATATTATTTTTCTGTTATGTTGTTTGTGTTTTTATTGCTGCCGGTCCACAAACGTTCTTGTCCTTCTCGTATGAAGTTCATAGGGTTTCCATAACAAGAGGTTCCTTCTCATGTTTATAAACACACACACACACACACACACACACACACATATATATATATATATATGGAGAACTCTGCAAAAAATTATCCAGAGATTGTGGAACCTTATATTTTTAGGTTCCATCCCTAAAAAAAATTCATATGGAGAACTCTGCAAAATCTCAAGAAATTGTGCATCTTGATATGGAGGAAGACATTTAAGGACGTGAGTCGTTTCAAGAGCTGGTTCTAAAGAAGATGCTTGAAAGAAAGGATCAAAACTCTTGGATTGATGATTCTGTCAAGGATTTAACTCGTTTTCAGAACGATTCAAAGGTCGAGTTTGCAAATCTTCAACTGCAAATAAACCAACTCTTAGATGGTCAGGCCATAATCCTTGCTAATCAGAATATTCTGATACGGAATCAAAAAAAGCTCTTCATAGATTGTGTCAATGCTAGACAACTTTCTCTGGTTGTTGATCGTAAAGTCAGTGTTCTAACTCACGAACATGGAGTGTCCACGATCAAGAGAGTAAAGGAAAGCAGTGATACCTTCTTTGACGGATTCATTGAAAGGTATGAGGTTCTCAATGAACTTTGATTTTATTTTGTCTACTAAATCTTCTTATGAGAATTTTATTTCTTGTGTTTTAGGGAGAATAACTAGAGTTTGGAATAGCTACTATTGTGATTACACATAGCTATGTCCAATGTTTTCATCTTCATTGTTTTAGGTTTATTTGTTTAAATTCTAAAATTGTTTGGAAGATGATTTTTGCAGTATTAATCTTTATGGTTTTATATATTGCAATATGTTATGGGATATGTGTGTTTTCGTCCGTGAACTATGATTGTCCCATACTTTGTCAAACGTTAAGTCTTTCATATGTCGATATGCATGTATTGATAAAAGAATGAATGAACTTTTGACATTACAAAAGTTAAAAGCCTTTTATATCATATTTTGATGGAAGAAAGGATAAAAAAATTGTTTACGAGGATTTTGTCTATTGTATGTCATTGTGCAAATAGTGATGAAAATTGGACGAATCCTTGTCTATTCCGCAGTATTAACCTTCCCTGATCCATATTTTTTTATGTATATACTGTGCGGCTCCGTAAGTTCTCTTTTGTTGAGCATTTCCGATTAAATTAATCATAGGTTTTCTTGTGGTTAATTTAATTGAGTATTTTTGGATTCAAATTCGTATTCGTATGTGATCTGTTATGTCCAAAGAAATCCTTCTTTTCTTGTGAAAGTAAGGTCGCTCTTGTTATTCTTTCGGGAATAACATTTTATGGGGGAAAGTTCTTAACTGAACTTGTGCCTAATTGCCAAATCTTTGTGGGGAGTGCGGCTGTGGAATATTATAAGATTTATCTTGTATCTTTATAAACTCCTTGATGAAAGCATTTAGCTTCGGTTATATGATTGCATTTAAAAAGTTGATATGTGCTTTCTTTTGGTCATGAAATGTCTCTATGTAAATTTCATTAGGATCCCACTAGTTTTCGTACCTTTGCGAATTTTAGTGAAAAAAAAGGGGGAGAATTAATGTGTAGCTCACACTATAAATACATATGGTTTTCGGATTATTATGTAAGGGGGAGTGGTTTCCATGTGAGATCGAGTATTGACTAAGGGGGAGTGATACATATCACCATAGTATTATTTTCGAAGTTGTGATACAATTGAAATTTGATGATGTGTAATAATACTATGACACTGTTAACAATGATTGAGAATTCTTGTTTTCTCATTGTTATGGCTACGGATTTTCAACAACGTTGATACTAAACTTACAACCTTTGGAATCGTCGGAGTACCTGGAAGTGACAAAGATTCCGAGTAATGTTGAAGAACCAAGGAGATCAAGCATATGGAAGAGAAGCTACAAAAGTTTATTTATCTATTTTTGTATTCAATATCTATATATTGATAGTTTTGTCACTAAAATTGACAAATGGGGAGATTTTTAGAGTACTGCTCGGTCGAACTCGCATGCGTTGCTATTTCAAGCATGTTTGTCAATGTTAGTGATCAAAACTATAAGTCTTTATTTCTAGTCTACTTATAGCTAAGTCTCGGATTAGGATAAAAAGTGTAGTTGAGCTCAAGACTCCATGGCGATCATCATACAATGACAAAGAACTACTCAAGGAACTTGTGGAACTTCATCGACTAAAAGGTATGTGGAGACTTGAACTTATCTATCACTCAAAAGTCTATCTACTTTATATCTTATCTTCAGACAAAATTCGTATTGTTATTGTTAGAGCATTGCTCGGTCTAACTCGCATGCGTTGCTATCTCAAGCATGTTTGTCAATGTTAGTGATCAAAACTATAAGTCTTGATTTCTAGTCTACTATAGCTAAGGTATCAGACTAGGATAAAAAGTGTAGTTGAGCTCAAGAACTCCATGGAAATCATCATACAAGACGAAGGACTACTCAAGGAACTGGTGGATCTTCATCGAATAAAAGGTATATGGAGACTTGAATATATCTATCACTCAAAAGTCTATTTATCTCTTATATTGAGATAAAAGTCGTTTTGCTATATAGACTTAGATTATACACATTTGGTATTTCGAGCCGAGTTTATCTCGCCTATCTATTTCTCGAAATATGTGTTGGTAAGCTTTCGCTTTAGCCAAGTTCATATTTACCTAGTGAAGAAAGTCATGTCATGTTTCAATCACTTTGAAAATTACTCTGACGAAAAATGGTTTGTTAATAACAACTATATAACGTCCTCTGAGAATGTTTCAATGATTGAAATGAGAGTTTAGATTATAT
The DNA here is from genome assembly GCF_003573695.1 of Papaver somniferum. Lineage (NCBI taxonomy): Eukaryota > Viridiplantae > Streptophyta > Magnoliopsida > Ranunculales > Papaveraceae > Papaver > Papaver somniferum. The sequence continues at coordinate 105,566,048 of NC_039368.1, forward strand.
AACCATTGATGGATATAAGCATTGTTGTGGAAACACATATATGTATAAGTTATATTCCTTGAACTAAAGTTTGCGAACTTTGTTGATGAAGAGAACCGGAAGTTTGCACATTTTGCAAACTCAGTCCGCGAACTGGCGGAAGTTCTTGACCCGAGAATATCTGCTGGAGTTTGAGAAATCACTCAGCAAACTCAGTCCGCGAACTCAGTCCGCGAACTGTCAATAGCTCTCGAACCGAGAATTTCTGCTGGAGTTTGAAAACTCTTTCCGGGAACTTAAGTCCGCGAACCCGGTCCGCGAACTTGAGTAGGTTATATCTAAAAACGATTGTTCTTGAATTCATGTTTATATTGACTAAGGAATGATTTTGCAAACCATGGCTATAAAGTTCATGAACCGATTCGAGTGAATCAAATCGTTTTTGCTTCGATTGTGTCTTTTGAAGTTACATAAGATCTAAGCAACTGAACAACTAGTTCATTTGAGTCATTTGAACTAGTTATGGTGAAGAAAAATATGGTTGATATGAAAGTGATCATATGGCTAACCATTTGGTTAACTATTGTTGAACCAACTAATATACAAGTTTGGGTACGGTTACACAAGTCTAGAAAGGTGCATTTCATTTGTGTATAACAATCTATGTTTTCGATCTAACGGTTGATAAATATTAGCTTGAATCTAATCAGGTTTTCATCTAACGGTGAATATTGAATGCTTTGTTACTAAGCTAATATTGATTGCAAACCCTGATTTGAAAGACTATATAAGGGAGAACTCTAGCAACTGGGAAACCTAATCCCCACACATTCTGTGTGATACTAGTTGTGCTAATCTAGAGTAGATTTTCCTTTAACCTCTGGTTTTCTTTTCTCAAACCGGGTTAACGACTTAAAGACTTGATTGTGATTGTGAAGCCAGACCGATACTACTTTACGGTAGTTGTGTGATCTGATCTTGCTGTTTTTATCGTACGAGTACAACTGTAATAATTGGCTTGAGATTTCTATCTCTGATAGGCAAGATAAAAAGTAATCACAAACATCTTCGTCTCATCGTTTGTGATTCCACAATATCTTTTTTCGCTACGTCGATTAAGACTATTGTGAGGTGATTGATAATACTAGGCTGTTCTTCGGGAATATAAGTATGGATTATCAATTGGTTCCTGTTTACCTTGATTTATCAAAAGACGGAACAAAACTCGTAGGTTTATTCATGGGAGACGGATTTATCTATTACCGTAGACTTTTCTATGTGATACAGATTTGTTTATCAAGTCTTCGACTTTGGGTCGTAGCAACTCTTAGTTGTGAGTGAGATCAGCTAAGGGAATCAAGTACATAGTATCCTGCTGGGATCAGAGACGTAGGAGCATAATTGTACCTTGGATCAGTGTGAGATTGGTTGGGGTTCAACTACAGTCCAGACCGAAGTTAGTTTGAAGTATGCTAGTGTCTGTAGCGGCTTAATACAGTGTGTGTTCAATCTGGACTAGGTCCCGGGGTTTTTCTGCATTTGCGGTTTCCTCGTTAACAAAATTCTGGTGTCTGTGTTATTTCTTTTCCGCATTATATTTTGTTATATAATTGAAATATCACAGGTTATGCGTTGTTCAATCAGTTAGAATATCCGACCTTTTGGTTGTTGATTTAAATTGATTGACACTTGGATATTGGTCTTTGGTACCCTCCAAGTTATCTCTCTAGTATTTGATAAAGACTCGCAGATTTCTATTTGCTTGAGTATAGATCAAATCGAGAGATCGAGATATAAACTCTTTGATATACTTTTTATATAGATTGAGTCTGACTGTCTAGTTGATTATCTAGAAAGTATATTGGAGTTAGTCCATACAGATTGCTAAGCGAAATATTGGGTGTGGTTTTTATACCCCCTCTTTTTCAATTGGTATCAGAGCAGGCAAACACGTTTAAGACCTCACAAGTCTGTGTTTGTAGCGATCTGACTCTATGGACAAGAGTAGTATCTCTGATAAACGTGTCACCAGAAATAAAAGCTCTGTCTCGTCTAATTATAATAAAGATAAAGATACTTCAATCTCGAATATAGATGAACCTTGTGTTCTGACGAGACAAACAAACACTGACATGTGTGATTCCGATTACCATTCAAAAGAGACCATCTCTATTAATGAACGGGAAACAGCTGAAGAGAGTGAATTGATTCTAAATCTTGCTAGAATCCAAGTTGATATATTTAATCCGTTGAAACACCATGCCAATGTTCTTCTTGGTGTAATAAGAGACTGCAAATTCAAAGAAAATACTAAAGATAATTCTTCGCGTATGATTCTTGAGGCTAGCCTGAAAAAGGATGCCTTCAAAATTGAACATCGCTTGAGTAAACTCTCTATTCAAGGATACTCTAAGCAGTCTAGTATACCAAGTACTTCTGCTACGACTGAAAACGTTCCTAAACCAGAAGTAAAATCAGAATCCCTCCTTGAAAGAAATGATGTGATTGTGTCTTCCTCTAATCAAGGAATTTCTACACCACATGGAAGGAAGAAGTCTCCTAACAATGGTTGTAAAACTGTTTCTCCTGATCACCTTTTTGATCAGAAAGTATGCCTCTTTTGTGATTCAAAAGGACATGTTGAATGAGAGAGAAAATCCAGGTTGAATGACAAATCTATTGATCGTCTTCAACACACCTTGGATTTGATTCTTGAAGTTGTAACTGACATTCGCATGGCTAAACCAATTGGTTTTAGTACTCGCCCTGTGTTCTATACCAGGAAGGTCAGCTCATGATGTTCTTCAAATGTTCAAAAGAGAGACAGTCTTCCTAAATCATTTCATCAAATAAGAGTTCATATATCTTCTTATGGTAGAAAGGGAAATGATGTTGTTCTCGATGTGAAAAAGGAACCAGAAGAAAGAAGCAAAGATGGCGAAGACAATCTAAAAATGATAATTGAAGGATATAAAGAGATCATTAATAGGTTATCAAATTTCCTGGTCAAGCTACTTCAGGTAAAAATAAAAACTATGCATCTTATTTTAATGATAGCAAATTTTATGATAACTTTTCACATCATAATCGTTTTTCCTCAAGATTTTGGAAAAAGAGAGTCAACCGTAATCTACGGTCATTTGATGAGCTCAAGGCTCATACTTGTGCTAATTAATCACAAGGTTGGAATCTCATTCACAAAAATCCTAGTTGAGTGAGATATAGTCAGGTATACTTGATGGCAAAGTGTTTAATGATTCTCTAGCTATTTTCTTATCGTGTTTAGCTGGAGTATCAATCAAAAACATTTTTGCTTAAGTATTTTTGTTTGTTTTTTTGTTTTCATAATTTCTTCTTGAAATTTTGTGTTTCAAAGAAATTTGCCACTCGTATGCTCTAAATTTCCTTCATATGAGTATAAAAAATTTATTGAGCTAAGACTACTGAGACTTCTCGTGTTGGCAAACATTCTTTTTTTGAAAAGCTTTTCTCTTCCTGAGTTGTTTATGGATAAAGGGTCCAGTTGTGCTCAAACAGATATCCTTGTTCCTGTACGAGTCAACTGTTTAAAAAAAAAACCCTAGAATTCCTTCCCTAAGAAATCCTTTAAGTACCCGACCTATTGAGTTACATAAGTCACGTACGCATACTCTAGGTTGTTTTCTGGGTTATCAAGAATGTCTTCTTCTTCATCTCGTTATGGTGATTTTGCAAGTGGATTTCTTGAAAAAGGTTTTGGTTTCAAGTCCAAGGGAAGGAAGAAAATAACCCTAGTAGAAGATGATCATCCTAATGCTCATGCTACTATGCCTATACTAATGAGGATGTTGAGAAGGAGGATATAGTTTCTGCTAAAGTGGTTCATGACTTTATTAAGTATTTTGAGGAAGCAAAACTGCAGCTCGTTGATACTCTGAAGAGTCTTGATGTGTTGAAAACTGAGTTGAAAAAGGTTACTTATGACCTTGGTCTCATAAAATCTCACATCAATGATCTTCATAAAGAGAATCTCTTCTCTGAAGATGTTGTCAATCACAAGCTGGAAGACCCCAAGACTCGTGAGAATCCTGAACCGTCCATATGATCTTAGTCCGTGTTCGGACATGGCACTGGAGTCTGTTTCGTTTTGTTTTTTAGCTTGTTGATTTTGTTTGCCTAGTAAATCTTCTATTTTCTCGTTTTGTTTAGAAGAATAACTAGAGTTTGGAATAGCCATGATTGTGATTACACATAGCTATGTCCAACGTTTTCATCTTCATGTTTTTAGGTTTATTTGTTTAAATTCTAAAAAAAAAAATTGGAAGATGATTTTTGCAGTATTAATCTTTATGATTTTATATATTGCAATATTGTTATGGGATATGTGTGTTTACGTCCGTGAACTTGATTGTCCCATACTTTGTCAAAAGTAAAGTCGTTCATGAGTTGATATGCATGTATTGATGGAAGAATGAATTGACTTTTGACAAATACAAAAGTTAAGCCTATTATGTCAATCTTTTATGGAAGATAGGTTAAAATCTTTTGTGTTCAAGAATTATGTCTATTGTATGTCGTTATGCAAATAGTGATGGAAAATAGAATGAATCCTCGTGTATTCTGCAGTATTGATCTTCCCTGATCCATAATCTTTTATGTATTACTGTGAGGCTCCGTAAGTTTTCTTATATTGAGCATTATTGACTGAGTTGATTATTTCTGATGATTAACTTAGTTATTCCTCCAAAGATTTTCTTATGTCGAGTATGAACAATTAAATTGATTACTTTTTGTGGTTAATTTGATTGTGTATTCCGATTAGATTAATTATGAGTTCTCTTGTGATTAATCTAATTGAGTATTTTTTTAGTCTCCATATGTTCACTTATGTTGAGCATTTCCGATTAAATTAATCATAGGTTCTCTTTTTGTTAATTTGATTGAGCATCTTTTGGATTCAAATTCATATTCGTATGTGATTTGTTATGTCCAAAGAAATCCTTCTTTTCTTTCGAAATTAAGGTTGCTCTTGTTGTTCTTTCGGGAATGACATTTTATGGGGGAGAGTTCTTAATTGAACTTGTGCTTAATTGCCAAATCTTTGTGGGGAGTGCGTCTGTAGAATATTATAGGAGTTATCTTGTATCTTTAAACTCTTTGATGAATGCATTTAGCTTCGGCTTTATGATTGCATCTAAAGAACAAGTTGATATATGCTTTCTTTTAGTCATGAAATGTCTCTTTCGGAAATTTCATTAGGATCTCGTTCTTGTACCTTTGCCGATTTTATTGACAAAAAAGGGGAGAATTAATATGTAGTTCACACTACAAATACATATGGTTTTCGGATCCTTATGTAAGGGGGAGTGGTTTCCATGTGAGATGGAGTATTGACTAAGGGGGAGTGATATGTATCACCATAGTATTGTCGTTAAAGTTGTGATACAATTGAACTTTGACGCTGAGTGATGATACTATGACACTGTATAACAATGATTGAGAACTTTTGTTTTCTCGTTGTTATAGCTACGGATTTTCAACAACGATGATGCAAAACTTACAACCTTTGGGATCATTGGAGTACTTGGAAGGGACGAAGATTTCGAGTAATGTTAAAGATTAGGCATGTGGAATAGGAGCTACAAAAGTTTATTTATATATTTTTTTGTATTCCATATGTATTGATAGTTTTGTCACTAAAATTGACAAAGGGGGAGATTGTTAGAGCATTGCTTGGTCGAACTCGCATGCGTTGCTATCTCAAGCATGTTTGTCAATGTTATTGATCAAAACTATAAGTCTTGATTTCTAGTCTACTATAACTAAGGTCTTGGACTAGGATAGAAAGTGTAGTTGAGCTCAAGAACTCCATGGCAATCATCATACAAGACGAAGGACTACTCAAGGAACTGGTGGATCTTCATCGACTAAAAGGTATGTGGACACTTGAACTTATCTATCACTCAAAAGTCTATTTATCTCCTATCTCGAGACAAAAGTCGTTTTTCTATATAGACTTAGATTATACACATTTGGTATTTCGAGCCGAGTTTATATCGCCTATCTATTTCTTGAAATATGTGTTGGTAAGATTTCGCTTTATCCAAGTTCATCTTTACCTAGTGACGAAAGTCATGTCATGTTTTAATCACTTTGAAAAAATTTCTGACGAAAAATAGTTTGTGAATAACAACTATATAACGTCCTCTGAGAATGTTTCAATGATTGAAATGAGAGTTTAGATTATATAACCATTGATGGATTTAAGCATTGTTGTGGAAACACATATATGTAAGTCCTATTCCTTGAACCAAAGTTTGCGAACTTTGTTGATCAAAAGAACCGGAAGTTTGCACTGTTTGCAAACTCAGTCCGCGAACTGGTGGAAGTTCTCGGCCCGAGAATATCTGCTGGAGTTTGAGAACTCACTCAGCAAACTCAGTCCGCGAACTGACGATAGTTCTCGACCCGAGAATATCTGCTGGAGTTTGAAAACTCTTTCCGGGAACTTACGTCCGCGAACCCAGTCCGCGAACTTGAGTAGGTTATATCTAAAAATGATTGTTCTTGAACTCATATTTATATTGACTAAGGAATGCTTTTGCAAACCATGGCTATAAATTTCATGAATCTATTCGAGTGAATCAATTGTGTCTTGTGAAGTTACATAAGATCTAAGCAATTGAACAACTATTTCATTTGAGTCATTTGAACTAGCTATGGTGAAGAAGAATATGGTTGATATGAAAGTGATCATATGGCTAACCATTTGGTTAACTATTGTTGAACCAACTAATGTACAAGTTTGGGTACGTTTACACAAGCCTAGAAACGTGCATTTCATTTGTGTATAACAAGCTATGTTTTCGATCTAACGGTTGATAAATATTAGCTTGAATCTAATCAGGTTTTCATCTAACGGTGAATATTGAATGCTTTATTACTAAGATAACATTGATTGCAAACCCTGATTTGAAAGACTATATAAGGGAGAACTCTAGCAACTGGGAACCTAATATCCACACATTCTGTGTGATACTAGTTGTGCTAATCTAGAGTCAATTATACTTTAACCTCTGGTTTTCTTTTCTCAAACCGGGTTAATGATGAGTGCTAAAAAGTGCATATTTCTATATCTTTTTGTTGGCAATTAACTCATCTTGTGTGCTCTAATTCTCCATTTTATCCCATATTCTGTATTTTCATTGTTTTCAAGAATAAATACTTTTCTTAATTAATTTTGTATTTTTAGGTTCTAAATAAAGTTTGAATGGAATTACGGAGCGAAAAGAGCAGAAAAGTGGTGGAAGCCGATAGGAATCACGCAAGGAAGCCGCGAGGAATGTTGTGCACAAGACCAAAAGGCTATAAATGGGATTAACAAGGAAGAATTGTTCTTAAAGAAGATATGGGCTTGGCATACCCAAGGCCCAAAACCCTTACCCAAACCCATTTCCAATATCCATAGCCCACTTCTCCTATAGCCGTCAGATTGGATCATCTCAGCATCCTACGGTCGCCTCATCGTCGTGCATCAAAATCTGAAGATCCTGCTTCACACTACAACACCTAACTCCATCTTGAGCCGTCAGTTTCGTTGTATCAGGCATCCGACGGTCGATACCAGCCTCTTCACTTGTAGCCGTTAGATCAATCTATCATTTCCGCATCCCACGGCTCAGCTTCGCGAATCATCGAGACTTGATGCAACCGCTCAACACCCAAACACCTAACACTTATACCCGCAGAACCAAACACACCCCTATCCGTAATTCCATCGACTCCACCTCCATCTTCTCCACCCCGTCTGCAGAACCACTCCCCATCGCCTGCACCACCATCATCACCTCCACCACCTTTCTCAACCACTCCACAACCAAACCAACTACAACCCATCTCATTTCCCATCATTTCCCTACCTCTCTACCTATCTATTTCATCAATCTCTCTTCTTTTCTTTCTCTGAAATCCTAGGAGAGAAATTGATGAATTAGGTCGAGTTAGAAAAGCAATTGGAAGGCATGGAGAGGAGCAGGAGAGTCAGAAGAAGAATGGGTCGACGCATGGAGTAGTTATCATTCCATCAAATTAGGTAAATCAGTAACCCTAATTTCTCTGATTTGGGGGAAAATTATTGTAACCCTAATTGAGTGCTTGTAACTATAAATAGATGTTGTAGGTGTGTGTAAAAGATATGCCTGGGCTAGCCAGTGCTTCACCCAAGAGGACTGGAATAGCCAGTGCCTCAAGGGTTAGTTCTTAATTTAAATTATTTTGTAAATTTCAATTGTATTTGTTCACCATGTCTAGTATGTTCTAATTTACTTTCTAGGGCTTAGATGAAACTCTTGATTGCATGCTAGGATAGTTAGTATACATGTTATTGTTCTTGTGATGTTTAAACTGAAGTAGGACTGATAATTAGCCATTTGAGCTAATTCACCTGTGATCAGCTGTGCTGTAAGAAGACAGCTGATGCTAGGGGTGAAGTTGTGACTGTGGTTAAGAAATCAGTCCATTTGAAGGACTGTATTGAATTGCCTTAGGAATGATAGTTAACTAGTTGAGCCAAAATACCTATGATCAGCTGTGTTGTAAGAAGACAGCTGATGCTAGGGGTAAGTTAGCAAGGTTAGTTAGTAAATCACTCATTGTAGTCTTCCCTGAAAGAACAAGACATAGCTTGCATAAGAACTTCCTTAGTTTAGGATCAATATGTGGAATCAAATGCCTTAGTATCCTCCTAGTCTACCATCTATAGCTGTAATCATCTTCACTGCCTTTGGCTCACTGTCACTCTTTGCTTCATTAGTTCACTGCTTAGAGAATTAGCTTAGGAAAATTCAACTCACACCCTAGTCCTTGTGGATTCGACCCGTATTTGCACAAGCTACAATCGACACCGTGCACTTGCGGTTAACAAGTAGGCTTCCTCTTTGCTCTTATTTTCTTACATCCTTTAAAGCCTACCAGTTAACGACTTAAAGACTTCATTGCGATTGTGAAGCCATACCGATACTGCTTTATCGTAGTTGTGTGATCTTATCTTGTTGTTTTTATCGTACGAGTACAATTGTAATAATTGGCTTGAGATTTCTATCTCCGATAGGCAAGATAAAAATTAATCACAAACATCTTCGTCTCATCGTTTGTGATTCCACAATATCTTTTTTCGCTACGTCGATTAAGACTATTGTGATGTGATTGATAATACTAGGCTGTTCTTCGGGAATATAAGTCTGGATTATCAATTGGTTCCTGTTCACCTTGATTTATCAAAATACGGAACAAAACTCGTAGGTATATTCGTGGGAGACGGATTTATCTATTACCGTAGACTTTTCTATGTGATACAGATTTGTTTATCAAGTCTTCGACTTTGGGTCGTAGCAACTCTTAGTTGTGAGTGAGATCAGCTAAGGGAATCAAGTACATAGTATCCTGCTGGGATCAGAGACGTAGGAGCATAACTGTACCTTGGATCAGTGTGAGATTGGTTTGGGTTCAACTACAGTCCAGACCGAAGTTAGTTTGCAGTAGGATAGTGTTTGTAGCTGCTTAATACAGTGTGTGTTCAATCTGGACTAGGTCCTGGGATTTTCCTGCATTTGCGGTTTCCTCGTTAACAAAATTCTGGTGTCTGTGTTATTTCTTTTCCGCATTATATTTTTTATATAATTGAAATATCACAGGTTGTCCATTGTTCAATCAATTAGAATATCTGACCTTTTGGTTGTTGATTTAAATTGATTGACACTTGGATATTGGTCTTTAGTACCATCCAACTTATCTCTCTAGTATTTGATAAAGACTCGCAGATTTCTATTTGCTTGAGTATAGATCAAACCGAGAGATCGAGATATAAACTCTTTGATATACTTTTTATATAGATTGAGTCTGATTGTCTAGTTGATTCTCTAGAAAGTATATTGGAGTTAGTCCATACAGATTGCTAAGCGAAATATTGGGTGTGGTTGTTATACCCCGCTTTTTCAGTTATATAGTCTTTGATTATACACATTTGCTATTTCGAGCCGAGTTTATCTCGCGTATCTATTTATCGAAATATGTGTTGGTAAGCTTTCGCTTTGGCCAAGTTCATCTTTACTAATGACGAAAGTCATATTAAGTTTCAATTAATTGAAAATGCTTTGATGAAAAATGGTTGGTGAATAACAATCATATAACGTCCTCTAAGAATGTTTCAATGATTGAAATGAGATTTTAAAATATATAACCTTGGAAGGATATAAACATTGTGTGGTAACACATATGTGTGTAAGTCCTTATTCCTTGAACCAAAATATGCGTACTTTGCTGCTCAGGAAAACCAGAACTAAATTCGGCGTACCAGTACGCGCACCATCAGAAGTTCACGTCCCGTGAAAATCTTCCAGAGTTTTTGAACTGAAAACAAACTCATTGCGGGTACTTAAGTCCGCGTACCAGTTCGCGTATTTAGGTTGATTATTTTCTAAAAATGATTATTCGTGAACTCAAACTTATATAAACTACTAAGGAATGCATAATTGCAAACCGCGGTTATAAAGTTCATGAATTGATTCGAGTGAATCAAATCGTTTTTGCTTCAATTGTGTCTTGTATACTTCTATAAATCTAAGCAATTGAACAACTCTCTAACTAGTTCATTTGAGTCATTTGAACTAGTTGTGGTAAAGAAGAATATGGTTGATATGGAAGTGCTAATATGGATAACCATTTGGTTAACTACTGTTGAACCAACAAAGTTTACATGTTTGGGTACGATTACACAAACCTAAATAAACGTGCATTGTGTGTAACAATCTAAGTTTCGATCTAATGGTTGAAAGATATTAGCTTGAATCTAATCAGGTTTTCATCTAATGGTTAATATTGAATGCTTTGTTACCAATGTAACTTAGATTGCAAACCCTGATTTGAAAGTCTATATAAAAGAGAACTCTAGAAACTTGGAAACTAATCCCCACACCTTCTGTGTGATACTAGTTGTATTATATAGAGTCGATTCTCCTTTAACCTTAGGTTTCTTCTCGAGACCCTATAGGTTAACGACTTGAATACTTCATTGGTGTTAGATAATTGATCGGTCGAACTCGCATGCGTTGCTATCTCAAGCATGTTTGTCAATGTTAGTGATCAAAACTATAAGTCTTGATTTCTAGTCTATTATAGCTAAGTCTCGGACTAGGATAGAAAGTGTAGTTGAGATCAAGGACTTCATGGAGATTCATCATGCAAGAAGAAGAACTACTCAAGGAACAGGTGGAACTTCTCGACAAAAAGGTATGTGAGACTTGAACTTATCTGTCACTCAAAAGTCTATCTACTCTATCTCCTACTCTTTGAGATAAGAAATCGCATGCTATATATATAGATTGGATTATACACATTTGGTGTTTCGAGCCGAGTATACCTCGCCTATCAATATCTCGAAATATGTGTTGGTAAGCGTTTCGCTTCGATCAATTTTATCTTTACCTAGTGACGAAAGTCATGATATGTTTTAATCACTTTGAAAATTGCTTTGATGAGAAATGGTTTGTGAATAACAACTATATAACGTCCTCTAAGAATGTTTCAATGATTGAAATGAGAGTTCAGATTACATAACCAATGGTGGACATAAATATTGTTGTGGAAACACATTTATGTATAAGTCCTATTCCTTGAACCAAAGTTTGCGAACTTTGTCGATCAAGAGAAACCGGAGAATGGCGTGAGCCAAGTCCGCGAACTCAGTCCGCGAACTGCCGAACTTCTCATCCCGAGAAATACTGCTGGAGTTGACAAACTAGACTACTCCGCGAACCCAGTCCGCGAACCAGCGGAAGGTCTTTGCCGAGATTTTCTGCTGGAAATTGTAAACTCTACCGGTTGCTTAAGTCCGCGAACCTAGTCTGTGAACTTGAGAAAGGTTATATATCTGAAGATGATTTCTGAACTTAAACTTATAAAGACTAAGGAATGCAGTTTGCAAAACATGGCTATAAAGTTCATGAACCGATCGAGTGAATCAAATCATCTTTGCTTCAATTGTGTCTTGTGTACTACATGAGATTTCCTTGCAATTGAACAACTCTATAACTAGTTCATTTGAGTCATTTGAACTAGTTATGGTGAAGAAGAACATGGTTGATATGAGATGCTCATATGGCTAACCTTTTGGTTGACTATTATTGAACCAACAAGTGCATACGTTTGGGTACGGTTAACAAACCTAGAAACGTGCATTGTCAAGTGTGTATAACAAGCTAAGTTTTCGATCTAAAGGTTGAGAAATATTAGCTTGAATCTAAATCAGGTTTTCATCTAATGGTGGATATTTTTTGCTTTGTGACCAAGGCAAAACCCTGATTTGAAAGACTATATAAAGGAAACATCTAGTATTGTGCAAAACTAATCCCCACACCTTACGTGTGATACTAGTTTGAATACTAGAGTCGATTCTCCTTTAACCTCTGGTTTTATTTTCTAAAACTGGGTTAACGACTTAAAGACTTCATTGGGATTGTGAAACCAGACCGATACTACTTTTATCGTAGTTTTGTGATCTGATCTTGCGTCTTCTATCGTACGAGTACAATCAGATTGATTGTCTTGAGATTGATATCTCCGATAGGCAAGATATAAAAAGTAATCACAAACGTCTTCGTCTCATCGTTTGTGATTCCACAACATCTTGTTTTGCTACCATACGATTAAGATTGTTGTGAGGTGATTAATTAATCTAGGCTGTTCTTCGGGAATATAAGAGCGGATTATCAATTGGTTCCTTTTCACCTTGATTATTATCAAAAGAAGGAACAAAACCTTTAGGGTTTATCTGTGGGAGACAGATTGATCCTTTAATAGAATTGTCTGTGTGAGACAGATTTGTTTATTGTCAAAGCCTGCGATTTTGGGTCGTAGCAACTCTTAGTTGTGGGTGAGATCGGCTAAGGGAATCAAGTGTGCAGTATCATGTTGGGATCAGAGGCGTAGGAGCATAATTGTACCTTGGATCAGTGGGAGATTGATTGGGGTTCAACTACAGTCCAGTCCGAGTTAGCTTGGAGTAGGCTAGTGTCTGTAGCGGCTTAATACAGTGTGTGTTCAATTTGGACTAGATCCCGGGGTTTTTCTGCATTTGCGATTTCCTCGTTAACAAAATTTCTGGTGTCTGTGTTATTTCATTTTTCGCATTATATTGTTTATCTTTATAATTTAAATAATACATGTTGTGCGTTAGATCATCAATTAGAGTAATCCAACCTTTGGTTGTTGATTATCATTGATTCATGCTTGGATATTGGTATTTGGTACCATCCAAGTTATTCCTCGTATTTGATTAGAACTCGCAGTTCTTTCTTGAGTAAATCAAATCAAGAGAGAGATATAAATTTGTTGATATACTTTTAATTGATTGAGTCTTGTTGATTCTCTTAAAAGTATATTCGAGTTTTTCCATACAGATTGCTAAGCGAAATATTGGGTAGTGGTGTTAAACCCCCGCTTTTTCAATTGGATTTCAAACCCTGATTTGAAAACTATATAAAGGAGAACTCTAGCAACTGGGAAACTTAATACCCACACCTCATGTGTGTTACTAGTTGCATAACTAGAGTCGATTATCCTTTAACCTTAGGTTTCTATGGAGACCATGTACGTTAACGACTTCAAAGACTTAATTGGGATTGTGAAGCCAGACCCAACTATTTTCTTTGTAGTTGCGTGTTATGATCTTGCCCGATTCTATCATATTGAGTACAATTGAAATAATTGACCCGAGATTAGTTTCTCCGATAGGCACGATAAAAGTAATCACAAACATCTTCGTCTCATCGTTTGTGATTCCACAATATCTTGTTTCGCTAGTCGATTAAGATTATTGTGAGGTGATTAATAATACTAGGTTGTTCTTCGGGAATATAAGTCTGGTTTATCAATTGGTTCTTGTTCACCTTGATTTATCAAAATATGGAAAAAAAACTCTTGGGTATTTCTGTGGGAGACAGATTTATTAAATCTATAGACTTTTCTGTGTGAGACAGATTAGTAATAGATAGTCAACAACCAGGCATCTGGACCATCACTGAGTAAGCCCCACAAAAATGGTGCGAGTGTACTCGGCAATGATGCACGACTGAGCACCCGGATGCACAAACGAGTGTCCAAAAATATGAAATAATGAGGAATCCTTCACAAAATAGGAGAAAACAATAAATATTAATAAAATAACAAGAGACGCCCAGGGTCGGGCCCACCATCCGACCGGCCGGCCGTGACCTAGCCATGGCAGGTCCGTGCCTCTCCCATTATTTTCCTTATTTTTTGTTATTTCATGAACTCACGAAAACTCCTTGGTTTTAGCAACTTTCCTTGTTTTTGCAAAACTCGTGAGTTCTCCATAATTTGGTGGATTCACGAAATAATATTATAAAATAAGGAGAGGTGTGCGGGACCGGGCAACCTAACCGGCCGTCCGTGCCTAAGCCGTGGACAATCCCACACCTCACAATCCTTAGATTTTTATAATTATTATTCCCTAATCTCACGAAACTCCTCCGTTTCAACAAAAACTCGTGGATTCTCCATAACTTCAAGGATTCATGAAAAACAATAAAATAGGGAAAGGTGTGTGGGACCGGGCAACCTAGCCGGCCGCCATGCCCTATCCATGGCCGGTCCCACACCTTCCAATCCCTAATCTTTCATAATTATTATTTTCCTTAATTCATGAAACTCCTGGGGTTTTAGCAAGATTCATGATTTCTCCATATTTTCTCGAATATTGCTCAAATTACGAAAAACCGAAAGCCAACATAGTCACACGACTGGCTAGCCTCTCACGAAATTTTAAATATTAAAACACTTTTATTTTAATTGTCTCAAAATATTGATGAATTGAGCATACATGCTCATTCCAACAAAAATCGAGAATTCTCAGTCAAGATGAAACTCTTCTGAAAATTCACTATGTTGCTCGAACGCGCATCAAAAAATACTGAAACTCTCAATATGGAAACACGGACACCACCGCAACATGTGCATGCCTTCATGACCGACCAGAGTCATTCCTAGGTCTTGCACAAAGCCGGTCTCACAGGTTTTCATAATTCTGACCTAATTTTCTCAATTGCTCATACTGGGCCCGAACTCTCTCCAACCAACTAGGGGATTCTTCAAATGACCAACAACTGGTCCCATGACTACCAAGAGCCAGTCCCATGCTCTCTTGGTCGGTCCTCATCTCTCATACCTAGGTTTTATCACCTAATGCTGAATCCAGCAATATTTCAATAAATGATGAAACCTGCATTTAATCATCGCTTTCACCAACTCTCAAACTGAGAACCCTGGTGCGTGCTCACTCGAGCACTGGGCACCCATGGACGCTCATCATCCCATGTGGTCGGTCCCTCCTCACTCATGACCAATTTTAAGCAATTCACCAATTGATGAAGGATTGATAAAAATTAGGGTTTCGAACAAACGCTCCACGAATCACCATTATGAGCAAGTTAAAACACAAAATAATGTTGATTTAGCAATCAACATTCAAATTAATTATATTTGGTAATTCACCAATATTTTTGATTAATATTTTATTGGGTCACTACGCCAGTAAATAATTCGTTCTACCGTTTGTGATTCCACAATATCTTGTTTCACTAGTCGATTAAGATTAATGTGAGGTGATTAATAATACTAGGCTGTTCTTCGGGAATATAAGTACGGTTTATCAATTGGTTCCTGTTCACCTTGATTTATCAAAATACGGAACAAAAACTCTTGGGTATTTCTGTGGGAGACAGATTTATTCAATCTATAGACTTTTCTGTGTGAGACAAATTTGTTTATCAAGTCTTCGACTTTGGGTCGTAGCAACTCTTGGTTGTGGGTGAGATCAACTAAGGGAATCAAGTGCGTAGTATCCTGCTGGGATCAGAGACGTAAGGAACGCAACTGTACCTTGAATCAGTGTGGGATTGAAAAGGGTTCAGCTACAGTCCAGTCCGAAGGTAATTGGTAGTAGGCTAGAGTCTGTAGCGGCTTAATACAGTGTGGTGTGCAATCTGGACTAGGTCCCGGAGTTTTTCTGCATTTGCGGTTTCCTCGTTAACAAAATTCCGGTGTCT
Source organism: Papaver somniferum (assembly GCF_003573695.1). NCBI lineage: Eukaryota > Viridiplantae > Streptophyta > Magnoliopsida > Ranunculales > Papaveraceae > Papaver > Papaver somniferum. The sequence goes on from NC_039368.1 coordinate 105,582,127, forward strand.
GTGTTATTTCTTTTCCGCATTATATTTTGTTATATAATTGAAATATCACAGGTTGTATGTTAAGATCAATCAATTAGAATATCCAACCTTTGGTTGTTGATTTACAATGATTGACACTTGAACATTGGTCTTTGGTACCGTTCAAGTAACTCCTCTTATATTCAATCGGGCTCGCAAATTTTTATTTGCTGATTGCGGATTGAATAAAGAGTTAGAGATATTAAACTCTTTGATATACTTTAATCTAGATCGAGTCTGACTGTCTAGTTGAATCTTTAATAAGTATATTGGAGTAAGTCCTCTGAGATTGCCAAACGAATTGTTGGGTGTGGTGCTTAGACCCCCGCATTTTCAATATTAGAATAGTCTAGAATTTTATTTTAAGAGTTTTTATAAGTTAGGAAAGTTTCCTAAACGTAATAGATACCTAGGAAAACAAAATTTTGATATTTCTGTTAAGTTTAGGATTTGTTTAGAGGGAGTTATATATATAAGGAGCTCCATAAACGAAAATTAGGAGACTCTTTGGATTAAAAAATTTTATTGTGATATTTATTTATAGTCGGGTTCATCCTAAGGTCTAAATAATTATCTATCCATATTTGTGATTCTTCGGAGCTGCGAGGTCTGGATCAATCGTTTATAATTGTTATTCCTCGGAATAATTTTAGGTCTGAACAAATTTATTGGTTAGTTTTTCTATTTTTATTCCGCTGCGATAATTATCATCTTTTAAACGCTTCCGATCTGCATCAATCCCTCTGCAAATAAAAAATACCTGAAACCACATTACTAAAAAAGCATTAGAAATAAAAAAAGATTCGCATATAAAGAAACTCCATTACAAATACTTCACAAAAGAAAAATAAAACAACCACATACTTCCTCTGGAGGCTCACGATTTTGACCAGCCAAACCATAAATCTTCTTCCTATTTCCAAGGGTAGAGATATCCTCATCGTCTCAAATTTCGTCTTCCTTTTTTGAACGGGTTTCTTTTCAACAACCGACATTTTCCCATAGGTTTATGGATAGCCAGAAAGGGTGGGAACTACAAGTCTGCAAGAGAGATTATTTTAGAATTCAGTTGGCGGGTCTTATAAAAAAATTTTTATTACCTTCATTTTAGTTAAGGTAACAAAATCTTTCCAGAAAATCTTAAAAATCTAAAAAACATATATTTTTTTTATTTACACGGTTATTTGGGAAAAAAACATATTATTCTTAATATTATTCATTAAAAAAAAAACATTTATGCATCGCCAAAACTTATGAATCGTAAAATGAATATTTTAGGTAACATTCTGTTTGCTCGACCAGTTAGAGAAATATTCTATTTAAGGTATAAGTTTAGGTGTATCTTAGGTATATACCACCACATCATAAATAGTTTTCCTTGTAATTGTTATCCAAAAATTATAAAATCATATTAACACCAAGAGTGTGTAATGGTATATATATGAACCTTAAAAGAAGGTGATCCTCTAATAACATGACAGTACTCGTAAAAGAATGAATAGAAATACATGCCAATAAAAAGTACACAAAAGCATTTGAGTCTACACCCTCATCTGACACGGCCTAGAGAGAAATAGTTTAGGAGATTGGCAAATCTTCATGACAACACTGTAGTAGTTAGCATAAATAATGTTGGCAAGTGGGTGCATGTCTCTCAAAATATCCAATTATTCCTGAAGCTATTTTTTGTGGTACATGGAGAACTCATTTAACCACTTGATATGCAACCACTCTCATCATAAATATCAGCTGTTTTAGAGTTCTTGAATTCAGTTAAATATAGTGTTGTACACCCGACTGGTAAGTTCCCAGTGACCATGAACTTGTTACAACACCTTTTAAAACCTGTAATTAATAGGATGTTAAGTCATTCTTTAATTTGTGTTTTCCTAATACAATAATACACTAAAGTTACAGTCATTTATTGCTTCATGACAGGTTTGGGTTCATTCACGGCAGTCATCTATGATAATGAAATAAATATCAGTAACTATCTAGTCAACCTCATTTATGACCTAATTGCTAATCAATTCAAAAAATAAATTAATATTACGAAAATAACTCGTAATTTGGTATAGATAGGTCAATTAGTCAACTAGGACACTAAATTTGCTGGAAAGAAAGCTCAATTGTTGAAATTTACTTCACCCGTGCGATGCACGGGTATGTTTATCGCTTATGAGATATAAGATCCATGTTGGGAGATTTCTTCTTTTAGGTCTTGCTTCAAAGCTACTGCCGATATTGCAGCTCACATTTTAGACTAATCTTGTAAAAGAAATTAAAATACTTTCACGTCAGATTGAGATTGAAGGTAGAATGTACAGGGAGTAAACAATATGTTGCGAAAGCCAGAGTTCAAAATTCTCAAAAGGTTAACAAATTTTTCATTAAGCTTCATGCGAAAATGGAATTGGGGCAATACTGATACGTGAATCCAAGTTGGATGGCTTATGACAACTGTGGGTGGAGGAACCAAAACACAAACCTTCGACAGATTTGGTTTTTTATTCTCAGGAATGTGTTATTACGCTGATACGACATCATACTAAATTGGGTTAGGATATATGTATCTAAGCGCATAGGCCTATGGGGGAAGCAAAGACATATAAATACTAACAAAATTTAGATGTTTTATTAAGATTCATATTAATAAATTTCCTATTTGTAAATCTATAATATCCAGAGTAAGACTCTGGCTCTCCCATCCGACTCTATGAAGAGCTCAATTAGTTGCTACTACTATATCATGCGCACCAAACTCAAAGCAAACTTGTTTTAAAGTAGCCTCTTTTCCCATCCCATAGCTTGCAGTAAGCCCTCTGATTCAGCATTCTCCACATCAAAGTATCCATGCGCATAGATATATCGTCCCAATCTGTGTGATATCTCTTTATGGTGTAGCTACAGTAAGAGGTGTGTCATTTATGTATCAGATTTTTATTTGTCGAAGTTGTTCAATGATAATGACATTATATTTACATAGTCAAAAATTAACAGTACTTACATAGCCACAAATTAACACGGGACCACTAATACTGATATACAAATTGCATCGTTGCCCATTTATGGTTCCATTTTATGCTCGATATATCCCTAGCCAGTAAATAAATATTTTATGATTGCATCAAAAATAATGACAGGATAAAAAAATATATGTCTTTAATTGCATTGTATTTTCCAGATCGACAGAAACCCGACCACGGTTGATGTGGATGACATGGTAGTATGGTACGAATATTCAAGCTATTAAATTGGCATATCTTCTACCAAGTGAGCACTTGCCTGCGAATGTTAATAGGTTTTATCTCTACGGTAAGATATAACCGATTAGGTTAAATAAAATCCATTTGGATGTGAGTGGGAATCCTATGTGTGCCTTTAATTTTTTTTTTGTCAGTTTAATATGCTAAGTGTGTTACATTTTCTGGATTTAATTTTTACCAAGATCATAAGTTCAGATGGATTATCGGATGCCAAAATCAGAGAACAATACTTAGTACCGAGTATTGTATGACACCCTCAAGGTGGGGTTGAGGTGAGAAGACCCGACCAAAATTTGCTTGTTTATAACTTTGTATATCTTTTTTATACACTACATTCTTGCAAGGTATTGTTGACTCTTCATATTTTTTACAGCTTGGGCAATTTGTTAAGAGACTGTTAGTAAGAACATTTAGGTAAATTACCAGACGTCTAGCATTCTCTCACGCTTGGCGCAAAGAGACTGTTAGTATGAACATTTAGGATTTTAGTATAAAATTTCGGGTGAGTGAGCATTTTGTGTTCCTAAATCAGTATTTATATTTTTTTTTTGTTCTGCTTTCAGTTACCGTTCTTTGAAATATCAATGTGCAAGTTATTTGGAAATGCAAAATCAGGAGTCCAGACAATATCTTTCCCTTAGATTGTTGTCCACCTGAAAATTCACACATCAAATTCTGTTTGGTCTCTCTCTTTCTCACATGCACACACAGACACATGCGTATAATGTTACACTACATGTAGTTTGTAACCAAGATCTTATACCGCCCCCAAAAGCCATCAATGCTCCCTTCAATTTCACTCCTTGTGAAAAAATTATATGTTGTGAATTGGTTGAAATGCAATAAAAAATGTGTAATATATTACTCATATCCCATTTCTCCATGGAATGAACTCAAGGGGATAATTGTATTTGTAAAAATTCAAATGCAACGCTTGGGGGCAGACCAATTTAAACCGTTGCATTATGACCACAACATCCTCTGTCCGGTTCATAGGCTCCGCATAAATGTAGCGAACATATCAAAGTATATGGATGATGAACCACAAAGCTGAAGAATCTTATTATTGCATATCCAAACTACTACAAATGACCAAATTGAATTTGGTTTTGTTTGGAACTGTCAAGCAAAACTAAATGAAAGAATAAAATTATCCTTATGTTCTAGAGTTTAACTTCTAGAAGAGAAGAGTACGCATTTACTATCATCGTCAAAGCACATAGAGTAGGTTTGAAATGTCAAAGAAAACTCATGCCCAGGATCCCGATTACACCATACATGGCTAAAGGAAAATGCAATAGAACTATAACATATTAATTGGGTACCAGCTAATCTTTAATTGTTTTTTGTTTTCTTCTTTGATGAACATTTAATTATATGAGTTAGTGTCCTTTGCTCAATTCGTTTTTTTATATGAGTTACAATTACCACAATCAGTAGAGTACATAAAGATCATAATTTATGCCCAGAGCTTAGAAGAAATAAAACACAAACCCAATTATAATATAAGCTTAAAACCCAAGCTAAATGGCTTCTACAATCGTGGAAATTAGTTCGCAATGTGAAACTAAAACGTCATTTAGAAAACATAGTGAATTGAATAGATAAAAATACCAAAAAAATAAAAAATATTGGACAGTTTTTATATCCGTGCCAGAAGCGGGGTTGTGAATTTGGCAATCGGAGATCATGGAAATTAATATGAAACTGTATATCTTGCTATTAAGCAGAAGCAGGTTACTTACGAACCAGGACTATCAAAAAATCAAGACATCAAATATGGCCCAAAACCACATATTGGTTATAATTATAAAAAAGAAATGTAGATGGAATAGATATCTCTTCAAACAAAAAATTTCTAACAATCTTTCGGCTGTATGATATTCATAGCGGATATCAAATGAATTGCCTTTTACCCCATGGGCAAGATCAAACTCAATCTAAAGGCATAACCAAATAACAGTCGACCCGCCAACTAATGCTATACAGATACAAATGACAAAATATATAAGAAAAAAATGGATTATTGTTGAGTGGTGATAACCGAAATGCTTCTTTGGCCGCCTGTGAATCCCCGAACCGCAAATCAAACAACCAAACCAACAAATATAAGAGAACATATAATTGAAATGGTATGATTATTATACTTTTGGAACTATCTATTTTAATCTATGAGTTGTATGACTAAGTGTAAAAAAAGGAGGGCCAAAAGGTTACATGCAATTAAGCACACAACCTTTAAATAGATACTGACTTGGCCTGTGATAACATTGTTACTGAGTTGTATCAAAACAAAAACAAAAAAAACATTGTCACCGGGAATCTCTTCATACGTTCAATGACCATTGTCCCGAGTTAGATATTAAACAATAAGCTGAAATAAAAGATAAAAAATATGAACAAAAGTGAGAATCAGCGGAAATTGTTTTCAATAAGTCATAGCTTGGGGAACCACCTAATCAGGATAGACATGGCTATCCTATCCATTCTAATAAATGGACATCCAAATGGCAAATATGTTGTTTTCCTCCATTTTCAAAATGAATTAAAATAATATTACCTCCATGAGAAAAACCAACTCTGATGCAACTTGATATAAATGAAAGAACTTGTACTAAATAAGCAATTCATATGATCGTTACTTTTTTGGGTAAAACATTGATTAATCATAAATTAACCAACCTCCTCAAACGGATACATGAGTATGAACAACACAATCCACCATCTCCTTTCACTTAACTGAAATATTTTCAATTAGCCTACACAAAGATTAAGCATTTAAAACTTAAAAGTACCCACAAATAACTACACAAAATATGAACTTAGATATATTTTTCTTAAAGTTTTATGCTAAGTCCCAATTTTAGCTTCACATTTTTGTTGTAAAGTCACCTGGGTTCTCGAGGGAAGAGCTTGGGTAGTAAAATTGAAAGTTCTGGTGACAAAAATTGATTAGTCATTAGTAGATAACATGCACATACGGTGAGTGGAAGAGAAAAAACATAATGGAAAATAAGGTTAGGTCTTTGTAGTAAAGTATATATTTTTTCCAATAAATATTTTGATAAAGTAAAAATCGTACTTGAAAAATTAAAAAGAAACCTAAATCTGTGAGAAAAAATAGGGAAAGAATTTACGATATTTTCTCAGTAACCATAAAAAAAAGGTTGCATCCGTTGTTTCAGATCCATGTATTATCACCATAGGTTTCCTCCGTTGTTTCAGATCCATGTATCATCACCGGATATATATTGCCGATAAAAAAAAAACCATCACCCGCTACATTGAAAAATAGGGGACTACTTACAGTAACAACTTGTTGAAGTCAAAACTCAAAAATACAGACCCTTCTTTGTAAACATGTACAGATCCTCCTCCATCTGATCAAAACAAATTTGATATTTTACAGAGACGAATTATATAATTAAATAGAGAGAATCAAAATAAAACATGAAAATCAAAACTATGTTGACATCAGTTACCTTGTTCTCTAACCGAATCCGTAAAAAACACAACCGAAGCTGTAAAAACATAAAAAAATATACTACGGAAGAAAAAAATACTAAAAATATCAAAACCTAACACAACGATGTTACTGTTGATTAGTTTCATGACCTATTGACCTTTATGAATTACTGAATGAGTTCAGTGATATATGAATTAAAGAGTACTGAAGCTTTACCTGATACAATATTTGCGGAATGAGTTTGTCCCTTGATATTGCTTTACGTATGCCCGGATACAACAACTATAATAGGTGCATGATCCAAGTACCTGCACAACAAATAATTTTATTAGAGAAAAAAAAACCAAGAAAATCTTGGAAGAGAAAAACAACGTGGAAACATGTTTTGCCTCTTCTCGAATGCTTTTTATAGAGATAATCATTAAAAAAAAAAAGACTTTGTTTTGGAAATAATATCAATGGAAATCTATAACACTTTTTTGGTAATAATATTATGTTTTTTATATTTATTCATTTATTCTACGGAAAATGCTTTATATATTTATTCTTTGGAATATGCTTTATACAGAGACACCATAACCATAATTGTCATAAAATGAAGATTTTGCTATAAAAATAATTTTGATACATGTCTAAAAATATCAGAAACTCTTATATAATGAAAATATTTATTTCAAAATTCACATAAAAATAATAATGAAAATATATTTTTTTTTATTTTATTTTTTTTTGTATTGTTGTCAAAAATAAATAATAAATATTATGCATATCATGCATGTTCATGAATAGTAATTACACTTGCTTATTTTCCTTTTTTTAAATGAATGATACTAACAAAAAATTATTGAAACTCGTTTTTCTATTCTTCCCACAATTTTTATAGTTTTCTATATCTCCTTGTTTTCTTTGCTCTGGATTGACGTTTATGGTTTCGCTAAAAAGAAAATCATTTATTAATTTTTTTTCAACTTTTTGACAGGATTTGCAGATCTTTCTGTCGAGGAAGTACACTTTGATCATTAAAAGGTATTTTTATTTTTAATCACTGATCATCTAAATTTGACGGATAATTTTCTATTTTTATCCCAATTGTCATTAAAATTTGTTTAATTATTAGCATCTTGGAACTGTAATTAGGAATTCATTTAATTTTAAGAAGTATAATCGGACGTTGGACTTTTTTAAAATTTTACGATTGATTTAATTATGTGATGATAATCATGATGCATAAGTTAATGTTTATAGTTTAATCATAATGAATTATATAAACATGATTTACTTAATTATTTATTTATATGTTTTAATGTTTGGAATTAATTATGATTTTATAGGAATTTTTTTAATTTATTTGATAATTTATAGGATTTCTTAAGATTTAGTTAATTTAAGAAATATTTTTCTTGAATATGGTTGTCCATAAGATATTTCCTCGCATTTTTTTACCCGAATTTTTATAAAATTACCAAAATAAGTTAAAATGGTGGGGCCAGAATCACCAGAAGCTCAAATTAACCACATCGCTCGAAAAAACTCTGTTTTTATATAGAGAATATCAACTTTAAAGTAGAAATGCAAAATAAAAAGAAAGCCCACATACTTGAAGATGGATTGCAAAAACATAGTAAGAGTTCTCTGAACATTTGAGCTGAACTTTAAGAGAGGCATTCTTACGAACTTGGACCTTCCGTTCTTCGAAGAAACTAGCATCCAAATTTGCAGCTTCCCCTATAAAAAAAGTCATTGTCTTAAATGCGTATACTTACTTGCTATGTAAAACATAGACAGTAGTAATATCAGTTCGCTGGAACATACAAAAGTATATATCTTGTTCACCTGAATGATCTTGATTCTGAAATATAACCTGATATTAGATTTACCGATATTCAAACATACATTGATCACAAATAAATCCGGTGAACTCCACTTATTGAAGAAATGCAGAAGTTTTTATTCTTCAATGAATACATGCGCGAACTTTAACACCCAGAAGTTAATGCATGAAGAAAAAAATCACTTTGTGTAAATGAATAGCATTGGGTGAAAATTTATTAATCGAAAAGTTCAATGTATTTTATTTTTAACCGAATGGTAGGCGCATCACACGTGAGTCTAGACTACTATATGTAAACACAATAAATATTTTGCGGCATTATCGACTAACAAAAACTCAATTTCTTGCTCGGAGTAGAGTGAAATCAATATCACAGTTCTGGAGGTATCTTCTTTTATGAAAGAAAACAAGCCTAGATCCTAATCCAAAATTTATACACTTCTGTCATAACCAAAACCCTTTTCGCACCAACACATATAAAATTGATGCTAACGTTTGAACAGGTCCCTTTTGACCGTACTCGGATAAAACTGATGCCACGAATAAAATACCAATTTAAAATAATGACATATAACCAGTTCAGTGAATATAATTTGAAATAAGGGCAACTCTTATTAGTTTTTAAACTGCTAACAAAAATGGCAGTAACAATACAATCAGCTGTAAAATCAAAGAAAATGATGAGTAGGCCTGATGCCTGATTTGATGATGTTATGAAACATGGAGATAAATAATTTATCAAATCCTCCTGTAACGGTTTATAATTAGGACTTACCATTCCTGCATAAAAAGATTCAATCATTGTTTCCTCGATACATAGATATTACTGATGGATTTGTCGAAATAATCTCATTCATATAATGTAGAAACGTTAAAGCTTCTGACATTTGTTTTTGTAAACCTAGGTAGAAAAGAAAAAAATTCTAAAAGAACTGAGGACTATTATACTAATACTAAAATAAAGGAATACTTAATCCTGAAAAATGAGAGATGAGATTAAAAATCTTTTGATTTTATTATGTTACTAATCTTCATACTGTGCTAGTAATGTTCAAAGTCATATCATCGTCGTCGTCGTCATCTGATGATCTACTTTGAATTTCGTTTCTTACTTGCTGATTGCTTCCGTGTGCTTTTGGGTTCTGAGTCAGGCTTCTTTTTCACTAAAGTAGAGGTTGTTGTAGTAGTCTTAGTAGAGGTAGTAGTAGTTCTTTTCTTAACGGTAGAATTAGAAGACTTGGTTACTTTCTTCTATATCTGGTTTTGTTGTTTCTGCTCGAAATCCTTCTTCAACTCATCCATCGGTAACAAGCCATGCCTCATAATCTTGCCTCATCAAAAAATATCAATATCACACAAATACTTTTATTTCTACTTTGAACATATCCTAAGAGGAATAGGACCAAAATATTTGCGCTTAGCAACCTGTATTTGGATCCCATTTCTAAGCATTTATAGAATTAAAAAACAAAGATTTCAAGGCAGTAATTAGGAAAAGGCTTAGTCTTGTTCTTGAGTATCTCATCAATAAATATCAATATCGCACAAATATTTTTATTTTTCACTTTGAACATATCCCTAGAGGAATGGGACCAAAAATTTTGCTCTTAACAACCTGTATTTGGGACCGACTTCTAAGTATATATAGCATTAAAAAACAAAGATTTCAAAGTAATAATTAGGAAAAGTCTTAGTATTTTTCTTGAGTATCTTGAAGGAAGATTAGGTATATTATGTAGCACGGGTTTTGGCAATCTGGTTCCATATCGTGCATATGGAACTCTTGGTTAACATTTAAAGATGTGTTTTTTTAGGTGTCCAACCCCTAGGCAAAAAGGGTCCACTCACAAGGTTCGGAAGTGGTACTTGTATGGAGTGGAAAGTTATATTTTTCTATGAATTGAGTCAACTTTGTTCGTTACGGGTTTGATAACTGGTTAGATCGAAAGTTAAATTAAGTTTTTATGTTTGGAATTGTTCAAGATATGCATGGGCATTGTCAGTCGATGGTTGCAAATGTGCATTACTTCTTTATCAGGCAAGAATCTAAGAATGGTCATTGAGTATGATATTCTCCATGTGTTTTTCCTCTACTTTGGACTCATTCACTTCTTTTACAATCAAGTTCAAGGTATGTTTTCCTCTAAGGTATGGATTTGATCTTAAGATATGTCCTTTAACTTTCAGTTTCTGAAAGTTATAACTATTGATATTCCGCACCCTCCGTTACTCGACTAAGTGTCGCCAATGCAGTACTTTGAGAGTATAAAAAGGTTTTTCTAAGTAGAATGAAATTTCATCAGTGGTTTAGTTGTTTGGGAGGATACTACAAGGTTTTGGCTGCGTATGACTGAGCTTAGATGAAGAAATAAAAAGGCTTGTGGTTCAAAAAACAGGAACTAGAAAAAAAACGAACGAGTCCTTCATCAGTCTTCGTTCAAAGCAAGGTTTGCTTGAGATTTATTTTGGATGTCACAAATGTGAACCCGCCCAAAGGTGATTCATACTGGTAACATATTTGAAATCAATCGTGTTTTATACTTGGTTTAATTTTCCTTTTTTCCAATTGGACCCAAAGGTTTAATGTAACTATTACGATGTTATGCATGAAATGTTGATTATAAACTCGTTAGTTTATATTCAAGTATATCGCAATTCTGCCCAAAGATAGTTTGCGATGATACCGATTTTTTTTTTTTTTTTGGTTTAAGATCTTTATTACTTCGACAATTTTTGAGATTCTGACATCATGGTTTACCCAAAGGTGAACTAGTGATGGTATTGAATCTGTTTTAATGTTTCATTCTTGTGTAGATTAAAGTATATACAACTTTGTATAATGACAGAGTTCTGGAAAACAATGGTAGTAGATAGCATTTTTTTTGGGTTATTATCTTAACTGTTTTAACTTGTATTGTTGTTTACGTTGTTAAGGAACAGATAATCAGTAGGAGGTCAGTACAGAAAGTCCCTTTCGAGACAGCTTGTAAGGACCACAAAACAAGTCTCTTTGGGGACATAACTCTTTGGGAACATATAAAGATCTCTTCGGAGATCAAAGTCTACTTTGAGACACAGAACAAATCTTTTCACAGGTTTATCCAATAAAGAGATGAATAAAGGGTCTCGACAGAGACACGCTTCATTTTGCAACAACGGTTTTCTCTTTGGAGATATATCTCTTATTTGGAAGGTATATATACTTATTACGACAGAAACATTACTGATATTTGAACTAGTTATATGTTTCGACAGACATACCTTAATTGAGCCAGATGAGTATCTTCTGAGATGTTAATGTCTTAATTGCTATACCTCAATTGATCCATATGAATCTCTTCGGAGATGTTAAATGTCTTGTCGGACATATCTCAGTTGATCCACTTGTATACTTTATATGTTTCGAAGAAAACATGACACTTAATTGAGCATGTGCTATACTTGTATCAATATAGACGGATCTCAGTATTATTAAGGAAATCCTACAAAGTTGCGGTAAGAGCGTATAAAGTTGCAGTGTGAGCTTTAAAAGATTAAGTTTAAGTTTTTTGGTTTGAAAAATAAAGTTTAAACTGTAGTTTGTTTTGGCATAGGTTAAGCCGTTTAAGAAGCTTTTGACTTGAGAAAAAAAAAACGGTCCATCTAGTTTTCTGATTATAGAAATGGTGTATGTATCTTTTAAATGATATATAGGTCTCTATGGTGGCATCCTAGAGTACCTTTTTTAGACTCAAGATAGATGCTTTCCGTATAGGTTTTTTGCTAACCAAAGTGGGAGAATGTTATAGTTTATGTTTATTTAGTAACAAATGTTGGCTGGTTTAAGGTAATCCTTTTTTTGTTTTGTTTAAGGTAATCTTGTTTTGTTTAATCTTGATTAGTGCGAAGTTGGATTACAGTTCAGTTGCTTAGATGTCCCATGACTCACCTAGTGAGGTGTCAACCAACTAATAATGGACATGGTCGGTTGAAACATAGGTATGACTAAGATGTCTTCTAGCCTCTTGTACATATATGATTTTTATGATTAATCCATCTAAGCAATGAGAGGAACTAGAAGTATAACCTAAGTCACATATTATGTTTTCATAATTTTTGTTCCCTTCTTTCTGTTCATGTAAACTAATGTTACGTATCATGTTAATATGATGAACCATGTGTATCCTGTTGTCGGTTATTATACTCAGCTTGGTAGAAATCATTGTTCTGCACAGTTTTCAAATGTTGTAAAATATGCGTAAACTAGGGTTAATGATTGTTTCAATATATGGATTTTACATAGTCATGTTTAAGCATAAATTATTTTGATTATGAAACTGAAATTCACCAATTATAACTATAGAAGTGTAGTAGGGTAAAAAATGATTCTGGAGAAAAGAGTAAAAGTGGGTAGGTTGATGAGAAACGAGTCTAGACCCTAAAAAAATGTACTTCACATGAGAACTTTAGATTCGAGAGATCAATCTGTACAATTCTGGCCTAAACCAAGAAATAGTCGTTCCAGTCTTGATTCGGTCACAAAATGAAAGAGAAGGGTTGATCTTAGGGAGGGAAACAGAGAAGGTGTTGAGATCAGAGAGACATGCTCTATAAGGTGTGTTTTTTTTATGACTTGTACCAGAATGTAGAGCTTGCTTGTAAAATGTAAGCTGCATGTTCTTTGTATTCTCCGGATACTTGTGTTGATTGTTGATTGAATAGATTAAAATTCTATTTATATCAAGTCATAGTCGAACACCATGATCTCATAGGAAGTGGAAGTTGTGGAGGAGTAAGAAGGTGGAGATCGTGTGAAAGTGATGAAACTGTGTCCCTATCATGGAGGGAAGACTAGACGGTTTCACTTCTATTACTCATATACTCTTGTCAATTGTCCTCCTTTCCAGACACTTTCTCGTAATGGGTGTATTTTACACTACCTATTGTAAGCCGCCAGACTAATAACCTGATGAACATCCCTCAACTGTGACATGTTTGATGTCTCGAGTATTTTTGGTAGAGAGTGGATCTTAATCGTGATTTTCATGACTAAGGCGTGCCTATAAGGCTAAAGCCTACTTGCACAACTAGGCCTACCTACATGGTAAGGTCCATATGACACGGATCAGGTCGTATCACGACTGGTAATGTGAAGCGTGGTAGTTGCTGAGTGGGCCTACCATCATGACATGTTAGAAGTGTTCATGAAGACTGGAAGAATGAATACGTGACTATTCCTTCAACTACGATGTATCGTGGGTCTTGTGTGTAAAACCTACATGTAGTGAAATATTTCGATCTATCACGCGCAAGTTAGGCAGTAGGTGGTCATAAGTGACAAGTCAACCCGTAAGAATGGGATTTGCCGTGAGTAGTGCTCAAAATATAGCACATGGTTCTTTAGGATTAATAATTATGTAATCGATGCCCTAAAAATATCGTTTTTAAACGATGTATGTGGAGTATAGTTTTCAAGCAAGCATCTCAAAAATATTTGATGCATGTAAAGCATCGTTGTATAGAGCCTATCTGAATTAATCACATATTTCATAGTTTAAAAAGTGGTGTGACCACCCTTCTTTGGACGACCATTGGTGGCCACACAGGTAGACTAAGAACAACGTGATTGGTACACTAAGGATTAGGATAGGAGGTGGCAATCACGGTACCTCATTGGTCAATTGATATTGGATCTAGGCCGGCCAAACCAACTAGCGGATTTGGACGTCCGAGATGAATTGCGACAATTATTGGTCGTTGTTGACCTAATTAAGACCCTTATAGGCATCTCGACTAGCCTACTTTGGTCGATGATTTGGAGCGGAGCACGTAGGATAAGAGCGATCTGATTGGATGAAATAATAGAAAGTACACATGTAGCTATCATGAAACTTGCTCGGTCATGACAGGATGAATCCAAGCTTGTTAAATCGACCGACCAAGTCGTGTGGTCGTGATCATTCTGCGACCGACTTAGACGTCCAAGATTTAATTCTTTATATAAAGAGATATTTCGACTAGCCTACTTTGGCCAATGATTTTAAGAAGAGTTGGTAGGCTAGGAGTAATGTGATTGGTCGAGGAAATAGGTGGGTGGCCAGTTATCACAACATCATCTTATTTTCCGAGCATGTAAGAGTTTAGGTTAGCTAATTGAGCCATCCAAGTTGTGAGGTCGTGATTAGTTTGCGACTGACTTGGGCGGCCAAGATCTATTCTTGAAGAAATATAAGCAGCTCGACCAGCCTACTTTGGATACCAATTTAAAGCGGAGCTTGTAAGATAGAAGTGGTGTGATTGGCCGATAGGAAAGAGGGACGCAGGGAGGTCAATATGGATCAAGGCCCGACCGGCCATGGGGTGCGAATTAGGGTAAACTGACCAGAAATCACTGCGTTCTACCGTTTGAAGGAGAAGATCAACCGAATAACTATGCCTAATCTGAGACTTAGCTAAATGTAGACTAAAAATCAAGATATAGTTTTGATCAACTAAATCTGATAACAACACTTGTGAGTTCGGCCGAGCAATGCTCTAACAACAAATTCTTTAAAATCGATTAGAGTTGACACTACAAGTTGCTCTAATGTATCAAGCAAATATTATAAGCTTCTTGTTGATGGTGGGTTTTAGCTTATGGAGAAAACCGTAAAATCGATATGAATGCTCCAGTATTCAAATTATTTTATCCTTTGACGTATCTTCATTCCGGAAGAAATTTAAAAGATATATCAGAAACCTGGGGAGAGCCTATTCCTCTCTTCTTGCATACACATAGGTATGTTTATGAGCTTCACATGGCTGAAGTCAAATATAAGTATATGTATAACAGTATTCATTGTGTAACACAGTACCCACACATGTAAAATTATCAGAATAGTATTGGTGCATGTTGCAATAATCCCATGTGTTCTAATATTTTATCGTGAAAACTCAAGATCCTAGATGAAATTCCTCACTAGTATAGAGCCAATTTAATAATTATTTAATGTTATGTTCTTAGATGAACTCTTAATACTGACTTGACGTTCATGTTCATTACCAGCTAAGTAACATGGATCCATGTATGAATTAAGACATGCATGAAGGTACTTGATCAGAAGCGCGCAGGCGGTGTCAATAAGACTAGTGCCACGCTACTCGTAAGAGTAAAAAATTAGTAATTATGTGTTAACGTACAAAATTCACCTAAATTGATTAATTTTGTGTCAATTCACAAAATTCAATTTTTAACTTAATTTTGTGTCAACTCGCAAAATTGGATTTTTTTCCTAAGAATGGAGCATGCACGATATCTTGATCCCTATTGGTCGAGACTAAACCTAGGTAAGCTAGGAATTGGCCCATCATCGATCCAATAGGAGTGAAATCCTAATAGAAGTTGGAAAAAGGAGTAAAGAGGAAACTGTGACTGATTAGGTCAGTCACGAAAGGAGCATGACCGCCACTAGGTTGTTCTACCGTTTGAAGGCGAAGATCAACCGAATATTTTGGAGAACTTCTTCAACAATAGGTAAGTGAAAACTGAACCACCTATTACTCAAGTTTTCACCTTTCTATCTATGAGATACCGTCGCATGACTAAATTATACATTACATGCATAATAGAAATTTCGATTCAAGTTTATCTTGAGTATCGTTCTCGAAATATGATTGACTAAGTTTAGGAACATTTGTTCATACTTGATGAATTTGGTATGTTTATGACCTAAATTATGATTCAAGGTTTAACCATTTGAAAATAGCCTGGAACAGTGATATGTGTCATTGATGTTATTTGGGAATGTTACGAATTGATTATTAGAGAGATATATAACTACTGTAAATCTGGATACAGGACATTATGCATACCAGTTCACATACTGGGAGACTGTTATAAGTCCGGAGCCGAAGTACATGTACCCAGTACATGTATCGGCGTAGATATAGTTCAGAAGTGACCTTTTGGTACGCATACCTGGTATCCATACCATAAAAAGTCTGTTGACTCGTGAACCAAGAAGGTACGCATACCTGGTATGCAAACCGGAAAAGATTTGTTGGTTTCTAAACCGTAAAAGGTACGCATACCAATATGCAATCCGGAAAATATCAGTGGATTTATGAACCCGATTTTTTCTTAAGGGTATTGTAGATGGTGAAATTTGGATAAGGGGAAAAGTGTCATTTCAAGAGCATAAACAAAACTCAACTCTCAGGGAGAGATTAAGCTCTTGGTCCTCAAGGCACCCATAGCCACAATTTCCAGTATACGTCCCCGCGAGATACTGCTGGTCGTGATGTCGTGACTCCTAGCGTACATCCTCGACGAGATATTGCTGGTCACGTAGGTTATGTAGAGCGCAAAACATCCCCGACAGACTTATGAACCAGAACAACTATAATTCCAACAGGTCTTCGCGAGATGCAGTTGATTGTGATACCATGGTTCCTAGTATACATCCTCGACGAGATACTGCTGGTCATGTAGGCTCCATAGATGTGTAAAAGTCCCCGACCGACTTATGACCCAGAGGGGAGACATACATGTCTCATATAAGCATGACTCACACTATTTGAGATCAATGACTTCTTCCTAGTACATTATCGCGAGATACACTGGTTATGTATACTCTAGGCTCTGACTCGACTTATCGAGGCTTAAGAATAATTCCTAGGACATCCCTGTAAGATACGCTGGTTATTCTGCCTCGGGAACTGTTCGAAAGACTCCTAAAACATCCTTCCGAGATACACTGGTCATGTCGTCCCCATAAATACGGACACAATTGATTCCTAGCACATCTCTGCAAGATACGCTGGTCAAAGACAAGTGAGCCGAAATCTCACTGTACATTATCAGGCGTGCAAGCCTTATTTTCTCTCCCAAACATGTACCATCTGACTTAGGAGATATCCCATCACGTTGGCTAAGTCATGAACAACCTCTATCGCGTCACCCAACTCTCACACAACTCTAGACGCGTCAGCCAAATTTCAGACAACTCCAGATGCGTCATCCGAATCTCAGACAAATCCAGAAGTGTCGGCCAAATCTTAGACAACTCCAGGAGCGTCCGCCAAATCTCAGACAGCTCCAAAAGCATAAGCTAAATCCCAAACAGCTCCAGAAGCGTAATCTAAATCTCAAACAGCTCTAAAAGCGTCGGCCAAATCTCAGACAGCTCCATAAGTGTCGGCCAAATTTCAGACGGCCTCATCCGAGCTGATCCATCTCGTTTGAAGAGTCTTATGCAAGTACAAGACTTGGGCACAAGTATCATCTAGGCCTCAAGCCTCTTTCTCAGCTTCTCAAACACACTCACGGTTAGTAAATTGGATCTGACCTTGAAATTCTATATAAGAAGAACCTCTAGCAACTACGATTTTGGAATCCCTGACACTATTATTGTGTGTCATAGTTGTAAACTAGAGACGTTGTAGTGACCGACCCTCCACCGATATTGTATCTACTTAGCCATTGTGGTTATCCGGTAGTGTGGGATTTTTTACGGGCATCATTGCGGTCATCCAATAACATCTTCTCGGGAGGTCACTCATTCCTGGTTTACTCCCGCCCGAACACGCTTAACTGCAGAGTTTTCTGCCAACTATGGAGTCAACTGTACTGAAAAGGCCTTGGTGTTAGGAAAGGACAAACCATCACTTATATTACATTTATCCAACCACTACCGATATCGGGGTATTACAGTCGCCATCTCCTTTAAACCTTTTTAGGTTTAATGACTTAAAAGACTTCACCTAGGGATTCGTGAAGTTAGGTCTAACTATCTTTATCTTGATACTTTGTGTATCCTGATCTTACTTTAATTGTTGAGCTTTGCTCCAATAGGAAAGATAGATAGAAATCACAAAGTTTCTTCGTCTCAGACTTTGTGATTCCACAAGTATCTACTTGTGAGGTGAATAATAATCTAGGATGCTCTTCGGGAGTCATAATACCAGATTTTGAGGTATGCTAGACTTTGTCTATTGCAGACGATTTCCTTTCTCACCTTGATCTTTGATCAGAACGAAAATCACATATAGGTTTATCTGTGGGAGGCAGATTGGTTTAAAGTCTTCAATTGAGCTGAAGAAACTCTTGCGCTGTAAAGGACGTCAGCTAAGGGAATCAATTGCGCGGAATCCTGCTGTGATTCAAGAGGCTTAAGGAGCACGACTGTAACTGAATCACTGTGACTGTAGATTCGGTCTCAACTATAATCCAGTCCCGAAGTTTTGATAGTAGGTTAGTGTCTGTAGCGGCTTAATACAGTTTGGTCTTCAAATCTGGACAAGGTCCAGGGTTTTTCTACATTTGCGGTTTCCTCGTTAACAAATTTTTTAATGACTGTGTTATTTCTTTTTCCGCATCATATTGTTTATCTTTATAATTGAAATATCACAGGTAGTTCGTAAATCAATCAAAGTAGATATATCCATCCTTGTTTGTTGGATACGACTTGATTGATCTTTGATATTAATCTTTGGAATCGTTCAAGTACTCTCACTGAATAATCAGGTTCACAGATTTGTCTTTGTTTACATTCTGATTGTGAGAAAAAGATATATAAGCTCTTCTTATAATTCCTGATTGAGATTCATTAAGTTGTAACTCTCGGAATTGTAATTGACTTTGGTCCATACAGGTTTCCTAAGAAAAAGTTGGTGGTGTATTTTGCTACCCTCGCGTTTTCATTTATATATATATATATATATATATATATATATATATATATATATATCTTATTTATTTGGGAGTACTGAAATGACACAGGTACTGATTACACTACATTCTTTTTGCATCAACACACCTTGAGTAATCTTATAAAAATAATAACTGTCAAAATATTACTTCAACAAGGTGTATATAATATAAGTTCAAAATCAAACCAATATGGGATCAGATACCGAGTGGATGAACATATCAGTATGATTAATTAATTGATAATTATAATAATAACTATAATGCAGAAGAAAAAGTAACCACATAGACGCACAAGATTTTGTTAACGATGAAAACTTCTTGGAAGAAAAACTCGGAACTTGGTATAGTTTTGAATACTCTCAAAATTAAGCCACCATAAAAATTGACTCCCACAACTTTTTACAGTAGAGACCAAGTAAACTATTCCTAGTTAACTCAGTTCCTTAAATACCCATGCACCTACAATCAGTTTGTTCTATTTTATGCACATGAATTCCAAGACAGATTTCACTACCTTGAGTTATTTCACATATTATGAAAACTTATGCTCTCAACTCCTTTGGATCGTAATCCAAAACAACTATTGATTGAATCTGTTTCAGTAACCACCTCATTTATTAACCTCCTAAATATAGCAATTATCAGAGATAAAGTTGAGTATAAAAGACTTTTCGTTTAATCAATATAAACTCTTTTGGTCAAAGATCAGACGAAGACAAATATTATCGAAATAATTTATCTCAGTGAACAAGCTCTTTCCTAGCAACTCTACTAGAAGAAGCAACTAAACAATTTGTTTGATCTCTATATTAAGTCTGATGTCTATCAAAATAACAGTTTTTTTGGATCCCAAAAAATAAAAATAAAAAGTTTTCAAGTTTTCAGTATTCAAAGTAACCGCTGCACAAACAACTTCATTCCTACGAATGATTAACAAACACATAACGGAGTTTGTTAATAGTGTATCAAAATTTTTATATACGGATCTTGAATCACGAGATCTGTAATAGTCAATCCTCAAGCAAACTTTTATTTTTATATACGGATCTTGAGTCACTTGTGTGGCATTATATCACAAGTGAAGGACCATTGAATAAATAAATTTAATAGATCAAGGATAACAATACCATTAGTCAATCAAATCAACAATCACAAAAATTAAAATAACAAACGATTTAGTTTCTCACTAATGGTATTACTAAAAGCTTTTTGATCTCAACGAATACTTCCAATGAAGGAATGAAACAAGGAGATGTCACCTAATTAGATTACTTTCCTTTATCAGCAAGTTGACTTCGAACACAAACAGTTAAGTGTTGTACTAAAGAGTGAGTTTGTAAGAATGTAAGGTCCACTTTGTAGTGTCATGACTATGTTTTTTGAGTGGAAGACAAGATCTAACAAATTTCTAAAATTCCTAAAGATTTGAAAAGAATATTACTTCCAGAATAAACAAATACCAATTGTATTCCAACCCATAAACCAAAATCTTTCATAGTTGACAACTAATACTAACAAGCATACATTCACATACTCTATTAATATAATAACTAGAGATATGCAAACATCTGGGATATGAAAAACATATATTTTAAATATCTAAAAGATAATTGAATTTCGGTTTCAGGATCTTGCCTTATGTATCAAAAGAAAACACTTGAACATGAAGATATAAGAGTTTGACACATTTTCAAATCACTATACCGACATCTTATGAACATTCCAAGTTTAATTCATGTACACCTCTGTAGATGGGTAAAAACGATTTGCTGGTTTTTACGGGATTGAGGAGATGACCGTGCGTAGGAGACTCCTTGAACCGAGTAAATGCTCAACCTCACACAGATGCACTGCAAGAAGGGAGTGCTTTAAGGTCGAGAGATCAATCTGTAGGACTCAGGCCTAAACCAAGACCATGGTCGTTCCAGAGTCAATTCAGTCACAAGAGAGGATGTGTTGATCTGTAGGATGGAAGCTGAGAAATGTGTGAGATCAATGGTGATCAAAGATTGTAAGTGTGTTGTGTATTCTGCGTGAAGAAATAAGATAACCTCTGATTGATTGAATTTTTTAATCTTGTGTTGTCTGCTTTTCCAGAGATTGTCTGTTGTTTCAATCATGATTCAGAGACTTATTTATATTGCTAGAATAGTAAACACCTTGATCCCATGAAGTGTGATAGTTGTTCGAGTCAAAGAGTGTGGAAGTGGGAAATCGTGTCAAAACCAGTTGCTCATAGTGCTAACTCCTCCAACTGATTGCAATACTTGCTCACATTCTCGTCGTGTGTATGAACACACGTGCCGTAGGCCTCCATACCAAAACCCTAGTTAATATCCCCCATGTGACACGATTGACATCTCGTGATTGTGTAGTCAGTTGCTGACTTCATGGGCGATGAGTCCTTGTATTGTTCAGTCGTGATTTGCAAATGTTCTGAGACTCACGAATTGAACATGTCTGCTGAGACAAAGGTACAATTATGTTGATTGTTAAGGTGAGCAAATATTGCTCGTATGAGAAAATGTTGCTCGTTTGATAAACTGTTGAATATTGATAGTCAATATTCATGGACTGAGCAAGTATTGCTCATTTGAGAAAATATTGCTCATTTGATGAATTATCGAATATTGATAGTTGAACCAATATTCATGGGCTGAGAAAATGTTGCTCGTCTGAGCAAATATTGCTCATTTGATTAATTATCGAATATTGATAGTTGAACCAATATTCATGGGCTGAGCAAATGTTGCTCATTTGGTGAATCATTGAATATTGATAGTCGAACCAATATTCATGGACTGAGCAAATATTGCTCATCCGAGCAAATGTTGCTCATTTGATGAATTATTGAATATCGTTGAATATTGATAGTTGAACCAATATTCTTTAATTGAGCAAATATTGCTCGTCTGAACAAATATCGCTCGTCTGAGCAAAAATGCTAATTAAGATGCTGGCATGAGAATAATTGTTAAAGTGTTGATCACGGGATCAATGTAAGATTATTAGTGTTTGAATCTACTCAGAATTATGTTTTTGCAGAGCTCTGGATTCAAAACCCTAATTTTTAATCAATTAATGATTTATTGAAAATCAACCTCAGAGTGAAGGAGGGACCGGCTACACGGGATGACGAGTCGACCATGTAATGCCCAGATGATAAAATAAGTAAAATACCAAAGTCTCCTAAAGACCAGTTGGTGAAAAGATGATTAAATGCTGGTTTAATCATTTATTAAAATAATGCTCGTGTGAGCGTTAGGTAGTAAAACCTGATTATGGAGAGATGAGGGACCGACCAAGGGATCATGGGACCGACTCTTGGTGGTCGTGGGACCAACTGATGGTCGTTTGAGAAAACTCCCAGTTGTTTGAGAAGAGTTTGGACAAATATGAGCAATTGAGCAAATTAGGTCAAAATTATTAAAACGTGTGGGACCAGCTATTTGCAAGCCCTAGGTCCGGCCTTGGTCGGTCAAGGAGACATGCCCGCATCACCATAATGTTCGCGTCTTAGTCCTGAGAGTTTCGATATTTCCTGGTGTGTGTTTGAGCAACATTTTGATAAAATATGAAGAAATCAGGGATTTTTACTGAAATCGGGAAAACTTCATGAGATGAAGGAATAAATAATAAAATAATGAAGGAATCATGAAGCGTGGGACCGACTATGGCCAAGGCATGTCCGGCCGGCCAAATATCCCGGTCCCAAGGCACTTTTCCTAATTTATAATATTTTTCATGATTTTAGGGAAGTATCATAAAATCAAGGAGTTTGTTGAAACCAATGAATTTGTTGAAATCAAGGAGTTTCCATAAGATGAGGGAAAGATTAAAAAAAAATTAATAATAGTAAAATAAGGGACGGGTGGGACCGGCTAGGGCATGACCATAGGCTAGGACCCGATCCCACGAGTTTCCCTAATTTTATATTATTTTTTGATGACTTGAGGGAAATTTCATGAATTCGAGGAGTTTTTTCATGAAACGAAGGATATTTGCTCAAATGAAGAGATTTTCATGAGATCAAGGAAAATAATAAAATATGATAAAATATAAAATTGGGTGTGGGATTGGCCATGGCATGACCTTCCGGCCGGTGGGCCCAATCTCCTAGCATCTTGATTAATATTTTATTATTTATTATTTTCTTCCTATTTTGCATAGGTTTATCGTTCCTTCGTATTTTGGAATGCTCGTTCGTGCATTCAGGTGCTCGTTAGTGCATATTGCTGAGTACACTTGCACCATTTTGGTCGGAGCTTACTCGATAGCTGCTCAGATGCCCGTATGTTGAATATTTATCACTAACCCGTGGAATCCTGCTGAGAAGAACCACGAATTGAGGTGACGAAATATTATGAATAATGTAGAATATTTTCCAAGGATTCAGTTAATGAATCTAATAATTCAGGAATAATTAATTGATAACTCTATACTAGCGCGATCTTCTAGGAGCATTAATTATTCAGGAATTGAGTGATATGAGCCTGTTGAAGCGTCATATTTCTTTCATATAGTCAGGGAAAAAATTGTTACATCTTGAAGACGTCATTGCTCTATACTAGCAGGTAAATCATCTAGGAGCCATCTAATCCTTCGATTCCAAGCAATTACTGAAATTGCTCAGCATTCATGAGATATGCCATTGCCTCAGCTGAGAGACTGCACATATGCATATACTCTGAGAGATAGTATTCTCAGTCTGATATTCTTGTGGCATGAGATTTCATGCTTCAAGGAGAGACATGAGCCTCAATACTCATCTGATTGTTGTATCAGGAGCATGCATAATTATGGTTTTACGATTTTAACCCTTGTCGAAAATCCACCATCTATATTAAGTCCCCTACTTAGTGAGGGAAAATCACGTTCCACAGTCAGCAGTGAATGGTGATTTTCCAGTTACAAACGAAAATAAGTAATTGAACTTAGTCATAAGATAAGACGTTACCGGATTTTCGATTGCGCGATTGTACCACGGCTTGAACGAAAGATCCCAGTGGAATGATATAGCATCGTCTAATGAGCATAAATTGGTGTTGAACCGCTGATTTAATGATGGAACCTTGGTCGATTTAGGATTCATGGGCCATGCCCGAAAAGAAAATTCTTGTGAAATTAGGTTTTGGAGATAAAATTTGATATAAAAGGAATTAATCCCCTTTTTTTTATTTCACCTTCCCACGATCGACCACCACCTTCATCTCTTCCTCATCTTCACGTCAGAGAAAAAAGAAAAAAAAATCGTCGGAGCTTTGCCGCCGACAGTCGCCGATGATCGCCGTCCGGTCAACTTCCGGCCGCCGACCAGGTAAGCTCTTATTTTTCGTTTTTTTTTGTTGATTTCATGAGTTGTTCATGCTTTGATCATGTTGAAGTTATATACATGTGTATATATGAGTGTGAGTTTTGTAGGAAAGCCCTTGTTTTTTAGAAAACGTATGTTCGTTTCGATCGTTAGTTTAAGAAACTAGTAATAATCCCTGACTTAGGAGAGATTTTTATACATAGACCTGTGTCCAGTGATAAAATTTTGTTTATGAGCTTTCATGAGAACCAAAACTTTATCTTGAAAGATATGAGCCTTCAAAAAATCGAAATAAACCCTCGTTTCTAAGACGGATGATAGTACGAAGGAAAAAGAACATACGTGAAATATCCACGAATTTTATTTACGTGAACCTTGCTCACGTCAAAATGTTTTTTTTATTTACGTAAATAAATCACGTTTATATATATATATATATATATATATATATATATATATATGTAAATATATATTATTTTCTTTTACAAATCAAAACTTGAATTTTGTGTAATCTTTAGAAGTAAACAATTATTTATGATGAAAATGTTTTAGTTTTCATAATTCCATGGTGAATGTTCACATAATAGAAATATTCGTGATTCTATGAAAATCTGGGTTTTGTCATCTTTTGTAGATTCGAAGAAGCGAGCAAGTTTTGAAGTGTTAACTCTTGCATTACAACCACTATTGTTAGCGGAATCGCAAAAGGTAAGAGTTGAGAATTACCATTTTGTAGATGTTTGCATCTTATGTGAATGGTATACTGAAGCAAAGCATCGTATGTATGTCGCAGCTACTTCGTGAAGATGTCTGACTCCCAAGAGAATGATATTTCCGGAGATGATGCGTGTATGGATGAGACTTCCATTGGTCAAGAAGAGGTAGAAACTCCTGGGATCAAGAATGTTCCAAATGTGGACGATGCGTTTTTTGAGGTTCAGCAGGAAACCGAAAAACGCCTTAAGGCCCGGGCATATCATCTTCTGATAGATCTCAGGAGTGTTACTCAAAAGAAATTGGTGACTCCCAAGACAGTAATCCGATTTTGTCTTAAACGAGGGATCTTTCTTTCATCAATCATAGATTTTAATCTTTCTCGACGACCTTTAGAGAAATTCTTTGGATGGGCGAGGCACATGTTGGGTTTCCCTCGCGTTAGAGCTATGTTGGATCAGGCACAAGTAACAAGGGCCATTCAAGCATCTGGAGATTTGTTTATTTTCCATGATGTGTGAGGCATAGTGGCTCTTCTTGCTCGCTGGTGCATTCCAACTCACACTTTCATATGCAGATGGGGAGAGTTTACCATCACCTTAGAGGATGTGGCTGCTTTGCTGCATCTCCCAGTCACAGATAATCTTCCAGGGGGTCTTTCAACTGAAGAGACGGCAATTTCTAACATCTTGACAGCAGAAATGGAGTGGATCAATAGGGCGTCTGGAAAATATTGTTATGCTTACTGGTTAACGCGTTGGTGGCCAAGAGATGAGGCTCTTGATTGTCCCGTTGACGGTAGATTGTCCATTTCCTCTTTCTTATGCCTATGGATGTACAGAGATGTGTTTGAAGATAATGGAACTTTGTTGAAGCCGTTTGTGATCCCCTTTGATATCAAGATGGCTCAAGGTGAGCAACTCCCGATAGGTAGTCTATTCTTGGGTTATTTATATTCTAATTTGGATTCCCTTATTATAGACTCCAGTGTATCGAATGGCTTCATGAAGATCGAATGCTATGCCAACACGATGTTTCTCCAAGATTTATTGTGGGAACATTTCAAGAATTATGCTCATGTTCCACGTACTATCTTTCCAGGACCGTTTGTTGATGCTCGTCATGTCTTCTATGAAAAAGATAATGCCAGGATTATGCGCTGGTCTACAAAGCAGCCTCGGTTCAAGACACGTCTCATTGATGTTTTAGACAATGAATCCGAGTTCGATTTTCTCCCATGGGTGTCAATTCCTTCTTGTATTTCCCAGCCAACAACTTTAAATACTGGAGAGAGTATGGTTTTGGCGTCTGGTGCAGGTCTGAGTGACGACGAGAGATCTTTCATGTTGAGTTGGACTCCTGGTCACTTGATATCAGCAATATATGGAGAGCTTTCAGTGGAGTAATACAACATTGATAGGGCAGCTCGGCAAATGGGCATGGATCAGTGTGTTCCAACTTTTCGAAGGAAAAAGCCATCGGTTGAGCAAGTTAGGACCCATTTGGACCGTACACATGTGGAAGGAAGTGCTTACTGGTTCCCTTGCTCCGAGAGAATTACATACGTAACTCCAGGTTATGTAGACTTCTGGGATCAGCATCTTGAGCGTCTACAAGATTTTGTAACAACTGGTCAGCCTACGGTGAAAGATGCTCCTTCTGTCGAGATGCTTTCCACTGGACCAAGATTGAAGTATCTTTCTGGTGATAAATGAAATACATCTCCAGGATGTTCACAGGTATGAACCCTTTTCATAATCTTCATAAAATTATGATAATTATATTTTGATCATTGCATCAAAATTTTCCACGGGATGGTCGTGATGTAAGACCTTGAATCCGTGTAGACTTCTGAGAAACTGAAGCAGTTATTCATGGTGGAGAGGGAAGGAGCAAGAATTACAAACTGTTACCTAATACCATAAAATCCCCAGTTGCTTCTTTGGTGAGCTATCAATACTCCTTTGTTGTTGTGACTTCTTATTCCGTGTAATTAGGATCGTGAAACCATTATTCTGTTGCAGAACTTTGCTCCATCAAGTATTGACGGTCTTCGATTCCTGCTGCTGGGAAGACGGTTTCTGTCTCGAGTGTTGAAGAAGATGCCGAAGTAAGTATTTCTTCGTATAAAAAATTATGATGCTTCGTAGATAAAATGCTAATTGTTGAAAAATTGTCCAGGAGGATGTCGCCATGGAAGTGGAGAGTACCGGTGATGTTCGTTCGGAGAATAGCGATAGAGAAAACTCCCAGAGCTCGAAACCGAATGAAAGTAATGGTGTTGTTGACGTTGATACAAGCAATTCTGGTTCTTTGAACACTCCAGAGCCCGCCCAAGTAAGTATTTATCTTGTAATTTATCCATAGAAGCATAAACTTGTTGATTTATGAATGAATGAACAAGAATCCATGTGCATATACGAAAAACTTTGCCGAAATACGTCACCAGAAAATTCAGAACTCAGTCTTTTAGCAAAAACGCCATAAAACCTTCGTCTGAAGTCGGATTTTCAAGGTATGCATATGTATCTTCAAGCCCGGAAAATTTCCAATCTTTTTCAGAGACGCTTCTCAGGTTTTGAGCATATTTAGGGGTCGAAATCAACGAAACAGTAAACTTACATGAGACTTTCAGAAATTTCTCAGCTGGCGTGTAGTTCGATGTTTCGGCCATATCTGTTTACTCGCTCATCCAATAGCTATGAAATTTTGATATGATGTATAAAACATATATACGGAGAGAATGGTATACAACTCGACCTTAGATTTTTCACCAATTTCTCCCAGTTCGTCGTTTTGTACAGGGAAGTGTAAAATCTTCTCAGATGAGCTAGTTGTAAAACGTGTTTTTATAACTTTCACGCTATTTGCTCGCGTCTTGAATGCATAGTGATGAACTTTGATGATGTTATACTACTTGTATGATGTATTTTATGATTTAATTTAATTTCCATGTCTAGATTGCTCTAATCTCATGTAATCTTCGTATTTAGGTGCCAAATACCGAAGTTGAGAATAATGAAACCAATAATGATAACTCGAGCGACCAATAATGATGAAGATGAAACCATATTTTCACTTCAAGGCCGTGAGAAGATTTCTACTGAAACCATTGAGACTTCAATTGTTGCTGCTCCAGTGGTGGAAGAAGCCGAACCACGAGTGGAAGAAACTGAAGAAACCGTCGCTCTGACTGTAGAAATTGCTCCAGTAATTGAGAACCGTATAGTGGTGCATGAATACCCGAGTGCAGGGATTGCTTTTGATCCTCCATTTGACGCATCACTCCCATATTACCAACTAGTTGGTGGATTCAGCGTCCCTGTTGGATATGTCGACTTGTACGAGAAAATATGGAGGAAATTTGGTCACATCATCATCACCAGAGATCCCAAGCTTACTTATTCTTTAACCATGCAAGTAAGTGTTATCTTGCATGTTGTAAATGATATATGCACAGGGCTAGAAACACTGTTACTCCAGAAGTACTCTTTGATTGGGATTTCAACTTGGAGAATTCTGAAAGACTTGGCTTCAACGTGAAATGGCTTCGTAGGAAGATAGATGCTATCAAGGACTCATGTGAGAATAACATACCCTTTCCCAATGATGCTGTGAAGGAGAAGGAAGACAAGATTGCCAGGCTGACTGAAGAGCTGAGCATGAAGAAGGCGGTTTTGCAAGCCTTGAAGGATGCAGAGGAGAGAAAGTCTTTCTTTGCTGATTTTCTTTGATTCATTTTTCATAATCTCTTGAACTTCTGAACTTCCGAGAAATGTGAGGTTTTATTTTGGTTTTTGATTTTTGACTGGTTTTGGACTGGTAGATGATTGGGGTTTTTCTTTTGGATTTGATAGAGATTTTCTTTAAGATGAACTGAATTTTGATAAATTGCTGAATTCAAATACTGAATGCAAGTATTGCAAACGTTTTGGAGAAATCGAAATACAATGAAAGAAAATCCTAAATGCCAAATATTTTGGGTGTTCATGTCTTGAACATCTAGTACCTCGAACGTCCAACACCTTAAGCATCAAAGGCCTTGAGCCAGTTCTCATGTATCACTGGTACAGTCCTGCCATCCGTGTTGATTAACTTGTAGTATCCTCGAGATATGGATTTAGCAACCATGAGAGGCCCTTCCCAATTAGAGTTCCTTTCGGAATGAAGGTTGCGCTTAGCTGCTTTGAGGACTAAATCTCCTTCATGAAATTTGTTAGGCTTGATCGTTCGCGCCTTAAATATCTATTAGGAATTCCTTGTGCAGTGGAGCTCCATGGTTGTGGGGCTTTCCAGTTTTGCGGCACATATGAGCATTCACGCAAAGGAAAGTATCCAGCATACTGCTTGTCATGTGCAGACATGTCTTCAGCAATAAACTTTCCAATGGAGTGTTCAATTTGAATGAGCTCCGTATTCAGCCATTTGGCGTAATATTGCTGAGGTGAGGTCATCCACTCATAGCATTTTGCAATAGCTAAGTTGTTGATAGGATGGAGCCCTCGGACCTAAGCAGTATAGTTGAAAACTGACAAAATGGACACATTAGGAGGAATGAGATTTTCCTGAGCGCGAAACCTTTTGATGAAAGCATTTGCATTTTCTTCCGGCTTTCGTGTCAGTTCCATTAAAGCCTTTACATGCTCAAATGGTGTAGCATCCTCTGTTTCTTCCGAATCAGAGCTTTCTTCAACGGAAAAATGTGCAATTGAAGGCGTTGGAGTTACCCTTCCAGTATGAATCCACTTACGCCCAAGGATCATATCATATCCTGGATCTTCTCGGATTATGTAAAACTTGGTCTTTGTCCAGGTTGAGTCCAACTTCATCTTGAGAGTTATATAGCCATAGGAATCTCTGGGCGTCCCTTCATGGTCCGTGATTGAGGTTGGGGCATGGATAGCTTCTTGTCGAGTGATACCCGCAGCTCTGGAAGTTTTTAGAGGGATAATATTGACAGCAGTGCCAACATCAATCAACGCTCGTTTGAACTCACTTCCTTTGAGATGAACTGTGGAGAGAAGTCCCCAGTCATACATTTCTTTGTCCATTACTGAAGGCTCAGGGAGTACCTCTTGGATCACCAAACGCCTTCCTGACACGATGTGGTTTAATGCAGCAAAAAGTCTTTCCTTTGTGCCTTTGATAGGTACATCAATTCACAGGCATGTTCAATTAAGGATTGAACTGCTTCCTTGACAGGTGGTTCAGAGAGTGTGAAAGTTCTGACTGGGAGGGGGTCTCTATGTACTCCCTCAGTCCCCAAGTTAAGATCTCCTGATTCAACCTTTTCCCTGAATATGCGTTTCAAAACTCTGCAGTCACTTGTGGGGTGATTGACGAACCTGTTGAAGCGGCAATAACGAGGGCTCTCCATGTCTTCCTCACTTGGTTCTTTCTTTACATATGGAAACTTGATTTCCCCATCTTGTATCCAGACATCTAGGAGTTCGATCACCTCTTCAATGGAAAAGGGGAAGTCAGGTGCCTCTTGATCAGTTCATGTGCGTTGGTCAGGGACTTGTGCATCTTGCTTGTCCTTCCTTTGTGCTTTCGAAGGAGCTGAGGTATGCTTGTGTTCGGCCTTCCGTTTGCTCCCTTCGGCGACAAAATTTGTAGAAGGTTGGAGATTGTACTGCTTGTTGATTAAACGTCTTCTACCTCGAGTTTCTTGTGGTTCTTCATTTTTGTAGCTTTAGTCCTTTCTAGTAAAGCGGTTGCGGTAGTTTCCGATCTCTTAGACGCTTCATGAAGTTCTGAAAAGGTCTGGAAACGTAGATTCTATAGTAAAACTCTGTATATCGGGATCATCTCATTGATGCACAAGTCCACAAGTTGCTGCTCCGTGACATTTGGATCATGACAGTCCAAGGCTTGAAACCTAAACCTTTTCACATAATCATTGGGATGTTCGTTGCTTCTTTGAAACATCCTTCCGAGGTCAGAGAGAGTGGTTTGCTCTGAAACAAAGAAATGTTTTCTGTAGAAAGCATTAATCATTTCTCCCCAGCTTTTGATATTTCCTGGTGCGATGTTTTTGTACCGAGTGTATGCTCTGCCTTTCAAAGATTTTGAAAATTCCTTAAGGCGGACAACATGGTTATGTTCATGTTCACCCAAAGCTTCCAGAAACCAAGAACCATGTTCTCGAGCATTGCATGTTCCATCATAAAGGTGAACGTTGGAGAGACATAACCTTTTGGTAGAGGAATCCTCTGCGTAGCAGCAGGGTACGGAGGCTGGTGGCTGACATGTGGTGTCTTGTCTTTTCCATGGTTCTCCAAGAGGCGTTCCAAATCTTATCGAGTAATGAAATTTGATGATTCCTTCGCTAATAAATCGTCTGTAGCTTTGCGGACTTCATTGTCATCCACCGTATGAACTGGAACGACCTCATGATCACCATCTGAAGATATTTCTTTTTCTTTTCCCTTTTCTTGAGTTTTCTATGACACCTTGTCTGTAAGAGTCTTGAGATAATTGAATAATTCCTTTTGAGTAGCATCCATATCAGTCTGATTCTTGGCAAGAGTTTCCTGCACTTTCATGAGATCGCCTATGGTAGGTGGATTTTCTATGACTTCCTCAGGGTGCCGGCCAAAGAGTGGATAATTTCCTGCATTGGGCTGAGGAGGAGTAACGCCACCACCATTGTCAGAAGCAGGAATAGTTTCTGGAATACCGTCATTGTTATAGTTGCTAGTGCTAGCATCGTTTGCATTCGTAACTAACCCATACCTAAGACCAGACATCTTGTGAAAATGTGAGATTGCAACCGAGAGAATGATCTCCCACTGTGGTCGCCAATCTGTAGATGGGGAAAAACGATTTGCTGGTTTTTACGGGATTGGGGAGATGACCGTGCGGAGGAGACTCCTTGAACCGATAAAATGCTCAACCTCACATAGATGCACTGCAAGAAGAGAGTGCTTTAAGTTTGAGAGATCAATCTGTAAGACTCCGTCCTAAACCAAGACAACGGCCATTCCAGAGTCAATTCGTTCACAAGAGAGGATGGGTTGATCTGTAGGAGGGAAGCTGAGAAATGTGTGAGATCAATGATGATCAAAGATTGTAGGTGTGTTGTGTATTCTGCGTGAAGAAATAAGATAAGCTCTAATTGATTGAATTTGTTAATATCGTGTTGTCTGCTTGACCAGAGATTGTCTGTTGTTTCAATCATGATTCAGAGACTTATTTATATTGCTAGAACTGTAAACACCTTGATCCCATGAAGTGTGACAGTTGCTGGAGTCAAAGAGTGGGGAAGTGGGAAATCGTGTCAAAAACAGTTGCTCATCGTGCAGAGACTTGGTCAATTTTCCACCCACTACTTTGTTAACTCCTCCAGATGATTGTACAACTTGCTCACATTCTCGTCGTGTGTATGAACACACGTGTTGTAGGCCTCCAG
This sequence comes from Papaver somniferum, assembly GCF_003573695.1. Classification (NCBI taxonomy): domain Eukaryota; kingdom Viridiplantae; phylum Streptophyta; class Magnoliopsida; order Ranunculales; family Papaveraceae; genus Papaver; species Papaver somniferum. Next base: position 105,614,819 of record NC_039368.1, read on the forward strand.
ACCAAAACCCTAGTTAATATCCCCCATGTGACACGATTGACATCTCGTGATTATGTAGTTAGTTGCTGACTTCATGGGACGATGAGTCTTTGTATTGTTGAGTCGTTATTTGCAAATGTTCTGAGACTCACGAATTGAACATGTCTGCTGAGACAAAGGTATAATTATGTTGATTGTTAAGGTGAGAAAATATTGCTCGTATGAGCAAATGGTGCTCGTTTGACAAACTGTTGAATATTGATAGTCAATATTCATGGACTGAGCAAGTATTGCTCATCTGAAAAAATATTGCTCATTTGATGAATTATCGAATATTGATCGTTGAACCAATATTCATGGGCTGAGCAAATATTGCTCATTTGATTAATTATCGAATATGGAGAGTTTAACCAATATTCATGGGCTGAGAAAATGTTGCTCATTTGGTGAATCATTGAATATTGATAGTCGAACCAATATTCATGGACTGAGCAAATATTGCTCATCCGAGAAAATGTTGCTCATTTGATGAATTATTGAATATCGTTGAATATTGATAGTTGAACCAATATTATTTAATTGAGCAAATATTGCTCGTCTGAACAAATATCGCTCGCTTGAGCAAAAATGCTAATTAAGATGCTGGCATGAGCATAATTATTAAAGTGTTGATCATGGGATCAACGTAAGATTATTAGTGTTTGAATCTACTCAGAAATATGTTTTTAACAGAGCTCTGGATTCAAAACCCTAATTTTTGATCAGTTGATGATTTATTGAAAATCAACCACAGAGTGAAGGAGGGACCGGCTACACGGGATGACGAGTAGACCATGTAACGCCCAGATGATCAAATAAGCAAAATACCAAAGTCTCCTGAAGACCAGTTGGTGAAAAGATGATTAAATGCTGGTTTAATCATTTATTAAAATAATGCTCGTGTGAGCGTTAGGTAGTAAAACCTGATTATGGAGAGATGAGGGACCGACCAAGGGGTCATGGGACCTGCTCTTGGTGGTCGTGGGACCAACTGATGGTTGTTTTAGCAAACTCCCAGTTGTTTGAGAAGAGTTTGGACCCAATATGAGCAATTGAGCAAATTAGGTCAAAATTATTAAAACGTGTGGGACCGGCTATTTGCATGCCCTAGGTCCGGCCTTGGTCGGTCAAGGAGACACGCCCGCGTCACCATAATGTCCGTGTCTCAGTCCTGAGAGTTTCGATATTTTCTGGTGTGTGTTTGAGCAACATCTTGAGAAAATATGAAGAAATCAGGGATTTTTGCTGAAATCGGGAAAACTTCATGAGATGAAGGAATAAATAATAAAATAATGAAGAAATCATGAAATGTGGGACTTTCTATGGCCAAGGCATGGTCGGCCGGCCAAAGAGCCCGATCCTAAGGCACTTTTCCTTATTTATAATATTTTTCATGATTTTAGGGAAATATCATAAAATCAAGGAGTTTGTTGAAACCAAGGAATTTGTTTAAATCAAGGAGTTTCCATGAGATGAGGGAAACATAAAAAATAACAATGATAATAAAATAAGGGGCATGTGGGACCGGCTAGGGCCTGGTCCCACGAGTTTCCCTAATTTTATATTATTTTTCATGACTTGAGGGAAATTTCATGAATTCAAGGAGTTTTTTCATGAAACGAAGGATATTTGCTCAAACGAAGAGATTTTCATGAGATCAAGGAAAATAATAAAATATAAAATTGGGCGTGGGACTGGCCGCGAAACGACCGGCAGGCCGGTGGGCCCAGTCCCCTAGCGCCTTGATTAATATTTTATTATTTATTATTTTCTTCCTATTTTGCATAGGTTTATCGTTCCTTCATATTTTGGAATGCTCGTTCGTGCATTCAGGTGCTCGTTAGTGCATTATTGCTGAGTACACTTGCACCATTTTGGTCGGGGCTTACTCGATAGCTGCTTTGATGCCCGTATGTTGAATATTTATCACTAACCCATGGAATCTTGCTAAGCAGAACCACGAATTGAGGTGACGAAATATTATGAATAATGTAAAATATTTTCCAAGGATTCAGTTAATGAATCTAATAATTCAGGAATAATTAATTGATAACTCTATACTAGCGCGATCATCTAGGAGCATTAATTATTCAGTAATTGAGTGATATGAACCTGTTGAAGCGTCATATTTCTTTCATATAGTCAGGGAAAACATTGTTACATCCTTAAAGATTCATTGTTCTATACTAGCAGGTAAGTCATCTAGGAGCCGTCTAATCTTTCGATTCCATATAGAAGCAATTACTGAAATTGCTCAGCATTCATGAGATATGTCGTTGCCTCAGCTGAGAGACTGCACATCTGCATATACTCTGAGAAACGGTATTCTCATTCAGAGATTCTTGTGGTATGAGATTTCATGCTTCAAGGAGAGACATGAGCCTCAATACTCATCTGATTACTGGATCAGGAGCATGCATAATTATGGTTTTAAGATTTTAACCCTTGTCAAAAATCCACCATCTACAACCTCTATGTTTTCCGAAACCCGAAGATAACAAACATACCGAACATGTATAAAATAAATTAAACTTTTTCAGGGTTAGTCATGACTTGGGATCGATCCTGGGATAGGTCCTTACCGCTAGGGAACAGTTCTGAATCCTCTTTCAACTATAAAACAGAATTTTGCAAGTATATTTCATCAGTGTATGTTTACAAAATTCTTTTCATAAATAATCCCATGGGTTTAATTCATATGGAAGTTCAACTCACTAAATAATAAAAAGTAGCCAATTAGTGTAATGTCGATTCACGAAGTCCATGGATAAAACTCCACATACTCCAGTTATATGAAACAACTAGTATATACTTTCTTGATACTTTGATCATAATACAAGGACCAAGTCACCAATGCTAGATAAAAGTAAACAAAGCTTACTTCATATATTATGCTTTCATTAAATACCGAATTGAAAAAACAAAGATAAAAATGGAACAAGTCAATTTTGTTGTTACTAACCTCAAAATGAAGGATAATATGTTTGTTGATGCCGATAATCTCCAAGTTCTTCATGAGTAACAAGAGCAAATCTCAACAATTTTATATTCCTAGTCTAACTCAATGAAGTTGACACTAGTAATGAATCAAGCATCTTCGAGTTTTGGAACTAAATTTGATAACCAAACTTGACATATTAATGCATCGTGGGTTTAACCGAGCAATGCTATAAAAATCTTCCCCTCTGTCAATTTTAGTGACAAAACTCTTTACATGGAGAATTCAAGAACTAAAAGAAAAATATATTGCTTTAGAGAATAATTTCTTAACTCTATCTTCATGCACTTGATTCCAAATTTCAACAACACAGATCTCTGCAAATATTCGAAATAAAATACCGATGTTGAAGCATTTGTATATGAAAATGTGGGGGTCTAACAACCACACCCAACAATTCATTTTGCAATCTGAGAGAACTTACTCCAATACACTTTCTAGAGAATAAACTAGAAGGTTAGACACAATCTAGAGTAAAGTATATTAAAGAACTTAATATCTCTAACTCTTAATTCAATCAGCAATCAGCAAATAGAAATCTGCGAACCAGATTGAATATAAGAGGAGTTACTTGAACGGTACCAAAGACCAATGTTCAAGTGTCAATCAATGTAAATCAACAACCAAAGGTTGGATATTCTAATTGATTGATCTTGACGCACAACCTGTGATATTTCAATTATATAACAAAATATAATGCGGAAAGGAAATAACACAGACACCAGAATTTTCTTAACGAGGAAACCGCAAATGCAGAAAAACCTAGGGACCTAGTCCAGATTGAATACCACACTGTATTAAGCTGCTATAGACTCTATCCCACCACCAATTTACTTCGGACTGGACTGTAGCTGAAATCTTTTCAATCTCACACTGATTCAAGGTACAGTTGCGTTCCTTACGTCTATGATCCCAGCAAGAGTTTTCGTTACGTATTTTGATAAATCAAGGTGCACAGGAACCAATTGATAAACCAGACTTATATTCCCGAAGAACAACCTAGTATTTTCAATCACCTCACAATAGTCTTAATCTACTAGCGAAACAATATATTGTGGAATCACAAACGATGAGACGAAGATGTTTGTGATTACTTTTATCTTGCCTATCGGATAAATTAATCTCGAGTCAATTATTTTAATTGTACTCAATACGATAGCATCGGGCAAGATCAGAACATGCAACTACAAAGAAAATAGTTGGGTCTGGCTTCACAATCCCAATGAAGTCGTTAACCTACAGGGTCTCGATATAAACCTAAGGTTAAAGGAGAATCGACTCTAGTTATGTAACTAGTAACACACAGCAGGTGTGGGGATTAGGTTTCCCAGTTGCTAGATCCTTTGTATAGTTTTCAAATCAGGGTTTGCAATCCAAGTTACCTTGGTAACAAAGCGTTCAATATTCACCATTAGATGAAAAACCTGATTCAACAAAAAGATAATATCTTTCACCTGTGAGATCGAACTTAGCTTGTTAGACACAAATGAAATGTAGCCTCATTTAGGTTTATGTAACTATACCTAAACATGTACGCCATGTTGGTGCACAAATAGTTAACCGAGGTTAGCCATATGATTACTCTCATATCAACCTTATTCATCTTAACCATAACTAGTTCAAATGACTCAAATGAAACTAGTTAAAGAGTTGTTCAATTGTTATATTCTCATAGAATTATACAGGAACACAATTGAAGCAAAATCGGTTTGATTCACTCGAATCAATCATGAACATTATAGCCACGGTTTGCAAAGATTGCATTCCTTATTATATAAATGTTTATGCTCATGTTTATGACCGATTTTAGAACTTTAACCTTCAAGTATGCAAACGGGTACGCATACTTGAAATATCCGGACTAAGATTGAGTTACGCCAGTACGCAAACTTCAAATCCCAGCAGGAATTCTAGGACATGAACCTGTACGCCAGTATGCAAATGGGTACGCATACTTAGGTTCCCAGATTTCTCAAACCAACAGGTACGCAAATGGGTGCGCATACAATGGTTCCCGGACATGGATTACATATGTGCAAGAGTGCACAACATGACATATCCAATAATGGTTAAGTGTTCCAAACTCTTATTTCAATCATTGAAACTTTCTTAGAGAATGACAATAGTCGTTTTTCACACACTATTTGCATCAAAGCAATTTTCAAGCTATTGAAATAATCATTACGAAACATTCCAAGACAACATCAAATGATTGTATCACACAAACCATGTAAGATGTTACTCGGAAATTTTCACATGATATAAGATGGACTTGGTCAAAGCGAAAGTTTGCCAACATATATTTCGATAAATATGTAAGCGAGTTAAATTCAGCTCGAAATCTCAAATGTGTATATAGAAAACTATATCGTAATATGACTTATGTCTCAATATATGAGATAGAATAGTAATAGACTTTCCAAGTGACAGATGATTTTAAGTCTCCACATACCTTTTGTCGATGAAGTTCCACAAGCTCTCCTTAGTAGTTCTTCGTCTTCAAATGATGAACGCCGTGAAAACTAAGCTCAACTACACAAACTATGTCCTAGTCCGAGACATCTATAAATAGTCTAGAAATCAAGACTTATAGTTTTGATCACTAACATTGACAAACATGCTTGAGATAGCAACGCATGCGAGTTCGACCGAGCAGTTCTTTAATAATTTCCCCCTTTGTCAATTTTACTGACAAAACTATCAATACATATGAATTACAAAATGAATAAAAATTTGTAGCTTCTCATCCAAATGCTTGATCTCCTTGGCATCTTCAAAATGACTCGAAAACTTCGTCACTTCCAAGTAATCCATGATTATAAACGTGTTCAACTCAGCATTATAGTTGTTGAAGATCCGTAGCGATAAAAATGAGACAGATGCACCCAGTCATTGTTATACAGTGTCATAGTATTATTATACAACATCAAAGTTCAATTGTATTACAACTTTGCCAACAATACTATGGTGATATGTATTACTCCCCCTTAGTCAATACTTCATCTCGACATGAAAACCACTCCCCCTTACATAATGATCCGTAAACCATATGTATTTGTAGTATGAAACTACACATTAATTCTCCCCCATTTTTTCAATATAAATTGGCAAAGGTACGAAAGTTAGTGGGATCCTCATGAAATTTTCATAGAGATACTTCATGACCAAAAGAGAATAACATACCAACTAATTTAGATGCAATCATAAATCCGAAGCTAAATGCATTCATCAAGGAGTTTATGAAGATACAATATAACTCCTATAACATTCCACAGCCGCATTCCCCACAAAGATCTGGCAATTAAGCACAAGTTCAAAAAGAACTCTCCCCCATAAAATGTCATTCCCGAAAGAACAAAAAAGGCGACCTTGCTTTTACAAAAAAAGAAAGATTTCTTTGGACATAACCAAATCACATGAAAACATGAATTTGTATACAAAAATCAATTGAATCAACCACAAAAATGATCAACTCAATTGGTCATGCTCGACATAAGAGAACTTATGGAGCAACACAGTATGTGCACAAAAATGTGGATCGTAGATCGACCAATACTGCGGAATACATAAGAATTCATTCGATTTTCCATCACTATTTTCACAATGACATACAATAGACACAATCCTTGTAAACAAAAGTTTTATCCTTTCTTCCATCAAATAATGACATAAAAGGCTTTAACTTTTGTAAGTCAAAAGTTCATTCTGTCTTTTATCAATACTTTCATACCGACATAATAAAGATAACTTTTGAACAAGTATGGGACAGTCACAGGTTCACGGACGTAAACAACATATCTCACAACAATTTAAATAAAGATTAAAATTGCAAAAATCATCTTCCAAATAACTTAGAATTTAAATAAATATATAAACATGGAAGATGAAAACGTTGGAAATAGCTATGTGTACTCACTATAATGGCTATTCCAAACCCTAGTTATTCTTCTAAAAACACAAGAAATAAATTCTCATAATAAGATTTACTAGACATTAAGACCTCTGAAGAATTCTTTTTCGTCCCCGAACTTCTTGTTGTCAACAACCATAGGAACATAAGGTTCGTGGAGAAAGGACTCAATTCCAACAAACCTTCTAGGCTGATGATGTCGAACCAGGGCCTTCTGAATTTCGAGAGTTCTCAAAACAAATGCCTTTATTTGCTGAATCTCCTTCCTTGTTTCCTTCAACTCTTCAAGAACACTAGAAAACTTCTGAGAATTTGAAGGAACAACTCTTGGCTTCCTCACATTCCTTCTTTTTATTTTCAAAGTTGGAGGTAACGGAGATTTCTCTTTTTCCTTCATGATTTATGGATGGATTAACAATCATATTAACATCTTTTCCATCAGAAGACATGATGCTTAGAGTTTCCATGAGTGTATGGATTTGTGAGAGGAAATCACACTTCAACAAACAGTCTTAAGCTTTTAAAAAAAACAGTTTTAGGGAAGGAAAAAGGAATGTAGGGTTACAGAACCTTTATCACTTCAAAGGATTCACGTACGCGCAAATCATACCTTATAAAAGGATGAATTGTCAATTTTAACCCTCTTTTTTATTGATTAACCAGGGAAGACCTTTCCAATATCAATTAGATATGGAAAAATTCCAATCTTGCAAAACAGGCAAAGCTCAAAAAGAAAAGAAAACAAATTTAAAACCATTTTTCTTTTTCAAAAGCTCGAGGTAAGCAGAATCTTGTCTCTTTTAATCAGGCACATGAGACGAGATGCACTAACCAACACAATTTAAGTTGTTCTGGGATGAACAATAATCTGTCCATCACATCCTTTTTGATCGGAATTCATAGATCCCCGTCTATTAAAATGTTTATACCATACTCTTTTCTCTAGTAGTCTTGACCTATCCTTGGAAACCAACTTCTTTGAAGAGGATAAAATCTTACATACCTCAGCGGTTTTTTGAACAAGTTTAAGCTTGTTTGCTAGGCGATTTTCTCTTCGTTTAAGTTTATTGACATATCTCATCTTGTGTTTGTACTTGAAACACTTTGAAAGTTCATGACCTTTGAGTGAACAATAAGAGCATGTCAATGGAAAAATGATTCAGACGCCCGAGATGTGCAAGCTGCTAGACATAAAGTGGAACCTGAAAAATCAGACAGAGATTTCCAACAGAAAGGTTAATTTTTTCTTCCAGATTGGTTGAGTTTTCTTCTGGAAGAATATCGAGATTGATGTATGTATTGCTACAATTATCAAAATCAATATCTTCACAAAGAAGTGCAACACTTGATCTTTCGTATTCATTAGAATCATAGTGATCAGACATTTCATCAAGAGTTGCAGCAAGACCTTTGTTCTAAGTGTATTTTCTACGATTTGGACACTCATTTGCAAAATGACCAAAACCTTTACACTTATAGCACTGTGGCATATCCTCGTCATCAGCCTCATCAGCATCCCTATTTTTAGGAGGAATGTGATTGTGAGGTTTAACTGGTGACCTGGGTTTGTGTCTGGTAAACCGTTTACTTCTCTTTCATAAGAGATCTGTAAACTGTCTTATGATCAACGAGACTGACTTGTCAAGATCTTCAGCTGATGAATTAGCCTCAGAAAGATAATCCTCAGAGACATGAACCTTTTTACTTTTGTCAAGTAATTTAGTGTTCTTTTGTGATTTGAATGCAACATCCTTTCCGATTTTGGATGTATGCTCATGATCAAAGATCTTTAGCTTTCCAACCAGCGTGTTTCTGGAGAGAGCATCAAGGTTGTTTCCTTCAACGATGACATGTTTCTTAGAATCGTATCTACATGGCAGCGATCTGAGAATTTTCATCACAATATCCTTTTCAGGAATAGTCTTACCCAATGCAAAGGATGCATTGACGATTTCAGACACTTCGTGATTAAACTCATCAAATGAATCTTCATATGCCATACGAAGGTTTTCCCAATCGAAATTAAGGTTTTGAAGCTTAGCTTCCTCTTCACTGGTATTCGCTCCGAATACGGTTTCTAAGATATCCCAAGCATCTTTAGACCGAGTGCACGTAGTCATATGGTGCTGAAGATCTGGGGTAATGCCATGTATGGTGGCATTTAAACCGTCAGAGTTTTGCTTTGTAGCAAGTATCTCAGCAGCGTCATATGCACCAATATCCTTAGGAACTGTCGCATTCCCTACTGCCACAATGAGAGCATCATACCCATTAACTACATAAACCCATGATTGAAAATCACGCGTTTAAAGAATGGCACACATAAAAATTTTCCACCACAAGTAATTTGAGCCATCGAAGACTGGTGGTACGTTTATAGAGATATTACCTCTGTCCATATCATATCGCTATAAACACAGACTTATGAGGTCTTTAATGTGTTTACCTGCTCTGATACCGATTGAAAATGGGGGGGTCTAACAACCACACCCAACAATTCGTTTGGAAATCTGAGAGGACTTACTTGAATATACTTTCTAGAGAATCAACTAGCCAGTCAGACTCAATATAGAGTAAAGTATATCAAAGAGCTTAATATCTCTAACTCTTAATTCAATCCGCAATCAGCAAATAGAAATCTGCGAACCCGATTGAATATAAGAGGAGTTATTTGAACGGTACCAAAGACCAATGTTCAAGTGTCAATCAATGTAAATCAACAACCAAAGGTTGGATATTCTAATTGATTGATCTTAACGCCCAACCTGTGATATTTCAATTATATAATAAAATATAATGCGAAAAAGAAATAACACAGAGACCAGAATTTTTTTAACGAGGAAACCACAAATGCAGAAAACCCCTGGGAACTAGTACAAATTGAAAACCACACTATATTAAGACGCTACAGACTTTAGCCTACTACCAATTAACTTCGCACTGGACTGTAGTTGAACCCTCACACTTATTCAAGGTATAGTTGCGTTCCTTACGTCTTTGATCCTAGCAGGATACTACGCACTTGATTCCCTTAGTTGATCTCACCCATAACCAAGAGTTGTTACGACCAAAAGTCGAAGACTTGATATACAAATCTTTCTCACAGAGAAAAGTCTGTAGATTTAATAAATCTGTCTCCCACAGAAATACCCAAGAGTTTTTTTTCCGTATTTTGATAAATCAAGGTGAACAGGAACCAACTGATAAACCAGACTTATATTCTTGAAGAACAGCCTAGTATTATCAATCACCTCACAATAATCTTAATCGACTAGCGAAACAAGATATTGTGGAATCACAAACGATGAGACGAAGATGTTTGTGATTACTTTTATCTTGCCTTCGGAGAAATTAATCTCGAGTCAATTATTTCAATTGGACTCAATACGATAGAATCGGTAAAGATCATAAAACGCAACTAAAAAGAAAATAGTTAGGTCTGGCTTCACAATCCCAATGAAGTCTTTGAAGTAGTTAACCTACAGGGTCTCGGTAGAAACCTAAGGTTAAAGGAGAATCGACTCTATTTATGCAACTATTAACACACAAGAGGTGTGGGATTAAGTTTCCCAGCTGCTAGAGTTCTCCTTTATATAATTTTCAAATCAGGTTTTCCAATCCAAGTTACCTTGGTAACAAAGCATTCAATATTCACCGTTATATGAAAAACCTGATTCAACCAAGCTAATATCTTTCAACCGTTAGATCGAACTTAGCTTGTTACACACAAATGAAATAGGTTTATGTAACCGTACCTAAACGTGTACACCATATTGGTTCACAATAGTTAACCGAGGTTAGCCATATGATTACTTTCATATCAACCTTATTCATCTTAACCATAACTAGTTCAAATGACTCAAATGAAACTAGTTAAAGAGTTGTTCAATTGATATATTCTCATAGAATTATACAAGAACACAATTGAAGCAAAATCAGTTTGATTCACTCGAATCAATCATGAACATTATAGCCACAGTTTGCAAAGATTGCATTCCTTATTATATAAATGTTTATGTTCATGTTTAAGACCGATTTTAGAACTTTAACCTTCAAGTATGCAAACGGGTACGATTACTTGAAATACCCATAATAAGATTGAGTTACGCCAATACGCAAACGGGTACGCAAACTTCAAATCCCAACAGAAATTCTCGGACATGAACCAGTACGCCAGTACGCAAACTTAGGTTCCCAAATTTCTCAAACCAGCAGGTACATAAACGGGTGCGCATACCATGGTTCCCGGAAATAGATTATATATGTGCAAGAGTGCACAACATGACATATCCAATAATGGTTAAGTGTTTTAAACTCTTATTTCAATCATTGAAACTTTCTTAGAGGATGACAATAGCCGTTTTTCACACACTATTAGCATCAAAGCAATTTTCAAGTTATTGAAATAATCATTACGAAACATTCCAAGACAACACCAAATGATTGTATCACACAAACCATGTAAGATGTTACTCGGTAATTTTCACATGATATAAGATGAACTTGGTCGAAGCGAAAGCTTGCCAACACATATTTCGACAAATATGTAAGCGAGTTAAACTCAGCTCGAAATCTCAAATGTGTATATAGAAAACTATATCGTAATACGAATTATGTCTCAATATATGAGATAGCGTAGAAATAGACTTTCCAGGTGATATATGAGTTTAAGTCTCCACATACCTTTTGTCGTTGAAGTTCCACAATCTCCCCTTAGTAGTGCTTCATCTTCAAATGATGAATTCCGTGAAAACTAAGCTCAACTACACAATCCATGTCCTAGTCCGAGACATCTATAAGTAGGATAGAAATCAAAACTTATAGTTTTGATCACTAACATTGACAAACATGCTTGTGATAGCAACGCATGCGAGTTCGACCGAGTAGTGCTCTAACAGTATAAAAAAAACTTTACTTTACTGAAAGGTGAGCTAGGCATATATTCAATCCGAATATAATTGTTATTCAACTTTGTAATAAGTAATAATAATGCTACCAGCGCGATATGTTTCTCCCCTTGATCAACGTTTTTACTCTTTTCTGTTTTGATATAAACTTTTCAGCACATATATCCTTTCTCAAGTGATTGTAAATCACCCAATACTCCATATACTTCTCCCTATTTTTTCACAAGAATGACAAAAATACGAAAAATACAAGAACTATTTCTAAAATCTTAAACGTTATAGGCTTGCTCCGGGATATTGTTATGGTTTGATAACGTTGGTACTCTTGAGAAAGCTTTTGTAAGAACTCGTACTATGGTTTTTTGATCTGCAATGAAGGCCTTTCGGGTATTGATAAGCTCTACCAGCATATCTTCTCAGATCAGGATGACATCTAGTATTATTTTATGCTTATGACTGTTGTAGGCTAATGGATTCATGTACATTGACTGGAATCCATACTTATCTCAGTGCTTATTTTGTCTTTCTCATATTTTCCATTTTCACACTAGTGCTTGGTGATAGTATACGCTTTAGTTGTGACATGGAAATTTGTTGGCTTTAGGAGTTATGAGTTTAAGCATTTTTAAGAGGTTTTTACGTGGCCTTTCACTATGTGATGATTTAATAAGTGTATTCCATTTTGCATCTCAATAGTAAAAAATATATAAAGACTTTTCCTTGATTGTATAAGATCGGGTCTCAAGTTCCCTTAGTCAGAGCCAAAATGTAGTTGTTAGAGCATTGCTCGGTCGAACCCGTTAACAAAATTCTAGTATTTGTGTTATTTCTATTCCGCATTATATTTTGTTATATAATTGAAATATCACAGGTTGGGCGTTAAGATCAATCAATTAGAATATCCAACCTTTGGTTGTTGATTTACATTGATTGACACTTGAACGTTGGTCTTTGGTACCGTTCAAGTAACTCCTCTTATATTCAATCGGGTTCGCAGATTTCTATTTGCTGATTGCGGATTGAATTAAGAGTTAGAGATATTAAGATCTTTGATATACTTTACTCTATATCGAGTCTGACTATCTAATTGATTCTCTAGAAATTATATTGGAGTAAGTCCTCTCAGATTTCCAAACGAATTGTTGGGTGTGGTTGTTAGAACCCCGCATTTTCAATCGGTATCAGAGCAGGAAAACACATTAAAGACCTCATAAGTCTGTGTTTGTAGCGATATGATATGGACAGAGGTAATATCTCTATAAACGTACCACCAGTCTTCGATGGCTCAAATTACTTGTGGTGGAAATTTTTTATGTGTGCCATTCTTCAAACGCGTGATTCTCAATCATGGGTTTATGTAGTTAATGGGTATGATGCTCTCACTATGGCAGTAGGGAATGCGACAGTTCCTAAGGAAATTAGTGCATATGACGCTGCTGAGATACTTGCTACAAAGCAAAACTCTAACGGTTTAAATGCCATCATACACGACATTACCCCAGATATTGATTGCGGTTTCCTCGTTAACAAAATTCTGGTGTCTGTGTTATTTCTATTCCGCATTATATTTTGTTATATAATTGAAATATCACAGGTTGTGAGTTGTTCAATCAATTAGAATATCCGACCTTTTGGTTGTTGATTTAAATTGATTGATACTTGGATATTGGTCTTTGGTACCATCCAAGTTATCTCTCTAGTATTTGATAAAGACTCGCGGATTTCTATTTGCTTGAGTATAGATCAAATCGAGAGATTGAGATATTAACTCCTTTGATATACTTTTATCTAGATTGAGTCTGACTGTGTAGTTGATTCTCTAGAAAGTATATTGGAGTTAGTCCATACAGATTGCTAAGCAAAATATTGGGTGTGGTTGTGTTTGTGGGTGAAAACCGTTTCTGCCGATTTTGGGTGTGTGGATGAGAAACAAGTCTAGACCCTAAACAATGTACTGCACGGGAGTACTTTTGATTCGAGAGATCAATATGTACAATCCTGGCCTAAACAAAGAAATAGTCGTTCCAGGCTTGCTTCGGTCACAAAGTGAAGGAGAAGGGTTGGTCTTAGGGAGGGAAGCGAAGAGAGTGTTGAGACCAGAATCGTTGATTTTGAAGGTGTGGTTGTTTATGACTTGTATCAGAAAGTAAAAAGGGCTAGCAGAATGGAAACCTACCTGGTGATTTCTAGATACTGTATTGTTGCCAACCAAAACTTGTTGTTTGGTGAAGATATGTGAAGCCTATTTATACAAGTCATATTGAAACGTAGGAAGTGGAAACAATTGAGCGGTGGAAGAAAAGAGTAACGTGTAACTGTCAGATGTTATGCTTCCATGATGAACGAAGTGAATTCGTTTACACAGTTACTTTTCACCACAACCAATTATCCCGCTTCATGACACTTTCTTGTAACGAGCGCATTGCACGTCGCACGCTGTAAACCGCCAGACCAATACCCTGATGAGCATCCCCCAGTTTTGTGACATGTTTGATGTCTCGAGTGTTTTCGAGGAAAACATGTATCACTTCGCTACGTGTGGCAAGTCAAAGTAAAGGGACTTACCTTAGGAAAATAGCATGTAATGCTATTAGGATCTTTTTGGCTGGTCGACTAAAACTTGCCACAGGTTTTTCAGTTCGGTGGCGAACTTCGATGGCTGAGATCGCATTTCATGAAGGAGCGTAGCCGTTGATTATGGCTACCTTGCGTTGGCGCCTGATAATGGCGCGGTGGTGTTTTGGTATACGCCAGTGGAAATGTAGCATGGCTGGCATGGCTTGTGCATGGCTGGCATGGCTTGTGCATCCAGTGGCACGTTGATGCAAGTGGCGCCTGGCATAACCATGGCCTCTAGATTTAGGCAGCTGGTCGTCTGAAACTCACCACAGGTCTGTCAGTTTGGTGGTGAGCTTGGATGGTCGAGATTACATCTCATGAGGAAGGATGGCTATTGATTATGGCCGCATCTTGTTGTATAGCGGAGTGGCGCCATTGGCATAGCGGCATGCTAGTGGTATGCCAGTGGCGTAGCCGTGGCATAGCAGCATGCCAATGGCGTAGCGGTGGCATGGCGGCATGCCAGTAGACGTGGCATGGCGGCGCGCCAGTAGCCGTGGCATGGCGGCGCGCCAGTAGCCGTGGCATGGCTACGCCTGTGGTGTTGTAGCACGGCCAAATCTAAGATTTGGCTCTGTGGATAAAGTTAGGGCTTGGTGGCATGGCCAAAGGCTAGGGTTTGGCGCCGTGGTGTTGGACCCACATGTGGCGTGGAAACATTTGCCTTGTTGCCACATCAATCCCATTGCTCTGGGAAACGTTATTTTGCTCTGGTAGCAACTTGCCCAAATTAGGGTTTGGCATGTCGAAACCCTAATTAGTGCGTGTGGCATGCAGCCGCGGCATGGCGATACTTTTTTGCGTATGGCGCCATGGCTATGCCAAAGGAACTATGGCAAGTCCGTAGTGTGAAAACGGCCACAGGAGTAGGGATTGCCGTGTGGTGGCTATTTATGGCAGGTTGTCACGAAGTGGCATGTTATCGCGGCAGAGTGGCGTGTTGGCATGTTACCGCGGTAGAGTGGCATGTTGGTATCTTACCGCGGTAGAGTGGCATGTTGGCATGTTACCGCGATAGAGTGGCATGTTGGCATGCCGATCAATATGTTGTCGTGGCAGGGCGCGTTTGGCTTGACAGTTAGTATGGTGGCGCGACAGAGTGTGTTTGGCCTTTAATGTATGGTGGCAAGTTTAGAGCAACTTGATTGGCCTTTAATGTATAGTGGCGAGAGTGTGGCGGCTCTAGAGCGACCCGATTGGTTGATGGGAAGTGGGGCCGGCAAGCATGGGCCCAGCCAAAACTTATGTGCGCGTGGCGAGTTTAAAGCAACCTGATTGGTCGAGGGATATAGGGCCGGATTAGGATGGGGCGTGGCCAATGAAAGTGGCGCCAGCTGGCCCAAAGCATGGCCACGCCTCCCTTTGCTGTTGCGGCTCCCTGTTTTTCTGATTCTGGGCGAGGTTTTTCACCTTCTTATCCATGGCGGATTAATTACCTAGTTTGGCTAGGCTTAGTTTTGACAAGAAAGGTCTGGTATACTGCGCGAGGCGCGAAACTCTAACTTCTGCAAGTTAGTCAGGACAATTGATTGAATTCTATGTGTTGACACAGAGTTCTTTTAAATTCATTGCCAGAGAACAGCATGCTTTTCTGATTGAATACCTTATGCAAAGATCTTATCCTTGATATTTGGAGATTCGTGCTACTCTGCTGCGAGTGAACACAAATCGTCATGCCATATCAACATTAATGGTTCAGCCGGAGAACATAACATAGAAGGCATTCAAAGGAACTTAAGTATAGGCAAGGCGCCGAAATTTACAGGACATCCTGGATGGTTGCTACATTCGCCAGTCTGGGTAAATTTCATGTAGATATATTGAACGGCTCCATAAGTATGTCGGTGGATAGGTCAGCACTCACGGCACCGTTTCCTTGCAGAGTGACGTCACATAAGGATGCAAGGATTTACGATTTTAACCCTAAGATAAAAACCACCATCAATATTAGGTCCCCTGCTTAGCACGTAACAGTGGCATTGTTGTTGGGTAAGCATGAGATGGTGACAGACAAGAGTAAAATCGAAAGAGCAAGACATGAAAAGGAAATTCAATTAACCTTTGGTGGAAGGCATGAGGAATCCGTGTTGGCGGCTCTATGTAATTCCAACTTGGACATAGGGTGTTGGCGTCTGCGCTGAAATTTTGACTAGTGATTGGCAGAGATGACATTGCAATTTGGTCCGCGAATCGGTGAATGACACTAGCTGGCTAGGTCACAGAATGTATGGAGATGGCGCTGCTTTGAACGACCAGGATGGCGTTTCCTTGGCTGGTGGAGATGGCGCTGCTTTGAATGGATAGGATGGCGCTACTAGCTGGACTAGCGGATGGGTGCGGCTAGCTTGGCATGACGGATGGCGCGTCTAGCTGGAGTAGCGGATGGCGCGGCTAGATGGAGTAGTGGATGGCGCGGCTAGCTGGAGTAGTGGATGGGCGTGGCTAGATCGGACGCGGAATGTCCGAGATGGCTGCTGACTTGGACGCAGACCTTTGGCACGGGGCTTGAACGCGGAATGTTGGCGTTGGCGTGGTGCTGCTGGCTTGGCTGCGTCCGTGGCATGGTGGATGGCGCGGCTAGCTTGGAGTGGGCAGAGATGGCATCGGCTAGGAGTGGTATAGATAGATCCATGAAGCGTTGGCGTAGTGTTGGCTTAGCCTTGGAGATTAGCTCCATGGGATGTCAACACCGCGGGACCAGCTGTCTTATTTCGTGCGTGTCCCAAAAGAGAAACCTTTCTCTAGTCTAACTCCAAAACACCATGCCTATAAAAGGCGTTACCTATCTTTCTTAATTTAGTATTGTTTCCTTTGTTTTCACATCTTGGTGCTAGCGGCAAAGGCTTGAACCGGCGGAGTGAGCAGCAGCAAAAGCAGGCG
This sequence comes from Papaver somniferum, assembly GCF_003573695.1. Lineage (NCBI taxonomy): Eukaryota > Viridiplantae > Streptophyta > Magnoliopsida > Ranunculales > Papaveraceae > Papaver > Papaver somniferum. Next base: position 105,632,151 of record NC_039368.1, read on the forward strand.
AGCGTGTTTTAGGCATGTTTCTCAACGTTTTTTATTTTGTTTGCTCTTCTGTGTTGGTGTAAACCCTAGCCATAGACATGACCTCCATGAATTTGTAGGAACACTTCAACATGAATAATTTGCTAATAGTATTGCAGTAACATTAGCCGCATCAACGAAAACAATTATCGTGTCAAGTAAGCATGTATGGACGACTATGTTTGCCCCTTCCTCCGTCAAAACCTAGATGTAGGGTTTCCTTTTTTCCATAGGCACAATTTTCGTGGACAAGCGTAACTTGTCCGAGTTCATACTTTACGCGGCTTCACATGTTCCACGCGGCAATTGTCTAGTTTCGGCCAAGAGTGTACTTCCCGCGACGTCATGTGTATCCCGTTGAGCAGGCATCAGTCCCCATTTCCTTTAATCCGTGAGTGCCATGACATGTGTCCAAAGAAGAATTTCCGTAGAAAATGTGTTGTTGACTCTTGATTATTGTAACCAATTTTTGATAAAATCTCTATGTATGCTTTTCTTCAAAGTAGTATTTTTTTTTTGTTTTGCTTCGTTGTAGTTACTTCAAAAGCTTAAGAAATTTTGTTAAGATGTCACCTAAAATTAATTCCGCCTCCGCGTTGAGAAGTGCCAACAACTCCAAACCGAACACATATGATGAATTTTTTACGAAGTCTGCTACGATTACAAGGACCCATCCCAAATTCGTGGCAACTCTTCTGACTGATTCAGAGAATGATGGAGAAGTTCAACCGGTCAATCCAGGGCGTATAATGAGGTTTTGCCTTCAGAAGAAAGAGTATCCATCTTCTCCCGTAGATTTCAAAATCTGTCATAGTCCATTGCGTTCTTATGACAAATGGAGGAAGTTCATGATGAGCCGAGAACGTGTAAGAGATAATCTGACTGGGGCGCAAATTGTGAATATTTTCATGGCTTCTGCAACACTTCAAATCAAGAAAGATGTTGCGGGATTGATTACTTTCATATCCATATGGTTTCCGAAAACTTATACGGCTATATGTATATGGGGTGAGATGACTATTTCTTTGGAAAGCGTAGCCGTTCTGTTGAGTCTTCCAATAATTTGGAAACTTGACGTTGTCTTGTCTGAGGAAGAAGAAGAAATACACGCCGCCTTGGTCACGAAAACAACAGGCTATGTTCGAAAGAATTATGGGGAAAGGTGCTTCTACAGCTGGTGGGTGTCTGAATGGTTCCCTGATGAGTCGGAGTCGGGTTTAATGTTGGATGATACACTCCATGTTGCTGCATTTTTAGTCTTGTGGTTATCCAAAGATATTTTTGATGATGATTCTGGAAAGAAAGAGATAAGACAGAAGCTCATCAAATTTGCTATCAAATTAGCGAAAGGCGTCGCCCTTCCCATCGGCAGTTTGTTTCTTGGCTCTTTGTATACCCATCTGGATCGTTTAGCGGCGGACATGTATGTCTTCAATGGGTACATGAAAGTGGATTCGTACGTCCACGTCGCCTTCTTCTAAGCATGGTTGTGGGAGCATTTCAAAAATTATGCTCCCAACCCGATAACCTCATTTCCTGACACGTATGGCGGCTCCAGGATACTTCGTTGGTTGGATAGGCGTTCAAGGCCTGGCCCAAAGCTCATTGATTTTCTTGACAGCTCGCATGCAGTTAAATTTCGTCCTTGGGCTCCGGCCCACGCCTCCATAGTTCAACCAAACACTTTTTCTTCCGCACCGAACGTGATATTGCATTCTGCTGGCGAAGATATGAGTATTGGAGAAACTGTGTTCTTGCGAAGCTGCATACCCGGGTATGTGCCATCTCTTTTCATAGGGTCTTGTGGAGTAGTCCCTTACAACATTGACAGGGTTGCTCGACATATGGTCTTCGATCAGGGAGTCCCATTCCGTCTCCCATCGAAAGCTCAAGATGAATTGCTACCTGCCGTTCTTGATTACAATGTCTTTGCATCGGATAAAAACCTTCCCTTCTTGCTCCCAGAACGAAAACCTGTGACGAGTCACAAATATAATATCTTCTGGCAAGATGAGTTTCTCGCTATTCATCAGTTCGTGCAGGATGTTGTGACAAATCCACGTGGTAAACCTTCCTCTGCGGTTCTAGCGAATCATAAATTGCTGAAAGAGATTCCTTCGGGCAAGCGAAAATCCTCTAGCTTGGATGCAGACAGTCCCCAAAAAAAGGAGCAAAGGTCTAAAAATCGTGCAGGTGGCTTCCAATCGGATTCGGCGGCTCTTGTGACTTTCAATTCTTTCAACATGCAGGTGCGTATGATTCTCTTCACTGACTTGGATGAATAACATAAATTTTCCATTTCGTCACTGACTCTTCTTTTTTAACTCAGGGTCTTGGTAACTCAAATATCTTTGCCAGACTTACCCACGGAAAAAAGACGGCGCCTCTTGAGGGAAGAAGCGACAAGACTGAATCTCTTAAAGAAGAATCCAAAGAGGAAGAAAGTTTGAGATCCGGTGATGAGAGGAGCACTTCTGAATACAACAGCGAGTCTTCTTCCAGTGGGCCCATAAATGAGTCGGTGAGTTTTCACACACTTTTCCTTTTGGACTTATTTACTTATATGGAGCAAATACTCAATTGGTGATATCACAGGAAAAAGTCGCTTCTAAAAGTAACCCTGAGATGGAGATTCATGACAATGGAGATATAACTGTGTCTCCAATCATGGAAACCGTACCCGTTGGTAATCTGGAGACGGATATTGATCGTCGTGAAGATGCTGTTGTGTCCCCAATGGCGGAAAATGTTGTTATGACGACGGGCGTGATTGTTCCCAAAAAATCTTTGCTAGTTGCACATCCATCAGCAGATGTTGTTTTCGATCCCCCGTTTGAGGCTTCTTTTGAGGGTCACGTGTTGATTGGAGGATTCAGTGTGCCAATAAAATACGCGGAGCTGTATACCAAAATATGAGAAAGGTATGGACATATCACAACAACTAAAAGTATCACCAGCCGATTTGCGTTGGTTAAGCATGTAAAAGAAGCCTTATCCTCAATTCATGACATGTACAACGTAACCGGCCACACTATTTCGGGAGATGGAAGTTTCACCGGGATGTATGTGTAGACTTTGGGTTTAACGTCTCCTGGTTCTGTGATGGTTTTTCCAAGATCCAAAAGTTGCAGGCTGAAGCGATCGAAGGTCCCTCTACGGATGTGATCAACCAACAGGAAGCAGAAGTCGAAAGGTTGTCTCAGGAGTTGAAGCTGAAACAGGCGGCTCTTCAAAGCGCGAAGGACGCTTTCTCCGAGAAGAACAAACTGTTGCTGAATGATTTCCCTTGAATATTTTTTGTCTTCTGAACTTCCTTTGCTTAGATTTTTTTTTGAAAGGCAAAAGAAACGCCTAGTTTATGGTTCGGTTTTCTGGTTTTTTGGATTGATAGATGATTGATTCTTATAAGAGTTTTTGGATTATTTTTGGAATAATGTCCCTTTGATCAATCGACATGTCAAAATCTGAATTGCGAATGTAAGTAGCAAAATCATTCGAGAAAAATGTGAAACCGTGAATGTTGCATGAGAAAGTGAAAAATATGAGATGGTATGAAATCTTGGGATGATTGGGTTATCGGCTTCCATTGAAATGTGAAAACCTAAACAATAGATCGTGTAAAAATTGTTTGACAAAACTTACTCGCTTCAGGGTCTTTCACTAAAACTGAATATTCAGGGAATAAAACTGAGTTTTTATGTGACACCCTCCTTGCCGCGAGAAGTCCCCTGCCATTCTTTATTGTTTGTGGAACATCTTTATGTCTATCCGTGGTAAGGCGGATAATTTCCAGTCCCCAGACGCAATTCTCCTAAATCCATCTTTTCTTGGACGATGTGCTTCAAAGCATTGCATTCACTGGTAGGATGATGGAATTGAGAGTTGGATTTGCAACCGAGAGATTTATCTCCCACTGTGGTCGCTAATTGTTTATCGGTGAAAACCATTTCTGCTGATTATGGTAATTTTGGGTGTGTGGATGAGAAACAAGTCTAGACCCTAAACAATGTACTGCACGGGAGTACTTTTGATTCGAGAGATCAATCTGTACAATCCTGACCTAATCCAAGAAATTGTCGTTCCAGGCTTGCTTCGATCACAAAGTGAAGGAGAAGGGTTGGTCTTAGGGACGGAAGCGAAAAGAGTGTTGAGACCACAATCGTTGATTCTGAAGGTGTGGTTGTTTATGACTTGTATCAGAAAGTAGAACTGGCTAGCAGAATGGAAATATACCGGGTGATTTCTAGATATTGTATTGTTGCCGACCAAAACTTGTTGTTTGGTGAAGACAGGTGAAGCCTATTTATACAAGTCATATTGAAACGTACCCTGGTCTCGTAGGAAGTGGAAACAATTGAGCGGTGGAAGAAAAGAGTAACGTGTAACCATCAGACGTTATGCTTCCATGATGAAGGAAGTGAATTCGTTTACATCGTTACTTTTCACCACTACTAATTGTCCCGCTTCATGACTTTTTCTTGTAACGGGTGCATTGCACGCCGCATGTTGTAAACCGCCAGAACAATACCCTGATGAGCATCCCCCAGTTTGTGACATGTTTGATGTCTCGAGTGTTTTCGTGGAAAACATGTAGCACTTCGCTACGTGTGGCAAGTCAAAGTCAAGGGACTTACTGTAGGAAAATAGTATGTAATGCTAGTAGGCTTGTTTTGGCTGATCGCCTAGAACTTTCCACAGGTTTTTCATTTCAGTGGCGAACTTCGATGGCTGAGATCGCATCTCATGAAGGAGGGTAGCCGTTGATTATGGATACCTTGTGTTGGCGCCTGATAATGGTGCGGTGGTGTTTTGGTATACGCCAATGGAAATGTGGCATGGCTGGCATGGCTCGTGCATGCCATTGGCACGTTGATGCAAGTGGCGCCTAGCGTAGCCATGGCCACTAGATTTAGGCAGCTGGTCGCCTGAAACTCACCACAGGTATGTCAGTTTGGTGGCGAACTTGGATGGCCGAGATTGCATCTCATGAGGAAGGATGTCCATTGATTAGGGACGCATCTTGTTGTATAGCGGAGTGGCGCCATTGGCATTGCGACATGCTAGTGGTATGCCAGTGGCGTAGCCGTGGCATAGAAGCATGCCAATGGAGTAGCCGTGGCATGGCGGCGTGCCAGTAGCCGTGGCATGGCGGCGTGCCAGTAGCCGTGGCATGGCGGCGTGCCAGTAGCCGTGGCATGGCGGTGTGCTAGTAGTTGTGGCATGGCGGAGTGCTAGTAGCCGTGGCATAGCGGCATGCCAGTGGCGTTGTGGCATGGCCACGCTTGTGGTGTTGTAGCACGGCCAAAGCTAAGATGTGGCTCTGTGGCCAAAGTTAGGGCTTGGTGGCATGGCCAAGGATATGGTTTGGCGCCGTGGTGTTGGACCCACATGTGGCGTGGAAACATTGGCTCTGTTGCCACATCAATCCCATTGCTCTGGGAAACGTTATTTGGCTTTGGTAGCAACTTGCCCAAATTAGGGTTTGGCATGTCGAAACCCTAATTAGTACGTAAGGCATGCGGCCGCGGCATGGCGATACTTTTGTTGGAATGGCGCCATGGCTATGCCAAAGGAACTATGGCAAGGATGTAGTGTGGAAACGGCCACAGGAGTAGGGATTTCCGTGTGGTGTCTATTTATGGAAGGTTGCCACAAAGTGGCATGTTACCGCGGCAGAGTAGCGTGTTGGAATGTTACCGCGGTAGGGTGGCATGTTGGCATGTTACCGCGGTAGAGTGGCATGTTGGCATGCCGATCAATATGTTGTCGTGGAAGGGCACGTTTGGCTTGCTAGTTAGTATGGTGGCGCGGGAAGGTGCGTTTGGCCTTTAATGTGTGGTGGAAAGTTTAGAGCAACTTGATTGGCCACGAAAAGGGGTCCGGCCAAACATAAGGCGTGGATACACTTCTGGCGAGAGTGTGGCGGCTCTAGAGCGATCTGATTGGTCGATGGGAAGTGGGCCCGACAAGCATGGGCCCAGCCACAACTTATGTGCGCGTGGCGAGTTTAAAGCGACCTGATTGGTCGAGGGAAATATGGCCGGATTAGGATGGGGCGTGGCCAATGGCAAGTGGCGCCAGCTGGCCCAAAGCATGGCCACGCCTCCCTTTTCTGTTGCGGCTCTCTTTTTTTCTGATTCTGGGCGAGGTTTTGTACCTGCTAATCCATGGCGGATTACTTACCTAGTTTGCCTAGGCTTAATTTTGACAAGCAAGGTCTGGTATACTGCGTGAGGCGCGAAACCCTAACTTCTGCAAGTTATTCAGGAAAATTGATTGAATTCTATGTGTTGACACAGAGTTCTTTTAAGTTCATTGCCAGAGAGCAGCATGCTTTTCAGATTGAATACCTTATGCAAAGATCTTATCCTTTATATTTGGAGATTCGTGCTACTATGATGCGAGTGAACACAAATCGTCAAGCCACATCAACATTAAGGGTTCAGCCGAAGAACAAAAAATAGAAGGCATTCAAAGGAACTTAAGTATAGGCAAGGCGCCGAAATTTACAGGACGTCCGGGATGGTTGCTACATTCGCCAGTCTGGGTAAATTTCATGTAGATATATTGAACAGATCAATAAATATGTCGGTGGAGAGGTTAGCACTCACGGCACCGTTTCCTTGCATAGTGACGTCACATCAGATACAAGGTTTTACGATTTTAACCTTAAGCTAAAAACTACCATCAACAGGTTGTTATACCCCGCTTTTTCAATTGGTATCAGAGAAGTCAAACACGTTCAAGACCTTACAAGTTTATGTTTGTAGCGACCTGGCACTATGGGCAGAGGTGTTATCTCAATAAACGTACCACCAGTCTTCAATGGCTCTAATTACTTATGGTCGAAAAAATGCGAGCTTTTCTTCAAGCACGTGATTTTCAATCATGGGTATATGTTGTTAATGGCTATAATGCTCCTGTCGTGGCAGTTGGAGATGTAAACGTTCCCAATAACATTGGTGAATACACCCCTGCCGAGATAAATGCTGCAAAGCAAAATTCTGACGGTTTGAATGCCATTATACATGCCACTACCTCAAATCTTCAGCACCATGTGTCAAATTGCACTAAGTCTAAAGAAGCTTGGGATATCTTAGAAACCATATTTGAAGGAAAGACCAGTGAAAGGAAGTTAGGCTTCAAAACCTTAATTCTGATTGGGAAAACCTTCGTCTGGCAGATGAAGAAACATTTGATGAGTTTAATCACAAAGTGTCTGAAATTGTTAATGCATCTTCTGCATTGGGTAGGACTATTCCTGAAAAGGACATTGTGATGAAAATTCTCAGATCGCGGACATCTAGATACGATTCTAATAAGGATCCCATCGTTGGGAAATAACCTAGATAATCTCTCCAGAAATACACTGGTTGGGAAGCTTAAGATCTTTGATCATGAGCATTCATCCAAATCTAAGGATGTTGCGTTCAAAGCACTAAAGGACACTAAATTACTTGATAAAAGTAAAAAAGTGTATATCTATGAAGACGATCACTCTGAGACTGATTCATCAGATGAAGATCTTGACAAATCGGTCTCGATGATCACAAGAAAGTTTAGGGATATTCTACTGAAGAGAAGTAGATGGTTTTCCATAGATAATCCTAAGGCATCAGTCAAACCTCATAATCGTGTTCCTCCAAAAAACAGGGATATTGATGAAACTGATGACGAGGATATGCCTCAATGCTTTAAGTGTAAAGGATTTGGTCATTTTACAAACGAGTACCCAAATCGTAAGAAATACATTGGGAACAAAGGTCTTGCTACAACTCTTGATGAAATGTCTGACAGCTATGAGTCTAATGAAGACGAGAAATCAAGTGTTGCACTTCTCGGTGAAAATATTGATTTTGATAACTGTAGCAATACATACATCAATCTCGATATTCTTTCAGAATAAAACTCAACCAATCTGGAAGAAAAAATTGACCCACTCTTTGGAAACTCTGTTTGTAATGTTTCAGGTTCCACTATGTGTCTAGTTGTGTGCACATCTCAGAAGCCTGATCTTTATCCTAGTTTGACATGCTCGTGTTTTTCTCTAAAGGGTCATGAACTTTCAAAGTGTTACAAGTACAAACACCAATTGAAGCACGTCAACAAACTTCAACGAAGAGCAAATAAATTAGCAAATAAGCTTAAACTTGCTCGGAAGGCCGCTGAGGTATGTAGGATTTTATCTTCGTCTAAGAAGTTAGTTTCCAAGGATAAACCAAGACTATTATAAAAGAAAGTATGGTCAAGTCGTTTTGATAGACAAAGGTCTGTGGATTCCTCTCAAGAGGATCATGGTGGACAAATTGTTGTTCACCGCAACACAACTTGATTGTGTTGATTGGTAAATCCTGTCTCATGTGCCTGATCAAAAGAGACAAGATTGTGTACCTCCCAGGCTTTAAGAAAAGTTTGTTTTTCTTCTTTACTTAGTTTTGTGTCTATCAAAAAAGGAGGGTTATTATCGATAATTCTACTATTTATAGGGTTGAGAGTTGGTCGTGTACGAACCTGTTAAGTTTTCAAAACCCTGCATTCTTTTTCCTTCATTAAAACCTCTTTTTATCTCAAGACTACTTGTTAAGTTTAAATTGTGATTTCCTCTCACAAACCCATACGTCTATGGATACTCCAAGCATGATGTCTTCTGATGGAAAAGATTTTAATATGATTGATAAGCCATCAATCATGAAGGAAAAAGAGAAATATCCGTTGTCTCCTACATTGAAAAGAAAAAGAAGGAATGTGAGGAAGCCAAGAGCTGTTCCTTCAAATTCTCAGAAGTTTTATAACGTTCTTGAAGTAATGAAGGAGATGCGAAAGGAGATTAAACAAATAAAGGCTTTTGTGTATAAGACTCATGAGATTCAGAAGGCCCTGGTTCAACATCAGTCAAAAAGGTTTATTGATATTAACTCCTATCTTAATGAACCTTATGTCCCAATGGCTGTTGACGACAAGGAGTTCGGGGACGATAAAGAATTCTTCAAAGGTCTTATTTCCTAGTAAATATTCTATTTTCTTGTTTTGTTTAGAAGAATAACTAGAGCTTGGAATAGCCATTATTGTGATTACACATAGCTATGTCCAACGTTTTCATCTTCATGTTTTTAGGTTTATTTGTTTAAATTCTAAAAAATTGTTTGGAAGATGATTTGTGCAGTATTAATCTCTATGATTTCATATATTGCAATTTATTATGGGATATGCGTGTTTGCGTCCGTGAACTGTGATTATCCCATACCTTGTCAAAAGTAAAGTCTTTCGTAAGTCGATATTCACGTATTGATAAAAGAATGAATGGAATTTTTACAATCACAAAAGTTAAGCCTATTATGTCAATCATTGATGGAAGATAGGTTAAAATCTTTTGTTTACAAGGATTAAATCTATTGTATGTCATTATGCAAATAATGATGGAAAATAGAATGAATCCTTGTGTATTCCGCAGTATTGATCTTCCCTGATCCATAATATTTTATGTATTACTGTGAGGCTCCGTAAGTTTTCTTATGATTGAGAACTATTTACTGAGTTGATTGTTTCTTGCGATTAACTTAGTATTTGCTCCATAGATTCTCTTATGTCGAGCATTACAATTAAATTGATTAATTTTTGCGGTTAATTTGGTTGTGTATTACGATTCGATTAATTATGGGTTCTCTTGTGATTAATCTAACTGAGTATTTTTGAGTCTTCATAAGTTTACTTATGTTGAGCATTTCCGATTAAATTAATCATAGGTTCTCTTTTGGTTAATTTGATTGAGTGTCCTTTGGATTCAAATTCATAATCGTATGTAATTTGTTATATCCAAAGAAAGCCTTCTTTTCATTTGAAATTAAGGTCGCTCTTGTTGTTCTTTCGGGAATGACATTTAATGGGGTAGAGTTCTTTTGAACTTGCGCTTAATTGCCATATATTTGTGGGGAGTGCGGATGTGGAATATTATAGGGGTTATCTTGTATCTTTAAACTCCTTGATGAATGCATTTAGCCTTGGCTTTATGATTGCATCTAAAGAACAAGTTAATATATGCTTTCTTTTAGTCATGAAAAGTATCTTTTGGAAATTTCATTAGGATCCCGTTCTTGTACCTTTGCCAATTTTATTGACAAAAAGGGGGAGGATTAATATGTAGTTCACACTACAAATACATATGGTTTTCGGATCACTATGTAAGGGGGAGTGGTTTCCATGTGAGATGGAGTATTGACTAAGGGGGAGTGATACATATCACCATAGTATTGTTGTCAAAATTAAGATACAATTGAACTTTGATACTGTAATGATACTATGTCACTGTATAACAATGATCGAGAATTCTGTTTTCTCATTGTTATAGCTACGGATTTTCAACAACGATGATGCTAAACTTACAATCTTTATGATCATTGGACTACTTGGAAGTAACGAAGATTTCGAGTAATGTTGAAGATTAGACATGTGGAATAGGATCTTCAAAAATTTATTTATATTTTTTGTATTCCATATGTATTAATAGTTTTGTCACTAAAATTGAAAAGGGGAGGATTGTTAGAGCATTGATCGGTCGAACTCGCGTGCGTTGCTATCTCAAGCATGTTTGTCAATGTTAGTGATCAAAACTATAAGTCTTGATTTCTAGTATACTATAGCTAAGTCTCGGACTAGGATAGAAAGTGTAGTTGATCTCAAGAACTTCATGGCGAATCATCATACAAGACGAAGAACTACTCAAGGAACTGGTGGAACTTCATCGACAAAAAGGTATGCGGAGACTTGAACTTATCTATCACTCAAAATTCTATCTACTCTATCTCCTATCTTGAGACAAAAGTTGTTTTTCTATATATATTTGATTATACACATTTTCTATTTCGAGTCGAGCTTACCTCGTCTATCTATTTCTCGAAATATGTGTTGGTAGCTTTCGCTTTGGCCAAGTTCATCTTTACTTAGTGACGAAAGTCATGATTATGTTTCAATCACTTTGAAAATTGCTTTGACGAAAAATAGTTTGTGAATAACAACTATATAACGTCCTCTAAGAATGTATCAATGATTGAAATGAGAGTTTAGATTATATAACCATTAATGGATATAAGCATTGTTGTGGAAACACATATATGTATAAGTCCTTATTCCTTGAACCGAAGTTTGCGAACTTTTTTGATCAAGAGAACCGAAATAGTGGCGTGATCTAAGTCCGCGAACTGGCGGAAATTCTCGACCCGAGAAAATCTGCTGGAGTTTGTGAACTCCTTCCCGGAAATTAAGTCCGCGAACTTGAGTTGGTTATATCTAAAAACGATTGTTTGTGAACTCAGGTTTATATAAACTAAGGAATGTTATTTTCAAACCGTGGCTATAAAGTTCATGAACCGATTCAAGTGAATCAAATCGTCTTTCCTTCAATTGTGTCTTGTGTAGTATATAAGATTTCCTTGCAATTGAACAACTCTCTCACTAGTTCATTTGAGTCATTTGAACTAGTTATGGTGAAGAAGAAGATGGTTGATATGAAAGTGCTCGTATGGCTAACCATTTGGTTAACTATTGTTGAACCAACAAATGTACATGTTTGGGTACGGTTACACAAACCTAGAAACGTGCATTTCATTTGTGTGTAACAAGCTAAGTTTTCGATCCAACGGTTGAAAGATATTAGATTAAATCTAATCAGGTTTTCATCTAACGGTGAATATTGAATGCTTTGTTACAAAGATAACATTGATTGCAAACCCTTATTTGAAAGAATATATAAGGGAGATCTCTAGCAACTGGAAAACTAATCCCCACACCTTACGTGTGATACTAGTTGTGTAAGCTAGAGTCGATTCTCCTTTAACCTATGGTTTTCTTTTCTCAAACCGGGTTAACGACTTAAAGACTTCATAGGGATTGTGAAGCCAGACTGATACTACTTTCTCGCAGTTGTGTGATCTTATCTTGATGTTTCTATCGTACGAGTACAATCGGAAAGATTGGCTTGAGATTGATATCTCTGATTGGCAAGATATAAAAGTAGTCACAAACATCTTCGTCTCATCGTTTGTGATTCCGCAATATCTTCTTTCGCCGCGTTGATTAAGATTATTGTGAGGTGATTGATAATACTAGGATATTCTTCGGGAATATAAGTCTGAGTTATCAATTGGTTCCTGTTCACCTTGATTTATCGAAAGACGGAACAAAAACTCTTGGGTATTTATGTGGGAGAAAGATTTATTCAATCCTATAGACTTTTCTGTGTGATACAAATTTGTTTATCAAGTCTTCGACTTTGGGTCGTAGCAACTCTTAGTTGTGGGTGATACCATCTAAGGGAATCAAGTGCGTAGTATCCTGCTGGGATCAGACACGTAGGAGCATAACTGTACCTTGGATCAGTGTGAGGTTGATTGGGGTTCATTTACAGTCCAGACCGAAGTTAGTTTGTAGTAGGCTAGTTTCTGTAGCGGCTTAATACAGTGTGTGTTTAATATGGACTAGGTCTCAGGGTTTTTCTGCATTTGCGGTTTCCTCGTTAAAAAAATTCTGGTGTCTGTGTTGTTTCTATTCCGCATTATAATTTTGAAATATCACAGGTTATGCGTTGTTCAATCAATTAGAATATCCGACCTTTTGGTTGTTGATTTAAATTGATTGATACTTGGATATTGGTCTTTGGTACCATCCAAGTTATCTCTCTAGTATTTGATAAAGACTCGCAGATTTCTATTTGCTTGAGTATAGATCAAATCGAGAGATTGAGATATTAACTCCTTTGATATACTTTTATCTAGATTGAGTCTGACTGTCTAGTTGATTCTCTATAAAGTATATTGGAGTTAGTCCATACAGATTACTAAGCGAAATATTGGGTGTGGTTGTTATACCCCCGCTTTTCAGTAGTGCCTAAAATCTAACGAAAACACCCAACTAGAGATAAACTCACTACTTAGATAAAGCACAAGTAAAGAGTCATAAAAAAGAAGATTTCGTAAAGGTTCTCGTCCAGAGACACTTATCTTGAATGTTCAATATCCTATTATATACTTCCTGAAGACAGACCCTTCAGGTGATATAGTGTTACAATACTAGATGACATATGCGGTTACAAGTAGTACCTCTCCAATGCTAAGCCCATCAGAGTCCTATATACGAACATCTCATATAGTCGGAGTCCTTATAAACAGATCCAATAATGCTCAACTCTACATCTCAGATTAATAAATGCCTAAGCTTGGTATTTTGTTTCCACAGCCTCCTATAAGGTGAAGATTCTTATGAGTTGGAGTCCAAACTCACGAATTTGGTGCTTATGAATCGGGTAAGTAAATGGTTAGATTTAAAACACATGAATTAAGTTCACGATTTTGGTACCTAGTAATAAAAATTTGATGTTGTTTATTTGTGCCCAAACAAGTTTTACTAGTCCTATGCGATGGGATGTTGAGATGTCAATACATGATTTAGTTGTGCATTAACACTTGAATACAAATGAGTAATGCTTTCGGTATCAATTTATTTGATTTATTTCGACTTCTCTGATATGCTTGCTAAAGATATTTTTTATTAATTGCATACAATCAAGCCGTCGTATCAAGTTCGGTAACAAGAACTACATTAACATGATCACGACGACAAATTTCCGTATATAGAGATAATTAAACATCAATGAAAAACATAAACTGGTACAGTATATGTTAGACACCCAAACTAATTAGAGTATTAACTCCTAATTCTCAGGAATTAACATGTGCAATAGGTATATTGTCCACTTAAATATTTATCGTAATTATTATAACAAAGTCGGAAGACTTCAGAATCCTATCAATATTACCTGCATAGAAAACAACAAAAACACATCAAATCTCAGATTTAGAAAAAAAAGTTTATCGGTTTAGGGGTTTGGAATATTGAGTATCCTTAAGCTGCGACAACAGATCATTCTAAGTATCAATGTTCATTTATTATTAAAAGTAACTTTGGAACATTTGAATGGTTATGCGGCCTTTGCAAGTCTTGGATCCATTACTTTTTTCTTTCTCGGATCGCTTCGTGTGCATTTTCTTAAAAAACCTATTATAGGGGATCCAAACATTGGGTTTTGAGGGATCACAAGATGACAAAATCAGATTATGAAATAATAATCAACAAAACCCTATATCCAATTATATTTTGTGATGGCTAAAATACCCTCCATGAATTATAAAATTAAATTTATTATCTTCTCCTTCTCTTTTCATTCATAAATCATGATGAAGATGATGATCATAATTTCATCATGATGAAGACGATGATCATGTACAAAAAAACTAAATCTATTATCTTCTCCTTCTTTTTTCATTCATAAATCATGATGAAGATGATGATCATAAAAAACCTATCATTCTTCTTTCTCTCTTCTTCTCCTCCATCGCGATAAAGATGACGATCACAAAAGAAAAAACTAAGAAAACCCATTACTTATTTTGAAAACCCCCAAATTCGAACCATAAGCTACCTACGGTGAGGAAACTTCAATTGAGCCAACCGTAGGTAGAAGTTACAGTATGGAAGTATGATTTTTTCAAACCGTAGGATTTTTGAACCCAGAATATACGGTTTGGAAGTTAAGAACTCCAACCCGTAGATGACTTAAGGTTGGGAAACCAAAAAGTAGGCATTGTCTACGGTTGGGAAAATTCATACTTCCAAATCGTATAAAGTTCCGAAACTGTTTTTTCAAAAACCTAATTCGATCGAATTCGCCTATCCATGTATTAAAACCAATAAAATGAGATAGGTTTTTTGATTTTTATCCTTAATAAAGTCATTGCGGGTGGATTAAGTAGTGTTAATCGATAATGAATTATTTTGAGAATTGACAATGAATCGAAGAAATAGGCGATGAAGGTGATGGGGAAGAAGAAAATGGAAGAGTTAAAAGGAGAGGAATGAAAATAAATTAGTTTTAGGTTTCAATATTTAATAGGTTAAGGTTATTTTAGTATTTTTCTTATGAATTAGGTCCCCCTATCTTCATTATAAGATATTTGAATCCTTATGAGCCCTCAAAACTCTTTTATTGGAGCCCCTATAATAGGTTTCTTTCTTAATTCTGAAATCATATTCCTCACGACAAAAAAAATGGTTTTTCTTCTTCTATGATTTTAGTTTGTTTTTTTTCCATTACAAAATTGAGGAAATATAAGTTAATCGGTGACTGAACGAAATTCTGAAATTATGTAACTGAGAACATCAAAACAAACATGTCAAATAAAAGTAAATACAACAAGCAACATCAGTCAAATAATAATAGAAAACGTAAGAGAAGAGAAATTAGAAGAAATCGTGAATAAGAAAAAGAGAAAAAATGAAACTGAGATGGAAGAAAAATGTGAATTAAGGTAGTGGAATAGAAAAACTCAAAGTCATGCATATTATTTTTTAGCTAAGTCATAATATTAAAGCCAAAAGTAAAAAATACTAAAACCCCCTACTATATGGGTTCAATATATACAAGCCCCACAAAATGGATCCTCCATTATCAACTCCATACTTTCACTTTTTGATATTTCTAGGCCCAGAACTTTTATTTTTGGGGCCAGATTTTGAAAACTCCCGAATTGCTGACGTCATCGGCTTTTTTTTAATAAAAGTTGAAATACCAAAAATAGCCTCCACTATTTATAGTTGTTTTATACACAAACACAAACAGAAAATCAAATCAGATTCTTTTTTTACTATCTCATCTCTATGCTCTCTGGAGATTTGTTCTGTATTATATCAAATCTTCTAAACTCGAGAGTAAAATTCTTCACACAATTGTTAAATTGAAGAACAATAAACAGGCGGATTGATTATTAGATCGCTGTATTGAAGACGAGAGGAAGAACAATATAGGTCGTTGTGTTGAATTGATTCAGTACTTTTCAGATCTGACGGAAGGAGACGTTGCATTGAAGAACAACAAATAAGTGTGTTTTTCAATCGATTCCATATTCTGTTGTCGTTGTTTGTATTCAGCTTAGAAGATTTGATTCCAATCTTTACTGATGTTCAAAAAAAATTGTTTTGTATTTTGTTGAGTCTGAGAAGATGAAGATTACTGGTTGGAAATCAATATAGGTTTGTTTCAGAAGAAGAAGAACAAATTTAGGTATGAATCTCATTTGTTTTCTGATTTTTGAATTCAATTTTTATTATTTTCCACTTTTGGATTTCCATTTGATACTTAGAAGAGGTAGTATAAGCAACATTGTTTCTAAAGAAGAAGAACAACAATCTAGGTACGAGTTTTGTTGTTTGTTTGATTTCAATGTTGTTTCAATTTTTTTCTATTTTCTTGCATGTCCGATCTAAGAATATAGTTAGCATTAGCATTAAAATTTTTTGTTGATATTGAGAAGACGATGATGAAACAACATTGTTTCAGAAGAACAACTAAAAATTTAGGTTGAGATGATGTTTTTTATGAAATGTGTAACTTGAGGTTACACATATTTGTACTTTTAGCATGTGTAACTAGAAGTTACACATATATGTCATGTAGCATGTTTATTTGTAAATAGTTATAGCAGTTGTATCTTTAAGACACATTGTATCTCTTGTTTTCCTTTTTGTTGAGTATGTTGATTGCTCATTGTATTATTTAGCTTGCCGCGTAGAATATACTTCTCACGAGGGGGCAACGACCCCGAGTGAATTGCGTTCGTTTTTTTATTTTGATATTTTTATTGTATGTTTGTAGTTTCCAGGTTTTCATGGATGTTGTTAGTTGCATTGTTGTTGTTCGCTACTTTTTAGATTTCATTACCATCCGTGTTAATGTTGAAACTAAACTTGATGAGTTTAAGGAACAAGTTTGCAAGGAATGGAAGCAATTTACTCCACTTGATATTTGTTTCTTCTTCCGAGAAGGTGGGAAAGAATTTCCAGTTGACTGTGGTTATTCCCTTCAGTATCTTGCATCCATCTCACATAGCAAAAAGAAGGCCAATGTTGATATTTTCTTGCAAAATGTTACTCATGTAGCCTCTTCATCTATCTCTAGGGAAGATTTTTCTATTTCTAATGGTTCTAGTATGTCTTCGTCAAGAAACAATCGTTTTTTTGCAATGTATTTGGAAGACAAAAGCAAGCCTGCAAAACCTTGGTTATCAGATGGTTAGCCCAAGGTCCTTGGTGAGATTGGTCATGTATTTGTTGAAGGAGTTAAGCAAGTCAGGGTTGCTTACATCAAGTATCGTTTTCGCACTGGTTTCAACATGGTTGTAACACACAATGAGCGTTCTTGCTTCACGGCTAAGTGTGCGGTAAAAGAATGCGGATGGAAATTTCATGCAACTTCTATTGATGAAAGGAACAAAATGTTCTAGGTAGCTTTTCTGTGTTCTGTCATCTTATGCTTAGCATATGTTATGTTTTGTTACAGTATGTGTAACTTTGGGTTACACATGATGTTTTTTGCACCATATTGTTTTTGGTTGATTTGTTTATATTTTGTATGAACTTCTTCAGGTCAGGTCTTATAACCCTGAGCACATTTTTGGTGCTGGTGGGCGCAACTTGAATCAAAAATACTCCACCAGCTTCACGTCTAGTTTGGTTGAGGAAGAAGTTCGGAAAAATCCTCACAATAAGCTTAAGCAAATTGCAGCTGATTTCCAGACCAACTATGGGATTACCATGGAACTCTATCAGGCCTACAATGGTAGGGAAAAGGTTTATGAGACCATTTATGGCGACGATGTGAAGTCATACTCGCACTTGGTATGGTATATTAATGCTATAAAGGAAACCAACCCTGGTAGTGTGATAAAGTTTGAATTTGATCCTGCAAAGAGACAGTTCCAACAGATTTTCATTGATTTGATGCATGCATCAAAGAGTACCGGTTTTGTCGGCCAATGGTATACTTGGATTCTACTTTCCTTACTGGTAGATTCATAGGTTACTTGATGGAAGATATTGGGATCAATGGTGGTAAAGGTATGATTTTTTATGTTTTGAACAACTTTAGTCGGCAAATAACTGAACTCTCAATTACACTTTGGTTTACTCAGTGTGTAACTAAGGGAATAACATTTGTAACTTTAAGTTACACGTTTGTTTTAGGATGTGTAACTTGTATTTACACATTGTTTTCTGTTTTTGTGAAACTTATTATTTTTTCAATTCTGCTTTTTTTTTGTAGGATTTTTCCCACTTTCCGTGGCGCTAGTCGATTCTGAGAATGTCAACAACTGGGAGTGGTTTTTAAGGAATTTGACTGAAGTTGTTGGTGATGGGAGGCCAATCACCTTCCTTTCGGATCGCCATGAAGGACTCGTGTAGGGTGTTCCACTTGTCTATCCATATTCGTTCCACAACTTCTGCTACTATCATTTGAAGACTAATCTTCCCATCAATGGCTCAGATCCTAGGTACACGCTTGTGTTGGACCTTTTCCAAGAGGCGACATACAACTCTCACCTGAAAACCATGCTAAGGCCATACAGAAAATTAGAGATTTGAACTGCGATTGGGTGGATAATTACATCGAGACCATCCCACCTGAATCATATGCGAATGCATATTTCAAAGGTTGTCGGTGTGGACGCACATCTAGTACTCTAGCAGAAGCGCTCAATAACTGGATTCTGGTTCACAAGAAGATGCTTGCGTCTGCTCTTCTTGATCAGGTTAATAGATTTTTTATTTTTTTGTCTTTTATTTCTTGTTTTGTCACTTTTTTTATTCATAAGTATTTTTCCTTTTCAGATTAGGAGGAAAATAATGGCAATGATGCAGACCGTCGTGAAATTGGCGCTAATATGATGACTCCATTAACCCCAGAGTATGAGAAAAATCTTGAGGCTCTTCAAGATGAAGGTGTGGATTGGGAAGTATTGGTGGCTAGTCCTACCGTGTTTGAAGTTTTTAGCAAAAGCAATCACATGGTGGACCTCGAACACCAGATTTGCACCTGTCAAAGGTTTTGTTTCTTATGCTTTTTTTTTCTTTTTGTATGTTCTTTTTTTCTTTTTTTGAAAGTTTATAGAATGTATATCTTATAGTTACATTAGATATATGCATGTGTAACTACTATTTACACGTCTTATTTTTGCAAGTGTAACTTAAAGATACACATTCTGTATATGCATCTGTAACTAGCTAATTTTGAGTGTTTTATGATTTGTATGTGCAACTAACTGATTTTTTTGATTTTTTTTGTTGTTTTTTTTTTAAAAGGTGGCGTGTATACGGTTTCTCTTGTGCTCATGCTCTTGTAGCCATACGGAAGATTAAACATGAGGCTATTGATTTCATTCCACCGTCTTTTACGAGTGACTATTTTAGGAAGACGTATCTGCATTGCATCCAACCAATTCCCAACTACAACATGCATATTGATATTGATGAAGACAACACCATCAACCCTCCTACCGTAAAGAAACAACCAGGTAGACCCTCGGGAAAAAGGATTCTAAGTAAAGGTGAGAAGAAGGTAAAGAGGAAAGTTCATTGCAACAATTGTAAGGAAGCAGGTCACAACAGGGAAGGTTGTAAGAATCCTCCGAAGTACACACCCCCTAGCTTTAAGCTAAAGAAGTTCATTTCTGCAAGTATTTATTTTATGTGTGGTTTCTTATTTGTCTTAGATTATTTGTTTATTAATTTTCTTCATTTCGGTTTGCATGGACCAAACGTTTTTATTTTTCTGCAACGTTGATTATGTGCAAGGATCATTTATTCAGATTTAATATTTTATGAGTTCACAGGTGAAATGTGTTTTTATTCCCAGTGTGTGTCTTCTGAACAGAGAAGGGAAATGCATGTGTAACTTTGGTTTACACTTATAAAATATGGATATGTAACTATTACTTACACATTGTTATTTTTACATTTTTTTGATTTAGATTTGTGTTAATTGCATGTGTAATAATGAGTTACTTAACCTATGTTTTAGCATTTGAACCTGTTACATATTCCACTATATTGTCTTTACGTATTGACTGGAAACAATTATTTTTTAGCATATGTAACTTCAAGTTACACATCTTAGTTTGATGTGTAACTTTAAGTTACTTAACCCGTTGCATACTTCTGAAACTTGTACACACAACAGGAAAAATTCTAACAAGATATTTTTATAAGTCTAATAACAACTTGTAGTTAACAAAAGTATATAAGTTTTTAATTCAATGAATTTCAATCCAAAAGTATAGAAGTTTGCAAATCCAAGAACTGCTAAAATCTAGTAACTGATATAATTTAAAAGTTTTAACAACATATTTGCAAGTCTAACAACAGCTTGTAGCTAACAACATATTTGAAGTATAGAAGTTTTTCTAATTCTAATGATTGCTTTATACATCTCCGGATGGATCCGAAAGAATCTTGTAAAGCATGCTTCCTCTCATGTAGTTCACCTTGTCATCCAACCATCTCACCATATGTGTGGTTGGTTTTTTGTCAAGTGGTTTATTCTTCATCCTGATCTTCATGTAAGTGCATACAAATAAAAGACAGTCAGGAATTGAACCTTGTTTGGGCTAAACGAGATTTCTGGCTTTGTCATTCATACCAAGAGGACAGCGGAGAGTCAGCTCTGTAGTTATTGGAAATGCATATTTCCTGGCTTGTTGTAAGTGTTCATACCTGAGTTCCTTAACGTCTGACGAGTTCATGTGGGATCAAGAATTAGTGCTCCTCAAGTCATACTCCAGCAGTGTAGTGTGTATCGTTGTTGCACATTGGGGCGAAAAGTCTGACTGCATTGTTCTTGTACTTCTAATAGTCCTTAACAAGCTTTGAAATCCAAAATTTCGTGAAATCACCGTCATTTTCCAAGTAAGATTTCGGCAAAAACCATTTGGAATATCAAACACACATTTTAAACCAAAAGTTACAAATGCACAAGTGATTATGTAAACAAAAGTTACACATAAGGCCTTGGGTTTTACACTAGAAAAATAAGGATGTGTAACTTCATATTACACATTATAAATGAATGTGTAACTTCAGATTACACATTATACCTGCATATGTAACCTCAGATTACACATCACATTTTGGCAACATTAAAAAAATCTGAGCATCTTATCATAATCTTACAACACCCACTACACATTATAAATGCAAGAAGATTTTAAATATTTCGAAGTACTTACGTATGCTTTTGGAGAGAGGAATATCGCTTTTTCATACTTGCGGTTTGAGTTCATCTTTGTCCTCAACCTGCTTATGTAGAAATCAAGGAATTCTGACTCCAAGTAGGCTTCTTTCTTGGTATGCTGGAGCATAAGTTCTCCAGTTATATTAAAAAGCGGGCTACCATTTTCGTTGAACTCCATCCAAGCAATGTCTCTACATTAGAAAGAAGGAAACAATTAAACAACATAACAAAATCAAGTAGTAAGATACAACGTTCAATATTAATATCTACATTTAAACGCCATAACAGAATCAAGCATGAGTTTTGGTTATAGCTACTTACGTTTGGGGTGAAATATTCAAGCACTTTCTTCTTTCAATCGCCATCCAGCCTTTTAATAACTGGGGAATCTTTCATATCCTTTCTCATGGTCCCATTATCTTCTTCTGGAACTGCACCCATTGTTTCTCTACTTGTAGAACTACAACCATTGTTTCTACTTCTTCTTATCGAACTGCATCCATTGTTTCTTCATTAGTAGTCTTCTTAATCTTCTTTGACTTTCTTTCATACTTCTTCAGATCTTGGGTTTCAATTGTTCTGCTCCTCAAAACTCGTTTTGTTTGGTTGTGTGAGCTTCCTTCATTAGTTCTCCGACGGTTTTTGGAGTTCTATCAAGGCCAAGGCTAAAAATCCTTTCACTACTACCAATGTTCTCCTGAGTTTGATTTGTGCAACAACAAAAACAAGCAGAATCAAAAAAAAAGTTTGCACATGCTCAACTTGTGTAACAGAAATCTACACTTGCCTTGCATAGCATGTGTAAGTTCAAGTTACACATGCCTTTACAATGTGTAAATTCAAGCTACACTTGCATTACAAACAAAACATAGAAGAAAAAAAACATAATAAGTTACACAAAGAATAGTTGTTACCACTTGAGATAGGTTCTGCATTCTCCATCATTTGATCACTATCAAAGTTCAGCTGATTTTGAGTTGTGCAACAACAAAAATAGGGAATAATCAAAAACAAGTTTGCACATGCTCATGATTGTGTAAGCTAAAGTTATACTTGCCTTGCATAGTATGTGTAAATTCAAGTTACACATGCCTTTACAATGTGTAAATTCAAGATACACTTGGATTACAAACAAAACAGAGGGGGAAAAAAACATAATAAGTTATACAAGGAATAGTTGTCACCACTTGAGCTAGGTTCTGCATTCTCCATCATTGCAGCTCCATGTTCACTTTTTTTAATGTTGCTGACAACCGCATCTACCAATGTAATTATTTCAACATCCGTCATATCACCGTTAGGTGCTATTTGCACCAACCTGTAGGGCTCAAGATTGTCATCTTGTTGGGTCGTAGCAGTTATCACCAAGTAAAACTGTGTTGGCTGAGTTGAAGTAAAACAGTCATCAAAAGTGCTAAGTAAACTGCCATCAGAAGTTACAGGTGTCTCTTCATCCGTTGTCTTTTCTGTCAATGAGTCATCGACATTTGTAGTTACATCTTCACCTGCTGGTTTGTTCTCTTCACATGCGGCTTTCTTCTGCGGCTCAGCCACAACATTTTCAAGAGTGGATTTATTTTTTGCAACGGGATTCTTTGGAGTATGGCCTTTTGTCACACTCTTCATACACAACTGTATGTTCTTAGAGGTGTTCCGCGCTTCCCTGCAGCAGTTTGAGCTTGCATAATTGTGGGTGTATTTCCAGCTGCAAGACTGATACATGGAACTGCAAAAGGATCGAAATGAGAGATAATATAACATTTTTTTTAATTTAGAATGAAGAATGATGTTAATTTTTTTTTTTTAAAAATGAACGAAGAACAAACCACTTACACTCTTCATGGAAGGAAGTTTCCACGTCATCTTTGTCTTGGTCACTCTCTTTATCGCACTCTGTAGTAGGATCAACATGAGTTTCTTGATGCTCAGTCCCTCCATGGCCTTGTCCACCATCTTCTTATTGCATAAACTCTTCCTGGGTCACTTCGTAACGTTGAATTCCCATTTCTAGCATAATCTTACAGCATAAAATGTGCTTCTCGTAATTTTGTGTGTTGGAGAGGTTCTCATCTTTTATCCCTGCTCTGGAAAGTACATGCACTGCATCAAAAATTTCTTGCTTTGCTTGTAATTGCTCTTTCAGTTTTCCATTCTCAATGGTTTGCTCTCGGAGACACCTTTGCAGGTCGTCCTTGCCTGGTACCATGGTTGCTATACCAAGTTGCTTTTCAAGCTGTGAAAACTCATCCACAAAGCTAGCATTTGGCTGCAATTAACAGATGGAGAGGTCAAAAAGAGATAGCAAAAACAGTTAAACAATCTAAATATACAAATTTTCAGTTGTATGTGTAACTTAAAGTTACATAAGCACATTTATATGTGTAACCTATAGTTACACAAAAAATTGAATTCACTAGTGTTATCTTTGCATGTGTAACTATAAGTTACACAAGAACATTTAAATGTGTAACTTATAGCTACACATGACAATTTTGATTACATCCAACTTATATCTAAATTATAGTACCATAAATTTACAAAATATAAACCAACTAACATATAACACTTACCGAAAACTCTGTCATATTTGTCCTAGAAATGTAATCCGAAATCTGGTATAGGTCCCACCTTCCAACCCTTGGGATATCTTGTTCGTGGTTCGCAACTTTCTGGATTAAGCCTTCTGGTGTGTGTTCAGCAAACAATATCTCCAACATATAAATTTAATTAGTCGATTGAACTAAAATATCCAGAACGTAATAGTAAAACTGTTGAAATGAAAATTACACACAAGCTTACCAGTAGGTATTGTACACAAGCCTTCACATTTGACATACAATCAACATTAGTA
This sequence comes from Papaver somniferum, assembly GCF_003573695.1. Classification (NCBI taxonomy): domain Eukaryota; kingdom Viridiplantae; phylum Streptophyta; class Magnoliopsida; order Ranunculales; family Papaveraceae; genus Papaver; species Papaver somniferum. Next base: position 105,656,129 of record NC_039368.1, read on the forward strand.
TGAATATCTTCAAACAAGTGCTCGTGTATTAAATCAGGCCACGACACCTTGAGCACCGTCTCATAAGTTTCAACGATATTAAGATATCGCACATTCACTCCATTAGCATTTACGTCGCCAAAAAATAATACACAACAAAGATAAAAACCTATAAAACAAACTACATTCTTCTCATCAACTTTATTTCTTCTCCCACTTTTGTTCATAAGTTGTTTTATCTTCTCTATAATGTTCGTCTTAGTCACTGTCGTCTGATGTTTTGTAGATTTGATATCATTAAAGAACTTGTTGTATAAAACATTGTCATTCAATTCACGATGAGAAAAGTACTTTAACAGCTTTTGACCCTTTCTACTTCCAATCCTTTGCATGCAAAATATACCAGCCAACTTTGCCGGTGTAGACTCTATAAGCTTATCATCAGCAAACTTGAATGAACACGGTATCTCACAATCTATAGCAAAGTAATTCAAAAGCTTTACGACCCGTGTTTGTTAGTACTGATTTGTCTTGTTGCACTTGGTTCAGCTTCATTATATTCATTGCAATACATCATTACGAGCTTACTGTAAGCAGCTCTCCTAAGATATTTTTGAGCCATATCAGTCAGGCCTATAGGTTTTATTACCTTTACCAAATCCTTAACTGCATTCAACGATTGCCTTAATTTTCCTGTACACATCACACACAAAAATAACATGAGTCAGTATGTTATGTACTTATCAAATACACTCCTTTTTAACTGCAAAATCAAAATCATGTTACAAACAATGTGTATTTGCCAAGTACACAAAGTGAATCATTCTATTATGTGTTGTGTAACCTTAACTTACACATGCATATGAATCTGTATTTGCCGTGTAACTATCATTTAATCACACCACAAGGCAAGTCAGTGGTGAGATTTTGAATGTGTAGCTTGTAGTCACACTGTCAATCAATATAAAAACCCTTGTAGAGTCATTGGTGAGATTTTTGAAAGTGTAACTTATAGTTACACATGCCCTTAGCAAGTTAGTAATGTGTAACTTATAGTTACATAGATAGGCTAATTTCTATGAGATTTTTAATGTGTAACTATAAGTTACACAATCAATATACAAACCATGCTCTATTTCTATAAGATTTTGAATGTGTAACTTTTATTTACACACTCTCTATTTCTATAAGTTGCACAAGGAAAATTTACAAGCATATCATGAGAGCAAATTTGGTTCATGACATCATCACAAGCAAAACTCAGAAGCAAAAATCACTAAAGAACACTAACATTATATCATCACAAACGATTGAAAGTTTAATTAGTAACATTATATTATCACAAACGATTGAAAGAACACCGACATATACTCAAGATAATTGAAAGATTAATACCTGATAATATAGGATCTTCTTAAGGTTTTCTCTTTCTTCCTTTCATCATGGTAGATAAATAATGGTTCAAAACTGAATCTGCAGTTGTTCTTCTTCTCTGATATGTAAATTTTTTTGAATCAACACGAATCAACAACAGGAATCAAAATTAATCAGTAACAACAGGAATCAACAAATATTCAAAGATTAAACAGGAAGATTGATCGAAAACCTACCTTTATTTTTTTTTCTCCTGATGTTTGTTTTGAGTATGATAGATTGATTTTTATGATTCTGAATTTGATTTTGGTTTTCGGTTTGATCTGGAAACAAAATTCTCTGCACTTCTTTGAAGGTTTCCGACCGGTAGTTTTCTCAGGTGGGATTCAGTTTCTCTCTCTTGAAATGAAAATTAATGTGTTTGATTGAAAGAAAACCTAGGTTAGATAGTTATATAGTGAAGGTTATTCTGATCATTTCGACCGAATTAAAATTTATTTTTAATTCAGGGTCTAGTTTTAAAACTCTTTTAACTAAGGGCTCCATTTTATAGGTTATCCATGGGTTGGGCCTTAGCCTAATTTTCCCAAGCCAAAAACCTTAATTATCCAAGGGGCCCGAAGGTCCCGGAACTTTTAGAGAAAATAAAGGGCAGAGAAAACCTCTAAATATCCGCCTCGGCTACCATGTGGTCGGGCCACATATATTTTGTACGTGGCCCTTTTTTATTTTTTGACATCTATTTAACTAAAAAACTTGCCGTTCCAAATCTTTTTTAATTGTTTTACTTTTTAAGAAAAAGTAGGAAGTTGAAAAATGAAAAAAAGATAAACAGTTAGGTAATAAAACTTTTTTTTTTTTGTAAGTTAAGTGCATTCAAAAGAACTAACTTAGGGAGTTAGTAACCCTTACATCATGGTAAGAGATACATCAAATGTAGGAGTGTAGGTTTCCATCCTAACATTAGATTTATCTACTTCAAGAGCATCCTTAATACAAGACGGAGGTGTACTTCTCCAATTCAAAATATGACTAAAAGATTTGGCTTCCTTGGCAAAGGTATCGGCTACATTATTTGCAGTTCTAGGGGAATTAAAAAAAACCTAAAAAGTTCTGACAAAGATTAAATTCACTCTTGACTTCTTCCATTATGGCTTGATCCTGCCATTCAATTCCTGACTCTTTCACATTCAGATAGTCAAAGAGGTTTTTGGAGTCTCCTTCTACCAAAAAGTTGGCCAGTCCTTTTTCAACTTCCCATTTTACTCCATGCAGCATACCTATTGCTTCCCTTTCTTCAGCGGTAGAAGCTGTGAATAGTCCTGCTCGTCCTTGCTCAAAGTCACCAGCAGCATTCCTGAGAATAAAGAAAAACCTGCAGACATAGTCATAGAATTCCAGGCTGCATCTATATTGATTTTCAATTATGTTTTCATAGGAGGGGACCAAGTCGGAGAAGTCAAGTTGCCAGTGTTCACCTGAGTGACAGGATGGTTACCTTTAAACCAAAAGTCTAAGAATCTTTGTATTTCTAGACTTAATTGAGCACTGGATTGTTGAGTTTTTTCAAAAACTCTATTGCATCTCTCTTTCCAAATAAACCAAGCTTTTGTTAAAATTAGTTCTATAGAGATAGTTGGGTTTAGTTTTCCCAACCAATGCTTGCAAATATCTAAGAAGGTTGTAGTGCTACTAAAACAAGGTTCTACAGGGTTTGGTCCTGCAGCCCAAACAGTTTTAGCATAGGGGCAAAAAATCAAAAGATGCTCTACAGATTCCACTTCATTGCAACCAAAAGAACATTTAGGATGAACATCCTCCATAAATTTGGATAATTGTAAATTTGTGGAGAGTGCACTTTGTAAGCATTTCCAGGTAAAGATTTTTATTCTGTCAGATATATTTAGACTCCATAGCTTTTTCCAGAAGGAGTCAGGTTGTCCTAAATTATAATGATTCACAGTTTTCTCATTAAGTTTATTGTACATGGACTTGACAGTAAAGATACCAGACTTAGTAAGAAGCCATCTTAGATTGTCAAGTTTTCCTCTCGATATTCTGGTATTGATGATCTTTTCATCAATGTGATTAGGGAACGTTTCCAAAATTAAAGTAGAATTCCACTTCTCTGTGATTGGATCTATAAGATCTTTCACAAGTGTTAAATGGGTGTTTATGGTTGTTTTCCATCTACTGAGGTTGTTTTCCAAGTTAGGGATCCATTTATCATCCCAAATATTAGTGTTATTACCATCTCCTATTTCCCAAATACTATTTTGTTCCACTAATTTGATACCTTTACTTATGCACCTCCAAATCCATGAACTAGTTGTTGGTTTTTTTTCCTTGAAGGGTGAAACATTCCTAAAATATCTAGGTTTTAACTGAGATACCCATAATACTTTTGGTTCTGTTAAGAGTCTCCAAGCAAGTTTAGTTATCATAGCCAGGTTAAATTTATGAGCATTTCTTAGACCTAACCCTCCCTTGTGTTTGGTTTTACATAGACAAGAATAGGATCTAGGGTAGTATCCCTTATAGTCTGTTTCTTTACCCCACCAAAAATCTCTCTGTAAGGCATCTATTTTATTTGTAATTTTCTTAGGTAGTATAAAACATCTCATTTGATAGCTGGCTATACTTGCTAAAGTTGCCTTATTTAGGACAAGTTTACTTGTTTGAGCAAGAATTTTGCCCATCCGGATTTTTATTTTGTTCTCCATCTTAGTAACTAAACCATCAAAAAGTTTTATTTTTGCCTTGATAATGAAGAGTGGAGTTCCTAAATAGGAGTCTAGAGGGTTAATTTTTTTTTTTAAGAGTTTACTTCTCATTCTTTGATGTTTAGGTTGAACTTTTTTACTGAAGAATATCCCTGATTTTTCAAAATTAATGAGCTGACCAGATTCTTTGCCAAAGGATTCAATAAGAGCAAGAATGTTGTGACATTCCCTTAAGTATGCTCTAATGTAGGCAATCATCAGCAAAAAAAAGATGGGAAATAGAACTATTCTTAGGAGTTATTTTGATACCATTTACTAACTTCTCCTCCTCCCCTGCTATAAGCATTCTGGAGAAGATCTCCAAACAAATGATGAATATGTAAGGAGATAGGGGATCTCCTTGCCTGAGTCCTCTAGAAGGTTTGAAATATTCACCTGGACTTCCATTGAGTAAGACAACAATAGAAGAGGTAGAAATACATTGGTGAATGAGATTGCAAAAGTTATTATCAAAACCAAAAGCTTTCATTGAGGAAATCAAGAAATTCCAATCAATCCTGTCAAAAGCCTTGGACATATCAATCTTTATGCCCATTCCAGCATGTTTAACCTTCTTTTTCTTAAAGGAATGAATTATCTCCTGAGCAATGATGATATTTTCAGAGATTTGCCTTTTAGATAGGAAGGCAGCTTGGAATGGGGAGATTAAAGCATTGAGAAGAGGCTTCATCCTATTTGATAATATCTTAGCTATAATTTTATATATAATGTTAGAAAGTCCAATTGGTCAAAAGCCACTTGGATCTTTAGGGTGCCTACTTTTAGGAATTAAGAATAAAAGTGTTTTATTGAATTCAGGGTGTAGCACACCTGTTTGAAAAAAACTTTGAATAGAAGAGGCAACTTGTTCATCCACAGTTTCACAATTTAGTTTACAAAAACTGATTGGGAATCCATCTGGACCAGTAGATTTGTTTGGTTTTAATTTTTTTATTACTTGCCAGATTTCCTCTACAGAAGGAATAAAATTGAGTGTTACACTCTCTTCAGGGGAGATGAAAGGGACAATGTTCTGAAAGAGTAAAGGGTTATAGGATGGAGGATAAGAAGGGGCAGAGAAAAGATGTGAGAAGTATTTCTTCAAAGTTTCTTGAATTTCTTCTCTTTTAAAGGATACTTCATTATCTTTTCTCTTAAGGCATTCAATATTGTTCCACTTTCTTCTTTTCAGAGTTTTGGTGTGAAAGAATTTAGTGTTTTTCTCACCCAAATGAACAAGGTTGTCTCTAGATTGTTGTTTTGCTATGGCTTCTTGGGTTGCATAGAGATTTTCTAGTTGAGAAAGTTTATCTTTAATCTTGTCTTCCTTTTGGTAGAAAAAATTGGAATTGTTTAATTTGTCTATTTGGGTCAGTAATTGTTTGATTTTCTTAGAAGGTAGGCCAAAAATGTGTTTTCTCCAGTAATCTAGGTTGGTTTGAACAGTCTTGAGATTCAAGATCAGAGAATTTGTACAATTCTCTTTTATGATATGATTCCAAGACTCTTTGATAGTTTGAACACAAGAGTTCTCCTTTTTCCAAGTATCATAGAACTTAAAAGTATGGGGTGTCTTAGTATAGGTAGTTTCTAGGTTCAAAGCTATTGGGAAATGATCAGAACCTGCAACAACAAGATGTGTCAATTCAGCATTTTGGAATTTATTATTCCATTTTATGTTGGCTACAGCTCTGTCAAGTATTTCTTGTATATTAGCATTCTTTTCTCTATGGTTATTCTAGGTGTACTCATAACCATTGAAACCTAAGTCAGTGAGACCAGCTTTGTCTAGAATATTTTGATAGTATTCACTATCAGATTTCTTGAAAGGTAATCCCCCTATTTTATCTTCCTGACTAAATATCATATTAAGGTCTCCAAGTAAAACCCATGGCAATGAGTTAATATCTACTTGGTTGGCTATGTCAGAGAGGAAATCCCAAGAAACATTTCTGTTGAAGGGATATGGACTTCCATAAAAGCAAGTTGGAATCCAAAGTTTTGATTCAGAACTAGTTTGTATCAGAATGTTAATCATATTTAGGTTCTATTGCACTATCTCAAAAAAAAACCATCTACCCAACCTATTGCTAATCCTCCAGCTAAACCTACAGGATCTACTATATGCGTGTTGGGGAACTCTTTAAGAATATTTTTGACTAGGTGTCTTTTAGATTTAGTTTCAGACAAAAAAAGAATTTCAGGTTTATCATTATTAATTAACCGGTTCAGGTGATTTTGTGTAAAAGGGTTACCACACCCTTGAACATTACATGCAATAATTTTCATATTGCAAACTAAGAGTAGAACTAATTTTCGAAGATTTTCAGTAATTTTTCACTAGGTGTCTCTAAGGCTAGTACACTATTCAAATTATGCTAGGGTTGAAAGTAGAAGTTAAATTTTATGCACAAATCGGAAAAAAATGCATTCATATAATTTAAAGGAGCAGCAACTAAGCAAGTAGGTAACGAATTAAATCATGGGAGAGGTATAGAATATATAAAAAAACTGAAATTCAGAGGTATTTAGGGTTACCTGATTTTCGACCTTAGGCACTGAAGGGGAATCTAGAAATAAGGGAATTGGTAAGTAGTCATCTGTTGCCTGATTCCGTTCTTTGAGATTGGATCCATATTGATTGACTGTATGCAAATTGTCAGAATTTGAAACCAAAATGCGAAGCTCCTCAGATGAGGAAGAGGATAAGAAATCCGGGACTGATAAAATAAAAGATGATTTGGGCTGAGTTAATGGAGATGCAATAGATGGGTGTAATGCAATTATGCTTGACCTAGATGACTTATTATGAGATACTATAGATGACGATGCAATGGATTCAATTGAGAGGGGAGGATAAAGATGTTCCTTTGCATCTTCAAAGGGAGGAGATGAGAATGACAGTCTGCGATTAACTTGAATTGGTTCTGGTTCAGGTCTAGAGATCTCCGGAATAGCTAAACTCTGTTGCAATCCAATATCTTGTTCCGGGCTGAGTTGAACCGGTCCCATAGAACTAATAACTCTACGAGTCTCTGAGTTACCCGATTCCTTAGGTTCAGAGCTTGAGCCATGCAGCGGTATAAAGTTTTTAGGCAAGTTAAACGGGAAACTTCTCTTTCCTAAGATTGAATTAGAGGCTAATGACATCTCTTCATCGTATGTTACTGGACCTAGAACTTTATAATCATGATTAGATACTGGTTGATTCATGAGAGGCTGCTCAACTGTTGGATGTTCTTCTATGTAAAGATCATATAAAGTTTCTCTATTTCCAGGGATAGCCAAAAACTTCTCCACTGATCCCATATTTCCATGAGCATCAACGTTATCATGTGGATTCCAAATTTGGATTGGGGTGTTATCTAAGACGAAAATATCATCAGCAGTCCCAGGTGAAGGCATGGAGATGTCATAAATATCTTCTAATGGTCTATGTTGAAGGATAACACACTGATTGATCTTATGTCCAAAACAGTTGCAGTGAGAGCAAAACTTGGAGGGTAGGTTGAGGTAGGAGAAATAGAGTTATCTGACAGGGTAATTAGCGACTCTAACAAGGAGTTTCTTAACTAATGGTTTTTCGATGTTTACCCAAACTAATGCTCTTGGTTAGCAATCAAAACTTGCTTTTTCAACTCTACTGACTATATCGATCCTACTGGATATCAGGCCAATGCGCTCACCAGCTCTATGCTCATGCTTTCTATTTGAAATGCAATCCCAAAGCGGGATTTCCTTAATAACTTCAGTAGATATTTGCATACCTGGGAAAACCGATCTTGCTGACATTACATTATCGTAAGGGTACTAGGGACCGTTCAAAGCAAACCATTTAAGGTCATCAGCGGTATGAAAAGTAATAATGAATAAATTTGGATCAACCTCTTTGATTTGAAATCCTATATTAATCCCCCAAAAGTGACGAAGGACACCTCTAATATCTTCAGTTTTATAGGTTTATGTTGAGAAAATTCTAGCTAAGGTGTTGTTATCTTTAATGCCAAAATCTCTCATTAACGCAGATGGAGTAGGTAGAATACCAACATTTGTGTAATTGGAATATCTCTGAGCTACAGAAATCCCGCTAAGATGCTTTTATAAGTTGTAATCACTCATATTGAGTAAGAAAGAGGATTAACTAAAACAAAAAAGAGAGAAGAAGTAAATTCGCATGAGATGAGAGTTAGAAGGTAGAAAATACTGAATAAGAGGAAAGCTAGATTTGCTCAAGAATATAAGTGTTGTCTGAAATATACCCACAAATTTGAATTCTCGATAATCGCAATAAAATATAAAGAATTGAGAAAATTAAGGATAAAACCTCGGCCAATCAAAAACCGACAGCAAAAGTCTAAAGGAAACTAGGTTTCAAAGAGCATTTACATCTTAGATGTGTGTCGCATATAGTAGTCCAAATTAGAGACAAGTATTACTCAGCAGTAATCAATGGCAGCATAAATTAAGAGTAAAGAAGAGAGTTTGACTAAACCACACGTTAGGCTAATAACATGGTATAGGAATGGTTGAATCAAGGCTATAAGGAGTCTAAAAGATTATTAGAGTCTAATGAGAAATAGGGATCCTAGGAAAAGAAATATCAAAAGATGATACTAGACAAGGGGGAAGTATAGGCATTAACTAGGTAAGCGGCTTAAGAAATGTCTATGATAGCCTGAATCCCATCAATGCATCGTTCCATTAATCAAAATTCACATAAAATACGAAGAACACAAGAAGATAAGGGGACTGAATAAGTTTTAATAAAACGTAAGAAATTGGCAATGGAATTAATGCGGAGGAATAACCAAGAAATTACCGAGTGTATAAATTCGCTCTCAGTTACCGGAAAAGCAACTCACAGATAAGAAATTTTCAAAGAAGAGAAAAAGAAAGAGATGGCGTGCAATCATTTTAGGATTCCTTTAGGTGCTCCCATATCATCTACTAAGGTGATACGCTGTCAAGAGGGACAACTGCATCGAATGCAATGTTACCGATGTGTTGTATGTCAACTGGAAGAATTCTTATATTTCGCTCAGGCACAGAGGTTGGCTCTATGTAATTTGAGCCCAGCAGAGAAAGAAAGACTGGGGAAACAAACTATCAAAGACTTACAAACTCGATTGGCTACCGGCGTTCCAGTTACATCTGCTTATTTCCTATCAGAGTATCCACCAGGCATGGATTATGCATACGTGCATGAAAAATCCGCTATCTATCAACAAGAGAGGTATGGGGGTCTAATTGAGGTGGACGAATCTGAAGAAGAGGACTAAAGGGACTAATATCAAAGATGCTAATGAAGAAGAAGGTGAAGAAGAAATTGTCTTACGCTTTTGTGTGTTAGGTTATCTAAGAGTTGTTGAATTCGTCTTTAAGTTTCTAGCTGTTTTATCTCAGTAATGTTATTAATGTTCCTTTCTATTTCTATATTAATCTTAAAAATATTAAAGTTTCTCTAAGCAGCGACTCACACATTCAAAGATGATTTAATCGAAATACTATCATAAATAAATCTATCGTAGTGTAAAAAGCTAAATAATCAGAATTCCTAGCTAAAGATAAATAAGAAAAGAAGGAACCCGAAAAGAAGAAGGATTTGAAAATCAATGCAAAAATATAGAGCTCCGAAATATCCTAATAATGCATAGTTTTAACATTGTATGTACTGATAATGCATGAGATGAGTAAGAGGATAAGAAACTAGATGAATGAATGCGATTGACTCAATGCAGGATGCATATGATGAATGAGGGTAAACATAAAATCGAATCTCTACTGACCATTATAAGAATATGAATAGAAACGGGACAACAATGGATGAGTATAATCCCTTTCCTAGATCCCCATCTGGCTTGGGGTCAAAAACCAGATGGGAAATCTACTCAGAAAATGGAATAGAGAGAATTGCAGAAAGAAAGAAGGAGAGAAAGTTAAAAAAATCTAGCTGTTAGAGGAGGAGAGACGACATTAGGTTATAAAACTGTTTACTGATTTTTCAAGTTTTTTCCTACTTTATGCGACGTGTCAGCATTTAAAAAAAGGTCAGATACTTCAAGTTTTTATATCGTAGCCGCACCACTAAAGGAATGGGCGAAACAACCCGGTAATAACATAAAATGTCGCATCTCAAAATGTTTCCGTTGCCGGGACTTGAACCCGGGTCTCTTGGGTGAGAGCCGAGTATCTAACCACCTAGACTACAACGGATAAGCTGGCAACATGATCATTTATAGGAAATACAATTCCACTGCCAAGTTATGTTCACACCCAGAAATTCCAGAAGACTAATCAGAAGATTCAGAACCGTCGAGGAAAAGACCAAGAGTCAAGATTCTTCCCCTCACAGAATTAGGAAACATTCTAGAGTCTTCTTTTCCGTTGGGTTAAAACCAAACCCGTATATAGAAAGTAATCTCAGCCGTATACGTATAGCATCCACTGAATCCAAGTCCTCTATATAAGCCCTGCTCCCTTCCCCACTTGTATTTGTTTTCTACGTTTAAGCAAAGGAAAAAAAAATCTATTTAATAGAATAGATTGAGAGAAACACCCTCCTTCGTGTGAAATTCTAGGGCTTCCTTTCTGAAGAAGAATTAGGGTTTCACTCACAATCATAAAATCGATCGATTATTCTGAACATTCAGCGTGTTTGAAATTCTTGGTATGTTTTTAATTTTCAAGGATCTGTTGATTTTGGGAAAAATTTCAAGATCTGTTGAATTCTGTAAATTTTTTTTTTTAAATTTTTTATTTTTGTTGATGGGTTCTTCTTTTTGTTGTTGATGCTGATTATTTAGATTAAAGATGTTTGGAAGAGCGCCCAAGAAAAGTGATAACACAAAGTACTATGAGGTACTTGGAGTACCAAAGACTGCTTCACCTGAAGATTTGAAGAAGGCTTACAGAAAGGCGGCCATTAAGAATCATCCTGATAAGGGTGGAGATCCAGAAAAGGTATTGTGTTTTTTCTATTAGATTATTCCTGATCTAGTAGGGAATCAATAACTTTCTTAATTACTGTAGATATAATTAAGAATTTCTCTTGGTTTTCCATTTTGAACGTATAGAGGTTGCAAAGGTCAGACCCTGTGTATGTTTTGTTTACTCGATTGTGTTGGTCGTGTCTATGCCCTTCATTTTAGACTATTATTTGGGCTGGGCAACTGAATTTTGAGATAGCTAGTAGATGCTTGAATGATTTAGGATGCCGGGTTTTCCCTGGTTGGTTTGTTGATTTGTGTATGTTTTAATTTGCTCTCTGGGGCAGTCAAAAAGGGGTATTTATTGAGCATTGTAATATTTCTCTCAATGCAGTTCAAGGAGTTGGCCCAGGCTTATGAGGTTTTGAGTGATCCAGAGAAACGTGAAATTTATGATCAGTATGGTGAGGATGCGCTCAAGGAAGGAATGGGAGGAGGTGGTGGTGGCCACGACCCCTTTGACATCTTCTCATCTTTCTTTGGAGGAGGAAGCCCATTTGGAGGTAGGTGGAGATATCATTTTCTAATGGGTTAATGTTTTTACTAAATTTATTTATGAAAGTGAAAGGTATTCATGATGTTTGGAATTTGTTTACCGTTAGGTGGTGGCAGCAGCAGAGGAAGGAGGCAGAGGAGGGGAGAAGATGTTATGCATTCTCTTAAGGTGTCCCTGGAGGATCTTTACAGTGGAACATCAAAGAAATTGTCCCTCTCTCGCAATGCCATCTGCTCCAAGTGCACTGGGTAAGTTTTGTTAGACTGGTGCTTTCCATTGCTAGTTTAAGGATACTTTGCTTAGCTGGCTTCTGTCTGCTGTAATCTTATTCTTTACTCTTTTGTATTCCAGAAAGGGTTCAAAATCTGGTGCTTCAATGAAATGTTCTGGTTGCCAAGGTTCTGGCATGAAAGTTTCTATCAGGCACCTAGGTCCCTCTATGATCCAGCAGATGCAACATCCTTGTAATGAGTGTAAGGGTACTGGAGAGACCATCAGCGATAAGGATCGCTGCCCTCAATGCAAAGGTGAGAAGGTTGTCCAGGAGAAGAAGGTGTTGGAAGTGCATGTTGAGAAGGGAATGCAGAATGGACAGAAGATTACCTTCCCTGGAGAGGCCGATGAAGCGGTACATAGTAGACTGTTTACTGGGATGTGTTAGCTTTTGTGTTTGGCTTTACAAATTTACTGATTATGTCTTCTTTTGTGTTGCAGCCAGAAACTGTCACTGGGGATATAGTTTTTGTCTTGGCTCAGAAAGATCATCCCAAGTTTAAGCGAAAGGGTGATGATTTGTTTGTGGAGCACACATTGTCCCTGACTGAAGCCCTCTGTGGATTTCAGTTTGCACTGACCCATCTTGATGGTAGGCAGCTCCTCATCAAGACCAACCCTGGGGAAGTAGTTAAGCCTGGTAAGCCAGTCTATGCCATGTAGTATTTTGATTAAGTTTGCTAGTGATCATTTAGGAGGCGGATTTTCTTATACTTGTGCTGATGCTGTGCAGATTCATTCAAGGCAGTAAATGATGAAGGGATGCCCATGTATCAGAGACCATTCATGAGGGGTAAATTATATATCCACTTCACTGTTGATTTTCCAGACTCCTTGACTGCTGAGCAGTGCAAAGCCTTGGAAGGAGTGCTCCCTCCGAGAACATCATCGCAATTGACGGACATGGAAGTTGATGAGTGCGAGGAGACCACTCTTCATGATGTGAACATTGAGGAAGAAATGAGGAGGAAACAAGCTCAAGCTCAGGAGGCATATGATGAAGATGATGACATGCATGCTGGCGGTGCTCAAAGGGTTCAGTGTGCCCAGCAGTAAGCCCAGTGAAGAAGAAATAACAATTGAAAACAGCATTCTAGTAGTATCCAATATGTATGTTGGAAACTATGATTTGTAACTATGCAAACTTGTCTGGAGTGTTTTTGGCACCTTTTTGTCTTCCAACAGTTTTTCCTTTACTTTTTTAATATGAAATCAGAGTTTTGGATGGGTTCTTTCTCTTAAATAATGTGGTCGCCCGTTTTCATAGGAGCAGTCAAGACTTGTCCAGCACTGTTTGCATGGATTTGATTGTAAAGCCCGTATTATATTACATAGCAACATAAGCTAACATACTATGTTTAAATGAAACATCTGCATCTGCTGTATGATAAACATGTTCCCATTCTTTTTAGCACAAAGCTGGGAATCATGTGCCCGTTCTTGCAAGACTTCACTACAAACTAATGGTGGGTTTGTTCTTAATTCAGGATTTTGAGGATTTATAATCTCATGGGATTATAAATTCTGGGATTCATATAATATCCCCTCAATGATTTTGCTTTAAAGTCCATATGCTGTTTGGTATTACCTTTGGAATCCTAAATCTAGGAATCGTGTGCCCATTCTTGCAAGACTTGACTGCTGCCTATTCTCGCAAGACTTACAGTACAAATTAATGGTGGGTTTGTTTATAGAATTCAGGATTTTGAGGACTTATAATTCCATGAGATTACAAATTCTGGGATTCATGTAAAATCACCTCATGTGTTTGCTAACTCAGATTTAAAGTTAAAAAAGTGGATCTATAAATCTCTTGATAAGTTTCCCAGTAAATCTGAGGGGATCGGACTTCATATGGAGGATTTGCTGGAAAACCGATTCACATGGGAAACATGATTCTGGGAATTTGGACAACTAAACATGCCGGAGGAAACATAATTCCATTAAATTCCATGGACACAAATTCAAACTTCATAATTCTACATCCCGACCCATCATAAGTGATACAATTACAAATCACACGCATGGGAATCAAGGTAAAGGTCTCGCATGCTTATCCTTCAGGAAGGGTCCTTAGGTTAGAGCAGTTCCTATGCACTCAACAAATTAAAGGATTTGTTCATTTTGATCCCATTATGGACTCAACAAACATGAAAAACGGATGAACAAACCAACAAATTTGTTAGTTTGTTGAGTGAAATGGAAGAACATATGCGCGCTCGATGGAAGGCCGGGCGATTATGGCACAACCGTTGGCGTTGAGCCAGAAACGCGCGAACCATCATCAATCGCTGGCGGATTTTCTTCCACCGCCCGCGGCTATTCCTCACACGCCCAGTACAATTCCTGATTCCCAACTATTACTTTAATATATTTTTATTCACTTTATCCTATTTTATCTCACTTCATCCTATCACCTAAATATTATATTTTATGTTTTATCTTAATCCTATAAAATATTTTGTATTGAAAACAAATATTAGTGGGGCCCTGGAAAACCAAATTTGTTCATTTTGCTCTAGTTTTTCATAGTGGAAAACACAGTTTGTTTATCCACGTGGCTCAACAATTTTTGTTTTGTTCATTGCCATAGGAACTTCCCTTAGAGTTCAGAAAATAAGGGATCCTCTGATTAGTCCACGACCTTTTGGAACGAGAACTGATTTAGACTGCCAGATAACATCCCAGGGGTGATTGTTTAGATGAGTTCAAGCGGTGACTATTATTATTAACTTTTTAAATTGCTATACATGTCCTACGTGATGATATACACAAGGAAGAAAAAAAAAAAGACAAGACTCTTCTTGTAGTAGTTTTGTACACTTGTTCTTTAGTAAAAATTCTTTGGCTTCAAACAAAAAAATAAAAAGGACAATACACTTAAGGAGGAAGCAATTACAGGAGGAACCAATTAAATTAGGGAACATCAATAAATTTTTTTCGCTTAGATCCTTGAGTTTTTTTCGCCTCTGCGACCCTAAACAGAGAAAAGACAACACTCTTCTTGTAATAGTTTTATACACTTGTTCTTTAGTAAAAACTCTTTGGCTTCAAACAAAAAGATAAAAAGGGCAATACATTTAAGGAGAAAGCAATTACAGGAGGAACCAATTAAAGTACGGAACATCACAATAAGTTTTTTTTCGCTTAGATCCTTGTGTTTTATTCGCTTCCGCAACCCTAAACAGAAAGGAAAAAAAAACAGAAAGTGATATAAGTTTTCGTTTCAATGGGAGATTATGTTACTAAAGAAGAGCTCACAAAATCGATAGAACCAACTAATAAAAGGTTAGAAATGCTAGAAAAGAAATTTTATGACTTTTTACTCTTCAAGAAACATATGAAGATTAGAGACGAAGACTATGATGCTGGAAATTTTGAAGATAAATTTGTACATGAGAAATAAAACATTGTTTTGTACATGATACTCATATTCCTGAAGAGATTTTGCAACAATTGGAAAAAAAAATGAAAGTTTTCTCAACACCCTTAGTAAGAAGATTGCAAGTCTTAAGTTTGATAGCGATGATGATGATAATCTTGAAGATGAATTAGAGAAGGGTTGGACAGAAGATAGACGTCAATAATCGGGTGAAAAACCTTATGGGTCCTTACCAGAATATAAACTAAAGGATGATATTACAAATTTAAACAAATTGAAGATTTGTTAGATTGGTTTATGAAGTCGAAGTTTTTTTTTGAGTTTATGGAAGTACCAGATCATTCCAAGTTTAAGATTATAGCTTACAAACTCAAAGGAGGTGCTGCTGTTTGGTGGGAAAAGCTATGTGAGGATCGTTTCAAGTATGATAAACTACCAATTAGGAAAGAATGAGAGGCTCTTAAGGGATAAATTTCTAACAAGATATTACAAACAACAATTATTTGTGAAACTACAAGCTTGTCAACAAAGCGCAAGATTGGTAGAAGATTATGTATCTGAGTTCTACAGTTTGGTTGCGTGTAATCAGCTTAATGAAATTGAAGAACAACTCGTGGCTAGATTTATTGAAGGATTGAACAGATTGATTCAGGAATGTCTCAATTTTTTTTCACTATGGTAGAATCCATATAGCAAGCCATCAAGGTAGAGCGTCGGAATTTTCGTTCTCAAAAGGGACAACCTAGACAGAGTAATCGCTTTCAAGGTAATTACATAACCTTTACTTTATTCAAAAATTATTACAATGAAAGTCCTTATTCTTAAGATGGCGTCTCATATCATTCTTCTCGAAAACTACATCAAACACCCAATTTTTCTAATACTCAGTCACATATGCTAAAGAATAACTCTCCAATTCTTCATAGTCCTGTTGAAATTCAATCCATACAACCACCACAGACTTTTACTTCTTGTCCAAGCAACAACTCTAATTCTCGTTTTGCCAATAAAGGACAAACAACTTTCCCACCTCAATCCAAACCTCAGAACCCTTATGTCAAGTTTAGGGGAGACAAGTGTAACAAATGTCAACAACATGGACATACCTCTTCTGAGTGCCGAAAATTCCATGGGTTAGTTAATGATGGTCAAGAAGAGGCGCATAAGTATAGTGGGTTGATTAATGAAGATTCACATGATTTCGAGAAATCTAAGATGATGTAGAGAATAATGAGGATTAACAAGAGGTTCATGAGATTTACAATAAACATTATTTAGGAGTGATTCGACCTTTGTTCCTTTCTCAACCTTCTTATTCACACATGAACAATATTTTCAGAACAAGGTGTTTAATGAACGGAAAGGCTTGTGATTTGATAATGGATAGTGAAAGCATGGATAATTATATTTCAGCTGATGTAATTCAGAAGTTAGGATTACCAATTACCTCGCATCCTCATCCTTATTCAGTTGGTTTAGTTAATAGTTCTTCTTCTCAAAAAATTACCCACCAATGTCTTGTCAAATTTTCTTTCACTGGGTATGAGGACTCAGTCTTGTGTGACGTGATTAACATGACTGCTACATATTTACTTCTTGGAAGACCATGGCAATATGATATGTGTACTGTTCACAATTTTTTTGAGAACACATATACTTTCTACAAGGAGGGCAAGAAGAAAAGTTTATTTCCTTCTAAGTCTACATCCATTTACAGGGATACTGGATGGCGGAGAAGCAGAGGCAGAGAGAGGCCGAAGCGGAGGAGAGGGAGGCTCGGTTTAATAGAGCACCACCTATTCCTGCCGCTACTGCTACGGCTGCCATTTCAGGTGCACCTGAGACCACTGATACAACACTGGAAAGATATGTACCTAGATTCAGGGTTGCATCTGGGGTTGCTGAAGTCATGACAACATCTGGGGATGCTGCGGTTACACCCCTTGAATATGATCGAAGAAGTTCAAGACAAGAAGATCAACGTCATCAAAAAATAGGTGGCGTACTGATCGAACTGATGATTGTAGTCCATCAACAGCATCTGGGAGCACTTATCGAACTGATGATCATAATGTGGTATATCATAATGTAAAAACAACTTAGATGGATGCAATATGGAGATTGCATGGGATGCGAAGTTTTATTTTATATATATTATATGTATAACAAATCAACATTACAAAAAATAAAAATGTCAAGAATTGAATAAAATAGAAGTTTTTTTCCTGAAATATACATAAAATGTGATGTATTGTACCGTATTGTGTAATATTTTCTTCATATTATGACGTACTTTCTCCGCTTGTCGTACTATATTGTGGAACAAGTTTAATTTATTTGGTTTGCATGTTGTGCCGCGTTGATTGCATAATCATCAGGCAAAACATAGCGTACTAAGCTAATGTGTTGTGCCCGAACCGTGTCAGACCACATGTTGTGATGTACTCGAATTTAAACATGATGCATTGTACAGTAAACGTGCTGGCACACCATATTTATACATCTACGGTAACACCTTAAGATATTTAGTATCAACTTCAATTTTGATTAGCAATTAATTACTATACAAGGTAAAAATTGTTATTTTAACTTAAATTTAAGAGGTGCAAGATTATTTTATTTTCTTATGGCTCTAAGCTTCCATATCCATATCGGTCGCTTATCAATCCTTTCGTACGTCTTTACAAAAATATTCAACCATCATATCAATCAAGCATTACACATAACAGTCGTACATTAAAAAATACCACGAAAACTCAATTTTATAAACAGTTAAACTACCTTTTTTTTTTCTTAATTCAGCCAAACAAACATAAAAAATAGGATCTTATTCTATTCTCTACCAGCATTGCCAACACCAACCCACCACCACCAACTAGGAATACCACCGGCCAGCAATACCATTGCAAACCAACGCCACCATTACCAGCATCACCATAATCGCCACCACCACAACTATCATCGACGCCACTACCATTATTATCGCCAACTACACCACCATCGCCATCCACTACCACCAACATCATCTCCACCATACCACCTTCACTAACCAGCACCACCATCACCATCGGCACCACAACCAACATTGCCAACAATCAACTTCATAGCAACTACTACTATCATCACTATTCACTACCACCGACCAGAAACACCATCACCAACCATCACTACTATCATTATCAAAGACACCACCACCAACATACACCACATCAACCAGCAAGACTACCACCAAAAACATGTCATTTTCACCGGCGAAATTGACTTCAGCGACAAAAAAATTTTGAAACCAAATTGGTTTCAACATTGTTTAGTTTAACTATAATTTGATAAACCAAACTTGATTTCAACACAATTCTATCATTTCACCAACACAACATTGATTTCGACGATGATGATGCATTATTATTTTCTGGTGATAATACATCTGCGGGAGATGTTATTGGTGGAAAATATGGAAGCTATGTTGTATTAGGCGCTAGGCGAGGTGAGGCGCCAGACCTAGCGCCTAGCGCCCAGACGCCTGGGGGACCATTGATACGATTTATCGCTTGCCCATGGAGAAAGAGTAGTAGATGATTCAGGTACTAAATGAAACAATCTTACCGATGTGCGCATATTTTCCAAACAACTCAATCATGAATAAACCATCAATTCTACAAGTTCATCACTACTTAGATTTATGGGTTCTGAATAACATTTGCGAATGTTGATGTTGGTTTTTAGTTCAAGGCTAAAATTGTAAAACCGGTATTTAATGCGATGTCACCCTGTAAGGGGTAAAGCCATTTGAAAAGTGACGAGTGCAAAAAAACCTCCTCGCTCATTGAGCAATTCAATGTATATGAAATTTACTCAGAATGGTGCGCGTAGTAGCAATCCCAAATATTCTGTGATTTCTATTCTATACCAACATTATTAATTAATGCATGATCTGCCTAATATTTTCCGTGCTATGTTCTCAGCCGAACTCTCATCATTGACATGACATGAAGATTAAGTGTTCACTCTTAGCAGAGTAGCATGAATCTCCCGAAGTGCCAGTATTGATATCTGCATGAAAATACCCACACAAGCTACGTCACTCCCTGACAAAGAGAATCTCGTATCGACGTACTTTTAATTAAATATAGCTCGATCGAACACTATTAAATTCCTTAAGGAAAATATAGACGGTCAATATCAGTCTCAGAAACGATCCCGACCACACAATTTGGCCGCACGTTTCAGCAAGCCTAGACTACTTCTGGTAGAACGAGGAAATCACCATATTGACCGCCGGCGGTCCCACTAGTGCTCCGACCGTCCAGACTTTGTCTAACCCCTTCCAGCGTTGTCAAACGCCAAACCTAAATAGGGTGGTTGCGCTGAATAAAAGAAGCTCGAACGATCTAGACTGTTTAAAACATTCTTAGAAAGTATCACGACCGTCCAACTTCGCCAGCCTGGTTGGACGGCTTGGATATTTCTATGAGTGATTAAGGAAGTGCCAGCATGCACATCGGCGGCCCAGCATCCCCCCCACTCGATCGGTCTGTTCGCGGCAATTCCGTAAGGCAATGAATTTTTTGCCCAAACTATGGCAGACGGGATGCTTTTAAAACCCTAAGTTGGTTCGCGGAAGTATATTAGTGTCCTAAATCGATCACGACCATCCAACTTAGACAGCCAGTTTGGATGGCTTAGATCATGTTCTGGACAATCAAGGAGGTACGCATGAGTCCACCACTAGCCCAACGTTATCCTTGTTCGATCGACTTACCCATGAGAAGTCAATGATGCATCAAATTGCTCGATCAAACTAGAGAAGTCGTGGATGTTTCAAAACCCTAATTGGGTTTACGGCAACACACTTCTGTCGTAAATTGATTACAACCATCCATCTTCACCAGCCTAAACGGGCGGTGTAGATCTAGATTCAAGTGGTCCCAAAGGTGTTAATGTGACCACCATCGACCCACCTTTACACGTGACCGGCCGACCTGTGAAAACCAGGACTCGATGCCTCGAAGAGCACGCCCAAAGGGTGGTGGGTCACATGGTTTTCAAACCCTAAATTGCATTAACGACAATATGCAACTGCCGTAAATCATCTCATCCATCCAACTTTGCATGCATAGTTGGATGATGTAGATTTATTTCCATCAAACCCGCAAAGCAGCATGACAATCACCAGTCACCTCTCTTCCACGGAGAGCGATCGACTAGATAATGGCTCTCCCATGCGGCCTTCAAACGATCACCCTAAGGAGGTCGTACATGCTGCTATTTTAAGACGTTCAATCCGCGACTTATTCAATCAAGCTTTAAAACAACGATACTTCATGCATATCGATTGTCTTGAGCTGCTTGCCTAAAAGCGATGTATTACATGCATCGAACACATGCGATATTTTATGAATATCGACTCCGTAAACAACTTAGTTGTTTCACTTAATAACAATGTATGCTATTCTTTGCGGAAACTTAGTTGTTTCACTTAGTTGTTAAAGTCCACTATAACTGAAACCCATACAACTCAATATAAATACATGCCTCAATAACCTAAGATGGTTAACTGAGAGCTTCCGTAATTGTCCATGGTATCTAGATCTAGAACGATCTCTCAGAAACCCTAGCCTCAAAATTCTTTTCTTTTCTTTTCTTTTCTTTTCTTTTCTTTTCCTTTCTTTTCTTTTCTTTTCTTCTTGTTCTTTAAAACCCTAGCCTGCTCTTTTCTTTTCTTTCACCGTGTCAACTGCTTCAACTCAAGACTCTTCTACTGTTTCAATTATGTCACATAATACTGAAACTCCAATTATTGCCGCTTCTCAATCAATCGGTGTTGGCTCTTTCATGACCTCATCGTTTCTTCCTTCTTCAACCAAAATAGTTCTCTTAGAAAGAACCAATTATATCCTCTTGGAATCTCAAATAACGCCTATTCTAAAATATCATCGTCTCTATAAATATCTTGATGATTCATATGAAACACCAGCTCAAGAACTTGTTGATGCCGTAACTGAAGAAAAATCTCCTAATCCAGCTTATGAAGAATGGGAAGTCATCGACCAAACCATTATGTCTTGGATCAACTGCTCTCTAACTGAAACTATGAAATCAGAATGTGCTCGACGAGGCAATTCTCGCGTTGTATGAAAATATATTCCCTCCACCTATGCTACTATCAATACATCCAGAATATTACAACTCAAGGCAAGCTTATCTACCATTCAAAAAGGTAACTCTTCTATCTCTGAGTATATTCTCCAGATCAAGGAAATCTCTGACTCCTTAGCTGCTGTTCTACAACCTGTATATGATCTTGAACTTGTCTCCACAACTTTGCGTGGATTGGGAGCTGATTATACAAGTATTTATACAACTGTCATTGCTAGAACCTCTCGACCAACCTTTACTGAACATCATGCCCTTCTTCTCCATCATGAGTCTCATCTGCAATATCTTCGAGGTCTTGAAACTTCGGCATCTGACTTGCAAAACTCAAATGCTTTCTTTGCTGGTTCTCAATATAGTGGTCTTGGCCAATCTTCAAATCATGTTCGTGGCTCCTTTAATGGTCGTGGAAATTGGAACTCAACTGGTAATGGTCGTGGTCGTACCAACTGGAATACTAATGTTCGTCCAAATTGGAATTCAAATGGTCGTGGAAATTGAAAAATGGTAACTGGAATAATGGTGGTTCGAACAATGGTTACTCCAACAATAATTGGTCCAATACTCGTAGTCGTCGAAACAATGGAGGTCCTCAATTCAACAACAACTATTCTACTGGATCTTTTGGTCATTCTTATGGCAATGGTCGTGGTAACAATTCACCCTCAGTTCTTGGCTCACCACCCTCATCCTCTATTATGTGTCAATGGTGTGAAAACACTGGTCATACGGCTCTAAATTGCAATCGCCTCACGCAAGATCAGACCTTCTCAGCAGTGCAACTACAGTCCATGCCGTATGAAAATCATTGGTTTGCTGATACTGCTGCCTCTGCACACATGACTTCTGATGCTTCTCAGATGTCCAATCGAGTTGATTATAACGGTAATGACAAAGTCCTTGTAGGACATGGTCGGCTTTTGACAATTACATGTAAAAAAGCGGGGGTATAACAACTACACCCAATATTTCGATTAGCAATCTGTATGGAAAAACTCCAATATGCTTTTAAGAGAATCAACTAGACAGTCAGACTCAGTATTAATAAAAGTATATCAATGTTCAAGTATCAATCAATTTTAATCAACAACTAAAGGTTGGATTTCCCAATTGATTGATTCAATGCACAACCTGTGATATTTCAATTAGATAACAAAATATAATGCAGAAAAGAAATAACACAGACACCAGAAGTTTTGTTAACGAGGAAACCGCAAATGCAGAAAACCCCGGGACCTAGTCCATATTGAACACACACTGTATTAAGCCGCTACAGACACTAGCCTACTACAAACTAACTTCGGTCTGGAGTATAGTTGAACCCCAATCAATCTTACACTGATCCAAGGTATAGTTGCACTTCTTACATCTCTGATCCCAGCAGGATACTACACACTTGATTCCCTTAGCTGATCTCACCTACAACCAAGAGTTGCTACGACCCAAAGTCGAAGACTTTAATAAACAAATCTTTATCACACAGAAAAGTCTACGGTAATAGATAAATCTGTCTCCCACAGAAATACCTACGAGTTTTTGTTCCGTCTTTTGATAAATCAAGGTGAACATGAACCAATTAATAAACCATACTTATATTCCCGAAGAACAGCTCAGTATTATCAATCACCTCACAATAATCTTAATCGACTAGCGAAAGAAGATATTGTGGAATCACAAACGATGAGACGAAGATGTTTGTGACTTCTTTTATATCTTGCCTATCGGAGAAATTAATCTCAATCCAATCTTACGATTGTACTTAGTACAATAGAAACAACAAGATCAGATCACACAACTACAAGAAAAGTAATATCGGTCTGGCTTCACAATCCCATTGAAGTCTTCAAGTCGTTAACCTACAGGGTCGCGGTATAAACCTAAGGTTAAAGGGGAATCGACTCTAGCTAATACAACTAGTATCACACAGGAGGTGCGGGGATTAGGTTTCCCAGTTGCTAGAGTTCTCCCTTATATAGTCTTTCAAATCATGGTTTGCAATCAATGTTAGCTTAGTAACAAAGCATTCAATATTCAGCATTAGATGAAAACCTGATTAGAATCAAGCTAATATCTTTCAACCGTTAGATCGAAACTTATCTTGTTATACAAAAATGAAATGCATGTTTATTTAGGTTTGTGTAACCGTACCCAAACATGCACATCTAGTTGGTTCAATAGTAGTTAACCAAATGGTTAGCCATATGAGCACTTTCATATCAACCATATTCTTTTTTACCATAACTTGTTCAAATGACTCAAATGAACTAGTTAGAGAGTTGTTCAATTGCTTAGATCTTATAGAAGTATACAAGACACAATCGAAGAAAAAATGATTTGATTCACTCGAATCGACTCATGAAATTTATAGCCACGGTTTGCAAACTTGCATTCCTTAGTTAATATAAGTTTAAGTTCACGAATAATCATTTTTAAAAATAACCAACTTAAGTACGTGGACTGGTGCGCGGACTTAAGTACCCGGAATAAGTTTGTAAACAGTTCACAAACTCCAGCAGATTTTGTTGGGAAGAGAACCTCCGTCAGTACGCAGACTGGTTACGTGGACTAGGTTTGCGGACTCTAGTTCCGGTTTTCCTGAGCAGCAAAGTGCGCATACTTTGGTTCAAGGAACAAGGACTTATACATGTATGAGTTACCATACAATGCTTATATCCAACCATGGTTATATATTCTAAACTTTTATTTCAATCATTGAAACATTCTTAGAGGATGTTATATAGTTGTTGTTCACACACTATTTTTCGTCAAAACAATTTTCAAGTAATTGAAACTTAACATGACTTTCGTCACTAGTAAAGATGAACCTGGCCAAAGAAAAAGCTTACCAACACATAT
The DNA here is from genome assembly GCF_003573695.1 of Papaver somniferum. Lineage (NCBI taxonomy): Eukaryota > Viridiplantae > Streptophyta > Magnoliopsida > Ranunculales > Papaveraceae > Papaver > Papaver somniferum. The sequence goes on from NC_039368.1 coordinate 105,680,390, forward strand.
TTCGAGAAATAGATAAGCGAGATAAACTCGGCTCGAAATAGCAAATGTGTATAATAAAAATCTATATAGAAAAACGACTTTTGTATCAAGATAGGAGATAGAGTAGATAGAATTTTGAGTGATAGATAAGTTCAAGTCTCCACATACCTTTTAGTCGATGAAGTTCAGCCAGTTCCTTGAGTAGTTATTCGTCTTTGTATGATGATCGCCATGGAGTCTTGAGTTCAACTACACTTTCTATCCTAGTCCGAGACTTAGCTATAAGTAGACTAGAAATCAAGACTTATAGTTTTGATCACTAACATTGACAAACATGCTTGAGATAGCAACGCATGCGAGTTCGACCGAGAAGTGCTCTAACAATCTCCCCCTTTGTCAATTTTAGTGACAAAACTATCAATACATATGGAATACAAAAATTAATAAATAAACTTTTGTAGCTTCTCTTCCACATGCCTGATTTTCTTGGTTCTTCAACAGTATTCGAAATCTTCGTCACTTCCAAGTACTCCAATGATCCCAAAGGTTGTAAGTTTAGTATCACCGTTGTTGAAAATCCGTAGTCATAACAATGAGAAAACAAGAATTCCCAATCATTGTTATACAATGTCATAGTATTATTACACAACATCAAAATTCAATTGTATCACAACTTCGACAATAATACTATGGTGATATGTATCACTCCCCCTTAGTCAATACTCCATCTCACATGGAAACCACTCCCCCTTACATAATGATCTGAATACCATATGTATTTGTAGTGTGAACTACACATTGATTCTCCCTTTTTTTGTCAATAAAATTGGCAAAAGTACGAAAACTAGTGGGATCCTAATCAAATTTCCATAAAGACATTTCATGACCAAAAGAAAGCACATATCAAATTTTTAGATGCCATCATATAGCCGAAGCTAAATGCATTCATCAAGGAGTTTATAAAGATACAATATAACCCCTATAATATTCCACAGCCGCACTCCCCACAAAGATTTGGCAATTAAGCACAAGTTCAATTAAGAACTCTCCCCCATAAAATGTCATTCCCGAAAGAACAACAAGAGTGACCTTACTTTCACTAGAAAAGAAGGATTTCCTTGGACATAACAAATTACATACGAATATGAATTTGAATCCAAAAATACTCAATTAAATTAACCACAAGAAAACCCATGATTAATTCAATCGGAATACACAACTAAATTACCACAAGAATGTGATCAATTCAATTGGTCATGCTCGACATAAGAGAACTTACGGAGGCCCACATTATATACATAAAATATGGATCAGGGAAGATCAAACCACGGAATAGACAAGGATTCATTCTATTTTCCATCACTATTTGCACAATGACATACAATAGACATAATCCTAAAGTAAAAAAAAAAATTCATCCTATCTTCCATCAATATTTGCATAATGACATATAATAGGCTTAAAACTTTTGTAATGTCAAAAGTTCATTCATTCTTTTATCAATACATGCATATCGACATACGAAAGACTTAACTTTTGACAAAGTATGGGACAATCATAGTTCACGGACGCAAACATATATATCCCATAATAAGTTTGCAATATATAAAACCATAAAAATTAATATTGCAAAAATCATCTTCCAAATAACTTTTAGAATTTAAGCAAATAAATCTAAAAAACAATAAAGATGAAAACGTTGGACATAGCTATGTGTAATCACAATAATGGTTATTCCAAACTCTAGTTATTCTTCCTAAAAGCACAAGAATAAAATTCTCATAAGAAGATTTACTAGACATTGTATAGCTTTCTCAGAGCATCTACCGAGAATTCCTTCTCATTATTGAAAAATCCATTGAGAATGGGATCGTTCAATTCCTCTAAATCTTCAGAAATATCAGTCAACTCACGAAGTTCTCTTTTTAGATCACGCAAGGTGTTCTTTGTTAGAGACAACATTTTTTCATAGTGAGTTATCTCCTATAAATACGAAAGAATTCGAGATTTTAAATCATTTCTTTTTTGATTAAATCATTCACCAAACCTATAAAGTTATTATCAAGATGACAAACAGATAAGAGGCAGTTAGAGGAAGAACCTTCTCCATTATTTGTAGCTTTCACTTTCTTCACCCTTGTGGAAGAGATTCCTTTACACAGATACACATTAACTGCTTCAACTGTATCCTTACTTGTGGTGCTTCTAGTTACAGGAGCCATGAAACTGTATCTTCTAGGGAGAAAAAGAAACTACAAACAATTATAAATAGACTTATGAATGCCCAAACCCTAGAGTAGAACAAGTCTTCTGTGATTTAATGATTAAAGATCTATAAAGCTAGGAGAATATTTTCTTAACAAAGAAAATTAATAATACATCACTTGAGACACATATACGCAAACCTCATTTTCTCAAGATAAATATGAGGATGCAAACGTCACTGATATTAAATAGTGACGATGTGAGCCAAACGCTCCCCTCTTTTATCGAGGTTTGTTGTATAAACAGATTTCCTACCTCTTCTGACTCTGGAAGCACTGGTTTTAGGAAGACCATGTTGATTATGCAGATTCATCTCTTGCATGTTCTTTTGAAGTTTGGAAATTCTTTTGTTGTTCCTTTTGAATCTCCAACACGTGCTTTGAACATGATTTGCATTTCCACAAAACGAACAAATCAATAAAGATTCTTTGTTTTGTTGAATTGCCTCCTGTTTATGACAACCATCAACTTTCATTCTTCCATGATCAATAGGAACAATGGGGTTGATTATGCCTGCAGTTTTGCCTTTAAATCCTAAACCATTTGTGTTTCCAAAGGATTTCTGACCGAATAGCATTGCTGAAATTTTGTCAGAGCTTCCAGATAATCTTCGTAGATCATCCTTAAGAGTATTGATCTCTTTTTCCTTTAGAACTATGGTTCTCCCGAGCTTATCATTAAGACAATCTATCTCAAGATTTTTCACCTGGATTGATGATTCAAGTTTCTTAAATGAAGCTTTTAATTGAAGATTTTCTTGAAGAACTTCTCTATTCAAGAATTCAAAAATATCTGTGTCAGACTCAAGTTTTGAATCAGAAATTGAGTAGGTGGATGTTACTGCTGCAAGTGTTGAGGGTTCATTAGAACCATCAGACGTATCCAAGACGTTGATAATTTGAAGAGATTTTTCTTCTATTGAATCATCTGAAGCAAAAGCCGACAAAAGATGTGTATCATATCTATTGCTTCCTTTTACAAATTCATTGATTCTTTCTGTTATCAGTGATTTATTGAAATCAACACCATTGGAACACCATTCATCGGCCCAAGACAAGTTAGAGGCTTCACTTGTGCTGGAAACAACATTGAATGCAGATGTTCTAATAGAATCTTGATCAAGAATTTTTAACTTTTCAACAAGAGTATTTCTGGAAAGAGCATCGAGGTTATTTCCCTCAATGATGGCATGCTTCTTAGAATCGTATCTAGATGGCAACGATCTGAGAATTTTCATCACAAGGTCCTTTTCAGGAATGGTCTTTCCCAATGAAAAAGATGCATTAACAATCTCAGACACTTTGTGATTAAACTCATAAAATGTTTCTTCATCTGCCATACGAAGGTTTTCCCAATCAGAATTTAGATTTTTAAGTCTAGATTCTTTCTCACTGGTATTTCCTTCAAATACGGTTTCTAAGATATCACAGGCTTCTTTAGACTTAGTGCAAGTAGTCACATTGTGCTGAAGATATGGGGTAATGGCATGTATGATAGCATTTAAGCCGTCAGAATTTTGCTTTGCAGCAAGGATTTCTTCCGGACTATATCTATCAATATCCTTAGGTATAGATATATCACCTTATTTATTAACCGGAGGATCATAGCCATTAACAACACGTACCCATGTTTGAAAATCACAAGCTTGAAGAAAAGCACGCATAGCAATTTTCCACCATAGGTAGTTTGAGCCATCGAAGACTAGTGGTACGGTTATGGAGATAAAATTCCTGTCCATAGAGTCAGATCGCTACTAACACATACATGTAAGGTATTTAAACGTGTTTGCCTTCTCTGATACCAATTGAAAAAGCGGGAGTCTAACAACCACACTCAATAATTCGTTCGACAATCTGAATAGACAAACTCCAATATACTTTCAAGAGAATCAACTAGACAGTCAGACTCAATCTTAATAAAAGTATATCAAAGAGTTATATCTCTATTTCTCGATTCAATACTTACTCAAGCAAATAGAAATCTGCGAGTCTAATTGAATACAAGAGAAATCACTTGAACAGTACCAAAGACCAATGTTCAAGTATCAATCAATTTCAATCAACAACCAAAGGTTGGATTTCCCAATTGATTGATTCAACGCACAACCTGTGATATTTCAGTTATATAACAAAATATAATGCGGAAAAGAAATAAAATAGACACCAGAATTTTTGTTAACGAGGAAACCGCAAATGCAGAAAACCCCGGGATCTAGTCTAGATTGAACTCACACTGTATTAAGCCTCTATAGACACTAGCCTACTACAAACTAACTTCAGTCTGGAGTGTAGTTGAACCCCAATCAATCTCACATTGATCCAAGGTACATTTTCGCTCCTTACGGCTCTGATCCCAGCAGGATATTACGCACTTGATTCCCTTAGCTGATCTCACCCACAACTAAGAGTTGTTATGACCCAAATTCGAAGACTTTAATAACGAATATGTATCACACAGAAAAGTTTACGGTAATAGATAAATCTGTCTCCCACAGAAATACCTACTAGTTTTTGTTCAGTCTTTTGATAAATCAAGGTGAACAAGAACTAATTAATAAACCAGACTTATATATTTCCGAAGAACAGCTCAGTATTATCAATCACCTCACAATAATCTTAATCGACTAGCGAAAGAAGATATTACGGAATCACAAACGGTGAGACGAAGATGTTTGTGACTTCTTTTATATCTTGCCTATCGGAGAAATCAATCTCAAGACAATCTTACGATTGTACTTAGTACGATAGAAACAACAAGATCAGATCACACAACTACAAGAAAAGTAGTACCGGTCTGGCTTCACAATCCCAATGAAGTTTTCAAGTCGTTAACCTACAGGATCTCGGTATAAACCTAAGGTTAAAGGATAATCGACTCTAGCTAATACAACTAGTATCACATAGGAGGTGTGGGGATTAGGTTTCCCAGTTGCTAGAGTTCTCCCTTATATAGTCTTTCAAATCATGGTTTGCAATCAATGTTAGCTTAGTAAGAAAGCAATATTCACCGTTAGATGAAAACCTGATTAGATTCAAGATAATATCGTTCAACCGTTAGATCGAAACTTAGGTTTTTATACACAAATGAAATGCACATTTATTTAGTTTTGTGTAACCATACCCAAACATGTACATCTAGTTGGTTCAACAGTAGTTAACCAAATGGTTAGCCATATGAGCACTTTCGTATCAACCATATTCTTCTTCGTAACTAGTTCAAATGACTCAAATGAACTAGTTAGAGAGTTCTTCAATTGCTTAGATCTTATAGAAGTATATAAGACACAATCGAAGCAAAAACGATTTGATTCACTCGAATCGATTCATGAATGTTATAGCCACGGTTTGCAAACTTGCATTCCTTAGTTAACATAATTTAAGTTTACGAATAATCGTTTTTAGAAAATAACCAACTTAAGTATGCGGACTGGTACGCGGACTTAAGTACCCGGAATAAGTTTGTAAATAGTTCACAAACTCCAGCAGATTTTCTCGGGAAGAGAACCTCCGTCAGTACGCGGACTGGGTTCGCGGACTCTAGTTCCAGTTTTCCTGAGCAGCAAAGTACGCATACTTTGGTTCAAGGAATAAGGACTTATACATGTATGAGTTACCACACAATGATTATATCCAACCATGGTTATATAATCTAAACTCCCATTTCAATCATTGAAACATTCTTAGAGGACGTTATATAGTTGTTGTTCACACACTATTTTTCGTCAAAGCAATTTTCAAGTAATTGAAACTCAACATGACTTTCGTCAATAGTAAAGATGAACTTGGACAAAGCGAAATCTTACCAACACATATTTCGAGAAATAGATAAGCGAGATAAACTCGATTCGAAATAACAAATGTGTATAATCAAAGTCTATATAGCAAACGACTTTTGTCTAGGAGATAGAGTAGATATACTTTTGAGTGATAGATAAGTTCAAGTATCCACATTCCTTTTAGTAGATGAAGTTCCACCAGTTCCTTTGAGTAGTTCTTCGTCTTTATATGATGATCGCCATGGAGTCTTGAGTTCAATTACACTTTCTATCCTAGTCTGAGACTTAGATATTAGTAGACTAGAAATCAAGACTTACATTTTTGATCACTAACATTGACAAACATGCTTGATATAGCAACGCATGCGAGTTCGACCGAGCAGTGCTCTAACAACAGGGACTTGTGATATCACCATAACCTCTTGTACCGAAAAATACTCTTCATGTGCCTTCAATTGCCAAAATTTAGTCTCTGTTGGACAGCTCACCCGTGATTCTGATTGTGTTTTTTTTTTTGATAAATTTGGCTTTTGTATTCAGGATCGACGAACGGGAAATCCTACGTACAAGGGAAAGATTGAAGATGGCATGTATCCCATTCTCAACAGCACTCATCGTTCTCCCAGGTCATCCACTTCATCATCTTTTTCTGCCACTACAATTGGCGTTCGTACGAGTCCTGCAGTATAGAATATGCGTCTAGGTCATCCTAATAATCGTGTATTTCAGTCTCTTAAGTCTAGTCAATCTTTATATTTTACGTCTAGTCTTTCCCATTTTCAATCTATTTGTGCTAGTTGTGTAGGTGCCAAGCACCATTGTCTTCCTTTCCTTTCAAGAACTACCTATTCTAATAAAATTGGTGTTGTTATTCACACGGATTTATGGGGTCCTGCACCTTTTCCATTCAACCGTGGCTTTCGTTATTTTCTTCTGTTTGAAGATGACATGTATCCCATTCTCAACAACACTCATCGTTCTCTCAGATCATCCACTTCATTAGCTTTTTCTGCCACTACAATTGGCGTTCGTACAAGTCCAGCAGTATGGCATATGCGTCTAGGTCATCCTAATAATCGTGTATTTCAGTCTCTTAAGTCTAGTCAATCTTTATATTTTACGTCTAGTATTTCCCCTTTTTCAATATATTTGTGCTAGTTGTGTAGGTTCCAAGCACCATTGTCTTCCTTTCCTGTCAAGAACTACCTATTCTACTAAAATTGGTGTTGTTATTCGTACGGATTTATGGGGTCCTGCACCTTTTCCATTCAACTGTGGCTTTCGTTATTTTCTTATTTTTGTTGATGAATATTCTCGTTTTACTTGGCTATATTTATGATCCGATAAAACTCAAGTGTTTCGCTGTTTTTTGGACTTCAAAGCTATGATTGAAAAACAATTTTCAACATTCATTCTTGTTTTGCAATCTGATGGTGGTACTGAGTATGCTAATCCATTAAAATCTTATTTGGTTGCTAATGGCATTCAAAGTCGGTCTTCCTGTCCTAACACACCGCAACAAAATGGTCTTGCTAAGTGGAAAATATGACACATCACTGAAACTGGTCGTGCTCTTATGCTTCAAAGTGGTTTACCTGAATGTTTTTGGGTTGAATTCTATGCTACTCCTGTCTACTTGATTAATCGACTTCCCACTCCTATTTTGTCAAATAATACTCCTTATTTTGATGTGCATAATAGAGCTCCGGAATATGATTTTCTAAAAGCTTTTGTATGTCGTTGTTATCCTATACTATCTCATTTCCGCTAACACAAATTGCAGCCGAAAATACTTCCTTGTGTGTTTATTGGTTACAGTGATAAACATAAGGGATACAAATGCTTAAAAGTTTCAAGTACACGTAATTTTTGATGAGTCTGTCTTTCCATATCCTATTGATGCCAGTGTTAAACTCAACATTTTGTCTTCAGCTCCTGCTACGCGCACTCTGTTAAGCTGGCCAAATACAGTTGCAGCTACACATCTTTCTCCAGCTCCACATTTAGCACATACTCTCTCTACTCCTGAGTTGTCCACTACTTCAGCCCATGTTACTCCGATCTCACCAACTCCTACATCGCCCATTCCATCTTCTCATATGCCTACTTCACCAACTACTCCTGCATCTTCTCAAAACTCTAGTACGCCATTATTATCACCTACCAGATTATCTTTTTTTTGTTGATCCATCTTCCCCATCTTTTTCTCCAAATTGTGTATCCTTTGCATCGTCTTCTTTAGACTTGCCTATTATACAAGAGCCACCTTCGTCGACTACAAGTGTACATCCTATGATTACCAGACTCAAGGATCATACTATTCAACCTAGAAGCTTCAAAGGTTGTTTCTCTACTCGGTATCCAATACTATGCAGTTTTGCCGCTGAGTATAACTCTTTACCTACGGAACCATCATGTTTTACTATGGCTTCCAAGTCTTCAGAATGATGGGAAGCTATGCTTGAGGAGATTAACGCGTTATTGCGTAATGGCACATGGTCTCTTGTTCCTTGTCGCTCGAGAATGAATATTATTGGTTGTAAATGGGTTTATAGAGTAAAACAGAAATCTGATGGATCACTTGATCGCCGAAAGGCTCGCTTGGTTGCTAAAGGGTTCTCTCAACAACATGGGATTGATTATGATGAAACATTTAGTCCAGTTGTGAAACCTGTGACTATTCGCTTGGTTCTCAGTTTGGCAGTCTCTTCCTCTTGGCCTATTAAGAAGATAGATGTTAAAAATGCCTTTCTACATGGGTCTTTTGATCAAGAAGTTTATATGGAACAGCTTCAAGGATTTGTGGATCCTCGATTTCCTGATCATGTTTGTTTGTTACACAAGGCATTGTATGTATTGAAACAGGCACCCCGTGCTTGGTTTCATCGTTTTGCTTTATTTCTTACAGAACTTGGATTTAAATCCTCTTAATCTGATCACTCTATGTTTGTCATGCAGTCTGGTATGGGCATCATTATTCTTCTACTCTATGTGGACAACATTATTTTAACTGGTAGTCACACTCAAGGTATTCAAGCTCTACTGCCAACGCTTCAAACTCAGTTTGCTATGACAGATTTGGGTGACTTAAACTACTTTCTTGGTTTGGAAGCTACTAGAACTTCCTCTGATCTTGTTCTTACCCAAAAGAGGTACACTTTGGATCTTTTAAAATGTGTTGATCTTGCTGAATCCAAACCAGTGTATACTCCTGTGGCTCCTCGCTCTAAGCCAACATCTGGTGATGGTATTTTGTTTCCTGATATTACTTTATATCGAAGCTTACCTGGTGGTTTACAATATTTAAGCATGACACGACCTGATATCACCTATGCAGTCAACCAAGTTAGTCAGTTTATGCACAAGCCAACTCATGATCACTTCAGGGAAGTTAAACGAATTCTTCGTTATCTCAAGGGTAAATTGGGTCATGGCATTTGTTTTTGGCGTGATTCTTCCTTGCAGGTCACGTCATACTCTGATGCTGATTGGGTTGGTGATCCTGATACTTCTCGCTCTACCACAGGTCATTGTGTGTTCTTAGGCAGAAATCTCATCTCTTGGGGTTCCAAGAAACAACCCACTGTCTCTACCAGTAGTACTGAAGCTGAGTATCGTGCTTTATCATCTACTTCTGCTGAACTTATTTGGATTGAGTATTTATTGCATTATCTTGGTGTCTCCCTATCGCAAGCTCCTATTGTCTATTGTGATAACATCAGTGCTACATACCTTGCCCTTAATCCGATACAACGTTATCGTTCCAAGCATATACAGATTCATTACCATTTTGTTCGTGAAAGGATATCTTCTGGGTCTTTGCAACTGTGCTATATCTCTACTGAGCATATCAACTTGCAGATCTATTTACTAAAGGCTTATCGATTGCAAGGTTTATGTAGCAAGCTTTCACCTTGTCTTCCACCGTGTACAGCTTGAGGAGGGGTGTAGAATATATGTCCATGTAAAGTCCGTATATAGGTCCATATGTATGTGGGATCCTTGTATTAAAGTCCATGTAACTAATACACATATATAACTCAATATAAATACATGCCTCGGTAACCTAAGATGGTTAACTGAGAGCTTCCATAATTGTTCAAAGGGTGATTCTAAACAAACCGAGAAAACATACCACACCAAAACCGCATATCACTTTTTGTCTCACAATTTTTTTTGGTGTGATCACGGTGGGGCCTGTGAAGAATAGCAGATGGTCCCATTTTTAGGTTTTGTTATGTCTAGCGGTTTTGGAGTGGTCTATTTTCTCGGTTCGTTTAAAATTTTTGATGTTCAAAATAGGATTATGCTCATTTTTGGTGGAAGTTTTTCTTTTTTTTTTCTTTCTTTTTTATAAAAATATCGAGTGTTATATAAAGAATCTTTCATTGAGACATTGCTTTTCTATTCATCGTGGTTTGAGTTTTACGGAAAAAAAAATGTGCAAATCATATATGATATCATGTACTTATAAGAGTGTCCATAAATCCCTCCTCACACTATATATGATCCATACCAGGTTAGAAATATATTCAGACCATAAACCATAATAGAAATTCTTATAGAAAATTTTAAATAATGCCGTCGAATTCTCTCAAGTCTCGTCCCCAAACCGAGTAATTATCCGGCAGAAAAAAATGAGGAGCTTTAACAGCAAAACCATGTGTCAGACTACTCTGCCTTGAGTTAGGCAGCGTCCAAAAAATTAACGTTCCTCTAAGATTATTATATTAATCTCTTTCTCTCCCTGTCTTCTTCTTATGCTTCTCCACTATCCTGCCAGTTTCCCAAGTCAAGGGTTGTCTCTCCGACTTATGGAGTTACTGCTCAACCTCGTACTTTGTTTTATGTTTTCTATTCATCTATTTTTTTATATTTAATAACCATCATATCCACCTTCTTTCCAGTCGTTTCCGTTTAGAGATGAACAGTGCAACCCTCTCTGATGAGGAACCCGGTGCCGGTGGATTCTTCTACTTCATTGGGATCACAGTTGGTGTCCTCGGCATCATTGTTAGCATTGTCATTGCTTACCATTACTGTGCGCGCAACCAAAATCCAACACAACCACCTCAACAAATTCTAAGTGACCAGTCGGTTAGTATTGGCGTAGGCTTGGATGAAGCCATCCTCGACAACTATCCAGAACTCCTCTACGCAGAAGTTACAACCCAAAACAACAAACACAACGCTAGCTCGTGCTGCTCGATCTGCTTGGCAGACTACGCTAACAACGACATGCTGCGCCTCTTACCGAACTGCGGCCACCTTTTCCATCTCAAGTGTGTTGATCCTTGGTTGCTGCAGCATCCTAGCTGTCCTATCTGTCGATCTTCGCCGATGACTACACCCCAATTGGCTCCTTCGTCTCACATGGTTTCCCTTGTAAACAGGATGGTATGAATCTACACGTTGGTTTCTCATGCTTACTTGTCTGCTCCACAATTTATATACGGAGTAGTTTATACAGGTGAGAGTTGAAAGCTTATTGATTCATGTTATAATTTGTCTGTGTTTAGGCTGATTTAAAAAGGTTCCAGTTCAAACAAAAAGAAAACAAAGATGTTGTACAAAAGTTATTACTTGTAGATATATGAACAAATCAAAATTAATATGGTGCAGAAGAAATCAAAGCATGATACTCAGCAGTGCTATTTTAGGGTAGTATATAAATGCATTCAGAGTCTGTAAGCATATCAGACAACCTTCTGGTTTAGTAAACGATGAAAGAAGTATTCAATATAGTCTTTGGGCGGGCATCTTTAAACCAAAATATTATGCCATTGAAAATGCTACTCCCTCCGTTTCAAAATAATAGGTTGTTTTCATGTATAATTTGTACATAAAACCAGCTTATTTTAGGTAGTAGACTATTCCTGCACAATGAAACAAGTATTCGTTTCTGGACAGACAAATGGATTGAAGACGTCGGTTTAAAAGAGAGATACCCCGCTATTTATATAGAATTTCTAGAACCAAGAATGCTACTCTTGGAGACATGATTTCAAATGAGGGAGCTTGGAATTGTAACTTTAAAAGAAGACTAAAATGAGAACGAGATTGGGAATGTTGACGATTTATGCAATTAGGAAATTTCTCTAATTCAGTTCTAGACTCTACCGTGGATGATGCTAAACTGTGGAACTTCGGTTCCAATTTATCTGTTTCTAGCCGCTATACATCTCTAGATTTAGATGGGTTTCTTATGTTTCCCTAAACAAGTTTGGAATCCAAAAATAAGTATCTTTTTTGGTATGGATTTTGTGTCATAAAGGGGTTCCAACTCTAGACTATTTATTCAGAGCTGGAAAAGTAAACTCAAGGCAATGCCTATTGTGTGCAACTGAAGAAGAAACAAACAACCGTGTGTACTTGCATTGTTCCGAAATTAGGAAGGTGTGGCATTATTTCTTGGATGGCTTCGAGGTGAGATGGGTTTTTACAGAAAACGTTGATGCAAGTATTTAGAAGTGGTCTAATAAGAAGAGCAGCCATACGGTGAAGAAGATTTGGAGACTCATTTTTTTCACAATTTGGTGGAACATTTGGAAGGAACTTAATTGTCGACTATACGAATACTCGAGAAGGCGTTGATAGTATTAGTTAAGCGTACTTTATTTCGCTGGTCTATAGCCACCAAATTTTTTGAAGATTACTCTTTGAGTACTTTAATTTGTAATTGGGATGTTGTGATCGGTAACAACTAATTTGTTCTCTTTTCATTAGCCTTCATCTTTTCAATTATGGCTAATTCTTACTATAATCTGCCTTTTTTCTGTCCAAAAATAAATAAATATTTTATACTAATTTCAATTTTGATTGGCAATTAATTACTAAACAATGATTAGAAGTTTAAACATGGAAGCATAAAATATGATCAGGGTTTTACATTTAAGATGTGCAAGCTTATTTTAGTTTCTTCTCGCTCTAAACTTACTTGGAATCCATATCTATCGCTTAACAGTCCTTTTTGTATGTGTTCGCCAGCCTAAAATAGTCAACCATCCTATCCATCGATAAGCATTATATAATCGCAATTACATGAATATATAATCCAATGCGGTCAAACTACACAAGTTAAATCACTATGTAAAAAAGATCCACCGATGGACATATTAATTTATGCTCTTCTGCGCAGCAATCCATACCTGGTTAGTATCATATTCATATATATTAAGGCCATAAACCATAATATGGAAGTTCTTGTTGAAAATTCTAAATAGTGCCCTCGCAGTTTAACAGCAAAACAATGTGTTGGACTAGATCATTGCATACTCTGTCTTGAGTTGTCTCTTAGATTATTATATTAATCTCCGTCTCTGTCTGTTCTTCTTATGCTTCTCCACTATTCTGGCACTTTCCCAAGTCAAAGGTTGTCTCTCCAACTTATGGAGTTACTGCTCAACCTCGTACTGTGTTTTATGTTTTTTTTTTTTTTTTTTGATACAACTATTTATTTATTTTCTTTTATATTAAATATACATATCAACCTATCCACCTTCTCTTCACTCATTTCGTTTAGAGATGAACAATGCCACCCTCTCTGATGGGGAACCCAGAGCCGGTGAATTCTTCTACTTCGTTGGGATCACAGTTGGTGTCCTCGGCATCATTGTTACCACTGCCATTGCTTACCATTACTGTGCAGGCATCCGAAATCCAACGCAACCACCTCAACAAATTCTAACTGACCAATCGGTTAGTATCGGCGTAGGCTTGGATAAAGCCATCCTCGACAACTATCCAGAACTCGTCTACGCAGAAGTTACAACCCGAAACAAACACAACGCTAGCTCGTGCTGCTCGATCTGCTTGGAAGAGTACGATAACACCGACACACTGCGCCTATTACCGAACTGCGGCCACCTATTCCATCTCAAGTGTGTTGATCCTTGGTTGCTGCAGCATCCGAGCTGTCCCATCTGTCGATCTTCGCCGATGACTACACCCCAATTGGCTCCTTCGTCTCGGATGGTTTCCCTTGTAAACAGGATGGTATGAATATACACGTTGGTTTCTCATGCTTACTCCACAACTTATATAGTTTAGACAGGTGAGAGTTAAAAGCTGTTTGATTCATATTATAATTTGTCTGTGTTTAGGCTGATTTAAAAAAGTTCCAGTTCAAAACAAAGATGTACAAAAGTTATTACTTGTAGATATATGAATAAATCAAAATTTATATGGTACCGAAGAAATCAAAGCATGATACTCAGCACTGCTATTTTGGTTTTGGATCCGTTTTCCAAAAGTATGAGTTGGAGGAGGTGGTAAAGAATTTATCAGAATTCCCAAGCCATAAGAAAAAATTTCTTTAGTATTAAGATTTTAAGAAACTAAAAGCATGAAAATTAGCTGAGGCAGATATCTGAGAACATGCTTATATAAAGCTTTTCAAGGTGACCATGGAGGGCCTAAAAGAGTTATTAAAGATGTTGCAGAGTCAGTAGATCTTACAAATCCAAACAATTATAATAAGACTCGATTAACAAACAATTGTAAGTCTAAATGTGAGCCGTAAAGAATGTGTCATTTTCTACATTTTACAGTAATTTCTTGAGATTTCGACTCTGTCACCACCAATATACAGTTCAACGTTGGGAAGTATCAGGGAAGTGTAACCTCACTCTACTTTCCTTGGAGATACCTAAGTATCAGCTGAATAGAGACTGTTGGCTTATCTCCTGTTTTGGTACAAAACCTTGCAACAGCTAAAAGACTTTTTAGCTCTTTCGAATCATAACTATTTCCAAGATCAGGGTCTACAATTTTATCAACAGACCCGATAAATTTAGATTCTTGGACCCATCGAACCAAGTTACCGCCTTCCTTCTCCGAAGATTGACCAGTTATTAGCTCAAGAATTAGCACACCAAGCTGGAAGATCATGTCTTTGCAATCCTGATCCATATGTCCTGTGAGAGTGGATGGTAACTTGAAGATTATAACATCAAAGATTCTTTCTAATTAAGTGTTGTAATGCAAGTTTACCTTCAGAGCATGAGGCATGCGAATGTGACATTCCAATATGATTTCCAGGAGAACCAAGAAAAGCAATACCAGAGAGCTGCAAGCAAGCAAAAAAAACAATGCAACCTGTCAAGAAATAGATAGAACTTTTGGTGGTTACATAAACTGTCAAATCCTAATACGCCTTACCTTTGCAACGAAATTCTCATCCAATAAAACATTACTTGAACTGATGGAGACATGATTTATAGGTGGCTCGCAAAAAAAGTTCAAGTACTCCTGCAATTAGATAACAAGAATCACTTAAGAGACCCTACTACATAACATTAACAGTTTATGGTATATGGATGGATATAGTCTAACAAAAGAAATTTTGATCTTAGATATTTCAGGGGCTTTCCCCTTGATTGCATGGTCAAGCAGACTGACCCAGTTTTCAAACCTATCAGGTGTGATCAAACGTAAAATGGTGACTGAAACACCTACCAATGCTGCTGTTACTCCGATAGCAATCTGCAGACGAGTCCTCCAGCTCAAGGGAGTCTTAAGAGGGTCTGTCCAAGAGCTACTCTGTCAATCAACTAAAACGAAACCAAGAGTTCCAAAATAATAGTACTAGTTTTGCTTCGAAGGTACCATTTAGATGCTCCTTTAGGCTCCCATGCTCTGGGTACTCAAAAACAAGAAACCTAATAACAATCAAATTAGGAACAAAAAAGGTTATTAATAATGATGTCATTTTCAATCTGGAAAGACACAAACAAACATGGAGAAAAGACATTTTGCCATAAAACCACTAGGATACATCTTCTAGTGAAAAAAATTTGAGTCTAGAACTTCAGACCTTTGGCTTTTGCATTTAAGTTTTTTCAATTTGCAAAAAATCCTTGATGCTTGAATAATAATATTAATAGCAAGAAAAGCAAAGATAATATGACTTTACAGGAAAAGCTTAAACGTATATCAGCTTACGAACGTTGTACCTCTCCGGACCAGTGGCAAACCCTCTAAGTGAAACTAAATGTCGATGATGTAAGCGGCGCAGGAGCTTCACTTCCTGAAGAAAGGCATCCTTTCCTTCATGAAGAGCTGTCACTTCTTTTACCAAAGCAAGGAGGCCATCACGAAACTGAGCTTTGTAAACAGACCCTTGAGAGTAATTACTAATGATTCTGCGAAATCCACCAGTAGCCCTTTTTATATCCTCTAGAGAGAAACGCCTAACAAAAGGTAGTGGACCTGAAGAAATTGACCGTCACAACTCACACACAATAAGCAAGTCTTACAAAAATTAGTAATTCAGTATAATCACACAAATAAATTCACACAATTACTTCTTGTGGTGGATAAAATAGACTCTAAGAAAAAAAGTCTCCCAAGCAAGATTTAATTTACAATGTCTTCCAATTTCCATTACATTGTCATCCGAAATTAGGTCAAATCTTACGTCGACACCTACAGTGGCATTCTTAAGATCTGACGTAAAATACTATATCAATCCTAATTATCAATTCAACTCATAGTTCAGGAAGAATTAAAACAAAACATCCAATGAGTTATCAAGATCTAACACTAATAATTCAATAAAATGAATGAATTTCGAAATCAGATCTTCAGTAGCTACAGTCAACTAAATAATACCTGTGTCACCAACACAGTAACATTGATTAATACACGAAGAAGAAGGAGAGCAAGATGAAACAAGCTGATACATTCCCCTTTTCTGAAACAACTTCTGGAAAAAGGATTGTAGTTATCTTGTAGAACATGATGAGATGACCCATATAATATATCTCCATTGATTCCGCCAAAGTGCAAAGTTTGGTGGAGTAAAAATAAAGCAAGCCAGATAGAACTTCTGGTAAAGTAAGTAAAAAATAAAAATAATCAAATCAAGAGGTAAACGAACCGACCTTTTTTCATCTGCCACGTGGGTCGTCATTACTGGCTCAGACTTGATGTTTCTAATATGTTCACTCCATGGTACAAGTGGGTGGACAAATTTCACCATGGGGCATGGCAAATGACCAGCACCCCTATGGGGAATAGGCACGAACAGATCGAGTCGGCCGACGAGACTGTAGCGCGATAAAGACGCTTGACAGGCGTTTCAAGCATCAATAGTTGAATCTCATTTGACTATAAATATTGATAGATTTCTTCACCAAAAACCTCACAACTTTTCCTCTTCAAATGTTTTTCACGATTTCTTGGTTTTTCTCTCTAATTGATTTCTTTCCGAACATTTTGTCTCAAATATTCTTTGTCTATTTAAATTTTTAGCGATGAGTAATTTAAGGTGAAAAAAATATATCATCAAGCATTCCAAAGAGTGGATCAAATTTGACTTGGAATAAACGTGAGGAGTTTGAAAATAATAAATGATAAGCTGGCCCTGGTGCACTCTAGCGATCAAGAGAAAGTTCAATTCACCAAACTAAGATGTAGATGGTCTGAGTTCAATTTGGTATTCGGGTACCTTTTTGCGATTGTTCAAGACCGAGTCTCAATTTCGTAACGGTCTTTTTTATTTCATAAAACATATAAAATATGCATGTTAGCGAAATAAGGGTGTCTGGGTGAAAGAGCTTTTTATACCGCTATCATTAGAAAGTGAAAGCGGAGCCAACATATTCGAACCTTGACAATTATAATGATGTTAAAAGAGTGTTTGAGTTTTGGATGATAGGCCAATATTTTTCCCAAATGTCAGATCAGTGACAAAAATTGGTTTCCTCGTGTTAGAAGATTTACAGATAGATCCTACAAAATATGACAGGTGGTTTACAATTTAGTCGAACTGTACATAGCTCTAGGTGGATTTTTGGGCTCCAAAATCAAGCTTGAATGGTTTTGGGAGAATCTTGGAAGTAAAAGCCATAATTTATTTTCATCAATTTCGAAAAGAAGAGGGTACCAAGTACAATACCAACTTTTTCTTTCCTGAACATGTATGAATAAAAACTAATACATTCAACAAGTAGATAAACAATAAAGATCCTTGTATATGATTTTATTTTGCTAGAGGTAAATAAGTATTAAAGTTTTCTCTTAAGAAACTCTTAAGATGTAAAGGACATCAGCTAAGGGAATCAACCGCGTATACTTATGGTGGGTCTAGAGATGTAAAGAGCATGACTTAAGTCAAGTTCCAACGAGGATGAATTCGGTCTCAACTACATTCCAGACCAAATGATGATATGTAGGCTAGTATTGGTGATGGTTTAATACAGTGCGTGTTCAAAATGGACTAGTTCTCGGAGATTTTATCCATATTGCGGTTTTCCTTATTAACAAAATTCGGATGTCATATGTTATTTTCTTTTCCATATCAAATGTTTTATATTTATAATAAGAATATCACAAGTTGTATGTAATCAACCTAGATAGTCTTAGAGACCAATTGATTGTGATCTTATAAGACTTGTTCTTGTGGAATTCATATCTTGAAATACATATCAGAAGTCTTGTGCTTGTTAGAATTCTAATCTTTTAATCTTGATACATACTGAGTTGATTTTAAATGTTGATTTTTGAGATCGTCCAAGAGCTCTTGTACACAATCAGGTACGCAAACCTTTGGTCTGTCCATATTTATTGTAAAAGAAAACATAAACTCTATAGTTTAGATATCTATCTTGTAGAACCATAAAGTATGAGAGAATAGAATTTTAAGATTTTTATCTATCTTGTTGCTGATATATAGTCCGTGAATTACAATAACCAATAAGATCAAGATCCGGAAACAAGAACTATCATGTAAAAATTAGTTTGATCGACATTCATGAATCCCTAAGTGAATTCCTCTAAGTCATGTAACCTAATTTAGTTGCACTAAAAAACCTAGGTTTTAGAGGACAACGGCAGCTTAGCAACTAGGACACCAGAGTGTTATGGATTGAGAATTTCAGTTATAAGATTCCTTTATTTATACAGACTACATAGTAACTCGTGCTTCACAACTGGATTGTGTAGTCTAATTCAAGTTTGTTTAAAATATAGTAACCCATTGTTTGAAGCATTGAGCTAGCGCGCCAATGCTGAATTGTCATGACTCGACCAATTTCTGCGTCCGATGTTTTGTAGAAATATTTATGGGTAAACTGATACTCGAATTCAGGAAATAAAAAATATAGTAATCTGAAATTCATAAACACTGAAAATATGATCAAATATTAGCTTGCAAACTGTTTAGTTTTAACAAAATCTTCAACTCTTAAATGTTACACTCCAAATTCAAAGAAACAAATTACATACCATTACTTTAGTAATTCCAAAAATTGACGTTTAAGAAATTAGATATGAAACACTAGGTTTCACACAGTCCATAGTCGGCATCAGACATGATAAATATCGAAATCTCAGTGATTGTACAGTTCCATCCATACCTATTTTCCATCATAGTCTGGCGATAAATTCAGAACATCCTCTTCTAGTTTGATTACTACAATATCATACACAAAAGAGTAATGAACAGAAGTATATTAGCACTATTAACTACTATCACGCATACCAAAGTGCAAACAGTAATGGATCAGGAATTGTACCACTGCTTGATGGTTGTCATTGCCTATCCTCGTTTGTGATTCAAGAAGTCCTTTCGGCCGAAACAAAAATAACAAAACTAAATAAGCATAACAGGAAATGATATGCATTCAACCAACGTATTTCACGGTGTGAAGAGTACAAAAATATTGCGGTCCCATATATCATCTCTATGCATCAGGTAACAAATGAATAACATGAATTTTAAGTTACCTAAATGATTAACCTGCTCGCAAGGGTATTTTAAGAGGGATTGTCTTAGAAGCACAATTCGGCATTAGCAAAGATTCTAGGCTTCAGAAAACTATTATCCAACTGCAGACCTTTCCTTCAGGCTTCGACTTCTTTTCTTCTTCGTGAGAGTCTTTGACAGTTGTTTCTAATGAATTGTAATGGCAGAGATGTTTGTATTAGACCTATCCGCCTCTAGGGATTCCTTTACTGCATCCACATTCGCTCCCCTTGTCTCATGTTCCTTGGAACACACCTGTAATTACTCAAATAACGATCCCCATCAGATATCTCTACTAATAATGTCTTACACTCTGACTGTCTGTCATTTTTATCTTGCATATATTTAACATTTCTATGAATAATAATAATATCAGAGAATAATTATATATAAGAAAAAGACTAATGAAGACTCCATTAGGTGTACTAACTACCCACTTTCTTGCATATAATTTTCACATTAGAGACCATGTATATGTGTCGTCATCAATATTACAGTAAAAAGAAAAATTTAGTTAAAAGCGAGAAAACCAACTCACAGAACTGATAAATAAAGATTAGTACATGGTACCATCGCTGCTCACAATATAATCCCCCGCCGTATAGAGACCAATGAAAGTATCCAGAACTTTCACTTTAATGAACATACCTAACATCGTCTCCCAGTTCAATAGACATGCATAATCACCTTAATAAGCACTACATGAGAATACTGTAATCGGGTGGAGGCATATTTAAATGCAAAGTTAAGTTCAGTTTGTACTATCATCCTTCCTAGAAACCAATGTACGGTATGAGTTCATATGCTCATTGAATTGTGCTTCAAGTTCCCTTGTTTATATTCAATAATAAACAATTCAAACACAATTTCTTTATATTCCAATTCAAAATATATACTAATAACATTAGCTCCAAACGAAGAACTAAAACTCACCTTATAACCAATTCATGGGCAAACTAACAATGATAATTTCCTGACAATCTAAACAGTGTAAAATATTTACCAATTGATTTCTCCTGTACATGTTTCAAGCAAGATATCCTTCCTTAACCGTCGATTTTTTCATGAGTACGAATTTTCTGATGTCTTTCTACAGCCAACATATCTTTCCTTAACTCTCTGTCTTTCCTGGCCTTTTCGTTTATGAAGTCATCTAAGTCCTTCAAAATATAACTCGAAACCAATCAAAAAATTGATGCATAGCAATCGATTTCACCACATGACTACAAATAGGCTATTAAAGGGGAACAATGCTGAATCGTCATCTGTGATGCCTTCTTGAAACCCATAATCAATGTTTCATTTTGTTGGTTAATTCTGCGAATCAGAAGATTGTGAGAGGAAAAAAACAAACTTTTAAACAATTCAAAGGGAAAAAACAGATTCAATTAACCTCCTCACAAATTCTCCAATAACCCTGTCTCAAACCAAACAGATCTCCTTAACATGTTTGTTTAGGCAAAGTTGATACCTATTCCCTTAGGGCATGTCGGTAATGTTAGTAAATCTGTATTGGAAAGAAAAATAAAATTAAACAACTTGATACATCTCTACAGAGAACTTGAAAATGAAGGTCAACTTTATGAGTAGATTACCTTCAAAGCTCTATATGATGAGATGGTGTTTGATCTGCTTATCTACATGTTACCGAAAATCTTGAAATACACATTTCTGATCAGTCCTAATGAAATTGATTTACGGAGATTCGTGAATGAAGAATATAGTTGGAGTAGTTGTGAATGAGAGGGGAATAAAAGTGGGGGGTTTTATTAGGTCGTGGACGAAAACGGAAGTGGGGGTGTAAGTTGGGTGTTAACATAATCTTTTAATTGATTGGCGTAGGGCCAGAGTGAAGGAGAGAGCTCTACTTGTGAATACTCTCTCCAGAGTTGTCCACATCAGATTTTGGTGGGGCCAGAATAAATGAGAATTAAGCATTGAGTTTCAATTATCATCTTGTTAGATTATCAAGGCTTAGGGATTCTCATAATTGTTAGAGCATTGATCGGTTGAACCCACCAAGCGTTGGTATGTCAAGTTTGGTTGTCATATTTTAGTAAACCAAAACTCATTTAAAGAGTCTTTTGATTATACGCTAGAGACAACTTCATATAGGTTAGCTAGAAAGTTACTAGGATATGAGACTTACAAGTATTACATGAAGAATTGAAGAATGTGAAGAAGTAAAGAGCTACAACGACGACATCATCCTTCCTCTTGAGGTTAGTAATATTTGACTCGAACTGTTTCATTCCTAAAGCATCTTTCAAGTCGTGCATATTGAAACCATAACTGCGAAGCTGTGAATGATTATACTCTAGTTAGACATGGTATTAAGGAATTCCAATACGATGTATAACGTCTATCTTTTGAACTTCGTATATAAGACATCGACATAATCGTATGAATGCTATTATAATTATGTATGAGTATGGGTGAAGATTTCGTCCTAGGAAACAATGTTTTACATTCATTTAAAGGAAGTACAATTCATAAAATTGTTTTGTGAATCGAAAGGGAAATCGCTAGGCTTATTGGTATTGTTATTCATTGCAAATCTTTGGATTACCAATATGTGTGTTTAGTATAACCACTCATAACTTGTTTATGTATCTTGGTAAAACTATTCACAATGCCTGACTTTTGTATTGGTATGACTTTTATTAATGAAACTGATCTTAAGTAATCACCTGAGATGGTATGGTCGATATTTTGTAATTGGTATGACCAACTCTAGACATTGGGTAACCGATCCTAATAAGAGGTGCAACCGATCACAAGTATGTGGAATCGATCCTTGTAAGAGGTACAACAAGTCTTAGTAATTGGTAACTGATCATATGACTTGTGCAACCGATCACAAGTAAATACCATAATAATGTGGTAACTGATCCCATTACCTAGTCAACCAATTTTGTGAAAGCTAGTGTGACCGATCCTAGTACCCACATGGAGGTAGAACCGAAGGTTTGTGGTTTTGGTAGAACCATGAAACCCATTAATGATGATTTGATAGGATAATCAATTACATAGTTCTTGGAAGTCAGATGAACCAATTCTAAACTTGTTTTGAAGTGTGGCAAGTCGGTTCCAAGATTGTAAATATGAAAAAGGATTTACAAAGTAAAGATGTCGACATACTTTGAACATGTGCAGTAATTCTTATCTTTTATTGTTCAAATATATTCCTTAATAACTAAAGGAGAATCCCGGATCGAAATAAATTGAGAATATTTTAATTAAGGTTTTTAGTTTTTATATGCTTTTAATTTCCAGCAATTAAATGCATATCTTTAGAAAATAAAATTGGTAATGTGTATTTACTAATTGGAGATTTTCTACTGAGATTTCGGTCAATATTTGGACAGTGCATTTCCAGGAATTATGGAAACCAATTTTGGCTTTATTGCATATCTTTGAGAATATTCGGTTTTGGAAATCCCTTGGTGTCCAAACTTCCTTGGTCTATAAATATTGAAGTTTGCATTTCGATCAAACTAATCCTCAGAGCCAGCAAAACTACCTAGTTGTATTATTACTGGTGGAGCCGACTATTCGGAGAGGAAAGTACCTAATTAGGCGAAATCTCTTACGGCCGCTCGTTTTAAAGACTTCTTTGGGATTGAGAAGATCTATGAGTACCGTTGGTGGGAAACTAGATAATTGTAATTTATTATTAGTTTTCGATTGATTTGATTGACTAACGGTTGTTGAACTTTGAATTCACCTAGTTTGTTTATGCTTGAGAATCTTCTCTTCTGATACAAGATTCACTCAAACTAGATCGAAGTATCGACGGGGATCTTTAGAAATTTTTTAGATCTAAAGACGTCTTGTGATAATCCATCATTAATAGACTCCGTTCCATGTGTGATTGATCACAAGATATTCAAGGTGTTTGTGTGCAGGTATTTATTGAATATCTAAGAAGATTTGAAGACAAAGAAGATTTCTTATTTGAGTTCATAATCTTTGGTGCGCACAAAACTTGATCGGCTGAGGATCCAACTATAATCGGTTTATCTGTTGATAGATTGGATTGATTAGTTGCGTAGACCAACATCAATACATTTCTTTATGATTAATAGTATCGATTGCATAGTCTAAACAATTACTTTGGTAGTTGTTGAACAGATTGATCTAAGAACCCGACAAATGAGTTTATTGGGATAAACGGAAGAGCCTTTTGTAAAACTCATATCACGTTGTTTGAAAAGAGTTGTTACCGAACAGATTTGTTGTTCCTTTACTGTTTGGAATACGAACCAAAGGAATTGTTCCAAGTGCGTGACTTATTACAAGTTGGAGGTGTGGGGATACTGAGGGAACTAGGTGAACTATAGGTTTAGTTGCTTGGTCTCAACTATACGAAGTTGGTTTAGATTTTGTATAGCGGATTAATTTCGAGAGTATTCAATTCTGGACAAGGTCCTGGGGTTTTTCTGCATTTGCAGTTTCCTTGTTAACAAATTCTTGCTGTGTCTTTTACTTTTCTATTTCCGCAATTATAATTATTTTTATTATAATTAAAAGTAAAATACACAAACGATAATTCCTAATTACTTGATAGCAATCCTATAGTGTTTGGTTAAGTCTGAACCTATTATTAAGTAATCATACTTCGTTGTTGTATTGTCTCGATCTTGTATCCATAGTCAATCACGAAAGTTATCTTGTTGTCGTATTGTCTCGATCTCGTATCCATAGACGATCACACGATGTGTGAACCGATTCGTTGTATTGTCTCGACTCAGTCCATAGACAATCACTTTCGGAGAAAGGACTTATAGGTGGAAAAGTTTTAGATTGAAGTATATTTCGGTACCCTCGTCTTTTCAATAATTCATCTATACAACTTCTCTAGTTAGATGATTCCAGGTTAGGAATTCATGTAGGCATGTGAGAATTTGTTCTTCTATCACAGAGAGGAATTTACACCCATGGTCTAGTTGGTTACAGAACTGTGCACAATAAATGGTTCACAAGGAACAAATAAGTTCGTGAACGTTCAGGCAAAAATGGTGTTCAAGACCACTCAAGACTGAACAATAATCCACAAGACAATAAGATTTTGTGAATAATGGTGCCTTAGAAGTGTTTATGAGAGATTAAGAAAAAGTACAAGGACGCTTTAATAATTGGTGTCCAAAAGCAGAAAGGCTCCTTTTCAAATATTGTCATTTTTCCTTTTACAAACACTGTGGAATTACGTAAAGGTTGACGTGGTATGCATACCCCTGCGCAGTTTGTGTACTTTTTCATTGTAATTTTTTTTGAACTTTGTATTAAAAGAAAAGGTATGAAAACTAAGTATGCGTATCCTTAGTATTTCATGTACTTTTTTGGCCTTCATGAAAAGTTATAGAATTACACATATGGTATGTATACCCCAAGAAGTTCGTAAACTTTAGTCTCTCATATATATGTTCAAAAACTGTTAGAGCATTGCTCGATCGAATTCACAAGTGTTGCTATCTTAAGCTTGTTGTCAAATTTAGTTGTCAAAACTATATCTTAATTTCTAGTCAAAAAATTGGTCAAGTCTCAGATTAGGATAGAAGTGTGTAGTTGAGATTCGGATATCACTGCGTTCTACCGTTTGAAGGCGAAGATCAACAGGAGCTCTGGAGAACTTCTTCAACAAAGGTAAGTGAATATTGAACCACCTATTTCTCAAGTTTTCACCTTTCTATCTATGAGACATTGTCGCATGACTAAATTCGACAGTACATGCATAACAGAAATTTCGAGTCAAGTTTATCTAGAATATCGTTCTCGAAATATGCTAAGCTTAAGAACATTTGTTCATACTTGATGAATTTGGTTACGAGCAATTTATTTTTTATGACCTAAATTGTGATTCAATATTTGATCATTCCAAAATATCTTGGAACAATGATATGTGTCATTAATGTTATTCGGGAATGTTTCATATTGATTATTAGAGAGATATAAAACTAATGTAAATCTGGATACATGACAGTATGCATACCAGTTCACATACTGGGAGAACTGTTATAAGTCTAGAGTTGCAGTACATGTACCCAGTACATGTACCTGCGATAGTTTGGCAGCGACTTTTGGGACACGTACTATGACAAGAATATTCACAAACAAGTATAGTACACGTACCCGATACACGTGCTTACCATGTCGAATATTTTTCAGATGCATCAGAATTATTTCTATGAGACGATCAACATTTTAATAACTATCTAAGAACACATATAGACATGATTGATCACATTTGTGACCCGAGATAAGTCTTAAAATGTTATATGAAAATGGTTAAGCTTTTTGTTCAATTAGCTAGTTTCGGCTAACTTTTATGAACCAAACATTGTACACGGTTCGGTTACGGTTCATCCTAACCAGAGTGTATGTTAATATTCTATTATGTTAATCTCAAGTCAAATTTTTTATCTAACAGTGATTATTGATTGCTTGATTCCAAAGCTACCTTAGCTTAAATCTAAAGCAACCTTGATCTTGAAAGTCTATAAAAGGGGAACCTTGGATCTTTGAATCCCTAACTTTATTCTTGTGTGTCCTAATTGTAAACTAGATTCGTCCTCTCCTTAAAATCCTTATAGGGTTTAGCGACTAAAAAAGACTGCACCGAGGGATTCGTGAAGCCAGGTCCAACTAACATTATCTTGACATAATTCGCATATCCTGATCTTATTTTGATTGTCGTGTCATTATCCAACAAACAAGATAAATATAAATCAAAAAGTTTCTTCATCTCAGACTTTGTGATTCTACAAGTTTATACTTGTGAGGTGAATAATAAACTAGGTTTCTCTTTGGGAGTCATAAGACCGGATTTTGAGGTTTGCTAGACTTTGTCTATCGCAATCGATTTACTATCTCACTCTGATCTTTGATTAGAATGGAAATCACATATAGGCTTATCTGTGAGAGTCAGATTGGTTTAAAGTCTTCAATTAAGTTGAAGCAACTCTTAGGATGAAAACGACGTCATCTAAGAGAATCAATTGTGCGGAGTCATGCTTGGATTCAAGAGGCGTGAGGAGCGCGATTGTAACTGAATTTTTGTGACACTGTAATTTGGTCCCAACTACATTCTAATCCGAAGTTTTGATAGTAGGCTAGTGTCTGTAGCGGCTTAATACAGTTTGGTGTTCAAGTCTGGACTCGGTCCCGGGGTTTTTCTGCATTTGCAGTTTTCTCGTTAACAAAATTTCTGGTGTCTGTGTTATTTATTTTTCGCATTATATCGTTTATCTTTACAATTGAAATATCACAGGTTGTACGTTAAAATCAATTCAAGTAGATAAATCCATCGCAATTGACAAAGGGGATATTGTTAGAGCATTGATCGGTCAAACTCACAAGTGTTAATATCAATCTTGTCGTCCAATTTAGTTGTCAAAACTATATCTTGATTTCAAGTTTACATTTTGTCAAGTCCCGAATTAGGATATATGTGTGTAGTTGAGATTCGTATATCACTGCGTTCTACCTTTTGAAGGCGAAGATCAACAGGAGGTCTGGAGAACTTCTTCAACAAAGGTAAGTGAAGACTGAACCACATATTTCTCAAGTTTTCACCTTTCTATCTATGAGACATTGTCTCATGACCAAATTAGATAGTACGTGCATAATAGAAATTTCGAGTTAAGTTTATCTTGAAATATGCTAAGATTAAGAACATTAGTTCATAGTTGATGAATTTGGTTAAGAAAAATTTATTATTTATGACCTAAATTGTGATTCAATATTTAATCATTCGAAAATCTCATGGAACAGTGATATGTGTCATTGATGTTATTCGTGAATGTTTCATATTGATTATTAGAGAGATATAGAACTACTATAAATCTGGATACATGACAGTATGCATACCAGTTCACATACTGGGAGAACTGCTTTAAGTCTAGAGCCGCAGTACATGTACCCAGTACACGTACCTGCGTATGTAGCTATAGTTCGGCAACCAATTTTTGGTATGCATACCTGGTATCTATACCATAAAAAGTATATGAACTCGTGAACCAGGAAAGGTACGCATACCTAGTATGGAAACCGGATAAAATATGTTGGTTTCAAAACCGGAAAGGTACACATACCCGGTACGTATACCATAAAAGATCTGTGAGTTCCTGAACTTGTTTTTGTCTTAAGGGTACACATACCCTGTATACGTACTATGACAAGAATATTCACGAACAGGTATAGTACACGTACTTACCCTGTCGAATATTTTTAGATGCATCAGAATTATTTCTATGAGATAATCAACATTTTAATAACTATGTAAGAACACATATAGACATGATTGATCACATTTGTGACTCAAGATAAGTCTTAAAATGTTATATGAAAATGGTTAAGCTTATTGTTCAATTGGCTAGTTTCGGCTAACTTTTATGAAACAGGCATTATACACGGTTCGGTTACGGTTCATCCTAACCAGAGTGTATATTAATATTCTGTTATGTTAATCTCAAGTCAATTTTTTCATCTAACGGTGATTATTGATT
Organism: Papaver somniferum; assembly: GCF_003573695.1. NCBI lineage: Eukaryota > Viridiplantae > Streptophyta > Magnoliopsida > Ranunculales > Papaveraceae > Papaver > Papaver somniferum. The sequence goes on from NC_039368.1 coordinate 105,708,663, forward strand.
GCTTGATTCCAAAGCTACCTTAGCTTAAATCTAAAACAACCTTGATATTGAAAGTCTATAAAAGAAGGACCTCAAACAACTTGGATCTTTGAATCCCTGACACTACTTTTGTGTGTCATAATTCTAAACTAGAGTCGTCCTCTCCTTCTTCTAGGGTTTAATTACTAAAAAATACTTCACCTAGGAATTCGTGAATCCAGGTCCAACTATCATTATCTTGATAGTTTGTGTATCCTGATCTTGTTTTGAATGTCGAGTTTTGCTCCAACAAACAAGATAGATAGAAATCACAAAGTTTCTTCGTCTTAGACTTTGTGATTCCACAAGTTTATACTTGTGAGGTGAATAACAATCTAGGCTGCTCTTAAGGAGTCATAAGACCTATGTTGTAAAAGGCGAGCGTCGGGCTGGCGCCTGGAAAAAAAAGGCGCCCAGGCGCCAAAGTAAGCATGTAAGTGCATTTTTCCAATTTTTCCACGGCGCGTAGGCGCCAAAGGCGCTAGGTTTGGCACCTCGCCTTGCCTAGCGCCTTTTACAATATATCATAAGACCGGATTTTGAGGTTTGCTAGAATTTTTCTATGGCAATCGATTTCATACCTCACCTTATTCTTTGGTCAGAACGGAAATCACATATAGGCTTATCTATGGGAAGCAGATTGGTTTAAAGTCTTCAATTAAGTTGAATAAACTCTTAGGATGTAAAGGACGTTAACAAAGGAAATCAATTCCGCGGAGTCCTGCTGGGATTCAAGAGGCGTAAGGAGCGCGACTGTAACTGAATTCTCGTGACGCTTTAATTCGGTATCAACTACATTCTAATCAGAAATTTTGATAGTAGGCTAGTGTCTGTAGCGGTTTAATACAGTTTGATGTTCAAGTCTCGACTAGGTCCCGGGGTTTTTCTGCATTTGCGGTTTCCTCGTAAACAAAATTTCTGGTGTCTGTATTATTTCTTTTCTGCATTATGTTGTTTATCTTTATAATTGAAATATCACAGGTTGTATGTTAAAATCAATTCAAGTAGATAAGTCAATCGCAATTGTTGGATACGACTTGATTGATTCTTGGATATTGATCTTCGGAATCGTCCAAGTACTCTCACGATATAATCAGGTTCACGGACTAGCCTCTGTAACTGTTAGAGAATTGCTCGGTCGAACTCACAAGTTTTGATATCTCAAGCTTGTTGTCAAAACTATATATTGATTTCTAATCTACAATTAGTTAAGTCTCGGATTAGGATCAGGGACGGAGCTAGAACTTTTGGTTAGGGGGAACAAATTAATAGACCAAAATTCATTATGTCGTATATGCAGCCGGAGGTCGCAAATATTTTTTACCTTTCATTAAGGATTATGATCATATTGAAATTCTTGTCAAATCGTGACATAGTTTGATTTTAGAATTGTAAATATATGAGTTCGCAAAAACACCATGACTAGAAAGTGTAGAAGTAATGCTACCGAATGGTTTGACTGTTTCAAAATTATATGATCATTTTTTGAATCAATTTACTACGAACTCTTATATTAGCACATTTCCTACTTGATCATTGAACTTCATCAATTATCATATACTCTATTAATTTGCCACAACATCATATCAATTATCCATTTCTTTTTTACTACAGAGAAAATTGTCGCCAGTTAATTAGTGGAGGATCTTTTTCACCGATTTTCTAACTTCAGCCCATGAATTTGTTCCGTTGTATGCTAAAATCACTGAACTACTAACTCTATATAGATAGTACCACAAAATCTAGCGGGGACTAGACCCTTAAAAACTCCATCCCTAATTATGATAGAAGTGTAGTTGAGAAACGGACATCACGGCAGTCATCATTGCGTTCTATCGTTTGAAGGTGAAGATCAACCAAAGATTTTGGAGAACTTCTTGAACAAAAGGTAAGTGAAGACTGAACCACCTATTTCTCAATTTATATTCATCTTTCTATCTATGAGATGATATCGCATAACTAATTAGAATATCATAAGCATATCAAGAATTTCGAGTCAAGATTCATCTTGTAAATAGTTTTCTAAATATGACTAAGCTTAATGAACATTCATACTTGATGAATTTCGGTTAAGAATAATTTATTGTTCGCTATCGAAATCATGATTCAAGTTTTATCATTCAAAAATAGCCTGGAACAGTGATATGTGTCATTGATGTTATTCGGGAATGTTTCAAATCGATGTAGAGAGAAATATAAAACTATTGTAGATTCAGATATAATACATCGTACATACCAGTCTTCTAAATAAGGAAAATTGTTATAAGTCTGAAGACATAATGCATATACTCAATACACGAAACATAGTAGCTATATGTCGACAAACAGAATTTTGGTACGCATATTCTTATGCATAGATTTAAAATTCTAAGAACTCGTGAATCCATAAGGGTACGCGTACTAGAAAAGAATCGTGGGTTACAAAATCGGTTTGGTATCCACACTGGTACAGTACCAGAAAAGTTCTGTGGACTCCGGAACGTGGCTATGTTTAAATGGTATCCATACCAGTAAACGCACCACAAAAGTTCTGTGGACTCCGGAGCTCGTTATGTTTAATGGTATCCATACTAGTACGCATACTGAAAATTTTCTGCGAAATCCGGAACTTGGTTATATCTTAAGTTTTACATACTGGTACACGTACCGCAACATAATTGTTCATGAACAGGTCAAGTAATAGTACCTTGTACACATACTTACCATGTCGATTAAATTCAGATGCATATAAATTATTTCTTCGAGATAATTTGCATTTGAAAAATCTTTAAAAACACCATATATATATTTGATCACTTGATTGTGTTTCGAGTTAAATCTTAAGTGTTTATGGTTAAATCTTAAGTGTTTCGAGTTAAAACTTAAGTGTTTATGAATAATCTCAAGCTTATAGTTCAGTTGGCTACCTTCGGCTAACCATTTATGAGCGTGGTCTTATACACGGTTCGGTTACTGTTCATCTTAACCATTTGAGTATATATCTTGTTATGTAAATCAGATTCAAAGATTCATCTAACGGTGGTGTTGATGGTGGTTTTTAGTTCAAGGCTAAAACCGTAAAACTCCATATTTATGAGCCTTCATTCTGCAAGGAAGTAGAGACATTAAAAGCCAATGAGTGCCTATGCCTCCCTGCTTACATATGTACATCTATATTTATGAACTTTGCCTGGCCAAATTCAGAATATAGATGTATGACTATAAGATTTGCATTTACTGAGTAATTCAGTATCTACACGTATGAAATTTATTAGAATAATATTGGTGCATGTTGCAATAGTCTCAGGTATTCTTTAAATTTTATTATATTAAAATTGAGCTCCTAGTTGCATTATCCACTAATGCGGAGCCTGCTGAGCATCTATTTTATGTTGTGTTCCCAGCTGAACTCTTAGTACAAACATGACATGACGATTAATGAACTCTTAGCTGAGTAGCATGGATCTCTCGAAGTGTCTGAATTAAATATGCATGAAGGTACCTGATCAGAAGCACGCAAGCTGTGCCAATAAGACCAGAGCTGCGCTACTCGCAAGTGTAAAAATTAGTAATTTTGTATTAACGTACAAAATTCACCTAAATTGATTAATTTTGTGTCAATTCACAAAATTCAAAATTTTAACCTAATTTTATGTCAACTTACAAAAAATTAGATTTTTTGCCCTAAAATGGAGCAAGTACGCTATTGGTCAAGACTAAACCTAAGCAAGCTAGAAATTGGCCCATCATAAAGCCAGCATGAGTAAAATCCTAGCAGAAGTTATAAAAAATAAATAAATCGCAAACCGTGACTGATTAGGTCAGAACGGATGGGGCACGACCGTGCCACTTGGCCGGAAGGTTTTCCCTATCTCACACCCCCATGGCCGCCCGACCTTGCTCCATATTGACCTCCAAGTGCCCCTCTTTTCTATCGGCCAATATCGTCACACCTAGCCTACAACATTCGTTTTAAATTGGTAGACAAAGAATGCTGATCGAGCTGCTTATATTCCTTAAGAAATAGATCTTGGCCGCTCAAGCCAGTCGCAGATTGATCAAGACCACACAACTTGTCTGGCTCAATTAGCTAACCTAAACCCTTACATGCTCGGTAAACAAGGTGTCGTTGATGACCGGTCACCCATCTATTGTCTCGACCAATAAGATCGCTCCTAGCCTACCTGCTCCGCTCCAAATCGTTGGCCAAAGAATAGTTAAGCTGCTTCTTTATATATAGAATTAAATCTAGGTCATCCAAGTCGTTCGCAGAACGATCACGACCATACGACTTGGACGGTCGACTTAACAATCTTGGATCCTTCCTGGCATGATCGAGAAGGCTCTATGATGATCACCTAGCACCCTCCTACCATTTCAGCCAATCAGAATGCCCGCAGCCTACATGCTCGGCTTTGAATCACCAACCAAAGTAGGTTGGTCGAGTGGCTAGTAAGGGTCTCAAATAGATCAACGACGACACTTAAATGTCGCAGTTCAATCCCAGTCGTCCAACTTATCTGGCAAATTTGTCCGGCCTAGATTAAAATTTATGCGACCAATGAGGTGACGTGATTGCTACCAGCTGTCCTTATTCTCAATGGACCAATCACGTAGTCCGTGGATTACATGCACAAACACCAATGGTCGACAAAAGAGAGGGTGGTCACCTCACCTTTAAAGCTATGGAATCTGCAACAAATTCAAGATGCTCAGAACAAATGATATTTTACATGCATCGAAAACCGTCTGAGATGCTTGCTTAATAAACGATACTCTACATGTATCGAATATTTCATTTAATTAACCTAAAGCACCATGTGTTATTTTTTGAATAATATTCACGGAAAGCTCCATTCTTACGATTTGACTTGCCACTTATGACCATCCGCTGCCTAGTTTGTGCGTGATTGGTCAAAATATTTCTCTACATAGAGATTTTACACACAACACCCACAATACATGTTATTGGAGGAATGGTCATGTATTCATTCTTCCAGTTTCCATGACCACTTATCATATGTCATGATGGTGGGCCCACTCAACAACTACCATTAGTCATGATACAACTTGCTCCATATCATATGTACTTTACCATACATGTAGGCCTAGTTGTGCAAACATGCTTTAGCCTTATAAGAACGGCTTAGTTATGAAAATCACGACTAAGAGCCACTCTCTACCAAAAAATACTCGAGACATCAAATATGTCATAATTTGGGGATGTTCATCGGGGTATTGGTATGGCGGTTTACAGCACGCGGTGTGCAACACACCCATTACAAGAAAGTTTCGGGAAAGACGGACAGTTGACAAAAGTAGAGGAGTAGTGGATGTAAAACCGACCAGTCTTCCCTTCACAATAAGAACATGGTTCTCGTCACTTTTACACGATCTCCAACTCTTCACTACTCAACTACCTCCACTTCATACGAGATCAGGGTGTTCGACTATGACTTGGTATAAATAGATTTTTAATCTATTCAAATAATTAACACAAATTTCTAGAGAACACAAAGAACTTACAACTTATATTTTTTACAAGCAAGTTCTATCTTCTGAGATAAGTCATAAACAATCACATCTTACGGAGCCTGTCTCTCTGATCTCAATACCTTCTCTGCTTCCCTCCCTAAGATCAACCCTTCTCCTTCATTTTATGACCGAAGCAAGACTGAAACGGTCATTTTTTGGTTTAGTCCATAATTATACAGATTGATATCTCGAATCTAAAGTAATCATATGCAGTACATTTGTTTAGGGTTTAGACTCATTTCTCATCAACGTATCCACTTTTACTCTTTTCTCCAGAATCAGTTTTTACCCTACTACAAATTGGTGCCCATAGTGGGAGATTAATCTCTCGGTTGCAACATCAATTTTTCAATTTTCATTCTCAATTTTCTCAATTTAAAAATGGTGGATCTTAGGTCTGGATCTATAACTAATCCTAATGCTAATACCAGTGATGCTTCTGGTGCCACTCCTCCTGGAGTTAACACCAATGTTACCAATGCATCACCAACTGAAAATATGGGTACTACGAACACTCTTCCGGAACCACATCTCTTGCCACAAACACCATCGGAACCACTAACGCTTCTTTAGGTGTGACACCTCCTGTCACCAATACAAGAACTACCACCACCTCTGTCTCCGGTCGAAGCACTGGAGGATCTCGAGGAAATCATCCTACTCTTACTATGGATAATTTAATGGAGAGACATGAAGTTCTTTCTAAGCCTCAACAATACATGTCTACAACACAAAAAGAGGTACTCACTTTTCTTAAGACACTGACATAGCGTCTATCACCAGAGAAACATTAACATCAGACGGATCAGGCAAGGAATTCTTTCATGACTCCTAGTGCAAACACTTCAATAGAGCGTGCCTTTATAGACGAAGAGGCTCGTGTCGTATGTGAATGCCCATCTGGAAGGAATCATCAATCCAATTTTATCACACGGGAAGATATGGAATGAATCCTCCAGAATCGAGGAAAAGAAGGTTCAGCCATTGTTCCTCGGCATCAGCCTTCATACCCTCATGAAGTGCAAAAAGTTTCTATTTTGAGAGAATATTCCTATCCTCAATTTTCACTTTATAATAGCACAGAAAACACTCGTGAGCATATTTACCATTTTCTAGAATCATTAGGAGAACATGGATACAACCATTTCTCTGTATGAAGGAATTCTCAAAATCACTTACTCGATGAGCTTATACGTGGTACAACAACATCGCTCCAAACAACATAGATAATTGGTGTGAGATGGTTAACGCTTCTACAAGAAATGTTTCTTCGTGTCTGAGAAAATCACTCTATCGGACCTGGGAAGGATGTTTCATCGAAACAACGAGCATCCTAACGATCATGTCAAGAGATTCAAAATTCAAACACTAGATTGTTATGACCCAAATGTGACTGAACAACAAATGGTGGAATGATGCATCAATAGGATGGTGCATATCTATCATGCTTTACTGGGGAACCTATTCTTCTAGACATTTTCTGAACTTTATGAAGCCGCTAAACGTTCAGTTACAATAGCGTCGGCTCTGCTGGAGAGAACTATGCCTGCCAGAAATGAAGAGGCACGTGAGACTCGAAGTTGTAAACGTCTTATCAACAAGCAATATAATTTTCAACCCTCGGTAAGCGTGGTGCGCGAAGGAGGAAAGAGGAAATCTCCAACTACAGAGAAACAACCCAAACATGCAGAACCAACACCGACTCGACAACCTCGAAAGGCTAATAAAGAAGTTATAGTTAACCTTCCGGCTCGACTTAAGAAACGGGAGAAGCTGCAACTGCTCCAGACTTACAATTTCCAATAGAAGAGGTGGTTGAACTCTTAGAGGCATGGATACAAGATGGTACTATCAAGCTACCTCCTATCATATGTCCTCTAACTGAAAGAGAAATGGAAGATCCCAAATATTATCGTTCCCATAGGTTTGTCAATCATCCAACCAGTGACTGCAATAGATTGAAGCGCATCTTTAAGGAGAAGGTTGACTTAGGAGAACTCCAACTAGGTATTAAAGGAGTACACATAGACCCTCTGAAAAAGCGGGGGTACAACAACCACACCTAATATTTCGTTTTGCAATATGAATAGACAAACTCCAATATACTTTCAAGAGAATCAACTAGACGGTCACACTCAATCTAGAGAAAAGTATATCAAAGAGTTTTATATCTCTATCTCTCAATTCAATCTGCAATCAGCAAATAGGAATGTAAGAGAAGCAACTTAAATGGTACCAAAGACAAATTTTCAAGGATCAATGAATTTCAATCAACAACCAAAGGTTGGATTTCCCAATTGATCGATTCAACGCACAACCTGTGATATTTCAATTATATAGCAAAATATAATGCGCAAAAGAAATAACACATACACCAAAATTTTGTAAACGAGGAAAATCGCAAATGCAGAAAAACCCCGGGACCTAGTCCAGTTTTGAACACCACGTTGTATTAAGCCGCTACAGACACTAGCCTACAACCAATGAACTTCGGACTGGACTGTAGTTTAACCCTAATAAATCTCACACTGATTCAAGGTACAGTTGCGCTCCTTACGTCTCTGATCCCAACAGGATACTACGCACTTGATTCCTTTTGTTGATCTCACCCATAACCAAGAGTTGCTATGACCCAAAGTCGAAAACCTTATAAACAAATCTGTCTCACACAGAAAAGTCTATTGGAATAGATAAATATGTCTCCTAGAGAAATACCTATGAGTTTTTTTCCGTGATATTTTGATAAATCAAGGTGAACATGAACCAATTGATAACCCGGACTTATATTCCCGAAGAACAGCCTAGTATTATCAATTACCTCACGATAATCTTAATCGTAAGGTAGCGAAACAAGATATTGTGGAATCACAAACGATGAGATGAAGATGTTTGTGACTACTTTTTATCTTGTCTATCAGAGAATCAATCTCGAGAAAATCTTAGAGAAGATAGTACTCAATACGATAGAATGGGGCAAGATCATAACGCGTAACTACAGAGAAAATAGTTGGGTCTGGCTTCACAATACCAATGAAGTCTTCAAGTCGTTAACCTACAGGGTTTCGTAAAAAAACCTAAGGTTAAAGGAGAATCGACTCTAGCTTATGCAACTAGTATCACACATGAGGTGTGGGGATTAGGTTTCCCAGTTGCTAGAGTTCTTCTTTATATAGTTTTCAAATCAGGGTTTGCAATCAATATTACCTTGGTAACAAAGCATTCAATATTCACCGTTAGATGAAAACCTGATTAGATTCAAGCTAATATCTTTCAACCTCTAGATCGAACTTAGCTCGTTATACAAAAATGAAATGTACCTTCATTTAGGTTTAAGTAACCGTACACCATGTTGGCTCAACCGTAGTTAACCAAGGTTAGCCATATGAACACTCTTATATCAACCTTATTCATCTTAAACATAACTAGTTCAAATGACTCAAATGAAACTAGTTAAAGAGTTGTTCAATTGCTATATTCTCATTGAAGTATACAAGAACACAATTTAAGCAAAATCGGTTTGATTCACTCGAATCAATTCATGAACATTATAGAACTTTAACCAAAGAATGCATTCCTTAATATATAAATGTAGTTCATGAGCCAACCGATTTTAGAACTTTAACCACTCAAGTATGCATACGTGTACGCATACCTAAGCAGCCGGTCTGAGTTTGGATTCGCAAGTATGCGAACGGGTACGCATACCTAAGTACACTTCCAAAACAAAACAGAAATTCCCGGACCTATACCTTACGCAAGTACGGGTACCGGTATGTGTACTTGTTACATGGAATTTCACAACTTCAAGTACACATATGGGTATGCATACTTTAGTTCTGGTCATGGATCACATATATGCATGAATGCACACTATGTTTACATCCCAATGATGGTTAAGTATTCTAAACTCTATTTCAACCATTGAAACTTTCTTAGAGGATGACAATAGCCTTTTTCACATACTATTAGCATCAAAGAAATTTTAAAGTTACTTAAATAATCATAACGAAACATTCCAAGTTTACATCAAATGATTGTATCACACAAACCATGTAAGATGTTACTCGGCGATTTTCACATGATCATCTTTTGACTTTCGTCAAGAATATAAGATGACCTTGGTTGAAGCGAAAGCTTACCAACACATATTTCGAGAAATATGTAAGTGAGTTAAGCTCCGCTCGAAATCTCAAATGTGCATAATCGAATACTATATAGTAATACGACTTTTTCTCAATATAGGAGATATAGTAGAAATAGACTTTCAAAGTGATAGATGAGTTTTAGTCTCCACATACCTTTTGTTGGTGAAGTTCCACAAGATCTCCTTAGTATTTCTTCGTCTTCAATTGATGAATGTCGTGAAGTCTAATGCTCAACTACACAATCTATCCTAGTCCGAGACATCACTATAAGTAGACTAGATATCAAGACTTATAGTTTTGATCACTAACATTGACAAACAATCTTGAGATAGCAACGCTTGCGAGTTCGACCGAGCAGTTCTCTTACAATCTCCCCCGTTGTCAATTTTAGTGATATCAATACATATGGATTAGAAAATAAATAAACTTTATAGCTTCTCATCCAAATGCTTGATATCCTTGGTTCTTCAACATTACTCGAAATCTTCGTCACTTCCGAGTACTCCAATGATTCCAAATGTGTTCAATTCCACATCATCGTTATTGAAGATCCGTACCAATAACAATGAGAAAACAGTTGCACTCAATCATTGTTATACAATGTCATAGTATCATTACACAACATCAAAGTTCAATTGCATCACAACTTTGACAACAATACTATGGTGATATGTGTTAGTACCTACGGACCATTAGTCAGTGGGCTTGCTACTTCTTCCATCTTCAGAGGCTTTTCCAATTCAGTCTTTTATTTCCTTGTAACCTTTTTTGTTGGGCCAGATGTCATCTAGTGATTGCGCAGATTAGGTTACGAGATCAACACTTATTAATCATTGGATCACCAATAGGAAAGAGAGGAGATATTTAATGTGTGTGATTGAATATGTCTGAAAACTAAGAAATGAAAAATTGTTCTTGAGGCTTTATCCTTTGTGGAAGAGAAGGTTATTGTTGTTGTAGTGTCAATCCCTAGTCGATTCACTACATTTGGTATCAGACTCTTGATCCTGTGTACCTGAATCATGACAGGTAGCGATCAACCATCAACAGTAAAACAAGTTGTTGTTGTTCAACAACAGCATTCAGATCGTTTATCAGCTTTAGAAGATAAACTTCAGGGTTTAAATTCTACAATTGGTTCACTCAAAGAAACTATGGGAGCTCAATTTGCGGTTCTATGTAAACATCTAGGTATTCCTCCTACCACTGAGTCACCGGAGTCGAGTATTGCTCAACATCAATAACCGATTATTCATCTCTCTTCAGGTAATCTTATTCGTTATCCAAAAATCGACTTTCTTCGCTTTGATGGTACTATTCCTAGAGGCTGGATTAGGAAAAGTAATAGATTCTTTCAACTTAATTTTGTGGATGATTTAAAGCGTGTTGACCTAGCTTCGATTTATTTTGATGGAAAGTACGATTCATGGTTCTTAGATTATCAAGAGGGTAAAACATTTTTAGATTGGGATAAATTCGTTCATGATGTTTGTCTTCGTTTTGAGGATATTGCTTATGATAATTACATTGGTATCTTTAATAAATTAGCTCAGACTTCTAAAGTGGAAGAATATTTTGAACATTATGAATCTCTTAAAGTTGTTATGAAAGCTAAACATAAAGACCGCTCTGATAATTATTACACATTAAGTTTCATTAGTGGTCTCAAGGAAAAAATATGTAATCCAGTGTAGATGTTCAAACCCTCTAGTGATACTGATGTTTTTTATTTGGATCGGATGCAACAAACCTCTGTGGAATTTCAGAGCAAACGTTATAGATACCAGAAATCATTCATTCCTTCTCAGACTTTCTCTTCCTCACCTTCTACTTCTATACCACCACTTTCACCCTTAACAACCATACCTGCATCATCCTTTTCACCCTCTAAACCATTTGTCACACATCCTACTACTCCCACTAGAGTTGAACCTTCTACTTCACCTATAAGGAGGTTAACTCATGCTCAGATGAAAGTTAGAATAGATAAGAGGTTATGCTATAACTGCGATGAAATGTATAAACAGGGACACATGTGTAAGACTCAACAATTGTTCATGTTGGTAGCTTCTGCTGAAGAGTCTTCCCTATCAGTGGAGGAGACTGAAGAAGATGCTGGATCACCTACTCCTTCTATTGAATCTACCATGGAGATATCGCTTCATGCCTTGACTGGCTTAGTAGCTCAGAACACCATCAGAGTACCTGGTAATCTCAACAACAAAGATATTTTGGTGTTGGTGGATACTGGAAGCATACACAGCTTCGTGGATGCTAGACTCGCTGAGCAATTACATCTCCACATTCAACCCACTGGTCACATGCTCATCACAGTGGCAAATGAATATACTACTACAAGCTCCGGTGTATGTCCTCAATTATCTTGGTCCATGCAGAATTATGACTTTTTTGGGGACATCAGAGTTCTTCCTTTAGGCGGGTGCGATATGGTTTTAGTTGTCGATTGGTTGAAACAGTTAGGGGATGTTATGTTCAATCTCTCCGATCTTTGATTGACATTCGTACATCAAGGACAGAACATTACTCTACAAGGGTGTGCCACTACTCCTTCTTGTAGTATGATTAGTGGGTCTTCACTTCTCAAATTTCTTAAAAGCAAGACACCAACATTAATTGGGAATTTTTTTTCTCTAACTGCAATACCTGTTGCTCCCACTCCTCCTGTCATTACTTCAGTATTGCAGGAATATCAAGATGTGTTTGCAGAACCAAAAATTTTGCCACCTGCCAGAGCATTGGATCACCACATTCCTCTCAAGCCCAACACAACGCCTTCTTCTCAGCGACCTTACCGATGTCCCTATGTACAGAAAGTTGTGGTGGAAAAGTTAGTTCAAGAAATGCTAGAATCTGGTATTATTCAGCACAGTAATAGTCCATTTACAGCACCAATTTTGTTGGTCAAGAAGAAAGAATGGCGATTTTACGTAGACTACAGGAAGCTAAATGATTTTAAGATCTAAGATAAGTTTCCTATACCCTTAATTGACGATTTACTTGATGAGTTAAATGGGAAGAAATTTTTTTCTAGGATTGACCTCAAGTCTGGCTATCACCAAATACGTATGCATTTATCTGATATTTCTAAAACATCTTTTCACACACATCATGGTCATTATGAATTTTGAGTTATGTCCTTCGTCTTAACAAATGCGCCGGCTACTTTTCAAGCCCTCATGAATCAGATTTTTCATCCTTTTCTTCGAAAATTCATCATAGTCTTCTTCGATGACATACTATTTTATAGTGATTCTTTAGAGGAGCATATACTGCATTTATCTCAGACCCTATCATTATTAAGACAACATTCTTTGTTTTCCAATTGGGACAAGTGTTGCTTTGCTCAAAACCAGTTAGCTTACTTAGGACATCTCATTACTTCAGAGGGTGTTGCCGCAGATCCTGATAAGCTTGCAGCAATGGTAAATTGTCCACAACCCACTACAGTGAAGCAATTAAGAGGTTTTCTCGGGTTAACGGGTTACTATAGACGCTTCATCAAATCCTATGGCACTATTAGCAGACCTTTAACATATATGTTGAAGAAAGAGTCATTCATATGGTCTTCTGATGCAGTACAAATATTCAATGCTCTTAAACAAGCAATGCTGTCTGCACCTGTTCTAGCCTTGCCGGATTTTTCTCTACCTTTTGTTCTTGAAACTGATGCTTGCTCGAAAGGAATAAGAGATGCATTGATGCAACATGGTAAACCCATTGCTTTCTACAGCAAAAGACTAGGTCTTAGGGAACTTGCACTATCCACTTACGAAAAAGAACTAATGGCCATTGTTATGGCAGTTCAGAAGTGGAAGCATTACCTATCACACTGTCAGTTCATCATCAATACGGACCACCAAAGCTTGAAATTTTTTATGGAACAGAGAGTTACTTCTGTATTGCAGCACAAGTGGCTTATGAAACTACTTGGCCTGGATTACGTCATTCGATACAAGAAAGGTATTGATAATAAAGTTGTTGATGCACTGTCTCGAATACCTCATTCCAATGCTGACTGCTTGGAAATTTCACTTTCACAACCTCAGTGGTCACAAGATATCATTCTTAGATATGCTGAATACCCTGTGGCACAACAATTGATTGCTTAATTGCTGGTGCAACCCTCTCACAAGGTTTTCTCTTATAATGATGGCATACTCAGATATAAATCTAGACTGTACATTGGTTCTGGTCACCAGGTAAGAGATCACATACTTCAACATGTTCATTGCTCTGCAATTGGTGGTCATTCAGGGATGTTGGGTACGTACAATAGGGCTAAGGCCCATTTCTATTGGCCAAAGATGAAAGCTGTCATCCTACAATTTGTAGGCAACTATGAAGTTTTCCAATGCAATAAGGGAGAACACACACACTCTGCTGGCCTCCTTCAACCAATTCCAATCCCATAGTCAGCATGGCAACACAGAGCGATGGATTTTATAGAGGGTATACCATTGTCCAACATGAAATCTGTCATTCTCGTTGTGGTTGATTGACTGACAAAATACAGTCATTTTATAGCTCTTGCTCACCCATTTACTGCTCTGACTGTTGCAAAGGAATTTCTTCACCATGTTTTCAAGCTTCATGGATTACCAACATCGATTGTCTCGGATCGCGACAAGATATTCATCAGCCAGTTTTGGCAGGAGCTGTTCAAGGCTTTAGGAACTTCATTGCACCTTAGCACATCGTATCACCCGTAAACAGATGGACAAACGGAGCGTACTAATGCATGCTTAAAGAAATATCTGCGTTGTATGACAGGTACCAATCCTAAACTATGGTCCAATTGGTTGTCATTAGCCGAGTGGTGGTTTAATACGAATTACCACACTAGCTTACGCATGACACCATTTCAAGCCTTATATGGCTATCAACCACCACATTTGGCATTTCCCCTGCATTCCACCACTTCTATACAAGTTGTTCAGGAGTACTTACACCACAGAGACCACATGTTACAAATGCTCCGAGAAGACTTACTGAAAGCACAGACAAGGATGAAGTTTTTTTCCGATAAACACAGGACTGACAGGACATTTGCAGTGGGTGATATGGTTTTCCTCAAATTACAACCTTATCGTCAAACTTCAGTGGCTATCTGTAAGAATTTCAAACTCTCCTCTAAGTATTTTAGACCATTTGAGATTGTGCAGAGGATTGGTACTATCGCGTACAAACTGAAACTACCAGTTGGGTCTCGCATACATCCGGTGTTTCATGTGTCTCAGCTCAAGATGAAGAATGGTCAGCATTCTACTTCTTCACCCTCACTGCCATTAGTGAATCAAAATGGAGCTATATTGGTGGAACCAGCTGCAGTCCTTGCCACCCGTCTTACACTCCGTGATGGCCACTTCATTCCTCAAGTCTTATTTCAGTGGGTGAGTGCACCAGCAGAGGACGCGACGTGGGAAGATACAAGTCACATCATAGCTCAATTTCCTCATTTCGTCCTTGAGGACAAGGACTGTTAAAAGGGGTGGGTATTTTTATGTACCTACGATCCATTAGTCAGTGGGCATGCTAATTCTTCCATCTTCAGAGGGCTTTTCCAATTCAGTCTTTTATTTCCTTGTAACCTTTTTTTTTGGGCTAGCTGTCATCTAGTGATTGCGCAGATTAGGTTAGGAGATTAACACTTATTAGTCGTTGGATCACCAATAGGAAAGAGAGGAGATATTTAATGTGTATGATTGAATCTGTATGAAAACTAAGAAATGAAAAATTGTTCTTGAGGCTCTATCCTTTGCGGAAGAGAAGGTTATCGTTGTTGTAATGTCAATCCCTAGTCGATTCACTACAATATGTATCACTCCCCCTTATTCAATACTTCATCTCATAATGAAAACCAATCCCCCTTACATAATGATCCGTAAACCATATGTATTTGTAGTGTGAACTATACATTAATTCTCCCCCTTTTTGTCAATATAAATTGGCAAAGGTACAAAAACTAGTGGGATCCTCATGAAATTTTCATAGAGATACTTCATGACCAAAAGAGAATAACATACCAACTTGTTTCGATGATTTCACATAGTCGAAACTTAGTGTATTCATCAAGGAGTTTATAAAGATACAATATAACTCCTACAATATTTAACAGCCGCGCTCCCCACAAACATTTGGCAATGAAGCACAAGTTCAATTAAGAACTCTCCCCCATAAAATGTCATTCTTGAAAGAACAACAAGAGCGGCCTTAATTTTACAAGAAAAGAAGGATTTCTTTGGACATTAACAAATCACATGAAACATAAATTTGTATCCAAAAATCTCAATTGAATTAACCACAAGGAAAATGATTAATTCAATTATCCATGCTCAACATAAGAAGAATTACGGAGCAACACCGGTACATACACAAGATGTGGATCAGGGAAAGACCAATACTGCAGAATAATCAAAGATTCATTATATTTTTCACCACTATTTGCACAATGACATATAATAGACTTAATCTTTGTAAACAAAAGTTCATCCTATCTTCCATCAATATTTGGATAATGACATAATAGGCTTACCTTTTGTAGTCAAAAGTTCATTCTACCTTTTATCAATACTTTCATACTGACATATACTAAAGTTAACTTTTGAACAAATATAGAACAGTCAAGGTTCACGGACGTAAACAACATATCCCATAACAATTTGCAATATATAAAACCATAAAGATTAATACTGCAAAAATCATCTTCCAAATAAACTTTAGAATTTAAATAAATAAATCTAAAAACATTTCAAGATGAAAATCGTTGGCAATAGCTATATGTACTCACAATAATGGCTATTCCCAACCCTAGTTATCCTTATTAAAAACACAAGAATAAATTCTCATAAGAAGTTTCCTAGATAAACATTAAAAGAACAAAAGCAACTCTAAAAACAAAAACGATCACAAGCAAAAAAAAAAAAAAAAATCAGCGTTCACGTGCGCAAGCTTCATGAGATTCAAGACCTTCATGATTGTGACAAATGGAATCTACTACGTCTCTAGACAAGATATTCTTCTTGAGACGATCCTTAACATGTGTTTTCATGAGAGAAAGGTCAGAGTTAACCTTTTTCAACTTAGTTCTTAACATATCAAGGTTTTTCAAGGTATCTACAAGGAGCAGTTTCACATCATTCAACTGACCGATAAGATCTTGAATAACTTCAGTAGAAATCTCTTCATCATCCTCAATTTATGAACAATTATCAGGAGATTGAGTAGAGGTGTCATTAACTTCCACAAGAGTTCTTTTCTCCTCTTTTTCGAAACCACAACCCTTATTAAGAAAACCTTTTGCAAAGTTACAAGTTCCCGAAGGAGATGCCATTCTTGACAGAAAAGATAACCTGGATTATGCGTACTCAAGCAAAATATTTTGGTTTTTAAATGGTTTCTCAAGGAACCAGAGTATAGGGTTTCCAAAGTTAGTCTGTGACAAGCAGGTACCCGTACGACCACAAACATGACCCATAATTGGAAAATACCCCTAAAGCGAAAAAACATAACGCAAGAAAACTGTTTAATCAGCAGAGTTTTGCTACACGAAGTTTTACACATTTTAGCTCAATAAATTTTACATTCTCATTAGAAAGAAATTTAGAGCATAAGAGTAACATTTTGACATACCAAAATTTCAAGAAGAAATTAAAATCAAGAGCTTTGCTAAAACCAAAAAAAAAAAAACAAATACTTATGCAACCATGTTTGTAAAAGATAATCCTGCTAGGAACGATAAGAAAATAGCCAGAGAATCATGAAACACTTTTCCATCAAGTATACCTAACCATATCTCACCCAACCAGGATTTTTGTGAGTGAGATTTCAACCTTGTGATTAATTAGCACAAGTATGAGCCTTGAGCTCATCAAATGAACGTTGTTTTCGGTTAAACCTCTTTCTCCTGATCTTTGGAGGAAAGCCATTATGATGTGAAAATTTATCATGAAGTTTACTATCATAAAAATACGACGCATAGTTTTTGTTCTTACCTGAAGAAATTTGACTAGAGAGAATTGACAGCATGTTCATAATCTCTTTATAATCTTCAATTATTAAGAGTACCTTTTTCACATCATGAACAACATTATCTCCCTTTTTTATAAAAGAAGACTTATGAGTTCTTCTTGAACGAATTGGTTTAGGAAGACTGTTTCGCATTTGAACATTTGAGGAACACATCGAACTGACTTTCGTGGTGGGGTACACAGGGTGAGTACTAAAACCAATTGGTTTAGACATATGAATGTCAGTTACACCTTTGATAATTAAATCTAAGGTGTGTTGAAGACGATCAATAGAATTGTCATTCAACCTAGATTTCCTCTTTTGTTTACCATTTCCTTTTGAATCACAAAAGAGACACACTTTTTGATCACCTGAATGATTAGACAGAACAGTCTTAATACCATCGTTGGGAGAAATCTTTCTTCCATGTGATGTGGATATTCCTTGATTAGAGGAAGACACAGGCACATCTTTTCTAACAGGAAGGGATTTAGATTTTTCCTTTGGAACATAAATTTTTCCAGTTAAATCAGAAATAGTTGGTATAGTGGACTATTTGGAATAATCTTGAATAGAGAGTTTACTCAAAATAAGTTCAGTTTCCAAAGGATCCTCTTTGAGATTTCCCTCAAGCTGAGTTCTTGAAGAACATACTGAGGCGTTTTCCTCTCGAAGGACTATTAGAAGAGAGTCATGCTCATTTACCATACCAACAAGGACATTGACTTTGTGTTTCTACCGATTGACATCATCATCCTGGATTCTAACAAGTTTTAGAATCACTGCACTTGTAGCGCCCCCCAAAGCTAGTTGCTGACTAATCCAAGAGATTAACTAAATAAAGAAGCACTACGAAACTAAATCAAATAATTAAGCAATCAATTAAGAAATCTGCTACAAAAATTTAACCCAAGAACTATCCCCTATCTGAAATATATACAAGAATTCCTCTCAATTGATACATATACAATATTCATTTGGTTTGCAAATAGAATACACAACATAATAAACATAGCAGAAGTTGACTAATTAACGGAGTCAATTCCTCGGAGCTTTCGCTGCACAACTCTGATCTGTCTCTGAAACTGAAAATGGGAAAGGGTGAGCACATCATCCCTAAAATGGGTGCCCAACAGGAATAACATTTAATTTTAAAGAAATCATGAGCAAGATTTGGAAAACAATTCATGTTTTCCCAAACATCAAAGTGACTAAGTCACTGGAAATGCACAAATAATGTATATGGACAAACTCCTTCTTCAAACAATTTATATTAGTGATGCCGGCTTTTTCCACACCTACACAGCTATATTGATGCCGGGTTGTTCCACACCTAATAAGCATAAAAGCTGAAAGTAAATAGATATAAATATGAAGGAGCGTATCATATATACCACACGTGGAAATTATCATTTTCCATAACAATTCATAATGACGACAAATATTACAAGTCCTTTCCAATTCATGGAAAGATTCAAAGAATCAACAGAACAATCATAACACAAACTAAACAATGCATGAAATGCACGAACAGACAATGCATGAGTTTGTTAAACATAAACTTTTGTAAAAGAAACAACAATGGTTCCAAAAGAGTTAAAGTATTCCCACCTCTTTTGATGACAATCCAAGCCTACCTCGAGTTCCACGATCCACTGGTTCATCCTTGAATCGATCGTTGTTAATACAGAGTAACTGTTAATCACACAAGAACTCTAAAAGTTTACCCAAAAAGGCTCACATAAGAAATCATACAACTCTTTCTGATTCTAGGCCCATTTAAGGTTATATACATTTTTTTTATTTATCTATCTTTAGCATAACTAAGAGTTTACTAATCAATTTAGATTGATTCTATAATCCATTACCTAAGTCATAAGAATGTCTATAACTTCGTAGAAGAATCCAAAGGTTAATTCGGACCATAAGGGGTCCAAAATATCGATTTAGGAAAATAGTCACTAATAGTCACTAACGGTCAAACTGACAGTCCAAGGTCAACTTAACTGTCAACGTCTAGGTCCCCCTCAGAGTCTAGTCAAGGTCATATCAAAGGATTAACTCGGTCAAGGTCCATTGAGTCAAGTCTGGTCATCTCTATCACTGAGTTAACTCAGTCCGATATACTAAGTCAGTTAAACAGATTGAGTCAGCTAGACTGACTGGGATGACTAATCAGCCTAATCATATTGCAGTTACAAGAACACAAGTAACCTGATTCTATTCATTACAACATTACACAAATACTTTACTTAAACATAATTCTAATACATCTGTAATTTAAGATTACGTTGATCTGCATTTGCAGCCTTCCACTAAGATCACTGCCATGACAGCATTACAATCTACTTCATCTTGCACATCGTGAAACAGTAGTTGCGAGCTTTTACTAAACCATCAACTACAGATTCACAACTACTAGCAAATCCACTTTAAAATAACACCACCAACCCAACACTACCTCTGCAAATCATACCAACATCAACCCAGTCCAACTACATCTTCTTTCAATACCACAAGTCGTCATCTTTATCAAATATGTAACTTCTTCCACATCCTGTAATTTACACAACCACTTCCACCATCCTACAGTTGAATATTACTCAGCATAAATTATTCATACACATATCAGTTCTTCTTGAGCAACACCAACACCTGCATAACTTCCTTATGTCTTAACATCATTTCATCTTAAATTAAATAACCATACCAACTCTAATTTCATCTCCATTACTAATCACAGATCTGCATCTCTGAACATTTAAAGCTCCATTGATTATCCAACATATCTACTACAATCATAATGCTAATAACCACAACACCGGACCAATACCATCACTGTTAGAGCATTTCTCGGTCTAACTCGTATGCGTTGCTATCTCAAGCATGTTTGTCAATGTTAGTGATCAAAACTATCTAGTCTATTATATCTAAGTCTCGGACTAGGATATAAAGTGTAGTTGAGCTCAAGGACTTCATGGCTATTCATCATACAAGTAGAAGAACTACTCAAGGAAACGGTAGAACTTCTCGATAAAAAGGTATGTGAAGACTTGAACTTATCTATCAGTCAAAAGTCTATCTACTCTATCTCCTACTCTTTGAGACAAGAAGTCGTATGCTATATATATAGACTTGGATTATACACATTTGGTATTTCGAGCCGAGTATACCTCGCCTATCTACATCTCGAAATATGTGTTGGTAAGCTTTTAGCTTAGATCAAGTTTATCTTTACCATGTGACGAAAGTCATGATATGTTTCAATCATCTTAAAAATTGCTTTGACGAGAAATGGTGTAACAACTATATAACGTCCTCTAAGAATATTTCAATGATTGAAATGAGAGTTTAGATTACATAACCAATGGTGGACATAAGCATTGTTGTGAAAACACATTTATGTATAAGTCCTATTACTTGAACCAAAGTTTGCGAACTTTGTTGATCAAGAGAACCGGAATAATGGCGTGAGCCAAGTCCACGAACTGCCGAAGTTCTCAAACCCGAGAATTTATACTGGAGTTGACAAACTACTTGCGTGAACCTAGTCCGCAAACTCAATCCGCGAACCGGCGAAGTTCTCATACCCGAGAATTCTGTTGGAGTTTGTAAACTCTGCCCGGTAACTTAAGTCCGCGAACCTAGTCTGCGAACTTGAGAAGGTTATATATCTGAAGATGATTTCTGAACTTAAACTTAAAAAGACTAAGGAATGCAGTTTGCAAACCGTGGCTATAAAAGTTCATGAACCGATTCGAGTGAATCAAATCATCTTTGCTTCAATTGTGTCTTGTGTAGTACATAAGATTTCCTTGCAATTGAACATTTCTCTAACTAGTTCATTTGAAGTCATTTGAACTAGTTATGGTGAAGAATAACATGGTTGATATGAAATGCTCATATGGCTAACCATTTGGTTAACTATTTGTTGAACCAACAAGTGCATACGTTTGGGTACGGTTAACAAACCTAGAAGCCTGCATTATCAAGTTTGTGTAACAAGCTAAGTTTTCAATCTAACGGTTGAGAAATATTAGCTTAAATCTAAATCAGGTTTTCATCTAACAGTGAATATTGAATGCTTTATTACTAAGCTAACATTGATTGCAAACCCTGATTTGAAAGACTATATAAAGGAGACATCTAGTATTGTGCAAAACTAATCCCCACACCTTATGTGTGATATTAGTTTGCATGCTAGAGTCGTTTCTCCTTTAAACTTTGGTTTTCTTCTTCTAAAACCAGGTTAACGACTTAAAGACTTCATTGGGATTGTGAAGCCAGACCGATTCTACTTTTATCGTAGTTGTGTGATCTGATCTTGCATCTTCTATCGTACGAGTACAGTCAGATTGATTGGATTGAGATTGATATCTCCGATAGGCAATATATAAAAAGTAATCACAAGCATCTTCGTCTCATCGTTTGTGATTCCGCAACATCTTGTTTCGCTACCATACGATTAAGATGTTTGTGAGGTGATTGATAACTCTAGGTTGTTCTTCGGGAATATAATACCAGATTATCAATTGGTTCCTGTTCACCTTGATTTATCAAAAGACGAAACAAGACCTTTAGGGTTTATCTGTGGGAGACAGATTGATCCTTTGACAGACTTGTCTGTGTGAGACAGATTTGTTTATTGTCAAAGCCTGCGATTTTGGATCGTAGCAACTCTTAGTTGTGGGTGAGATCATATAAGGGAATCAAGTGCGCAATATCCTGCTGGGATCAGAAGCGTAGGAGCATAACTGTACCTTGGATCAGTGGGAGATTGATTGGGGTTCAACTACAGTCCAGTCCGAAGTTAGCCTGGAGTAGGCTAGTGTCTGTAGCAGCTTAATACAGTGTGTGTTCAATCTGGACTAGGTCCCGGGGTTTTTCTACATTTTCGGTTTCCTCGTTAACAAAATTTCTGGTGTCTGTGTTATTTCATTTTCCGCATTATATTGTTTTATCTTTATAATTGAAATAATACAGGTTGTGCGTTTAGATCATCAATTAGTATAATCCAACCTTTGGTTGTCGATTGTTATTGGTTGATCCTTGGACATTGGTATTTGGTACCGTCCAAGTTATACCTTGTATTTGATTAGAACTCGCAGTCCTTGCTTGAGTAAATTAAATCAAGAGAGAGATATAAACTCGTTGATATACTTTTAATTGATGGAGTCGCGTTGATTCTCTTAGAAGTATATTCGAGTTTGTCCATACAGATTGCTAAGCGAAATATTGGGTGGTGTTGTTAGACCCCCGCTTTTTCAATCACCATTTGTACTTACCGACAAAAACATAACAATACCTTTGAAATTTCATCACCAACAGCTCCACGTAAACCTTCAATCCAGTCAAGACTCAATCATATAATTCACATCAATGAATATAATTCAACTCAATTACTGATTAAATAATTACCTTAGACCCAAATCCAATCTCATCCAATTAAACAATCTGCATTTCCAACTAGTTCAACTCTAATCAACACCAAATACCCGCCTCTTACTTTCTCAATCACTATCTTCTCCATCTTGAATTCCATCTTCAACAGATTGTGTTTGGACCCTAATTCCATTCTTAAACCTTCTTTTCTCTAATTAAAACTCAAACCTCAATCAAACTCTTCAAAACAATCAAACCCATCTTTTAATTCAATCCCATAACCAACAACTTCATCTTTTGGTTCTTCATCTGAATTTCCAACTCAAACCCTAATTCACAGAGACATAATTCATCACCTATAATCTAAATACGATCTGTAGTTTCAACCTAACCTTCGATAGTTCAACACCCAACCCCAATACATCTTCTAACTCCTCAATTTACTCTTAATTTAATATCAAATCAAACTACAGAAAACCCTAATAATTTCTCATCAATGAATATCCACTGAGTCAACTTCAAACATCTAATTCAACTACAACCCTTTTATTCTTCATCTAGAAGCAACCCAAATCACCTCTCAGTTTTACACAAACCCTAACTTGATTTCTTACAGTTCATTACTTCAAATAAAACTCTGATGATTCTTACTCATTCTCCTGATGATCAACAACAACACCAACTCCTACATCATCAGAACATCTTTATTGATTAACCCTCTCAAATTGATTCTCACACTTCTCTCAGAATCAACAGTCGTGAAGAATAGAGGAAAGAAAGAGAAACGCGACGAAGAAGAAAAAAAAGAATAAGGAAATAAATATACGCTTATCTTCTCGACTTGATCTTAATAAGGCCGACCAGATTAACTAAAGGGACCCGACCAAAAGATAAGGGAAGCCAGGTCGGTTAAATCACAGAATGAGTACTTTTCTCTTCACATGGCTCTGAAGATATCTTCTTTGTCCGGTATCCGAATGACACGTTCGAGTAGTCCATTCTGCGTAACTTTTCGAGCTATATCCAATGGTACTAGTTTCGCATCTAGATTGTTGTTAGATTAATTTATATTAATTAACGTTCATGTTAAGCTAATCGAGTTATTATCGGCTAATACGTCTCTTGACTAGTCTAATAGCATTGAAGAGCTTGAGGGTCCTTACATTCTCCCCACCTTATTCATTTTCTTCCTTGAAAATCAAACCATCCTTCTGGTCTTAAAAAAAACTCACCGCCTTATAAATTAATCCCATCTCTTGTCCAAGTGCAAATAACATAAAACAAAGCACAAACCTATATGGCTATACAACTAAAATCTAAAATTTCTAGCTCTAGGTTCATCTATGCTGATTTTAAGTTCTTTCTATCCAATAGGGAAGTCTAAGTTCTTAACCTAATTTATACAATGGAAAACTATAAGTTTTAGTCACTAAGATCCTTACACTAATTTATAAGATACATGTCTCTAACTTCCAGGAAGAATCCTACAAATCTTTCTAAGTGAGGTTGGACTATCGGTTCTCTAAAAGAACTAAATCATACTTCTACGATCGGTCATCTCTGAATGCAGTTGTCCTGTCAAGGTTGGCCATGCCCAACAATGCCTTCCCACGAACAAAGAAACCATAACCTTTACTATTCCCCAGTGCTGGATTAATTAAATGCTAACTTATTACAACTAACTAATCTCTATATTTTTATCTTAAATGGTTTAACCTGCAATTTTTACTTCATAATTTATAAAAGAACATACGAACAGAAAACAAAGAACAAATAATCAACATGTTATACAAATCAATCAAATCAATTCAATTCATCTTTTAGTTATTGATAGTTTTTAGTGAATTAAGATTTATCTCACATCCCAACCCAGTTCTAAACTAATCTAGTTCACTAACTGACACTAGCTATTCCTATTATTTCCCATATAAGATCTAATAGTGAGATCTGATACCAACACTGTAGCACCCCCAAAGCTAGTTGCTAACTAACCCAAGAGATTAACTAAATAAATAAGCACTACGAAACTAAATCAAATAATTAAGAAATCTGCTACAAAAACTTAACCCAAGAACTATCCCCTCTCTGAAATATATACAAGATTTCCTCTTAATTGATACATATACAATATTCATTTTGTTTTCAAATAGAATACACAACATAATAAACATAGTAGAAGTTAACTAATTAACGGAGTCAATTCCTCGGAGCTTTCGCTGCACAACTCTGATCTGTCTCTGAAACTGAAAGTGGGAAAGGGTGAGCACGTCATCCCTAAAAGGGGTGCCTAACAGGAATAACATTTAATTTTAAAGAAATCATGAGTAAGATTTCGAAAACAATTCATGTTTTCCCAAACATCAAAGTGACTAAGTCACTGGAAATGCACAAACAATGTATATGGACAAACTCCTTCTTCAAACAATTTATATTAGTGATGTCGGGTTTTTCCACACCTACATAGCTATATTGATGTCGGGTTGTTCCACACCTAATAAGCATAAAAGCTGAAAGTAAATAGATATAAATATGAAGGAGCGTATCCTATATACCACGCGTGGAAATTCTCATTTCCCATAACAATTCATAATGACGACAAACATTACAGGTTATTTCCAATTCATGGAAAGATTCAAAGAATCAACAGAACAATCATAACACAAACTAAATAATGCATGAAATGCACGAACAGACAATGCATGAGTTTGTTAAACATAAACTTTTGTAAAAGAAACATCAATGGTTTCAAAAGAGTTAAAAGTATTCCCACCTCTTTTGATGACAAGACAAGCCTACCTCGGGTTCCACGATCCACTGGTTCATCCTTGAATCGATCGTTGTTAATACAGACTAACTGTTAATCACACAAGAACTCTAAGAGCTTACCCAAAAGGCTCACATAAGAAATCATACAAGTCTTTCTGATTCTAGGCCCATTTAAGGTTCTACACATTTTATTTATTTATCTATCTTTAACATAACTAAGAGTTTACTAATCCAATTAGATTGATTCTATAGTCCATTAGCTAAGTCTTAATAATTTCTATAACTTTGTAGAAGAATCCAAAGGCTAATTCGGACCAAATGGGTCCAAAATATCAATTTAGGAAAATAGATACATCCTAATCAACTAACAATCACTAACGGTCAAACTGACAGTCCAAGGTCAACTTAACAGTCAATGTCTAGGTCCCCCTCAGAGTCTAGTCAAGGTCAAGTCAAAGGGTTAACTCGGTCAAGGTCCACTGAATCAAGTCTGGTCATGTCTAGTCACTGAGTTAACTCAGACAGATATACTAAGTCAGTTAAACAGATTGAGTCAGCTAAACTGACTTGGATGACTAATCGGCTTAATCCTATTGCAGTTACAAGAACACAAGTAACCTGATTATATTCATTACAACATTACACAAATACTTTACTTAAACAGAATTCCAATATATATGTAATTTAAGATTACCTTGATCTGCATTTGTAGCCTTTCACTAAGATCACTTCCATGACAGCATTACAATCTACTTCAGATTTCACATCCTGAAACAGTAGTTGCGAGCTTTTACTAAACTATCAACTACAACTTCTCAACTACTAGCAAATCCACTTCAAAATAACACCACTAACCCAACTCTATCTCTGCAACTCAGATCAACCACAACCCAGTCCAACTACATCTTCTTTCCATACCACAAGTCATCATCTTTATCAAATCTGTAACTTCTTCCATATCCTGTAATGTACACAACCACTTCCACCATCCTACAATTGAATATTACTCAGGATAAATGATTCATACACATATCAGTTCTTCTTAAGCAACACCAACACCTGTATAACTTCCTTATGTCTTAACATCATTTCACCTCAACTTAAACAACCAGACCAACTCTAATTTCATCTCCATTACTAATTACAGTACAACATACTTTAAATCTGCATCTCTGAACATTTAAAGCTCCATTAGTTATCCAACATATCAACTGCAATCATAATGCTGATAACCACAACAACAGACCAATATCATCACCATTTGTACTTACCGACAACAACATACCAATACCTTTGAAATTTCATCACCAACAGCTCCACGTAAACCTTCAATCTAGTCAAGACTCAATCATATAGTTCATATCAAAGAATATAATTCAATTACATATTAAAGGATTACCTTAGACCCAAATCCAATCTCATCCAATTAAACACTCTGCACTTCCAACTCAGTTCGACTCTAATCAACACCAAATACCCGCCTCTTACTTTCTCAATCACTATCTTCTCCATCTTGAATTCCATCTTCAACAGATTGTATTTGGACCCTAATTTGATTCTTAAATCTTTTTTTCTCTAATTAAAACTCAAACTTCAATCAAACTCTTCAAAACAATCAAACCCATCTTTTAATTCAATCCCCTAACCAACAACTTCATCTTTTGGTTCTGTAGATGGGGGAAAACGATTTGCTGGTTTTTGCGTAATTGAGGAGACGTCCGTGTGGAGACTCCTTGAACCGAGAGAAATGTTGAACCTCACACAGATGCACTGCAAGAAGGGAATGCTTTAAGTTCGAGAGATCAATCTGTAAGACCCTGGCCTAAACCAAGAACAATAGTCGTTCCAGAGTCAATTCGGTCATAAGAGAGAATGGGTTGATCTGTAGGAGGGAAGCTGAGAAATGTGTGGGATCAATGGCGATCTAAGATTATAGGTGTGTTGTGAATTCAGCGCAAGAACGCTCTGAATGATTGAATTTTTACTCAATTGAGAGTGATTGCTCAGACGATGAGTTCGCGTAGACGAAAGATTGTCTGTATGAACTTGCCGAGAAAATCCTTGTTTTAGACGAATGTCCGAGTATTCGGATCTTGTCCTCTCAATCAGGATTCAGAGACATCTTATAATTCCGTAGTTGAAAAAACCATGATCCCATGAAGTGTGACAGTTGCTGGAGTCAGAGAGTGAGGAAGTGGGAAATCATGTCAAAACCAGTTGCTCATCGTGCGAAGACTTGGTTAATTTTCCACCCACTACTTTGCTGACTCTTCCAACTGATCGCACAACTTGCTCACATTCTCGTCGTGTGTATGAACACACGTGCCGTACACCGCCAGACCAAAACCCTAGTTAATATCCCCCCATGTGACACGATTGATGTCTCGTGATTGTGGATTCAGTTGCTGACTTTATGGGACGATGAGTCCTTGTATTGCTGAGTTGAACATAATTTGCAAATGTTCTGAGACTCATGAATTAAATGTCTGCTGAGACGAGGTATTATTATGTTGATATCCTAAGAAGAGCAAGTGTTGCTGAATTGTTGAATATTGATAGTTGAACCAATATTCTTTAATCTGAGCAATTATTGCTGGCTTAAGAAAATATTGCTAGTTTGAGCAAGTATTGCCGGTTTGAGCAAATATTACCGGTTTGAACAAATATTGCTCGTTTGATGAATTATTGGCAGCAGGACCAAATAAAATATTAATTTAAGATACTGACTGCTGGGTCGAGCATAATAAATAAAAGTGTTGATTGTAGGATCAAGATAAAATTATCAGCCTTTGAATCTGCTCAAAATTATATTTTTGCAGAGCTCTGGATTCAAAACCCTAATTTTAATGAATTAACGATATATTGAAAATCAACGAAGCAGGGACCACAGGGACCGCCTGCAGGGGATGATGAGTCGACCATGTAAAGCCCAGATGCTTGAATGACCAAAATACCAAAGTCTCTTGAGGACCAGTTGGTGAAAGAATGATTAAATGCTAGCTGGTTTAATCATTTATTGAAATAATGCTCGTGTGAGCATCAGATAATAAAACCTAGTCATGAAAAGATGAGGGACCGACCAAGAGGTCATGAGACCGACTCTTGGTGGCCGTGGGACCAATTGATGGTTGTTTGAGCAAACCTTGAATTGTTTGAAAAGAGTTTGAACCTAATATGAGCAATTGAGTAAATTAGGTTAAAATCATTAAAACGTGGGACCAGCCATTTGCAAGCCTTAGGGTCACCCTTGGTCTGTCAAGGGGATGTGCCCGTGTCACCATGGTGTTCATGTCTCAACCCTGAGAGTTTCGATATTTTCTGGTGCGCATTTGAGCAACATTTGAGAAAATATGCAGGATTCAGGATTTTGCTGAAACTAGGAAAAATACATGAGATGATGAAAAATAATAGATAAAACAGGGAATTACAAGTTTTGGGACCGGCCACGGCTAGGGCATGGCCGGCCGGCTGACGATCACGGTCCCACATATTTTTCCAAGTTTTATGTAATTTTATGTATTTTCTCTGAATTGAGGGAAATTCCATGAAACTAGAGAGTTTTATGAAATTAGGGAACTCCCATGAGATGAGAGAAATAAAATAATAATAAAATAGGAAATGATGGAGTGTGGGACCGGCAATGGCCAAGGCATGGCCGGCCGGCCAACGGGCACGGTCCCAGGGCACTCTTCCTAATTTTATGTAATTTTCATGATTTTAGGGAATTTTCATAAAATCAAAGAAATTTGTTGAAACCAAGGTATTTTGTTGAAATCAGAGAGTTTTCATGGAATTAGGAAATCAAAACAAATAATAATAATAATAAAGTAAGGGGCGTGTGGGACCGGCTAGGGCCCGGTCCCACGAGTTTTCTTAATTTTATAATATTTTTCATGGGTTTAGGAAAAATTCATGAAATCAGGGAATTTCATGGATTGAGGGAAATAATAAAATAATGGGGAACCGTGAGGTATGGGACCGGCCACGTCTAAGGCATGGTCGGCCGGCTGGTGCTCGGTCCCGTGACACCTTTCCCTAATTTTATTATTTTCTTTGACATAAAGAAATATCATGAGATTAGAGAAATTCCTTGAAACGAAGGAGATTTACTCGAATGAGAGAATTTTTATGAGATCAGGGAAAAATAATAAAATATGATAAAAATATAAAATTGGGCGTGGGACTGGTCACGGCATGACCGGCCGGCTGGTGAGCCCAGTCCCCTGGCACCTTTGCTAATATTTTATTATTATTATTTTTCCTTCCTATTTTGCATAGGTTCGTCGTTCATTCGTATTTTTGAAATGCTCGTTTGCGCATTCAAATGATGGTCTATGCATTATTGCTAAGTACACTTGCACCATTTTAGTCAGGGATTATTCGATGCTCAGATGCCTGCACGTTGAATATATATTACTAACCCATGGAATTCTGCTGGGAAAACCATAAATTGAAGTAACGAAACATTCGAAGAATCGTAGAATATAGTTGAATATTCGGCTACGATTAGAGATAATTAATTGATGGCTCTTTACTAGCAGCGCTTCCTATCTAGGAGCATTAATCATCTGAGAGTTGAGCAATATGAACTTGCTAGGGTGTCATATTTCTCCTATATAGTCAGGGAAAACCTGGTTGCATACTGAAGACGTTGTTGCTCTATACTAGCAGGAACGCTGTCTAGGAGTCGTCTAATATTTCAATTCTATATAGAAATAACTACTGAAATTGCTCAGTACTCATGAGATGTGATGTGGCCTCAGCTGGGAAAATACACATCTACATATACTCTGAGAGACAACCTTCTCAGTCAGAGATTTTATGGCATAAGCTTTCACGCTTTATTAAGAGACATAAGTCTCAATACTCATCCGATTGCCGGATCCGAAGTATGTATAATTATGGTTTTACGATTTTTCCCTTGTCGAAAATCCACCATCTACAGGTTCTTCATCTGAATTTCCAACTGAAACCCTAATTCACAGAGACATAATTCATCACCTGAAATCTTGATACGATCTGTAGTTTCAACCTAACCTTCGATTAGTTCAACACCCAACCCCAATACATCTTCTAACTCCTCAATTTACTCTTAATTGAATTCCAAATCAAACTACAGAAAACCCTAATAATTTCTCATCAATGAATCACCATTGATTCAACTTCAAACATCTAATTCAACTACAACCCTTTTATTCTTCATCAAGAAGCAACCCAAATCACCTCTCAGTTCTACACAAACCCTAACTTGATTTCTTACAGTTCATTACTTCAAATAAAACTCTGATGATTCTTACTCATTCTCCTTGATGATCAACAAGACCACCAACTCCTACATCATCAGAACATCTTCATCGATTAACCCTCTCAAATTGATTCTCACACTTCTCTCAGAATCAACAATCGTGAAGAATAGAGGAAAGAAAGAGAAACGAGAAGAAGAAAAGAAATATACGCTTATCTTCTCGACTTGTACTTGATAAGGCAGACCAGATTCACTAAAGGGACCCGACCAAAAGATAAGGGAAGCCAGGTCGGTTAAATCACAGAATGAGTACTTTGCTCTTCACATGGTTCTGAAGATATATTCTTTGTCAGGTATCCGAATGACACGTTCGAGTAGTCCATTCTGCGTAACTTTTCGAGCTCTATCAAATGGTACTAGTTTCGCATCTAGATTGTTGTTAGATTAATTTCTATTAATTAACATTCATGTTAAACTAATCGAGTTATTATCGGCTAATACGTCATGAAAAAGCGGGGGTCTAACAACCACACCCAATATTTCGCTTAGCAATCTGTATGGACAAACTCCAATATACTTTCTAGAGAATCAACTAGACAGTCATAGTCAATCTAAATAAAAAAGTATATTAAAGAGTTTATATCTCAATCTCTCGATTGGATATATACTCAAGCAAATAGAAATCTGCGAATCTTTATCAAATACTAGAGAGATAACTTGGATGGTACCAAAGACCAATATCCAAGTGTCAATCAATTTAAATCAACAACCAAAAGGTCGGATATTCTAATTTATTGAACAACGCACAACCTGTGATATTTCAATTATATAACAAAATATAATGTGGAAAAGAAATAACACATACACCAAAATTTTCTTAACAAGGAAACCGCAAATGCAGAAAAACCCCGGGACCTAGTCCAGATTGAACATACACTGTATTAAGCCGCTATAGACACTAGCCTACTCCAAACTAACTTCGGTATGGACTGTAATTGAACCCCAACCAATCTCACACTGATCCAAAGTACAGTTATGCTCATACGTTTCTGATCCCAGCAGGATACTACGTACTTGATTCCCTTAGCTGATCTCACCCACAACTAAGAGTTGCTACGACCCAAAGTCGAAGACTTTAATAAACAAATCTGTATCACACAGAAAAGTCTATGGTAATATATAAATCCGTCTCCCATGCATATACCTACGAATTTTATTTCGTCTTTTGATAAATCAAGGTGAACAAGAACCAATTGATAATCCAGACTTATATTCCCGAAGAACATCCTATTATTATCAATCACCTCATAATAGTCTTAATCGACGCAGCGAAAAAAAGATATTATGGAATCACAAACGACGAGACGAAGATGTTTGTGATTACTTTTTATCTTGCCTATCGGAGATAGAAATCTCAAGCCAATTATTACAATTGTACTTGTATGATAGAAACAACAAGATCAGATCACACAACTACGATAAAGTAGTATCGGTCTGGCTTCACAATCCCAATGAAGTCTTTAAGTCGTTTACCCGGTTTGAGAAAAGAAAACCAGAGGTTAAAGAAGTATCGACTCTAGCTTAGAACAACTAGTATCACACAGAATGTGTGGGTATTAGGTTCCCAGTTGCTAGGGTTCTCCCTTATATAGTCTTTCAAATCAGGTTTGAAATCAATGTTATCTTGGTAACAAAGCATTCAATATTCATCGTTAGATGAAAACCTAATTAGATTCAAGCTAATATTTATCAACCCTTAGATCGAAAACATAGCTTGTTATACACAAATGAAATGCACGTTCCTAGGCTTGTGTAACCATACCCAAACTTGTACAATAGTTGGTTCAATAATAGTTAACCAAATAGTTAGCCATATGATTACTTTCATATCAACCATATTCTTCTTCACCACAACTAGTTCAAATGACTCAAATGAACTATTTAGAGAGTTGTTCAATTGCAAGGAAATATCATGTAATACACAAGACACAATTGAAGCAAAGACAATTTGATTCACTCGAATCGGTTCATGAACTATATAGCCACGATTTGCAATTAGCATTCCTTAGTTAATATGAATAAGTTCACAATCATCGTTTTTAGATATAACCTACTCAAGTTCGCGGACTGGGCTCGCGGACTTAAGTTCCCGGATGGAGTTCACAAACTCCAGCAGAAATTCTCGGGTTTGAGAATTCGCCAGTTCGAGGACTGGGTTCGCGGACTTAGCTCATGCACTATTCTGGTTCACTTGATCAACAAAGTTTGGAAACTTCGGTTTAAGGAATAAGGAATTATACATATATGTTTTTCCACAACAATGCGTATATCCTCCAATGGTTATATAATCTAAATTCTCATTTCAATCATTGAAACATTCTCAGAGGACGTTATACAGTTGTTATTCACAAACCATTTTTCGTCAGAGCAATTTTCAAAGTGATTGAAACATTACATGATTTTCGTCGCTAGGTAAAGATGAACTTGGATAAAGCGAAAGCTTACCAACACATATTTCGAGAAATAGATAGGCGAGATAAACTCGGCTCGAAATACCAAATGTGTATAATCTAAGTCTATATAGCAAAACGACTTTTGTCTCAAGATAGGAGATAAATAGACTCTTGAGTCATAGATAAGTTCAAGTCTCCACATACCTTTTAGTCGATGAAGATCCACCAGTTCCTTGAGTAGTCCTTCGTCTTGTATGATGATTTCCATGGAGTTCTTGAGATCAACTACACTTTCTATCCTAGTCCGAGACCTTAGCTATGGTTGACTAGAAATCAAGACTTATAGTTTTGATCACTAACATTGACAAACATGCTTGAGATAGCAACGCATGCAAGTTCGACCGAGGAATGCTCTAACAATCTCCCCCTTTGTCAATTTTAGTGGCAAAACTATCAATACATGTGGAATACAAAAAATATATAAATAAACGTTTGTAACTCTTATTCCACATGCCTAATCTTCAACAATACTCGAAATCTTCATCACTTCCAAGTACTCCAATGATCCCAAAGGTTATAAGTTTAGCATCATCGTTGTTGAAAATCCTTAGCTATAACAACGAGAAAACAAGAGTTCTCAATCATTGTTATACAGTGTCATTGTATCATTACACAGCATCAAAGTTCAATTGTATCACAACTTTAACAACAATACTATGGTGATATGTTACTCCCCCTTAGTCAATACTCCATCTCACATGGAAACCACTCCCCCTTACATAATGATCCGAAAACCATATGTATATGTAGTGTGAACTACATATTAATTCCCCCCCCCCCCTTTTTGTCAATAAAATTGGCAAAGGTACAAGAACGGGATCCTAATGAAATTTCCGAAAGAGACATTTCATGACCAAAAGAAAGCATATATCATCTTATTTAGATGCAATCATAAATTCGAAGCTAAATGCATTCATCAAGGAGTTTAAAGATACAAGATAACCCCTATAATATTCCACAGTCGCACTCCCCACAAATATTTGGCAATTAAGCACAAGTTCAATTAAGAACTCTCCCCCATGAAATGTCATTCCCGAAAGAACAACAAGAGCGACCTTAATTTCAAAAAGAAAAGAAGGATTTCTTTGGACATAAAAAATCATATATGAGTATGAATTTGAATCCAAAAAATTCAATTAAATTAACCATAAGAGAACCCATGATTAAATTTAATCAAACATGCTCAACATAAGTAAACTTATGGAGACTTAAAAAAACACTCAATTAGATTAATCACAAGAAAACCCATAATTAATCTAATCGAAATACACAACTAAACTAATCACAAAAGTAATCAATTTAATTGGTCATGCTCGACACAAAGTATCTCATGGAACAATAACTATGTCAAAACAATGACTCAGTCGATAGAGCTCAACATAAGACACTTTATGGAACAACACGGTAATACATAATAAATTATGGATCATGGAAGATCAATACCGCGGAATACACAAGGATTCATTCTATTTTCCATCACTATTTGCATAACAACATACAATAGACATAGTCCTTGCAAACAAAAGATTTTTAACCTATCTTCCATCAATAATTGACATAATAGGCTTAACTTTTGTATTTGTCAAAAGTCCATTCATTCTTTTACCAATATGTGAATATCGACTTACGAAAGACTTTACTTTTGACAAAGTATGGGACAATCAAGTTCACGTACGTATACACACATATCCCATAACAATATTACAATATATAAAACCATAAATATTAATACTGCAAAAATCATCTTCCAAACAATTTTTTAGAATTTAAACAAATAAACCTAAAACACATGAAGATGAAAATGTTGGACATAGCTATGTATAATCACAATAATGGCTATTCCAAAATCTAGTTATTCTTCTAATTAAAACAAGAAAATAGAAGATTTACTAGGAAATGTAGAGCTTTCTCAAGGCATCTACCGAGAATTCCTTCTCATTATTAAAAAACCATTGATTATGGGATCATTCAATTCCTCCAAATCTTCAGAAATATCAGTTAACTCACTGAGTTATCTTTTTGATCATGCCTGGTGTTCTTGGTTAGAGACAACATTTCTTCATAGTGAGTTATCTTTTCCAAAAAGGAAACAATTTGAGATTTTAAATTATTTCTCTTATTGATGAAATCTTTCATCATGCCTCTAAAATTATTATCAAAATGACAACCAGATAAGAGACAGTTAGAGGAAGAACCTTCTCTATTATTTGTAACCTTCAGTTTCTTCACCCTTGAGGAAGAAATTACTTTACACAGATACACGTTATCTGCCTCGACTGCATTCCTGCTTGTGGTGCCTCTAGTTACAGGAGCCATGAAACTGTATCTTTTAAGAAAAGGGAAGTTTACAAATATTTTTATAGATAGACTAATGAACGACTAAACCCTAGAAGAACAAGTCTTTTGTGGTTTAATGATCAAATATCTATATTGTTAGGAGAATATTTTCTTAACAAAAAAAAATACAATACTTGAGCCAGAAAGAGGCAAAACCTCATTTTCTCAAGTTAAAGATGAGGATGCGAACGTCTCTGAGACTAGACAGTGACGTTGTGAGCCAAATTCTCCCCTTGTTTATCACATAGTGATTTATCAAGGTTTGTTGTATAAACAGAATTCCTACCTCTTCTGATTCTGGAAGCATTGGTTTTATGAGACCCATGTTGATTTTCCAGATTCATCTTTTGCATGTTTCTTTGCAGTCTGGAAATTCTTTTGTTGTTCCTCTTGAATCTCCAACACGTGCTTTGAACATGATTTGCATTTCCACAAAACGAACAAATAAAGGATTCTTTGTCTTGTTGAAGTGCCTTATGCTTATCACAACTTCCAACCTTTATTTTTCCAAGACAAGTAGAAACAACGGGGTGACAATGTCTGCAATCTTGCTTTTAAATCCTAAACCATTTGTATTTCCAAAGGATTTCTGACCAGATAACATTGCTGAGATTTTATCAGAACTTCTGGATAATCTTTGTAGATCATCCTTGAAAATATTAGTCTCTTTTTTCTTTAGAGCAACGGTTCTGGTAAGTTCATCATTAAGACGGTCTATCTCAAGATCTTTCACCTGGATCAATGATTCTAGTTTCTTCAATGAAGCTTTTAATTGAAGATTTTCTTGAAGAACCTCTCTATTCAAGAATTCGAAAATCTCTGTGTCAGACTCAAATTCTGAATCAGACTTTGAATTTGTGGATGTTTCTGTCGCATGACATGAGGGTTCATCACATTCATCAGACGTTTTCAAATCTCTGACACTTAAGGATTTTTCTTTCACAGAATCATTAGCAGCAAGAGCTGACAGAAGATGTTTATCACATCTAATGCTTCTTTTTACAATTTTTTTGAT
This sequence comes from Papaver somniferum, assembly GCF_003573695.1. Classification (NCBI taxonomy): domain Eukaryota; kingdom Viridiplantae; phylum Streptophyta; class Magnoliopsida; order Ranunculales; family Papaveraceae; genus Papaver; species Papaver somniferum. Next base: position 105,745,626 of record NC_039368.1, read on the forward strand.
CTTTTATGTTATTAATGGTTTATTGAACCAAACACCATTTGAGCAACATTCATCAGCCCAAGACAAGTTAGAGGTTTCACTTGTGTCGGAAACAACGTTGAATGCGAAGGTTTGAACAAAATTTTGATCAAGAATTTTTACCTTTCCAAGGGAGGCATTATTGGAGAGGGTGTTGAGGTTATTTCCTCCATCGATGACATGCTTCTTAGAAACGTATTTATTGTCTTTAAATATAGTTTCTAAGATATACCAGACATCTTTAGACTTAGTGAAAGTAGACACATAGTGCTGAAGGTCTGTGGTAATGGCTTGTCTGATAGCATTTAATCTGTCAGAGTTTTGCAATGCAGTAAGAGATTCTTCAGGACTATAACTACCAACATCCTTAGGTATAGATACATCGCCTTCTGTATTAACCAGAGGATAATAGCCATTAACGACATGTACCCAGGTTCGAAAATCACGAGCTTGAAGAAAAGAACTCATAGAAATTTTCCACCTTGGGTAATTTAAGCCATCGAAGACTGGTGGTACGTTTATTGAGATAGCACCTCTGTCCATAGAGTTAGATCGCTACAAACACAGACTTGTAAGGTCTTAAACGTGTTTGCCTGCTCTGATATCAATTGAAAAAGCGGGGGTCTAAAAACCACACCCAATATTTCGTTTAGCAATCTGTATGGACAAACTCCAATATACTCTCTAGAGAATCAACTAGACAGTCAGACTCAATCTAGATAAAAAGCATATCAAAGATTTTATATCTCAATCTCTCTATTTGATATATACTCAAGCAAATAGAAATCTGCGAGTCTTTATCAAATACTAGAGAGATAACTTGGATGGTACCAAAGACCAATATCCAAGTGTCAATCAATTTAAATCAACAACCAAAAGGTCGGATATTCTAATTGATTGAACAACGCACAACCTGTGATATTTCAATTATATAACAAAATATAATGTGGAAAGAAATAACACATACACCAGAATTTTATTAACGAGGAAACCGCAAATGCAAAAAAAACCCGGTACCTAGCCCAGATTGAACATACACTGTATTAAGCCGCTACAGACACTAGCCTACTCCAAACTAACTTCGGTCTGGACTGTAGTTGAACCCCAACCAATCTCACACTGATCCAAGGTACAGTTATACTCCTACGTCTCTGATCCCAGCAGGATACTACGTAATTTATTCCCTTAGCTGATCTCACGCACAACTAAGAGTTTCTATGACCCAAAGTCGAAGACTTTAATAAACAAATCCGTATCACACAAAAAAGTCTATGGTAATAGATAAATTCGTCTACCTACAAGTTTTGTTCCGTATTTTGATAAATCAAGGTGAACATGAACCAATTGATAATCCGGAATTATATTCCCGAAGAACGGCCTAGTATTATCAATCACCTCACAATATTTTTAATCGACGTAGCGAAAAAAGATATTGTGGAATCACAAACGATGATACGAAGATGTTGGTGATTACTTTTTATCTTGTCTATCGGAGATAGAAATATCAAGCAAATTATTATAATTGTACTCGTACGATAGAAACAACAAGATCATATCACACAACTACGATAAAGTAGTATCGATCTGGCTTCACAATCCCAATGAAGTCTTTAAGTCGTTAACCCGGTTTGAGAAAAGAAAACCAGAGGTTAAAGGAGAATCGACTCTAGCTTAGCACAACTAGTATCACACAGAATGTGTGGGTATTAGGTTTCCAGTTTTTAGATTTCTCCCTTATATAGTCTTTCAAATCAGGGTTTGCAATCAATGTTAGCTTGGTAATAAAGCATTTAATATTCACCGTCAGATGAAAACCTGATTAGATTCAACCTAATATTTATCAACCGTTATATCGAAAACATAGCTTGTTATACACAAATGAAATGCACGTTTCTAGGCTTGTGTAATCGTACCCAAACTTTTACATTAGTTGGTTCAACAATATTTAACCAAATGGTTAGCCATATGATCACTTTCATATCAACCATATTCTTCTTCACCACAACTAGTTCAAATGACTCAAATGAACTAGTTAGAGAGTTGTTCAATTGCAAGGAAATCTCATGTACTACACAAGACACAATTGAAGCAAAGACGATTTGATTCACTCGAATCGGTTCATGAACTATATATCCACGGTTTGCAATTAGCATTCCTTAGTTAATATGAATAAGTTCACAATCATCATTTTTAGATATAACCTACTCAAGTTCGCGGACTTAAGTTCCCGTATGGAGTTCACAAACTCCATCCGAAATTCTCGGGTTTGAGAACTTTGCCAGTTCGCGGACTGGGTTCGCTGACTGAGTTCGCGGACTTAGCTCACACAGTACTCCGGTTCACTTGATCAACAAAGTTCGCAAATTTCGGTTCAAGGAATAAAGACTTATACATACATGTGTTTCCACAACAATGCTTATATCCTCCAATGGTTATATAATCTAAACTCTCATTTCAATCATTCAAACATTCTCAGAGGACGTTATATAGTTGTTATTCACAAACCATTTTTCGTCAGAGCAATTTTCAAAGTGATTGAAACATAACATGACTTTAGTCACTAGGTAAAGATGAACTTGGCTAAAGCGAAAGCTTACCAACACATATTTCGAGAAATAGATAGGCGAGATAAACTCGGCTCGAAATACCAGATGCGTATAATCTAAGTCTATATAGCAAAACGACTTTTGTCTCAAGATAGGAGATAAATAGACTCTTGAGTCATAGATAAGTTCAAGTATCCACATACCTTTTAGTCGATGAAGATCCACCAGTTCCTTGAGTAGTCCTTCGTCTTGTATGATGATTTCCATGGAGTTCTTGAGATCAACTACACTTTCTATCCTAGTCCGAGACCTTAGCTATGGTTGACTAGAAATCAAGACTTATAGTTTTGATCACTAACATTGAAAAATATGCTTGAGATAGCAACGCATGCGAGTTCGACCGAGAAATGCTCTAACACGTCTCTTGACTAGTCTAATAGCGTTGACGTGCTTGAGGGTCCTTACATTCTACCCACCTTATTCATTTTCGTCCTCGAAAATCAAACCATCCTTCTGGTCTTAAAAAAAAACTCCCCACCTTATAAATTAATCTCATCTCTTGTCCAAGCGCAAATACATAAAACAAAGCACAAACCTATATGGATATACAACTAAAATCTAAAATTTGTAGCTCTAGGTTCAACTATGCTGATTTTAAGTTCTTTCTATCCAATAGGGAAGCCTAAGTTCTTAACCTAATTTATACATTGGAAAACTATAAGTTTTAGTCACTAAGATCCATACACTAATTTATAAGATACTTCTCTAACTTCCAGGAAGAATCCGACGAATCTTTCTAGGTGAGGTTGGACTATCGGTTCTCTAAAATAACTAAATCATACTTCTATGATCGATCATCTCTGAATGCAGTTGCCCTGTCAAGGTTGTCCAGACCCAAATATGCCTTCCTATGAACAGAGAAACCATAACCTTTACTATTCCCCAGTGCTAGATTATTAAATGCTAACTTATTACAACTAACTAATCTCTATATTTTTATGTTAAATGGTTTAACCTGCAATTTTTACTTCATAATTTATAAAAGAACATACGAATACAAAACAAAGAATAAATAATCAACATGTTATACAAATCAATTCAATTCATCTTTTAGTTATTGATAGTTTTTAGTGAATTAAGATTTATCTCACATCCCAACCCCGTTCTAAACTAATCTAGTTCACTAACTGGCACTGGCTATTCCTATTATTTCCCATATAAGATCTAATAATGATCTCTGATACCAACACTAGCGCCCTCAAAGCTAGTTGCTGACTAATACAAGATATTAACTAAATAAAGAAGCACTACGAAACTAAATCAAATAATTAAGCAATCAATTAAGAAATCTGCTACAAAAACTTAACCCAAGAACTATCCCCTCTCTGAAATATATACAAGAATTCCTCTCAATTGATACATATACAATAGTCATTTGGTTTGCAAATAGAATACACAACATAATAAACATAGCAGAAGTTAACTAATTAACGAAGTCAATTCCTCGGAGCTTTCGCTGCACAACTCTGATCTGTCTCTGAAACTGAAAGTGGGAAAGGATGAGCACATCATCCCTAAAAGGGGTGCCAAGCAGGAATAACATTTAATTTTAAAGAAATCATGAGCAAGATTTGGAAAACAATTCATGTTTTCCCAAACATCAAAGTGACTAAGTCAGTGGAAACGCACAAACACTGTATATGGACAAACTCCTTCTTCAAACAATTTATATTAGTGATGCCGGGTTTTTCCACACCTACATAGCTATATTGATGCCGGGTTGTTCCACACCTAATAAGCATAAAATTTGAAAGTAAATAGAATATGAAGGAGCGTATCCTATATACCACACGTGGAAATTATCATTTCCCATAACAATTCATAATGACGAGAAACATTACAAGTCCTTTCCAATTCATGGAAAGATTCAAAGACTCAACAGAACAATCATAACATAAACTAAACAGTGCATGAAATGCACGAACAGACAATGCATGAGTTTGTTAAACATAAACTTTTGTAAAAGAAACAACAATGGTTTCAAAAGAGTTAAAAGTATTCCCACCTCTTTTGATGACAATCCAAGCCTACCTCGAGTTCCACGATCCACTGGTTCATCCTTGAATCGATCGTTGTTAATACAGACTAATTGTTAATCACACAAGAACTCTAAGAGTTTACCCAAAAGGCTCACATAAGAAATCACACAAGTCTTTCTGATTCTAGGCCCATTTAGGGTTCTACACATTTTATTTAGCATAACTAAGAGTTTACTAATCCAATTAGATTGATTCTATAGTCCATTAGCTAAGTCTTAAGAATGTCTATAACTTTGTAGAAGAATCCAAAGGCTAATTTGGACCATAAGGGGTCCAAAATATCGATTTAGGAAAAAAGAGACATCCTAGTCAACTAACAATCACTAACGGTCAAACTGACAGTCCAAGGTCAACTTAACAGTTAACGTCTAGGTCCCCCTCAGAGTCTAGTCAAGGTCAGGCCAAAGGGTTAACTCGGTCAAGGTCCACTGAGTCAAGTCTGGTCATGTCTAGTCACTGAGTTAACTCAGTCAGATATATATTAAGTCAATTAAACAGATTGAGTCAGCTAGACTGACTGGGATGACTAATCAGCCTAATCGTATTGCAGTTACAAGAACACAAGTAACCTGATTCTATTCATTACAACATTACACAAATACTTTACTTAAACAGAATTCCAATACATCTGTAATTTAAGATTACCTTGATCTGCATTTGCAGTACAATCTACTTCAGCTTGCACATCCTGAAACAGTAGTTGCGAGCTTTTAGTAAACTATCAACTACAACTTCACAACTACTAGCAAATCCACTTCAAAATAACACCACCAACCCAACACTACCTATGCAACTCAGATCAACAACAACCCAGTCCAACTACATCTTCTTTCAATACCACAAGTCAACATCTTTATCAAATCTGTAACTTCTTCCATATCCTGTAATTTACACAACCACTTCCACCATCCTACAGTTGAATACTACTCAGCATAAATAATTCATACACATATCAGTTCTTCTTGAGCAACACTAACACCTGCATAACTTATGTCTTAACACCATTTCATCTCAAATTAAACAACCAGACCAACTCTAATTTCATCTCCATTACTAATCACAGTACAACATACTTTAAATCTGCATCTCTAAACATTTAAAGCTCCATTGGTTATCTAACATATCTACTGCAATCATAATGCTAATAACCACAACACCAGACCAATATCATCACCGTTTGTACTTACCGACAACAACATACCAATACCTTTGAAATTTCATCACCAACAGCTCCACGTAAACCTTCAATCCAGTCAAGACTCAATCATATAATTCAATTCAATTACAAATTAAAGTATTACCTTAGACCCAAGTCCAATCTCAGCCAATTAAACAATCTGCACTTCTAACTCAGTTCGACTCTAATCAACACCAAATACCCGCCTCTTACTTTCTCAATCACTAGCTTCTCCATCTTAAATTCCATCTTCAACAGATTGTATTTGGACCCTAATTCCATTCTTAAATCTTCTTTTCTCTGATTAAAACTCAAACTTCAAACAAACTCTTCAAAACAATCAAACCTATCTTTTAATTCAATCCCCTAACCAACAACTTCATCTTTTGGTTCTTCATCTGAATTTCCAACTCAAACCCTGATTCACAGAGACATAATTCATCACCTGAAATCTTAATACGATATGTAGTTTCAACCTAACCTTCGATTAGTTCAACACCCAACCCCAATACATCTTCTAACTCCTCAATTTACTCTTAATTGAATTCCAAATCAAACTACAGAAAACCCTAATAATTTCTCATCAATGAATCGCCACTGAATCAACTTCAAACATCTAATTCAACTACAACCCTTTTATTCTTCATCTAGCAGCAACCCAAATCACCTCTCAGTTCTACACAAACCCTAACTTGATTTCTTCAATTCATTACTTCAAATAAAACTCTGATGATTCTTAATCATGCTCCTTGATGATCAAAAACACCACCAACTCCTACATCATCATAACATCTTCATCGATTAACCCTCTCAAATTGATTCTCACACTTCTCTCAGAATCAGCAGTCGTGAAGAACAGAGGAAATAAAGAGAGACGAGGAGAAGAAGAAGAAGAAGAATAAGAAGAAATATACGCTTATCTTCTCAACTTGGTCTTGATAAGTCCGACCAGATTCACTAAAGGGACCCGACCAAAATATAAGGGAAGCCAGGTCGGTAAAATCACAGAATGAGCACTTTGCTCTTCACATGGTTCTGAAGATATCTTCTTTGTACGGTATCTGAATGGCACGTTCCAGTAGTCCATACTGCGTAACTTTTCGAGCTCTATCTAATGATACTAGTTTCGCATCTAGATTGTTGTTAGATTAATTTCTATTAATTAACGTTCGTGTTATACTAATCGAGTTATTATCGGCTAATACTTCTCTTGACTAGTCTAATAGCGTTGACGAGCTTGAGGGTCCTTACAATACTCTCTTTCGCAGCATTCCTTTCGACTTCAGAGTCTGACTCGTCGGAAAGGTAGTCAGGAAAACAGTTGTCAATGCAGGTCTGTTTCATTGGAACACATATGGTAGTAAGGGTCACCACCGATACTCAACCTGCTTCACCAAATTTCCCAGAAAAAGAAAATGAACCTTACCTAGTTGCAGAAGTTATCTTGGGAGGCTACTACAAGCTCGTTATTACTGACAAGCTGGAAGGATACACGCGTGGTGGTTCAAGCCTTTCAGTTCCTAGAATGTCATGTCATCATTTCTCTAGTACTTCCTTGTTTTATGCAATATTTTTAATTCCTTCAAAATGTTTGCACCACCTTGCATTCATAGTTAGGATTTCAATTTATTAGTCAAGTAAAACATCATTTCATTCACAAAGCAAGAATCTTCTTTCAGAAAGCAATTATATGTTTGTTCAAAACCAAATCAAAACATCCCCTGTCTTCCAAAACATCTACGAAAAAAAATTTCTAAGCAGATAATAAAAGCATTCAAGGGATATCAACTAGTGCATCCTTCTTGGAAAACACACTCACCATGTAGAGAACGCTTCTTCAACTCCAGTCAATCTTATTGCCTCATGAAATCACTAGAGGGAATCATAACAGTTGCAGTCTTCAGCTCCCTGGCGATACTAATTTTTCAACAAAACCAAGGTGCATGGAGTTCAAATCCCTCACGCATAGTCAGGTAGTACACCCCGTACGTGACTGGTCTTATCATGTTACCCATCTCGGCCATTGAAGACGAGATCCCCTCTACATACTTCACCAGGTTGATGAAGTTCTTCGACTTTTGATTGCGGCAAACATACTTCTTCCGTACTTGGTCATACGATAAGAACATTGCCTGCAAGGGGAACATCAAATAAAAATTCGAATACCAGGTTTGTGGTTGAATCCTCAACCATTATCACTGTTTTCTCTACTTCAGATTTGTTGTCACTAGGGTTACTTGTATTAAATGTCATTGTGGAGATGGTACCCCATTCTCATGAGAAGAAATCACATGCCTCATAGTCTTGTTGGGTATCACTACTTTTGTGTTATCTTTCTATGTGCAACATCATCTCAACAAGTTTGAAGACTCGAATCACAAGATCAAGATATCGATCATGAATTTCATAACAATAAACATTACGATGGAACAAGACACTAATGTTCAAGCACCGCCTGAAGAAGCAAGCAAGTAGAGAGATGAAAGTGCATGTTCAATAATTCTACCTGACGTATTGCTACCGTATCCTATAAGGGAATGGGAACCAGAAGGATTTTATATGAGAATTATATAAAGATCCTACTGAAGGATGTTACGTCTGAAATTTCAAAATATTATGAAATCTTTCGTGAAATTGGATTCCTTAATCGGGAGAGATTCACCCATTCGATTGGAAAAAAAAAAATGATTAAAGAATTGTTATTCGAATAGGTCCTGACTCCATATGTATGAAGCAAGACTACTAAAATATTAAAAAAGCATCTACAAGATACGGAAGATAAAGATGTTCATTTACTAAGGAAATCGTGATAACAAAAGATCTAGCTAGCACGATCATCGCCACCTTCATTGGAGTTTATTTCAGAAACTACTTTGATATCCTCTTAAGAATTTTCTTCAGGAAGGGGTTCATCAACATCAAAGTACAGAATCATAACGCTGTTATGAATGGGATATTCATGTTTATCTAGAAAATTTTCCTGCTCAGCTCGTCACCGCTTCTGACAGGCAACGAATCTTTCAGCTCTGGCACTCGTCTACTGAGATGCTTCATCACGTCTCCACTTTTCTTCCATATTCACCGAAGCCAAGAAATCATGAACGGGTTCTGGAACGATATTCAGATGCGCAAGGGACATACTCTATATGGCTTGTCCAACTTCACGGAATGGGCGATCTATTTTGGCCAATGCATGTACTCAGTACACGAAACGAATTAGCTATATGTCGAAAAACAGATTTTTGGTACGCATATTATATGCACACTTTTGAAAGTCTGGGAACTCGTGGATCCGGATTGGTACGCGTACTAGAAAAGAACTGTGGGTTACGGAACCGGTTTGGTATCCACACCGGTACACGTACTGGAAAATTTCTGTGGAGTCCAGAATATGGCTATGTTTAAATGGTATCTATACCAGTACACGTACCACAAAAGTTCTGTGGACTCCGGAACTCGTTATTTTCAATGGTATCCATACCAGTACGTATACCGAAAAAGTTCTGTGAACTCTGGAACTTGGTTATGTCTTAAGGTTTACATATCGGTACACGTACCGTGACATATATTCACGATAGTACCTTGTACGCCTACTTACCATGTCGATTAAATTCATATGCACAAATTATTTCTCCGAGATAATTTGCATTTGAATAATCTCTAAAAACACCATGGACATATTTGATCACTTGATTGTGTTTCGAGTTAAGTCTTAAGTATTTATGATAATGCTCAAGCTTATAGTTCAGGTATATAGTTTCGGCTAACCATTCATGAGCGTGGACTTATACACGGTTCGGTTAAGGTTCATCCTAACCATTTGAGTGTATATCTTGTTATGTAAATCAGATTCAAAGATTCATCTAACGGTGGATATTGTTTGCTTGGTTCCAAATCTATCTTAGGTTAAACCTAAAGCAACATATGCTTTGAATGTCTATAAAAGGGGAACTTCAAGCAATTAGGATCTTTGAATCCCGACACTACTTTCCTTGGTGTGTTCTAGTTGTAACTAGAGTCTTCCTCTTCCTAAACCCTTTTATGGTTTAGCGACTACAAATACTTCATAGGGATTCGTGAAGCCAGGTCCAGCTATTGTTTATCTTGATAGCTCGAGTATCCTGATCGTGTCCCATTTTTAAGCTGCTCACTTGAACAAGATAGATATAAATCATCAAAGTTCTCTTCGTCTCAGACTTTGTTGATTCCACGAGTTTTATACTTGTAAGGTGAATAAATCTAGGTTGCACTTCGGGTTGCATAAGTCCGGATTTTGAGGTTAGCTAGACTTTGTCTATTGCTATCGATTTTCATCACCTTGATCTAACTTTTTGATCGCAAAAGAACTCACATATAGTCTTATCTGTGGGAGGAAGATTGGTTTAAAGTCTTCAATTGAGTTGAAGCAACTCTTAGTTGGTGTGACGTCAGCTAAGGGAATCAATTTCGCAGAGTCCTGCTGGGATTTAAGAGGCGTAAGGAGCGTGACTGTAATTGAATTGCTGGGAGGGTTTAATTTGGTCTCAAATACATTCCAGTCTGAAGTTAATTGGTAGTAGGCTAGTGTCTGTAGCGGCTTAATATAGTTTGGTGTTCAATCTGGACTAGGTCTCGTGGTTTTTTTGCATTAGCGGTTTCCTCATTAACAAAACGTCTGGTGTCTGTGTTATTTCTTTTTCCGCATTATATTGTTTATATTTATAATTGAAATATCACAGGTTGTGCGCTAATCAATCAAAGTAGATACACCCTTCCTTGTTTGTTGGATACGACTTGATTGATACTTGGAAATGGATCTTTGGAATCACCAAGTACTCTCATCTGGAAATCAGGTTCACGGACTTGTCTTTGTAAACGTTGTGATTGTGAAAGATAGAGATATAACTTTGGATATTCTTTCTTGATTGAGATTCATTAATTTGAACTCTCGGAGTTGAATTTGATTTTGTCCATATAGGTTGCCTAAGAAAAAGTTGGTGGTGTGTTTTGGTACCCCCGTGTTTTCAGTAACATTCTGATTGCGAGAGAAAGAGATATGAACTCTTTATATCTTTCCTGATTGAGATTCACTAAGTTGAACTCTCGAAATTATATTTGAGTTTTATCTATACAGTTTTCTTAAGAAAAAGTTGGTGGTGTGAGGGCTAGCTTTTTACTGTGAGGTTTATTTGAAATTCATCTTCTTTATTTATTTTCAGTGCTCTTTAATTATGAGTAGCTAAGCTTTTAATTGGTTAGGGATGATTTCAAAGTCCTGAACAATGAAGCATCATTTTCTTTAACCACGTTTATTTCGAGTTTTATTTTATTGTTGATTATCTTTATTATTTTTAGTGTCTAAGAATATTGCGGGGTTATTTAAAATGATCAATTAAATTAACCAATCAATATTTCTTCTACTAGTTTAGAGTTGTGTGATACGTGTAAGTGTCACAACAACTCTTTACACAGTAGTAAATCGCAAGAGCTAACAGAGGGATTTTGTTAAGCAATTGTGTGTAAAGATAACACTAGTAAGCAGACCGAGCCTATGCCTCTGATGCTGGGATCAACCTGATTCATAGAGTGTAAAGCATTCGACTAACTTACACCTTGAGAGATTATTCTTGGTGGGTTGGTTGGATAGAAGCTGGTAGTCAAGCGCTTCCGTATCCAGTGACAGTAGGAATCCGGAGGATAGCAGAGCTTATTGTTATTCTACTGTTGGTAACAATATAAATTTAATAAGAGATAAATTTCATTTAATTAAGCTTCGGTTCAGTGATGGCGAATGATTCCTTAATCATCTTTATTATTAATCTAATTTAGACCAATATTTACTATTTTGTTTTATTAGTTACTTTAATTTAAAATCTAAGACCCCCTTTTGGTTACTTTTAAGCAACTAGAAACTCCCTGCTCTTCGTGGGAAGGAACTCCTTGCCATTATATTACTAGTTAATTGTGTGGAAAGAAGTAATTAATTTGTTGCGTAAACGACGCGCACCAATTGGTAGAACCGATTGAACCCATATATGTGATTTGGTATTTGATCAATCACACAGTAGTATTGGAAAACAGGCGAACCAATTCTAAACTTGTTTGGAAGTGTGGTATAACCGATTCCAAGAATGCAAATCCATGTAAATATGAAATAAGAATTTGCAGTGAAAAGATGCCAACATACTTTGAACACGAGCAATAACTCTTATCATTTATTGTTCAAATATATTCCTTATTAGTCAAGGTGATCCTATACCGAAATATATTAAGAATATTTTGCTTAAGGTTTCTGATTTTATATACATCAATTACCAGCAACTAATGTATAGCTCCAGAAAATAAAAATTATTAATGTGCATTTACTAGTTGGAGATTCTCTATTGAGAGATTTCGGATATATTGGACAAGCATTTATTGGAATTATGAAAACTGAATTTTTCCATTCATTGCATATCTTTAGAATATTTTCGGTTTTGGAAATTCCTTGGTGTCCGAACATCCTTGGTTTACAAATACCTAATTTCTAGCAAACTATCCTAAGATCTATGCAAACTTCGTTTCTTGTTGTTTCTGGTGGAGCCGTCTATTCGGAGAGGAAAGTATCATAATTAGGTGAAATCTCTTACGAACGCTCGTATAAATACTTTTGTGGGATCAATAAGCTCTACGAGTACCGCTGGTGGGAAACTAGATATTGTGGTGTTATTAGTTTTCTATTGATTTGATTGATTAACGGTTGTTGAAACTTTGATTGCACCTAGTTTGTTTATGCTTGAGAATCTTCTCTTCCGATATAAGATTCACTCAAACTAGGTCAGAGTATCGACGAGATCTTTGGAACTGATTGTAGATCTAAAGATATCTTGTGATAATCCATTGTTAACATACTCCGAATTGCGTGATTGATCACAAGATATTCAAGTGGTGTTGTGCAGGTTATTGAAGATTAAAGAGGATTTGAAGACGAAGAAGATTTCTTATTAGTTTCGTATCTTGTGAATTGTGTACACAAACCTCGATCAGCTGGGATCCAACTAGAATCGAATTTATTCGATTGATTAGTTGTGTGAGATCGGCATTCTCTCTATATCTCTTTTAAGATTTATTTTGATTGAGTGTGAATCTAAACTTGACTACTTTCGTAGTTATTGGATAGATTGATCTAACCATACAAAAGAGATTATTAGATTAAACGGAAGATCCTTTGTCAACAACTAATCTAAATCTTGTTTCAAGATTGATTAGAGTGGTTACCAAACAGATTATTCCTTTGTTGTTCGGAATACTATCCAAAGGACCTGCTATTCACATGCGTGACTCTAGAAGTCGAAGGCGCATAGATACTGAGGGAACTAAGTGGCTCCGGGAGTCTGCTTGGTCTCAACAATACGAAATTGGTATTAGATTTTGTATAGCGGCTTAATTCTGAGAGCATTCAAAACTGGATTAGGTCCCGGGGTTTTTCTGCATTTGCGGTTTCCTCATGAACAAAATCTTGATGTGTCGTATACTTTGATTTTCGCATTATAATTGTTTATTATAATAAAGTAAAATGCATATATACGTTAACTCCGCATTACTTAATAGTGAGATTATAGAGTTTGGTTATCACCGAACCTATTATCAAGTAACACACTTTGTTGTAGTATTGTCTCGATCTTGTATCCATAGTCAATCATGAAAAGACGAGGGTGCCCAAATGTACCTCAATCTAGAACTTTTCCACCTATAAGTCCTTTCTCCGAAAGTGATTGCCTATGGACTGAGTCGAGACAATACAAAAAATCGGTTCACACTTCGTGTGATCGTTTATGGATACGAGATCGAGACAATACGGCAACAAGATAACTTGCATGGTTGACTATGGATACAAGATCGAGACAATATAACAACGGAATATGATTATTTGATAAAAGGTTCGGACTTAACCAAACACTGTAGGATTTCTATCAAGTAATTAGGAATTAACTTTTGTGTATTTTACTTCTAATTATAATAAATCAATTATAATTGGAAATAGAAAAGTAAAAGACACAACAAGATTTTGTTAACGAGGAAACAGTAATTGCAGAAAAACCCTGGGACCTTGTACAGAATTGAATACTCTCAGAATTAAGCCGCTATACAAAATCTAAACCAACTTCGTATAGTTGAGACCAAGCAACTAAACCTATAGTTCACCTAGTTTCCTCAGTATCCTTGCGCCTCCAACTTGCAATAAGTCACGCACTTGGAACAATTCCTTTGATTCGTATTCCAAACAGTAAAGGAACAACAAATCTGTTTGGTAACAACTCTTTTCAAACAACGTGATATGAGTTTGACAAAAGGCTCTTCCGTTTAACCAATAAACTCCTTTGTCGGGTTCTCAGATCAATCTATTTAACATCTACCAAAGTAATTGTTTAGACTATGCAATCAATATTATTTACCACAAAGAAATGTACTAATGTCGATCTACGCAACTAATTAATCCAATCTATCAAAAGATAAACCGATTATAGTTGGATCCCTATGCCGATCAAGTTTTGTGCACACCAAAGATTATGAACTCAAATAAGAAATATGCTTTGTCTTCAAATCTTCTTAGATCTTCAATAAATACCTGCACACAACAACTTGAATCTCTTGTGATCAATCACACACATAACGGAGTCTGTTAATGACGGATTATCACAAGACGTCTTTAGATCTACAAATAGTCTAAAGATCCCCGTCGATACTTCGATCTAGTTTGAGTGAATCTTATATCAGAAGAGAAGATTATCAAGCATAAACAAACTAGGTGCAATCAAATTTCAACAACCGTTAGTCAATCAAATCAATCAAAAACTAATAATAAACTGCAACTATCTAGACTCCCACCAACGATACTCGTAGAGCTTCTCAATCCCAAAGAAGTCTTTAAAACGAGCGGTCGTAAGAGATTTTGCCTAATTAGGTTACTTTCCTCTCCGAATAGATGGCTCCACCAGTAACAACACAACTAGGTAGTTTTGCTGGCTCTGAGGATTAGTTTGCTCGAAATGAAAACTTCAATGTTTATAGACCAAGGAAGTTTGGACACCAAAGAATTTCCAAAACCGAATATTCTCAAAGATATGCAATAAAGCCAAAATCGGTTTTCATAATTCATGGAAATTCTCTATCCAAATATTGACCGAAATTTCAGTAGAAAACTCGACTTAGTAAATGCACATTACCAATTTTTATTTTCTAAAGATATGCATTTAATTGCTGGAAATTAAAAGCATATAAAATTAAAAACCTTAATTAAAAGATTCTCAATTTATTTCGATCTGGGATTCTCCTTTAGTTATCAAGGAATATCTCTGAACAATAATAGATAAGAATTATTGCACATGTTCAAAGTATGTCGACATCTTTACTTTGTAAATCCTTTTTCATATTTACAATCTTAGAACTGATTTGCCACACTTCCAAACGAGTTTAGAATCGGTTCATCTGATTTCCAAGAACTATGTGATTTATCAAAACATCCAATCACCATTCATGGGTTTAACGGTTCTACCAAACACAACTTCGGTTCTACCTCCAAGTGGCTAATAGGATCGGTTACACTGGTTTCCATAAAATGGATAACCAAATACCAGGATCGATTACTACTTATCTATGGTACTTACTTGTGATCGGTTGCACAAGTTATAGGATCGGTTGCACCAATTACTAAAACTTGTAAACCTACTACAAGGATCAATTACACATCTTTTTTTTTAGTCCCACCAAGTTCTAGGATCGGTTACCCAATGACTAGGAATGGTCACACCAATTACAAATACCAATCATACCATCTCAGGTGATTACTTAAGATTGCTTCACTAATAAAAGTCATACTGATACATAAGTCAGGCATTGTGAATAGTTTTACCAAGATACATAAACAAGTTATAAACGGTTATACTAACACACATATTAGTAATCCAAAGATTTGCAATGAATAACAATACCAGTAAGCCTAGCGATTTCTCTTTCGATTCACAAAATAAGTTTATGAATGTACTTCCTTCAAACGAATGTAAAACATTGTTTCCTAGGACGGAATCTTCACCCATACTCATACATATAATCACAATAGCATTCATACGATTATGTCGATGTCTTATATATGAAGTTCAAAAGATAGGCGTTATACTTCGTATTATAATTCCTTAATACTACGTCTAACTAGAGTATAATCATTCACAACTTCGTAGTTATGTTTTCAATATAATACGACTTGAAAGATACGTAAGGAATGAAACAGTTCAAGTCAAAATATTACTAACCTCAATAGGAAGGATGATGTCGTCGGTGTATCTCTTTACTTCTTCACATTCTTCAAGTCTTCGAGTAATACTTGTATGTCTCATATCCTAATAACTTTCTAGCTAACCTATACGAAGTTGACTATAGTAGATAATCAAGCGACTCTTTAAATGATTTTTGCTTCACTAAAATATGACAACCAAACGTGACATACCAACGCTTGGTGGGTTCATCCGGGCTATGCTCTAATAATCTCCCCCTTTGTCAATTTTAGTGACAAAACTCTTACTTCATATAGATAAACAAATTACAAGAATTCATTATACATACGCTTGATTCCAAGTTTCAACTGCACGATAACCTGTATACATTCAATCCACAAACGTCGCTGTTGACATTATAATAACAAAGCTAATACTCCCCCTAAAGGTAAGATAGGTAGATTTTCAATCCGCACATCTTTGTTATTCCCTTTGTAGTTAAGATAACCACAAGTATCAATATATGGAGTAAACAAGTGATACCAAATCACTTGTTTACTCCATATATTTCTCCCCCTTTTTGTTACAAAATGACAAAGGTACGAGCAAATAAAGGACAAACCGAAAGGATCTTACAAATCTTAAAAGACTTGCAACCTATAAGAGTTAAGAATGAGGGTTCCACACACCATTTTAGATAACCAATATCAAAACCGAAAGTACAAAGTAATTTTATTTTGATATGTTACCAAGGAAACAATATCCCGAAGCAATTTTCCCTAATAGTTTAGCAAATCAAAAATTGACTAAGCACCCTAGTTCTCTTGCTAAACTGATTGTAAAAATACAATTGCTTGTTTGATAAGACCAAAATAAAGATCAAAATTAACTTTATTTTTCTCATCAGGTTCTAATTATTCGAACAATAACTTAGACCTTTCACTTTAAACAAGACAAGTACTGGGTTAGTTAACTGGTATTTCTTGTTAAGGCATTCGATTAGACTTGAATAACCGAATCCTACACTTTGATAAGTCTAACTTAGTTAAGACCAAAATAAAGATCAGAATTAACTTAGTTTCTCTTATCCAGAATCGAATTGGACTAAACAATTGATCCCGAAAACTCTTTTTGCTAAGCCATAAACAATGCATACAAACCAAATAAATCAACTTGCATAATTATTTATCTCAACCGGAAGCAATTGAAACAAACATAGACATTATAGCACCGAAATTTCGTTAAGCCTAAACAATTGATACCAAACAATAAAGCAAGATAATAATAGTTTTTCTCAACCGAAAACAATTGAATCACACACACACACACATCCATACACACATAATGAAATAAACATCAATTGTACCGAAATTTTGTTAAGAAAAAGCAAAATATATGAAATAAAATCAGGCTTTTCCTAAACAGGAAAACGATTAAATAACAAATTTGTTACCTCAAGATCCGCATCCTCTTCTCCCCCAAAAGATATGTCATTAAGCGCAAGTTCACATTAGAACTCTCCCTCATTAATGTTGTCATCCTCTCACAAGACAAAATAACAACAACAAAAGGCAACCTTTGCCAGAGAAAGGTTGAAAAACGGTTTTAACTAATACATAGCAAAAGTTGAAAACCGGAAATACATATGCTTTTATACTAAACCAAAAACGATTCAACATATTGTGACTTTTTCACACATGAGTTTCAATCGGAACCCCTTATGATCCTTTGATAAAGCCTACCAATATAGGCTAGAACTCAATCCCGCTAAATCAAAAAGTCATTCAAACCATAAGGGTTCACACAATATGAGATCGAATATTAAGGTTATGAAAACCGAAATCAAACATCCCATAAACAGAATTTGCAATACACCCTAAATATTCAACAGAAAATCACGCATTATTATTACCTCAATCTTGTAGGGAATTGAATTACGAAACCAACGCAAAAAGAATGAGGTCATTCCGAGTTCGGAGGAAGAAGTTATAGGTAAAACAATTTTACACTTCTTCGTATGAACCAATCACTAGGACTGGTTATCGTACCAGGTTATGATACCAGGTCATGATAGCAGGTTATACCAACTAGGTTATGATACCAGGTTATACCAACCACCAGGACCGGTTACAACATGAATCCATACACAAAACCTTTTTAGGCATAACTTTTGCATACGATGTCCGAATTCAGTGATTTTTGGCTCGTTTTAACCATGTAAACAAGATCTACACATATATGATCAGTAGATATCAACATCATAAAGTACAAATTACCGTTTCTATCAAAAGTTAAAATATAGATAGAGAAGTTATGAGTATAGAAGAGAAGAAATCTTCCTAGACATGTTAATTAGTCATATAATAACCGAGAGATCATGTGCTCAGTTTTCATGTGCTTCCTCACCTTTTCAAAAGATTGAGCACCAAGGTGAGCATGCACATTCTAAAACAACTAGGTTGTGTTGAGTTGAGCCATGTCTTGTTCGTCACGAGTGACTAAGACAGAATCATCATTCTTGACCTCTTGCTTGGTTTGTTTTCTCTTGTTTCATCTCTTGTTTTTATTATTTGACTTGTGATGAATAGTGTCATTATCACAACATCCACTAGTACAAGAGAATTCAGACATGATGTCTCTCTTTATTCTTTCAAGACAACTCTTGTAATTATTGTCACCAACAATTAACAGCTGAGAGTAATTCTTGTGACTAACTTTTGGTCCCTTTTTGGCTATGGAGGATTTTGGGACCCATTTAGAGGAGGGTTTCACAGGAGCATCTTTCTCCTTCATACCATTAGGACGATTGTACTTTTGAATACTTTGCGAAACAACTTTTTTCCAATTTGGAACATCAGATCTTGACTTAACATTTACAAAGTCATCCCTCTTTCTATATTCGGGTCTTTCATAAGATGACCTTGTCGAGCGATATGCAAAATTTGAATTATCATTATAATAATTCTTTTACCTAAACTTTGGAAAATATCGATCCGAGTTCCTTTTGGGAGCAATCTTAGCCAATTCGTTTGATATAAAAGAAAGTGTATCTTCTATCTTATGAATCTTCCATCCTCATTCCACATGACCGTTATTACCACAATAACAACAAAGCTTAGTAACATACGAAGTATGAGTTTTAATGTTACCTTTTTGTGGATCCTGTTGCATTGGAGCTCGACGAGTTTTCTTCTTCTTCTTCTTCTTCTTCTTATCTTTGTTGAACGTTGTTGCTTTCTTATCACTAGCAGAAGTGCTCTCTTTGATGGTTGCTCTTGATGATTCTGGTTGAACACAATTCTTAGGCATGACAGGCTTTTCTTCTTTAGAAGAAATAGGAGCATTAGTGGAAGCCTCTGGTTGAGAAGAATTTGTTGCTTTAAATTTTTTTACCTCTTTGCTAATATTTGAAGCATTTATTCTCTTATAGCCCAATCCTCGTGTATCACAATGATTTCTACTTGCTTCTAACATTGAGGTTATATTGTTTGAGCTATCAATGCGCTTTTTCAAGTGCAAATTTTCTTCTTCTAGCTTCTTGAATTTATCAAGAGCTCCTGTTAGATTGGTCTCAAGGTGTTTTTGTCGAGATAGGTATACACCTTCTTTCTCTTGAAAGCTTACTTGTTGAGAGTTAATCCTTGCTTCATATTCAACAAGTTTCTTTTCTAACAAATAGACTTTTTCAAGAGCAGCATTACGATTTTTCTCTAAAAGTTCCGCTCGAGAAAGACTAGCACTTACTTTGTCCTCAAGATTCTGTATATGCTTAGAATTATTTTCAACCTTTGAGGAGGCAAGATCAATAACAAATTGATCATTCTTGGCTTGCAGACATCTTATATTGTCTAGAAGCTTTCCTTCTCTTTCTAATGCATAAATTAGTTCGGTTGAACATGAAAGAAAATTTTCATATAATTCTTTTGACTGAGATGTTTCTATATTCGAAGAAAAAATGTTTTTCTCGTCATCCAGAGTTAATTCAAAACTCTTGGTGTCTTGTATTACGTTACCAGAATCAGTCATTAGATTCAATTCTTATATGTTGGATCTCACCAAACACAGATGGTTAGATCTTTTCGTGTTTTCCTGCTCTGTTACCAATTGAAAAGACGAGGGTGCCCAAATATGCCTCAATCTAAAACTTTCCCACCTATAAGTCTTTTCTCTGAAAGTGATTGTCTATGGACTGAGTCGAGACAATACAAAAAATCGGTTTACACTTCGTGTGATCGTATATGGATACGAGATCGAGACAACACGATAACAAGATAAATTGCATGATTAACTATGGATACAAGATCGAGACGATACAATAACGAAGTATGATTACTTGATAATAGGTTCAGACTTAACCAAACACTATAGGATTGCTATCAAGTAATTAGAAATTAACATTTGTGTATTTTACTTCTAATTATAATAAATCAATTATAATTGCGGAAATATAAAAGTAAAAGACACATCAAGATTTTGTTAATGAGGAAACCACAAATGCAGAAAAACCCCGGGACCTTGTCCAGAATTGAATACTCTCAGAATTAAGCCGCTATACAAAATCTAAACCAACTTCGTATAGTTGAGACCAAGCAACTAAACCTATAGTTCACCTAGTTTCCTCGGTATCCCTGCGCCTTCAACTTGCAATAAGTCACACACTTGGAACAATTCCTTTGGTTCGTATTCCAAACAGTAAAGGAACAACAAATCTGTTCGGTAACAACTCTTTTCAAATAACGTGATATGAGTTTGACAAAAGGCTCTTTCGTTTAACCAATAAACTCCTTTGTCGGGTTCTTACATCAATCTATTTAACAACTACCAAAGTAATTTTTTAGACTACGCAATCAATACTATTAGTCACAAAGAAATGTATTGATGTCGATCTACGCAACTAATCAATCCAATCTATCAAAAGATAAACCGATTATAGTTGGATCCCTAGCCGATAAAGTTTTGTGCAAACCAAAAATTATGAACTCAAATAAGAAATCTTATTTGTCTTCAAATCTTCTAGATCTTCAATAAACACTTGCACACAGATAACTTGAATCTCTTGTGATCAGAACAAAGTCTGTTAACGATGGATTATCACAAGATGTCTTTAGATCTACAAACAGTCTAAAGATCCCCGTCGATACTTCGATATAGTTTGAGTGAATCTTATATCATCAGAGAAGATTCTCAAGCATAAAAAAACTAGGTGAAATCAAAGTTCAACAACCGTTAGCCCATCAGATCAATCTAAAACTAACAATAAACTACAATTATCTAGTTTCCCACCAACGGTACTCGTAGTGCTTCTCAATCCCAAAGAAGTCTTTAAAACGAGCGGTCGTAAGAGATTTCGCCTAATTAGGTTACTTTCCTCTCCGAACAGACAGCTCCACCAGTAGCAACACAACTAGGTAGTTTTGATCGAAATCTTAGTAGAAAAACTCCAATTAGTAAATGCACATTACCAATTTTTATTTTCTAAAGATATGCATTTAATTGCTGGAAATTGAAAGCGTATAAAATTAAAAATCTTAATTAAAAGATTCTCAATTTATTTCGATCCGGGATTTTTCTTTAGTTATTAAGGAATATCTCTGAGCAATAATATATAAAAATTACTTCACATGTTCAAAGTATGTCGACATCATTACTTTGTAAATCCTTTTTCATATTTACAATCTTGGAACCGATTTGCCACACTTTCAGACGAGTTTAGAATTGGTTCATCTGATTTGCAAAAACTGTGTGATTGATCAAAAACATTCAATCACCATTCATGGGTTTAATGGTTCTACCAAACACAAGTTTGGTTCTACCTCCAAGTGGATACTAGGATCGATTACACTAGTTTACATAAAATGGCTAACTAAGTACCAGGATCGGTTACCACTTATCTATGGTACTTACTCGTGATCGGTTTCATAAGTTATGGGATCGGTTGTACCAATTACTAAAACTTGTTAACCTACTAAAAGGATCGATTACACATCTTATGATTAGTCCCACCAAGTTCTAGGATCGGTTACCCAATGACTAAAAATGGTCACACAATTACAAATATCGATCATACCATCTCAGGTGATTACTTAAGATTGGTTTCACTAATAAAAGTCATACCAATACATAAGTCAGGCATTGTGAATAGTTTTACCAAGATACATAAACAAGTTATGAGCGGTTATACTAAACACACATATTGGTAATCCAAATATTTGCAATGAATAACAATACCAATAAGCCTAGCGATTTCCCTTTCGATTCACAAAACAAGTTTATGAATGTACTTCCTTTAAACAAATGTAAAACATTGTTTCCTAGGACGAAATCTTCACCCATATACATAATCACAATAGCATTCATACGATTATGTCGATGTCTTATATACGAAGTTCAAAAGATAGGCGTCATACTTCGTATTATAATTCCTTAATACAACGTCTAACTAGAGTATAATCATTCACAGCTTCGCAGTTATGTTTTCAACATAGTACGACTTGAAAAATACGTTAGGATTGAAACAGTTCAAGTAAAAATATTACTAACCTCAAGAGGAAGGATGATGTCGTCGTTGTAGCTCTTTACTTCTTCACATTCTTCAATTCTTTGAGTAATACTTGTATGTCTCATATCCTAATAACTTTCTAGCTAAGCTACACGAAGTTGAATCTAGTAAATAATCAAGCGAATCTTTAAATGAGTTTTGGTTCACTCAAAAATGACAACCAAACTTGACATACCAACGCTTGGTGGGTTCAACCAAGCTATGCTCTAACAAATCACACAAGTTATCTTGTTGTTGTATTGTCTCGATCTCGTATCCATAGAAAATCACACGAAGTGTGAACGGAATTGTCGTATTGTCTCGATTATGTCCATAGACGATCACATTCGGTAGAGGACTTATAGGTTGAAACAAAAAGAATGTGGTGTATTTGGGTACCCTCGTCTTTTCAATTCTGATCTTGTATAATTGGGTACATACTAGGTTGATATTGGATATTGATTTTTGAGATCGTTTAAGAGCTCTTGTACACAATTAGTTAGACATATATTTGGTCTACACATAATGATTGCACAAGAAAAATAAAAAACTTTATATTTAACCATATACTAGGATCTTTATTGTTGGTTTACTTGTTAATTGTATTAGGTTTTGTCCATATAGGATCAGTCCGCCGATAATCAAAAATAAAGACTGCTTTTCACAAAAAAATGTCGTTGTGTAGGTCATTTAAATCCATCTTATCAATACTACACTAAATCAAGTATGATAAGCGGTAAATAAATAAATAAATATATGGTTGAGAATCAAAAGGATTTGCATATACATAATATAATTTATGAGACAAAATAAAGAGTTAGCTCATATAAATTAGATGTAAAAATAAATAAAATTGAACCTAATTAAAAAATTAGGATTTTAGTTTCCACAAAAACAATGGAAAACAACGAAATATTTTCTAGAAAACTAAAAAAAAAATATCGATCATAAAAACCTACTAAGTGATCAAAGCATGTTGGTAACATGTTATAAACTAAAAAGAGAAATAGAAAGTAGAAAGAACAAAAAAAAGAGAATTCTCATTAGATTTGTCTATTACAAAGGAAACGAGTCTCAATTTATAAACAAACATTCTCATTAGATTTGTCCATTACAAAGGAAATGAGTCTCAATTTATAGACAAACATAAGAGAATGTGGTAAAACTAACATTAACAATATAGGAGTAACGGATTGCATGTCCATTACTAGAGGTATTAAACTTAAGTTATGACACTAGTTGTGGAAGTTACAAAGTAGCGGAGAATGTAGAAGAATAAAGAAGGAGACATAAATTGGTGGTGGGTGGGGGTGTGGGGGGAGTGTGGTGTAAATCCACCAAATATTTATTTACAACAATAACATTTTATTTCACAAAGTTTTTGACGCAATGTCGTCCTTTAGCTGTAATTCTTACAAAGTTGAAAATGTATGGACTTTATTGTTTCCTAATAACAAACTTCATATGGATTCATCTAATGATGAATCAAATCCTGCTCCAAATCTAAGTAATGATATTCGTTGTGGAGATCTGTCATCTCTTCATGATAATCATCTTAAGAATCTTTCTCCAAAATTATATATGATTTTATGTGAGGTTCGAAACATGGAAAAGGATTTGCGGAGAGAAGTGAAGAAATTTAATAACAATCTTGTAAGTCTTAAATCAAGATCGGTGATCATTGAACAAGACTGGAATTCCTTAGGTTCTGTGGAGATTGCTCTGAAATTACTGAAATATCGCAAAAGTAGTTCTTGTTGAATTCACATCTTGAAATATAGATTACAAGTCTTGTGCTTATTGGAATTTTGATCCTGTACAATCAAAATTTGAGATGAAAAAGGATTGCAAACTTGCAATTCAAAATTTAAATCAGGTCTTGATTGTTGATCCTCGAAACTTCTATTTAATAGACGAGTCAAGTGTATGTTTTTGTCCCTAATTATTTATTGGTTTATTTTGACGAACTTAACTCCAAATTATTTTTATTTTATTTTTCTTTTGGTGCGCATATTTCAGTAAAAAGTGTTGAATTACCCTTTTGCTTTACAATAATAAAGATTTGAGGGAAAACTGAGTTCCCGACATCATACAATCAAGTACCATAGGTTGGACCCCAAACATCTTAAGGAAAACAACAACAATTTACATAGGTTGGACCAAACCAGAACCAGACTGGATCAAGATAAATACTGACGGAGCAGCTAGAGGACACCTAGGTATGGCAGTAGCAGGATCATATGCAGAAACTCAAGCGCGTCTACGGTTCTGGCTATTGCACAACCTTTAGGAATAACGGATGCAATCACCGCTGAGACGTGGGAGACGCTTCTAGCTACCAGAGCGGCGACAGAGAGACAATGAAACAAAGTGCTTTTCGAAATGGATTCAGAAAATCTCATGAGATTCATAAAGACACCAACTGAAGCTCCATGGTATATTTCAGAAATGATTGCAGAAATAAAGCAAAGAATGCGCCACATCCCAGTATGCGATATCCAACACACATATCGAGAAGGAAATCAAGCAGCAGACGGTCTAGCAAATGAAGCGGCGGATGGAAGACAATCAACAACCTTCTCGACCAAAATTTGGGACCAAGCTATCCCTCCGTGCATAAATCAAATTTCTTTAAATGATGCAGTGAGTATAAAATTCCCTCGTGCAATAACACTCTAGTCGTTTTTAAGTTTTGGATGCTTCTAAAAAAAAGAAAAAAAAAAATCAAGTACCAATATGCTTGCATTTTTTTCCAACCCTTGGCTTAGCCAAGGTGCACCATAAGTATCACCACCCATGGTTCAGACAAAGTCCATTCATAACCCACGGTGCTCTAAGGTTACTCACTAACCAGACTTCTATTTATAAGCCATCTCGCAATTTTTCAGCCGTTTGTTTCGAGCACAACAACAAACTCCCCTTCCTCTCTACTTTCACTCCTCTGTAATGAGTCACCGACTCCAAAGCATCACTACATTTAACCTAATAACTTGCCGGAACATTACTAGCTTTTCTAAACTAGGTATACTTCCGTTTCCCATCAAAACCAGGTTCGCAGTATACTTCTCCTTTTCTCTATCTTCTCCATATTTATTGGACAAACAACTACTGTAATAAAAATGTCTGATTTCTTTATGCTCGATAAATCTTTGTTTTACATTATCGCGGCATTAAAACATATATCTACTTGCATTTGAACATGAATACTGATATTAATTTATGATTCTTGCTTGGTTTGTGTTTATGTATCTAGGGTTTGGTCTTGTAAGAGTAGTTACAGAACTGGAGTTGAAATGGAAAAACCAACTTCTTTTCAAGCTTTTGATGTTGTAATTAATGAACCCGTTTCTCTAAACAAGAAGAAAGCTGCAATCCGTAATGCCGGTCCAGCAAAACTCCAGGTTCGAACCCATTACTCACTTTTTCTTATTTTCCTTTGTTATTCAGTAAATTTTTCGCTTTTAGTTCTTACATGTTTTGATGCTTATATGTGTAATAAATAGGTGATTGCTGATTTTGATGCTACGCTAACGAGGTATTGGGTCGATGGGAGCCGAGGAAATAGTAGGTTTTTCTTTCTCAATGTTTGAAGATAATATTGGATTCTGTATTGCCACAATTTTGTCCAATGGTCACTAATAACATGGTTAGGCAGTCATGGCTTATTGCAGCAGGAGAATCCTGAGTTTGATCTCAAGAGGGAGGAATTATTTAGATATTATCATCCATTGGAGTTCTCTCCTACACTTTCCATTGAAGAAAAAACAAAGCTCATGGAAGAGTGGTATGTAATTGTTAATCCTTTTCATCCATATTAACTGTGATTAGCTGATAATATTAAGCAAGGTTATCAAACATATATGAAGATTAATATGAGCTTGAGAGATTGTTTGAATTTATTATATATGTCAATTGTAGAGATGCTAATAACATTCGTCATTCATCACTGCAGGTGGGAGAAAACGCACTCTCTTCTTATCGAGGGAGGTGTTACTTATGATGCCATAAAGAAGTCTGTATCTAGTGCAAACAACATAGCTTTCAGGGAGGGGGTAGTTGAACTATTTGAGATTTTGGAGGTAAAGAACTCATCTGCTTGGAAATTTCTGTCATATGATCTAAACTATTAACATAGATTAGAAGTGTGTACCATCAACTGTTTGAAAATATGGGGCCTACAAGTAAGGGTTCGGAGGCATGGACATAGAGTATTATGAATCAAGTTTAACAACTGGCTCATGTTTAAGTTAGCAGAGGTAATTGGTGAATAAACTCAATGTTGATGTGGTTAAGATCAAGCTGAGGGTCTTTTCATTGTCTGTTGAGTGACTTAAGGTTGTGTGATTTCTTATCTGTGTGATCTTCGCTCAGAGACTTCACCACTTGGGTGTCGTATTTTGAATCACCACTTGGGTATCATATTTTGAATTATACTAGTGAAACCACAATCACTAGAATTTTTTCACAAGTTTTCTCCTTAAGAGTTTTAGTATATGACAACCTCCGAGTTCTAACAAAGGGAAAAGTAACTGCATACAAGTATGTTGCATTGTTTTGCGAAGCAATGATTGTTTATTTTGGTCCAGCCTATTTACGGAAACCAACTGATGCAAATGTTAAAGAAATATTAAAGCAAAATAAGGAAAGGGGATTTCCAGGAATGTTGGGTAGTCTTGACTGTATGTATTGGGTATGGACAGGTTTCCCTACCTATCGGGTCGTTCAGTATAAGTGTCACTACGCAAAACCAACTGTTATCTTTGAAGCTGCTTATTCTTGTGATTGTTGGATATGGCACGTTTTTTTTTGGTCTTTTGAGGTCTCAGAACGACATAAATATTTTGCACAAGTCACGTTTGTTTGGAGATTTAAAGTATGAAATTAGTCTTAAAGTAAATTTCACTATCAATGGTCATCGTTACACTCATGGGTATTATCTTGTAGATAATTTATCCAAAATTGTCAACTTTAGTTCAATATCATCGTCAGCCCCCTGCAGGTGAATTAGGTCCTTCATACACATATTTTAATATTATACAAATGAAATTGAGGAAGGATGTGGAACGGGCTTTTAGGAACTCTAAAGCGGAATTTCACCCATCATTTTTGGGTATTATCGTGTTTTAAGTGCTCGTGAAATGCATAAGACCATGCTCACTTATATATTATGCATAACATGGTAATCCAGGAAACCCGTTGTAATAAGGATTGGAATAACCATGAAGATGAAGATTTAAGGCCTAAGGTTCAACCAAAAAGAGGATTACCTGCAAGGATCTATGCACAATGACTAGTCACATTGAGAACAAATTTCTGTATGACAGGTTAAGGGACAATCTGGAATCGAATATGTGGGTTGAGTTTGGAAGAACAGGAAGGCGGGTGGATTAATTTTATATCATATTTTTTCTTGTAAAAATTGTTGTAAGTTTATTTGTTTAGTATTGAAATTGTTCGAATCGTTTTAAGTTTTCAAATATATGGTTAATACTACCTAAATTGTTTGAATTGTTTAAGGTTCTAGTTTACGTTTTTCACTTGAATGAGCAACCTAGCAGGCATCGAGCGCCCTAGGATGCATTGAGCGGCCTAGACTATATCTCCAAAAATCCCTATATATACCTATCAATTCAGCCATTTCAAAATCACACCTCCATTCAAGATTTTGTCTACTTTTTCTGTAATTTATGGATGATCCTGCTAGCTTTACTGAAGATGAAGATTTATCTCTTTATAGAACTATGTAATATACTACCCAAAGAAAGGTGAAAACGACATAATGGTTTACCCAGTATGAGTTATTGGGGTAAAATTCATGAAACTTTCTGCACATACACATGTGATCCTCACAACCTGGATCATTCTAGCTGCTTTGTTTTGTTGATTCATGACTATAAAAAAGAAGTTGTGGATTTTATAACTATGAGATGGATTGTCAATCGATATCCTCTTAGAGATGAAACCAATGCTGACATGGGAGTCCGAGCTCGAGACGAATGACGAAGATGGAAAGGATTTTTTTGAATAAGTAGCACATTTCCGAATTCTTAAGGAGAATCTCATAACTCGTAGGTGATGTTAGTTTTAGTGAGATGTTGCCAAGTTTAACTTTCAATGAGATGTTGTATAATTTTAATTTTATGTATTTTTTCATGCAAACCATTTATGTAATTCAAAATCCAAGTAATGGAAAACTATTACAACTTCATTACTCTTAACAACCTATTACATTTTATTAAATTAAAGATTGATACATTAATTAATGAAGTAGTTCTACTTAATTGTGTTTTGATTCATCATCATCTTAATCTTCATTTGACCTCCAAATTGTTGTTCCAAATTTCTCTTGTTACGTTTTTCTTCCAACTTTTTTGCTAACCTGTTGTTACGTTCTACTTCCAACTCTTTTGCTAACTTGTTTTGCACTGAGAATCTTATTCCTGTCATAGTATGAAACAAACCTGTCTTGAGTTTGACGATGTTTTTCATCTTCATAATCATGAATTTTCGGTCAAATGCTTTATGTTTTTCGATGGTTTTCTGATGATTCATAAAATTTTCTAAAAAACTTTCAGTTGCTTCTCCTTCTGCAACTTTTCTCGCTGCTTTTGTATTATTTCTTCCTAAATGTTGTTTCTTAATCGCAGCATTGAGATTCAAGTTGGAATTTTGATTTTTTGTGGTGTCTGGTGAAGAAAAAGGAGTATCTGGAGGGGGTTGAGATGATTGGGATGGTTGTGAACTTGGTGTTGAAGGAGAAGAAGTGCATGGTGACCTTTCAGGTACATGTTGTAAATTTGATAGCACATCTGGATTATGTATAGGTAACACTTATAAAATATGATAACAACTTTCATATGCAAATTTTTCCCCATGTTGTGGTGCCAATCATTTCGACACTTTCGTTCCACATCAACATCGACAAGACCGCTCGCTCGAGCACGAACAACTTGCATTATAATAGCAGCTTACAAGGAAACCTGGGCGTTAATTGTAACGAAGCGACCCGACAATCCATTTGCATCACAATCGTTGATGTTTATTGTTTCTTCACAAAATTTATGAAATATGTTATCCCTCAACTTGTTACTTGGTTGTTGGGCACCATTGATACTATCTTGTGTAAAAAAAATCATAATTTCTGCAAATGCTTTCATCTTCGGTCATGGTAAATTTTTCATTCCTAATTTTGTTACGCTTTTTGATTCGAGAATCGAATTGAAAATCCATATTCAGAAACTTACACAACAATAGTGAATTGTAGAGAACATGGGAGTTGGATGATGAAATTTGTGTTAGATTATCATAAATGTTAAAAATGAAAAAAGTAGAGAAGACGCGAATTGAAATGAAATTAGAATCGGGTGTTTATAGGGGATGAATTTATGGTCGTTGAATCAGATATACCAAGCGTGTAACTTGCACCGACCGGTCAAGTCTTTAACACTGGCCGCCTACACGGCGGCCTACACGTCCAGGCTCCACCGCTCGGTGAAACTAAACCTCACCTGACTAAGTAGCAAATTCGCCACTTAGCCAAATCTGCATCCCATTTTGCGGTGCGTATAATGGGTGCAACAGTGGCAAATTTAGGGCTTTGCCATGCCCATAGGAAGGGACTAAACAGGAGTTTATTTGGCAATTACCGTTACGGGTCGAACTCCTACCTCCGATTTTATACCAAATTGGGTTTGTGTTCTTCTTCATTAAGTGTTCTTCTTGCTTATACCGTGCTATTTTTTCGTACATACCTGAAGAAAACCAGAAGGATCAAACAGCACACAAAGAGGAATCAAAATTAACAAGGTTTAAACTAAATTTCAATCCTTATGTTCGTATTCCGAGTTCTATTGCTGTGTAATTATGTTCGCTGTTTGTGGTCGATTACTTTATCAATGGCTGAGTTGTGGAATAATTTAGGGTTTTCATTTAATTTAAGGTTGTATGAGTATTACAAGTTTATATCTTGAGGAGATTTAAAATTCAATGGGAGGTTTTGAATTTCGCCTGCTTGCATTGTTTTTGGTAAACTCTCTAGGGGTTTTATTGGTAGTGCATTGTTTTTATAGGGAATGCTTGGTTTTGTTGTGCTTCTTATCAGAATTAGAGTTGGTCAATTAATGTTTAAGGTTGCAGGTGTTTAAGCAGTAGGAGGATTGAGCTAATGGGTTCTCACACTTTTGTTGTTGTGCTAAATACAATCTAACATAAAAGAAAAGGTTAGGTGAAAATCCAAACTCTGGAAATAACTAGTTTCTGAAAAGAATTCCTTGTTGAATAGTGAATTTAACATGTTTCAGAGAACTAGGAGTTTGTGGATTTTGTGTCAACTGCCGTTAGTCTTGAATGAGATTAAGTTTCATTTTCTTGGAGGTGTATTATTCCCTTGCAAAACTTACTTTATAATGTTCTGTTGCCTGTTTATATTTCGTTCCCTTTTCTTGTGTAATCTTGAAAACATCAGTTTGTTCTTAACGGGTCCCGCTTAACTGGATCATTGTGTTTAAATGTCTTTGTTAAGTGACATATATATTTGTTCAGGTGAGGGTGAAAGATGAGGCGGCCGGGACAATTTTCTGAGCCTGGTTTAAATTCGTATGTTACTTCTCAAATGCAGCATATGTCTGCACAGAGAATGCAACAAGGTTCTGGAACAAATCATTTCTCAGGAAGGCCAGATGCTTTACCCGGTGATGAAGAGCATCCTTACGTGCCTTCAAAACCAGAAGGACCATGGCAGTCTCATGCTTTTGAAGGCAAGTGGTATTCATTTTAATTGTTGTTAGCTTTGTACTTCTACTATGTGTTTATACTTTCTGATGATATATTTAGGATTATGCATTATGGATCTGATTTTACCATTTAATTTGGCTGGGGGATGCATTTTGTAAGTTGAGCTAAAAAATTCATATCCAAACCGTATTAAGTCAACTCATATATTAAGTTTGCATCTTAACATTCAATCTCAAACTTAACACAAGGTCATTCAGCATGCTCAATATGAGGATTCCTTATATTTGTCCAATTCTCAGATTCATGCCTTCCACGAAAAGGTGGTGTAGTTAGTTCCTGTGAGCAAAACATTGCTGTAACTTCTCATGACTTATCAATAACTTGTACTACTTTTCAAGTACTTCTGTCACATATAGGTATCTGATATTTGCTCACTCCCCTTGTGCTGATTGTAAGTTGTGGAAAAGAAATCGAGTTTACAATATATTTTTAGTTTTCATCTGAAAATCAAATTCGGGATATTCAGCTGTATTGTTACTAACTGCCGAAGCCTCTCAAGTAGAGTGGCAAAATCAATGGGTGTTGATGCCCACAGTTGAAGTTTAAACTCACCAGCACACTTTTTCCTACCGTTGATAAAAAAAGAATAACCACTAACTTGTACTGTATTTGCAGGTCAACGAGGTGATGCACCTAGAGCCTTATATCAGGGTCAAAATAGGCTGGATTCACAATCGGGTTTACAGAAAGCAGTCATCAACGACCAGAGAGTGCAAATCCATGAGCAAGATACGGAAATCGGATACGATGAAAGTTCTCACTCCCAAACTTTTGAAGTTCTTGAGAACAAATTTCACGGCGATATTATAAAACTAACCAAGGAACAAGATGAAGCGGAAGATGCAGAAAATGCTAGGCATAAGGAGGTGAGTTATATCACATAAATGTATCAGTTCTTTTCCTTTTCTTTCCAATCATGAAACTTAGAAACTGGACATTTTCCTTTTGTCAACCTCAACATGATGGAACTCAATTCTTTTTGTTCTTGGTTCAGAAAATAGTTGAAATCAATGCGAGGTATCACGAGAAACTAACGGCTCTTCGAAGCCAACACGCCAGTAGAAGGGAAGATTTTCTCCGCAGAGAATCACAAGGACGACAAAGTCATTATAAGCAGTTGATATTGGATCATTTTCCAAATCAGACAGGACCAAATGACCCTCGTGGATATGGTGGGTCTGCAACTGCTGTAGCTGCTGCAGAAGCAGCAATTGGAGAAGGTCGCCGGGCCTATGCCGCAGCTGAAGCAGCAGTGGGGGAAGGACGGCGAGCCTATGCAGCAGCCGAAGCAGCAGCTGGAGAAGGACGTCGAGCTTATGCTGCAGCAAGTCAGTTTGACTCATACAGAGAGAGAGCTCAGTATCTTCAGGAAGCTAGAAATCATGGGGGTTTTGAACCAACGGCCAGGAATCCTTATCCTGGTGGCCGCGCTTACAACAATAACTCTCGATTATACTGATGTGACAGAAACCAAAGTACTGAAACACTGAACTTTTGTTTCTGCACCCTTTATTATCCAATGATGTTTGTTGAGTGTGAAATAGTGTAGCAATGGAATGCCTACCTCGTGTACCTTCAGTTTTCCAAGTTTGTATATTCATCATTCTGGTGCCAAGATGACTAAACCTCGCCCAATGATTTACATTATGGTTTCAACTTTAGGGGATGTCTCTGCAAAAATAGTTTCACATGACAGACAATGGACGTCCAAATCATACTTCATATGTGGCCTTGGCAATGTACCTGCCACTGGCGCCTACGTTGAAAGATGACGGCCACTGCTTCTCTTAATAGACAGACCATGTAGCCTCGGCCATTCTTTTTTTGCTACCCAAGCCACCATCAGTCTCAATGATTGTTTATTTGCATCGCTATTGGAAGTAAAAAAGTCTCAATAGTTGTTTTATTTGCATCGCTATTGTAAGTAAAAAAGTCAGAACAAATAAAAAAAGATCAAAAATTAGTGTGTACACGGTTTCAGAATGACTTTTAAAAATAAAAAAATAAATCTTTTGTCATGTAAAAACATTTTGCTTTTAACTTCCACACTTATACTTCTGGAATCCAAAAAAAACTATAACAGACAAATATATTCCATTTTATGTACTTAAGAAGTACTAGAAAGATGGGTAAAGTACTGGAAATATTGGTAAAGACTGGCTGTTGATTCTCCCATACCAATGAAATCCCATTTAACTACCTAATCCCAGTTAATGAACACTTTTTAAGTAGTTGAGTTGAACTAAATCCTTAAAAACGGACCACCGCAACTACAGTAACACGATATGAATCCAACGATCATCGTCTTACTGAGAATTCTAAACTCATCAAAATAACGGTAGATGATACAGCGCTAAGTAAGCTGGTGAAACTAAGTAGTACTAGATCATCATTATACATTTTAGGTAAAATTCATCTTACTCGTCCTCCATTTTTCTGTCCGTACATTTCCTCTCGTTTCCCTCCTTGATAGTTGAAGTTGATGATTCCTCTTCACTAATAAAAAAAACCCTTCACCCCCCTCCCCCTCTTTCTCTCTCTGTCTCTCCAAATCCGCCATTTTCTTCTCCTCTATCCGGCCTTCATATTCTGTCGAGATTCTAGAAATCCCCCTTTCAAATGGAGGTATCACCTTCAGAAGATTCAATTGATGGCTCCCAGCTACTCCCTATTACAGGAGAAGACAGGGTTTACGTTGTTCCTTATAAGTAAATTTCTCTATCCCCCTTGCTTCAAACTCAAATTTGATTGATCTGGTTAATAGATCTTTAGTTTTTTTTTTCTAGGTTCTGAATTTGCATACATAAATATTGCTTTCAGGTGGTGGAGGGAGGCGCAAGATTCTTCGACGTTTAGTAATGTAGATGACAATAGAGGGATCTTATATACAGCATCTTCGACGGCTTCATCTTATGGTGCTTTTAAGATCATTAATATATTTTACTCGGATCTTTCTTTTAATCTTAAGAGGGAAGAGGAATCTATGCAAAATGGTCATCCTGAAGAGGGGATCTCAGGGAGGGATTACGCGTTAGTTCCTGGTGAGATGTGGTTACAAGCACTTAAATGGTGAGAACTATATAATTAATTGTTTGATTCCAGTGATTCTATTGTGGTGTTCACTTACTCAGAGGATTATCTTGATTTGGTACAGTGAAACTGTCTGTACCCTAATCAATTTTCGCCCAAACAGAAACATAACGAGCAACATTACTTCCTTAGCGATATGATTTTGTGTTGTTACTTGTTTGATGCATTTGTACAGCTTGAAATTCAAGTGTTTGTTAATTTTATTAGGATTCTCAGATAGGTTTAGTCCACTCACTTATGCCTGTGTTTTGTAAGTCGGATTAGTATGATGTAGTGCTGAAATTGATGTGCTTGAGTGTAACTATCAAAAGGAATAATAATACGTACTTCAGTTGACACAAATTTAACAACTATCAAACGGAATAATAAGGAGTAAGTCAGAAACAAACAATGGGTGATTTCTTTCAGTTTTGCACAACAGCGGAAATCTCGTTTTGTTAAGTATAAGGGCTTCTTATTATTTTCTTTTCTTTCAGTTCATGGCATAGTATGTGTCATTCCTGAGATGCTTCCATCACATTTTTTTTAATGAATTGTATTCTTTTTCCTGTAGGCACAGTGACTGCAATGTGGCAGCAAAAAATGCAGGGAGTTTTTCAGGTGCAGAAGAAGATATGGCAGATGTTTATCCTGTACAATTAAGGCTTTCTGTCCTGCGGGAAACAAATTCACTAGCAGTAAAAATATGCAAAAAGGTCAGTTCTTGTAATCATGTTAGTGAACTTTCTTTTATGTTTTTGACATAGTTACTTTTGGGGATCATAAACATAGTTATGGGTTGTCAAATTTTGTCCTCCATCTATTGTACACCTATTAAAGTATTTCCTTTTGAGAAACATTGCCATGGATGTTGATTCTAGATGCACGGTTTTGTATGTTTGATCGAACAATTGGTCACCTTTTGTTATGGAAATGCAAACCATCTCTAAATCATATTAGTTTCTTTGGGTAATGATTTTTATAACTCAGTGTTTGGAGGTGAATGTTGGTTTGTTAATAGTGTTTTTGGTATCCACCTTCACAAACACCAATTTTGGAAGCTGAATAGGGTATCTCAGTAGTCCTTGACTGTTACCGAAAATCTGGTTATGCATATCATGTCATTCCTTGGTAGAGAAACTTAGCTATTCAGGAGATACAGAACATCCATGTGTCTATGTTTTATCAGTTTTCGGGCTACAAGAAGTCATTTTCATTTTTCAGTATAGTTACATAAGATTTTACATATTTAATAATAAGAGAGAGGGACAGCTGTACTGTTGGGCGTTTGCTTCCTCTTGGTGTGTTCACTGATGTGTATTAGAATTTAGGTACCTATCGAGGCACCACTAGTTTTGTTCAGTCCAGTGGCTTCTTATTTTCTTGACTCTGGTTGGTTTTCTGTCAGGACAATTCACTGGAGCTTTTCAAAAGAGCTTTGAAGATCTTTAGTGTTGAGTATGAGCAAGTAAGCATCTTAAGCGCCGTCGTACATTTTTTATTTACTTTTTCCTTAAACAAGGAATAAACCTTGACACTGTATGGCTGCTTTTTGTACAGCTACGCATATGGGATTTTTCTGGGCAGACAACTTTGTTTTTCATGAGAGATAGAAATAATTTCCCCAAAGATTGTCAGCGTCAGTCAGATTCAGAGGTAATTACTTGATGTGTTTGAGTTACTTAATAAAAAAGGGAAGTAATGAAAGAAATTATGCGTTAATATAGTTTTCTATTTTACTTTGCTTTTTCTTTAGCTAGCATTTAGCGGCAGTGTGATGGATGTAATCTACCCTGTTAAAGAGAATTACACAACTTTTAACAATCACTACTGACTGTCCAAGTTAACCTTGTCTCTAATAATTCTTCTGTTTTTTGGGTGATAACAATTAAGAAGATACATTGAAGGTTGTTTTCAGCACCACACTTTGAGTGATTTACAATTACAGTGAAGTTAGTCCATCTTTTTTCTTCTGAATGTGAGCTTTGTGTTTGGCCTCTGATGTGATTATGCCATTAAGGACATTTCATATGGATTCAGATCTCACAGTGAGGTATTAGATTTTAGTTAGGTTCCTAGAGAAGCATAATTTCCTACAGCGTTTGAATTGACCTTAGACACTTTGTTCAAGGGAGTGTGGTCGTATCTTCTCCTTCTAATATTATACAATGGTTGTGTCCTAGTTCAAAAATGTTCTAGGCTCCATTTGCTATAGACAGTAAGGATAATACTATAATGAAATAGACCGATCACTTGTGCTTGTAGATTTGTTTTCATGTCTTCCACCCTGAATGACTGGTATACATCTGGGCAGATTTTCCTGGAGTTGCAAGTGTACGGGTTGTCAGATTCCATGAAGTGCAAAGAAGGAAAGAAAGAGGAACAGACATTACAACAGTCTAAGATGTCACTTTCCTCTTATCGTGGTTCATTCATGAGCAATGGTAG
Organism: Papaver somniferum; assembly: GCF_003573695.1. NCBI lineage: Eukaryota > Viridiplantae > Streptophyta > Magnoliopsida > Ranunculales > Papaveraceae > Papaver > Papaver somniferum. The sequence continues at coordinate 105,782,543 of NC_039368.1, forward strand.
CTCCGGAAATATGGACTTGAGTGGTACCAGTGCAACTGGTTCATTGGGTTTGACAGGATTACAAAATCTTGGGAACACGTGTTTCATGAACAGTGCCATTCAGTGCCTGGCACATACTCCAAAGCTTGTTGACTATTTTCTTGGGGACTATAGTCTAGAAATCAACCGGGATAATCCACTGGGCATGGATGTATGTTGTTGCTTTGCTATACTTTTTCATTTCTTTACTTCATGTTCTTGGAAGGGGGTAATGATTCAACGATAATAGTAGCTTGCTTCTTTAATTAGGTAGTTGCTCATCATCTTGGGAGAAGTATATTGTTGGTTGGATCACTTTCTCAGTCTCTTAAGTGTCCCACTTCTTGCTCAGGGTGAAGTTGCTTTAGCATTCGGGGACTTGTTAAGGAAACTTTGGGCTCCTGGTGCAACTCCGGTGGCACCACGTCTTTTCAAGTCAAAGCTTGCTCATTTTGCTCCTCAATTCAGTGGTTTTAACCAGCACGATTCACAGGTTAAAGACGTTCTCTTACTTTGTAGAAGTTAATCTTTAAATTCTTGATTTTCTGAAACCGAGAGAAAATTTGTACTGAATATGTTCATTGGCTGTTCAATAGGAGCTTCTTGCTTTTCTGTTGGATGGTCTTCATGAGGATCTGAATCGCGTGAAATGCAAGCCATATGTTGAAGCTAAGGATGCAGAGGGTCGTAAAGACGAAGAAGTAGCTGATGAGTATTGGCGGTACCACCGTGCTCGAAATGACTCTATCATAGTTGATACATGCCAGGTGAGTATCTGATAGTGTTTTTTTTTTCCTCGTGTTTCTTTGTTTTTTAATGACCTCTTTTATAAGAAGAGCCTGCTACCTACAAGCCCAGGTAGCTAGGCAAAGAAAGAAAGAAAAATGTCCCTGAACTTCGATGTAAGTGGGATTTAAACCCCAGATTTCTTGGTACAGCCACGCAGTTTCTGACCAAGTCAACTGTTGTTAGTAAAGTTCTATTTGCTTTGTTTATTATTGTATATCATTTCACAATCGTTTCAACTCAAGTACTTCTATCTCTAAATGCAGGGCCAGTACAAGTCTACACTAGTGTGTCCTGTTTGCAATAAGGTCTCCATCACATTTGATCCCTTCATGTACCTCTCTCTTCCGCTTCCTTCAACGATGATGAGGACAATGACTGTGACAGTTTTGAGCACTGACGGGAGTAGTGGACCATCTCCTTGTACTATAACTGTTCCCAAATATGGAAAGTGCAAGAATCTAATTCAGGCCTTAAGTGCTGCATGTTCGTTAAAGAATAGTGAGGCTTTATTGGTTGCGGAGGTATGAAAAGTTTTTCTATTTTCACAAGTCTAGGTCTCGCTGGAGATAACAAATGCTGACTGCATCGTCTTTTGATTACATTTCAAAACGGATTTTGTTGCAGATATACAACAATCGGATCATTCGTTACCTTGAGGAACCATCAGATTCATTGTCCTTGATTAGAGATGATGACCAGCTTGCTGCCTATCGATTGCCAAAAGAGCACGAGGAGCTCCCTTTAGTGGTCTTCATGCATGAAAGGCTGGAGGAGTAAGATATAAATTTTCTTTTTATTATCTCAACAGATTTGTTTGTTTTTCGGAGGAAACAGAGTTGCAATGTATTATTGATTTGAGTCACATGTGAAGTTGGTTTGTGTAAATGAAGATGCCATATCATATCTCATTCTTCTGTTGAATTACTCTGATCTTATTTTTCAGGCAGTGCATCTATGGAAAGATGACATCAACATGGAGAACATTTGGAATTCCTCTTGTAGCAAGGTTACACAACATTGCTAGTGGATTGGATATCAGGAACCTGTATTTGAAGTTATTAAGACCTGTGGAAGTTGCCTCAGATGATACTGATAAAAGTAGAGGCACAACTGCAGATGATGAAGTTTCTGGTATGAAGTTATTAAGACCTGCAGAAGTTGCATCAGATGATACTGATAGCAGATCCACTACTGCAGATGACGAGGTTTCGGGTATGGAATTATTAAGACCAGCAGAACAAGCATCAGATGATATTGATAATAGTAGAGGCGCCACTGCAGATGACGAGGTTTCTGATATGGAGACAGGGGATGTGAAAAACCCTCCGGATATTCTTGATGATGCATCAGTTGATTATTCACATTCTGAAATTGAATTGGACTTTTTCCTCACCGACGAGAAGGGTATAAGGATAAAGGATGCCAAAATGGAATTGATTGAACCAATAACGCTATCTGCAACAGGGTTCCCCAGGCGATTAAATGTACTCGTATGTTGGCGAGATAAAATGAATGAATGCTATGATACACGTCTCCTTAGTTCATTACCTGAGATTTCAAAATCAAGTTTTCTTAGTAAGAGACCGCAGGACTCTGTTGAATCTGTTTCTCTATACTCATGCCTCGAAGCCTTTTTGAAAGATGAGCCTCTAGGACTAGAAGACATGTGGTAAGTTTTATGGTTAACCCATCAGTAAGTCAAATTTTGCTCATGTATCTCCAGTGGTATTCTCTCATGTGCTGCTATCTTTACAAATAGGTACTGCCCGAGTTGTTTGAAGCATCGGCAAGCGAGCAAGAAATTAGATCTATGGAGACTTCCGGAGATTCTCATTATTCATTTGAAAAGATTTTCATACAGCCGATTCATGAAGAACAAGCTGGAGACGTTTGTGGATTTCCCGATCCATGACCTTGATTTGTCTAATTATATTGCATGGAAGGATGGTGAGTCATCATACAGATATGTGTTGTATGCAGTTAGTAATCATTATGGGAGCATGGGAGGTGGCCATTATACAGCATATGCCTATGTAAGTGGTGTTTTTCTTTTTTTTTTACTTTCTATGCGAACATTGTTTTCTACTATTTTGCCGCAGTGCATACCAATTGGGGTGTTATGGGACATCAAATACCCCATTTTAAAATGCCTGAGTTAGATCTTTGGGAGCTAAGGAGTAGTAGCTAATATCTGATTTGATTGTTTGAGCTTGAGGATCTTTTTTGGCCAACTTTTTCTGCAGCTGTATATGTATAGATATAGAATAAATTTTCCATGCTGAAGTACTAACATACTTGTTTGTTTGGTTTTAGTAGTGAAAGTGATTGCCTTCTTTCTGCTGCTTTTTGGGGCTACTGTGTTTCCTTTCAGTGAATTTATTTACGAATTTATCTATATAAAGACGATTATATTTGTTGAGGACTAAACAGCTTTGCTTTTCTCTTCTGTAGCACGGGGGTAATCAATGGTTTGATTTTGACGACAGTCATGTTTCTGCCGTAAGTGAAGACAAAATAAAGACATCAGCAGCCTATGTTTTATTCTATCGAAGAGTACGCGATGCATAATTAATCTCATATAGCAGTAGAAATATTAATTCATTAACCATTAACTAAGAAAATCTTGTTCTCGAAGTTAAAATTAACTTAACCTATTTTCTGGGTTATTGTCAGATTCCCTTTTTAAGAAACTTTAGGTAATATACTGAAACAATGTACCAGTTCCCAGAGTTATCATTCTTTAGTCATCTGCATTATCTAGATTGCATTTTCTTCTATTAGAGAGATAGAAGCGTCAAAGATCTGAGACAGGCAACAAGAAAATTGGAAATGTTATATTCAAGCTCTGGATGATGTCGAGGATGACTGTAACATAGTGGCAGACTTTATTTTTACTTAGGAAATTAATTTAGTAAGAATATTATTTTTTCCAAGTAATATTGTTTCATAAATAGCTATAATCTTTGTTGGAGGGTTTCTAGTTGTAACTGCTAAGTTGTTTTACCAATGTTAAACTTTTGCGATGCACCGACTACGTGGTACTGTTCTTCTTTTTTACTACCACATACATTATAATGATCTTGCAAAAGCTCTTTTATCATACGATCCTGATGTCTTATTTTGTTTTTACGAAAGATGAATTTATTGATGATAAAGAGATTATAAATTGGTAGAAATTGACGTTTAGTCCCTAAGTTACTGGGCATTGGACGTTTTAGTTCACTCATCTCAGGCCTAGTGTTCTCTAGTCCAAAAAAGCCCCGCCTCCAACAGTTTAGTCCAAATATGGATGAGTTAGTCCAAAAGTGGGTCACGATCCCGATTTTCTGTACTGCCAATATCCCGTAATTACCCTTGAACCGATTTCATATATATAATCAGGATTTGAAATCGAAAATTTCAGATCTCAAACATGAACTCAAGACAGGGAGCCGGGGAGAGAAGTATTGAGGAGGCGATTTAACAGTTTCAGAGAGAATTTGTTCAAATTCATCGTTTCTTCAACATAATTCAACTTCAGGTTACTGGTGAAGTGTTTTGAAATTGATTATTTTTGATCTCATATTTGAATTCACGACAGATTCAAAGATAGATCGATCCAGATATAGATTTCAGAGGTGATTTAACAGATTTATAGAGGTTAGGTTTCTTTTTGCTTCATCGTTGAATTTCGTTTCTGATATTTAGTTTTTTTTGATTTTATCAGTTGATGATATGAATTCGATCTGTTACATCTTATTGTTTGTATGTTCTTGATTTGATTTTTGTTATATTTTAGCTTTTGATTTTCGTTGAATGATTTTGATTATTCTTGACTTTGGTTTTATGTTGCATGATATGAAATCGAACTGATATTAGATTGTAGGCTTCTGATTTATTCAATTATGTGTTCTAGTATATTCTGAAGCTTATATCTTCGATTAATCGATGGAGTATCTTTGATTTTAGGTTTACTGAAATTTGATTTTTGGCTTCAATTAAATGTGTACTTTCCTGTACACTGTTCAAGTTTTAGGTTATGCAAATCTGAAACTATTATTATTTCTTTTGTTATATGTAGGGGTATCAAATATGTATGAGAAGTTTATTCATGCTGTTTTGAATCATGGTGAGCATTATGCTACTTTTCATGTTAATACTTTGAGCACCATTGATGAATTGAAGCATCTTGCCTGTAAGCAGTGTGATGGTTTATCAAAAGTGATTGTAGTTGAAGTGGTAAAACGGATTCGTATCAGACTTGTGAAGAAAACAATTTTTAGATTTAAATTAAACAAGCAAATAAAAAGAGTTGTTCAAAGTTATAGAGAAAAAACACCAAGACTTGGATTCCACCATTGACCCATTATTTGATAAATTCTAATAATTAATATTCATGCAATTTTTCTTTTAGAGTGATTCTAATTTTATGCTTTTTGTAGATTTTTGAAGTAATAAATGTAAACACCAAGCATGAAACATCAAAAGTCTTAAACTAAGCATGCTCCATCAAAACGAATCACAATTATTCAATAAAAATCAATTATCCAATATAAATTTCATGCAAATAATCATGTAAAAATATTGCAAATAAATATTAAAATTAGAATTATACCAATTAATGTGGAACAATGGCTTCCTCCGTCGCCTTGGCTAATGGGTTTAGCTCCTCATCCCGAAAACACACTCACAAGATGTATTCATGGCTAAATAAGTGCTTTTATTGATGAAAATAATTGATAATTGAAATTAGCAACGCTGCGGAAGTGTTACAGCGTCACTGTTACAAAGGGGTAAGTGTTTTTGAGACTGTTGTAAACGATAAGCCCTTTCTGCTGTATAAGAACGATACTTGTTCTGCTTTTAAGACTGTCGAAGAACGACGGACTTTGCGAGTCTGTTCTTCGTCTTCTTCTTCCTCCTCGAGCAGCAGCAGCAGGAGCAACAATACCTCCTGTAACTTCTTCTTCTCGTCTCTAAACTCCTCCTAACTCTCTCCTAAAACTTTCTAACCCTTCTTATGACTCGACCCAACCTTTTTATAACTCAACAGGGTTATCAAATCCCGATGAAATCTCCTCTTTTTCTTCTCTGAGGTTGAAGCGATAATCAGTTCTGTTTTCTTTTTTTCACGTGCTGTTAGCTATATAATAGCTACCAAACTCTTCCCTAGACTTGAATAGGACCATGTACATGTTAATCCAGCGTCAAAGTCCTCCAGAAATCTCTCAAAAATCTTCTAAACTCGAAACAGAACACGTCTCTCTGTTGGGACTTTGAAACCCTCTCTCGGCCATTCCAGCCCAATTGGATGGGTCCAATCGATTGTACTGAGCTTGTTATTGTCTGGGAAGTTCATCCCAATCGATTTGCAGCATTGAATCTCCCTGAACAGCTCAAACAATTTGCTTCCAAAATCAACAGCGTGAAACCAAGTTTTCCCGCCTTTTTTCCAGATTTGAATTATGAAGATGACCTCCCCCTTATCCAGTTCGAGAGTCCCTTTAGTACATGCCCTGAAATGGGTGCCCCTTATCCATAGTGAGAGTCCGAATAACACTTTCCCCTTGGGTGCAAATAGTAATTTTTCTGGGATATTTTCAACACTTTTTCAGGGTTCCTCCGGGGTATTTCTGGGGTGCTTCCAACATACTTCTGGGGTGCTTCTGGTACGTTATCTACGGAGGTTCAAATGCCACATTTTGAGCCAATTTCGCCGCAAAAGCTTATTTCTCCAAAAACACCTACAAAGACATAAAATAACCAAATAAGTACAAAATCGAGCACTAACAATATAAACAATTGGGACAAATTAGACACATAAATGCGTCTATCACAGTGGAAGTCTTTGTCTCCTTGGAGTATACGTTTTTCCTATATGGATAGTGGTCAAGTATTTATTATACAAGGTGATATACAACTGCAAGGTTTAGTTGCTCTCGTTATTCATATGAACAATGAAGTTTTCTATTTGAATGTCGATGTGATTCCAAAACATACTTCTCGTTCTAATTCTGGTTGTAGCACTAGTTCTGGTGCTAGTACTTCTCGTTCTTGTGTAAGTGAAAGTCCTAAGCTTGTAAGGACGGTCGATCATGATGCGGACAAGGCCAAGCCTCTCATTATCGATGAATGGAATTATATTTTTGACAAGATTGGTAGAGAATTTATGGGTGGTGTTAAAGCTGTAAGGATTGTTGTTGATAAGTACAAGATGGCTACTGGTCACAAGGTTGTTATTCTTAAAAATGACAGGACTCGTTTTACTGCGAAGTGCGAAGAAGATGGTTGTGGTTGGAGGATTCACTTTGGGCCTGTGAATGGTGACATTTCTCGGTTTGTACTGAAATATTCTAATGTTATTCATAGGTTAGTGGTGTTCATATTAGTCCACATTACATATTCTTGTTTTTGTGATCCACGTTATTTATTTTTAGGCTTTAATATGTAGACTTGTTTAGATGTACATTGTGGTGCACCTTACTTGTTGTAGGCTTTTTAGGTTTCACATTGTGGTGTAAATTTCATATTCTTGCTTCGTCCGTGCTTTCTTTTTGCATATGTGTTGTTGGTTTTGAGATCTTATTAGGTGTACATTGTGGTGCACATTACTTATTCCAGTTTTTTTTTTTTTTTGTTAGCTGTGGTGTTGGTTTGAGGTTGAAGAGTCCTGCAGTGCTAACCAAGTTAGTTAAGCATTTGATCGCTGACAATATACATGGTGATCCCACTTTAAAACCCAGACAGATCATGTCACTTTTTAAGAAGACTTATGGGTCCAATATTAAGTATCACCATGCCCGTAGAGGGAAAGAAGCCGTATTTGAAGAACAGTTTGGTGACGACGAGAAGTCGTATAGCGATTTAACTTGGTACGTCAAAGCCATTGAGCAAACTAATCCTGATAGCTTTGTGAAACTTGAAGTTGATGAAGAAACCGGAAGATTTCAGCGGATTTTCATTTGTTTCGGTGCTTGCAAGCATAGCTATATGTATCTCAGGCCCATGATTTACTTGGACGCTACTTTCCTTACTGGTAGATTCAGGGGTACTTTGATGGCTGCAACATGTATTAACGGAAATGATGGTTTTTACCCATATGCCTTCGCTATTGTGTCTACTGAAAACAAAGATAATTGGTTTTGGTTTCTAGATAATCTTAAACAAGTTTTCGATGGTCGTCCGATTGTTTTCCTTAGTGATCGTCAAGAAGGACTTTTGCAGGGCATTCCAAAAGTATTTCCTAGTTCATATCACAACTATTGATTTTACCACATCAAGTGCAATCTCCCTATTGGATCAGGTGATGCGAATTCCAAGGCCTCCATTGATTTTTTTTACAAAGCTATTTATTCTTACACAACAGCTAACTTTGAAGAAGCTTTGCGGGGCATGCATGCAATTGGTTGTGGACATGTTGCTAATTATATCAGGACTATTCCAAAGGAGAAATGGGAAAATTCATTTTTCCATGTATGCAGATATGCTGCTCACTCTTCATCTATTTCCGAGTCATTCAATAACTGGATTCTTGAGTTCAAAAAGCTGCCTGCTTTTGCTCTTCTCGATGCGATACGGTGAGTTTTATGTTTAGTGTTTCATTCATTTATTTTTTACTGTCGTACACATGGATTTTCTTGATTGTACATACTTGTACACATGTTTTATCTGTGATTCTGCAACTGCGTGTACATTGTTCTACACATGGATTTCCTTAATGTGTACATTGTTGTACACTTGTTTTATCTGTATTTCTTCTATATCGTGTTTTGATTTCATGTTCTATGTTTTTATTATCTTAGTTTGAAGGTTATGCAGAAGAATTATGAGAGAAGGATAGAAGGTCTTGTGAATTTCAACACTAGGCCCACTCCCGTATACGATGCTATACTAAAGGAGAACATCGACATTGGTCGTACTTGGACTGTTATTCAGTCCATGGAAAGATTATATGAAGTCAAGTCTCCCCAGTATCATTCTGTAGATCTATTGGAGAGAACTTGTACGTGTCACAGGTGGCGAGTAAATAGTTTTCCTTGTGGACATGCTTGTGCTTCCATTCAAGCTACGAGGGAGGACATTTATTCATTTGTTGATCCATACTTCACCACTTAATGGTACAACAGGACATACCAGGAGATCATCTTGCCAATCCTCAATTATGACAAGCCGCAGTCTTATGATCCTAGTGATAGGATTATTGTTCCTATTCTTGTTCCTCCACCCGGTAGACGAAAAGCACAGCGTTTCAAGAATGCTTGGGAGAAGCAAAAGAGACCTATGATGTGCACAAAGTGCTTCACCCTTGGTCACCACAACAGAGCTACTTGCCCCATGCTTTGATGATTTTTACTATGTTTGATTTTCTCAAAAGATTCTATGTTTTTGATTTTTACTTTTGGTAATGTCTTTTCATTTTTCTAGGCGTACCATTATGTACACCTTCCTGTGCACTTCCGTTTCCTTACCTGTCTTTTTTTACATGTGTACCATTGTGTACACCTTGATGTACAATGGATGCTACTAGTCTATTTTGTTTAGTGATATTCTATGTTTTTCACTTCTGTATAATTGCTACTTGTTTTTATTTTTCTAATAATGCATGTTCAATTCTATGTTTAGTGTTTCAGTTCTGCAAGCCTGGATAATTATAAAAATCTGTCAGTACATGTGTACCATTATGTACACCTTACAGTACCATTATAAATCTCTTCTGTGTCAGTAAATGTGCACAATCATGTACACTTTAATTTTTTTTACTAAACAGTAATATACACCTTAGTACTGACACAAGTATACTTTCAACACATGCATATCGTAACTAATAAAAAGATTAATTCAAGGTCTTAAGTATTTTTAGTAGTCATAAGTCTTAAATTGAAACTAATAAAAAGATTAATTCAAGGTCTTTATAGTATTGAAAACTAAAATTTGGAAAGTGTACTAATAAAAATATTGATTATCTGAAGATAAAAAACATTAGAAGCAGTTCAGAAAGTGATCTTGTAAAATGAAGCTTAAAAACTCTTCTTCCTCTTCAACAGATTCTTTTCCATACTCAGGCGTCACTGCTTGTGCTCTTCATCCTTTGCTATATCCCACACCTTTTCATACACTCCGACCTTTTTCAGCATCTTTGCCACCAATTTTGCTCTCATTTCCTGACAAATGGCTTCGGCCCTCTGCTGATCTCTTTCGATACTCTTTCTCTTCTTCATACTTCGTTTCATAAAGTAACAAGTGTACAGAAGGCAGTTCGGATTGATTCCTTGTGCAGGGAATTGCATGATGTTTATTTCGTGCGGTTCTATTGGTGCATCACCCTTTAACGCCCTCTTCTTGTTGAGTTCCAATTGCACCACATTTGCCAGTTGATGTGCATCATCTTTATAGTCCTCATTTGAGTGCAACGAGTTGTACCACTTCCACTATTCAGCTATGAAATCAAACTTCAAAAGCGACCAGTGAAGTCTTAATGACATTTGTAATGTAGAGTGATTGACGGGGATTACAAGAACTTCCAGATTGTCAGGCATGTCCCATATGAAATCAACCACAAGCCTTTGTACCTCGCCGATGATATTGTTCTTCACATAGTACTGCAATCAATAATCTGTTGAAAAATAAAATGAATTAGGTACACCTAAATCAGACCAGAAAAATAACAAGCATGTACACTACTACATATCAAACAGACGTATGATATAGATGTATCCATGGCGTATGATACAGGTGTACAACTATGTACACACCTATATAAAATCTAACAATCAATCATTCATGCAAAAACTTAACAGAGCATGTGTCAATCATATGGCATACTGGTGTATATTTATGTCCACTCCTAAAGAAATCTACAAACACATAGAACACGCCATGTCAATCAGGTGTACTAGTATGTACACATTATTAAAGTATCTATATATGACATTTTTGATTTTTTTTTGAGAAACCTACACATGCAGTAGGACTCATTATTTCACATCTCATGTACTTCTGAACATCTGGATGACGGAAGCTATCTCTGACCATTGCATCGCAACGTCGATGGACGTAAAAATGCAGTACCTCTTGATCCAGATACTTGTTGAACATCAATTCACGAAGTACTTTTCCCACAATCAGAATTTGTTCCCTGAATGTTGGATCTTCGAGTTTTGTTAGTTCCCAAGCTACAGAGTTGAAGAATCATAAAGGAAATGTTAACAAGGTGTACATACCTTTTTTCAATAATATTCAATCATTCGTATAGTGTGAGGTACTGTTTTGTGAACTTACGTCAGGCTTGCATAGTCAAAGAATTTTGGTATCCTTTTTTTGTCCTGTCCTGGTTCCATGGCTTGGTATAGTAGTGATTGACGAATATTTGGCAGTGGGCGATAAAGATGATACTCATTTTCCTTTCTCTTTATTGGTGCAGGATAACCTGGTTCTTATACCTCTTTCTCTTTTTGGATCCCCTTGCCTTTTTGATCCACTTTCATCCTAGCTTGTCTAGTTTTACCCTCGGCAGTGAAATCATGATCTATTTTTATCTTTGCAGCTCTCTTTGGTGGTGTCTTGGAAAACTTGCCAGCCGCTTTTGTCTTCAACATCTCTGTTTCCTTCATCTTCCCAGCTCTTGTCTTTGTTGGTGGTGTCTTCTGCTCTTCTACTTCTTGACTGCTAAAAAATTCATCTCCATGTTGTTGGATGAACTACACTGCTTCAGCAACGATCCTTTCTCGTACATCTTCATTGGATAATGATCTTTGCGACGACTCTTATTTTGGATCTTCTTGGATCAACAATTGAAAGCTTGGACAACCGTGGATCACGATTGCCATCTTTTCCTTCACGTCAGATGGTGCCGTTCTGTAACAACCTTTTTCAAGATTTATGAAAACATTTTCAGACAAGTTGTCTAGAAGGTTCTCAATTGATGTATAAGGATCATTCTGTTGATCTTCTCCACGTGTGAGTAAAAGCACATCTTCTTCAATCGGCAACATGCCTTTAGGGTCCAGCTTAGATATGGCTTGAACTTCGATTATCGTAGCTTCATCAATTTCAGCTGTTTGAGTGGTATTTCTCACATCCTGGTTATCAAGGTCTATCTGGTCTTGTTGATCTTCATTTTTCTGTGGCATAGAAGTGCTGCAAAAAATGCAATTTTGTTAGGTTGTACACTATTGTACACAGACACACAAGAAATCACTAAGGTGTACATCTTAGTATACATATACAGAAAATTAAATGAAATTCGAGCTGAGATCAATTTCTTTATACCTCGGCTTGTTAGCAGTTTCAGACTCAACTCCTAGGCTTGTTGCATCCTTACCATCCTCTTCTTCATTCGACTTTGACAGTGCGCTGCTGAGAAATACAATTTGATTTGGTTTTTATCAGTGGTGTACAAGTATCTACATATATAAAAAATGAAAAGAAATGCGATCTTAGATCATCATATCTCGTTTTGTTAGCAGTTTCAGACTCAACTACTTTGTCATATTCACTTCCATCCTCCATATATTTTTCTTCATTTCCCTCATTGGTCTTTGTTGAAATAGAGCTATAAGATGCAATTTTTGAGAAAAGATATGAGTTTTTAGTACACTGGTGTATAACTATGTACACACATAAAGAACATAAAAATAAATGACTTGCAGATTTGATAAAAGTGATGTTATACCTTGGCTTTTTAGGAGTTTCAGATGGAACTTTGTTCTTTTCGGATTCAGTTTTATCCTCCTCATCACCACCTTTGCTACCCTCTTTGTCATTGTCATCATAATGTAGGTCACCACCATTGCCACCTTCCTCCTCCTCCTCCTCCTCGTCATCACTATCATCATGTAGATCACCACCTTTCTTACCTTTCTCACCTTCCTCCTCCTCCTCCTCCTCCTCATCATCATCATCATCACCATCATCACTATCATCATCATCACCACCTTTTCCACTTTTCTCACCTTTCTCACCTTCCTCCTCCTCCTGCTCATCATTATCACGTTCATCCTCTCTTTTTAATTCTTTGTTAAATGAAATGATTTCTTTCGTGGTGTCAACAAATAAATCAACAAGATCCTTATCATTTTCCAAATTCCTCGGATCAGTTGCATGAATCTTTTTGCTTTTTTCTTCAATGAAGCTAACAAGCTTTTCATGTTTAACCTGCAAGTCAGAAATTTCTTCCAATGCTTCATCTCTTTGTTGTAGTGTTATGTACAGCTTTCTCTTCAGTGCATCTGTGCTATTTTCTTGCCTATTTTTCTGTACTCATCCAAGATCTTTTGTTGTTCATCACTGTATGCTTTTACCCATCCTGGTTGCGTCTGAAAATATTCTAAAGTATCAATATGGATAACATGTGTACATCTTTTTACACTTGTGTTACAGGTGTACATTGTTGTACACATGACAAAATTTTGAATTTTGTCACCATTCTGTACACCTTATCAAGGTGTATATTAATGTACACATCTAGGAAGAAATCAATACCGTAAGAAAGTTAACGAGTTACCTTTTTCATAGCTTCATTAATGTCTTTCTCCATTGTATTGCTGATGTCACTTATTACCCACCTTAGAAACTTAGGGAAACCTTGTTCATTGCTTGGCGTCCTGCTGTTGTTGTGTTCAGCAAACCACTACTGCATTAACAAATAGGTAAAGAGTTAGAAATGTGATAGGACCCAAAAAATATACACATGAAGCAAAGCATGTAAATTGGTACAACTTAAAGCTGGTGTAAAACAATGTAAACATGTAAACTCACCAACAGGTAAACCATACAACCATCAACTTTAAGTGGTGAATCGATATGTTTCCTAATGCTATCCATTAGATATTTATGTATATGAACTGGCCAGTTGGTTTTCTTCATTCTATCCAATGATTCAAAGTAGTGAGCAAAATGGCTCATGGTAAGCGCGCTCCCATTTGTTGTGGTAAAAAAAAACAGTGATGCACAGGTACATCCCAAACAACACTACCAAGTCCTCGGCATTTCATTCAATCTCTCTATCCAACTTTGGTTTTAACTTCATTATACGCAAGATTTCATTCTCCACATCTAGTTTCCACAACTTAGTTGGATCCTTCAGTTTCATTCGGGTTATCAGCGAACCATATCTCATCTCAGCTTGAGTTTTGGTACTTTCTCCTTCTATAGGTTCTGATTCCACCATAGGTAATCCAAAAATTAAAACCAAATCTTCTGGCATACTTTCTACTTCCACAAACTTTTTCTCCTCGACAGTATTGAAAACGAAAAAATTTCCCCCTGAATTATCATGGCAGAACTGGTTCACAACCTTCAAGATTGAATCTGGATTCTTAAACCACACATCTGTCTTCTTCTCCTTTTTCTTTTCTGACTTGTTCTCCTCTTTCTTTTCAGCTTTCTTGTGAACAAAGACATCTAATATAGGCCAAAAAGGGCTCTCCTTTTGCTTCTCTAATTGAAAGTCTGTGAACCAGACTTTTTCAGGATCCTTTTTCCTTACTTCTCCATCCTCCTCAAGGTGCTTGTTCACAAACTCATTGATTGCATGAAAACCTGATCTATAAGTATTGTTTGTATCTACGAAAATAGACAAATAGGAATAAGAAAAGAGAAGCATAACACATGATATTCATACAAAAATTCCGGTGTACAAACCAGTGCACTGCTACAGAAACATCTTTAAAATACACATAACATGCCATGAATCACTTCAATAGAATGCTTATGTACAAATCTGTACACACAACTGAAAAGAAACAACTCCAAAACACATATAACGATGCGATTAACCATAAAACCACTAACACACTCACATTACAGGACATGTTGGTGTACTAGTATGTACATACCAGCAACAAAACTCACAAAAATTGGTCAAAAATAAACATATCATGACATGAAACAGTACAACAACATGTTGGTGTACAAATCTGTACAGGCCAACAAAAATTTGTCAAAAACAAACATATCATGACATGAAACACTACAACAACATATTGGTGTACTAGTATGTACAGACCAGCAACAAAACTCACAAAAATTGTCAACAATAGTACCAACTTGATGTGAAGTCGGCCTTCCTGCACGATGAACACAGTGAAGAGGTGTTTGTTGCTCAACCTCCTGGATACCAGATAAAAGGTGAAGAAGAAAAAGTTTACAAGTTAAAGAAGGCCTTGTATTGATTTAAACAAGCTCCACGAGCTTGGTACAGACGCATTGAGTCTTACTTTGCCAAAGAAGGGTTTCTAAAGTGCCCATATGAACACATACTTTTCATCAAAGTGGGAGAGGAAGGTAAGATTTTGATTGTGTGTGTTTACATTGATGATCTTATATTCACTGGCAATGATGAAATACTTTTTGATGAGTTTAAGAGCTCTATGATGCAAGAGTTCGACATGACTGATATTGGAAAAATCAATTATTTTCTTGGTATAGAAGTAATGCAGAAATATGGTGGATATATCATCTGTCAGAAGAAGTATACAAAAGAAATACTTGAGAAATTTGGGATAGCTGGTTGCAAGTCAGTCCTTAATCCAATTGTTCCAGGTTCTCAACTTCACAAAGATGAGCAAGGGATAAAGGCTGATAGATGTCAATACAAACAATTGATTGGGAGTCTCATGTATCTCACAGCCACACGGGATGATGTTATGTTCGTGGTAAGTCGTTTGAGCATATTTATGGATTGTCCAACTGAACTTCATTACAATGCAGCCAAGAGAGTTCTGCGATATTTGAAAGGGACAATAGATTATGGTATTCTCTACAGGAAGGGAGGAGATGAGAACTTAAAAAGCTATACAAAAAGTGACTATGAAAGTGATATGGACGATCGCAAGAGAACCTCAGTTTATGCTTTTCTAATGAGTTCTGGAACTGTGTCTTGGTTATCAAATAAACAGGCTATAGTTACATTATCTACAACTGAGGCAGAGTTTGTTGCAGCTGCTGCAACTGCAACACAAGTAGTATGGTTATGGAGGATCTTGGAGTATTTGAACCAGATGCAAAGTAATAAGCATACAATTATTCTCTGTAATAATAGTTCAACTATTTCCTTGTCAAGAAATCCTGTTCTACATGGTCGCTGTAAGCATATAGATGTCAGGTTTCACTTTCTTCGTGATCTTACAAATGATGGTGTTATCAAACTAGTTCACTGCCCCAGTCAAGACCAAGTTGCAGATATAATGACGAATCCACTGAAGTTGAATGCCTTTGTAAGGCTAAGAGGCTTGATGGGAATATGCTCAGAAGCAATATAAATTGAAATCCAGGTTTCAGTTTAAGGGAGGAAATGTTGAGTTGTTAGTTGTTGGTTGTGCTTATTAGTCAAGTCAGTTAATCGAGTCTTTGGTAGTGAATACGCCCTATTATTCAGGGTTTAGATATTGATTGAGTGTGTCAGTAGTGTTACCAGTAACTCCACTACTGAGTCGTGTCGGTCTTTGATCCTATTTTCTAGTACTTGTAAGGCTATTTAAAAGCCAATCTCTGTTCTGCTATGAATAATAAGATATACAACTTTTTCAATATTTCTGGAAAAGGTCTCTAGAGGTTGCACTAGTGAGTGAAAGAGAGACAAAAAAAAATAGCGACGGCGTTGGTCATGGTGATGGGTTTGGGGAGGATGAGAAGATATTGATGATAGCGGTGGCGGTGACGATCTGGATAAAGAGGAGCAGGAGAAGGTGAAAGAATTAAGGTTAATTTTGAATGTGTAAATATTGGTAAAGTGAAGGGTATATTTGTAAACTCATTTAATTATTTAATTTAATATTAATTTTTTAATAATTATTAAACAGGAATCCGTACTTAACCTAGTCAATGCGGGTCAACGTCGGGTCCAGGTACCAAGCCCTAACGTTAGATAAATGTTAGACCAAAACCTAGTCTGGAGCTGAGAACCAAACTCTAATTATCCCAAAAAGAAACATATAATTCAATCAGAATTCATTTCATCTATATCGGTCCATAAATGATGAAATATCGTTATTATGGTATAAGCGAATCGTTAAATACCGATGAACGAGAATTTGCTACATTCTTTAAAGATATTGAGAAATTTTAATTCTTTTTTCACGGTAATAATCTCCAAATTCGTATTTGTTCCACTTGTAGTTGGAATCCGGTCGGACACTAATAGTACCTGTGGTGACTATATAGATCTTGATGTAATTTTCTTTGACAAAACATGTGCCGATAAATTTATTCTCATTGGCCCTATAGGTCACAAAATTATTGGAGATTTTAGTTTCATATTATGCATATAACCAACAAAATCCATGGTTGATCTTTAATTTGTATAAACTACAGCTTTTGGACATTTTTCAATGGCTCTTGAAGTCAATATCTACCGTCCAACATGGCGTTCTAAAATGCAGAAATTATTATGAGTATATGTCTCGAATTAATCGGATAATACTTTGCGAAACTTGTTTTCGTAGAAGATATGAAAATATTTCCGCCTTAATCAGGGGGAGACTATACATTAAATGTTAGTGTTGATTAACTTCAGTGTTATATCAAATGATCAAATTGATAGAGGCTTTCATTAAATTGATTGGCGCGAAATTTTTCATTTTGCTTTTATATAAAGCTTATGCCTTTCTGAATAGGCATACCCAATCACATCTAGCAAATAGGTAGGTAGCGTTCTATAATTTACATGTGGTGCTCCACTTGAAACTATCAAAACACCATTCACATTCTTAAAATTAATATCTCATCCCTTGATGATGATGAGATTATAACGTCCGCGGGCGCTGGTACCAGCAAATTTTGAAATTTTCAAAATATGCATATGCTTGAGAATTGTGTGGTATCGTGGTAAACAAAAATGATTGTCGATTATTCATTTACAGTAGCTACTGAAACAAATGATGGCGGTTGTGAAACCCTCTGCAGAGAAATATCGACATATGTGAATGGTTGGCATACAATCCAAATTAGATTGGATTGATTTCTGGATTAACGCAATTTTGGATCCAAGACATAACACCATAAATATGCCAAGACTATTAATTATAGGTTGGTGTAGTCATAATGTGTTATAAGAGAAATATGTTCGTTGTAAAAAAGATTTTGAGGGTTTTCTTTTTGCTCGGACTATAGGATTCAATAATTGTTATTCTTATAAAACACATTTGGCATGGTAGTTCTTGAAGGACTCGTATGTGGTCGGAGAATATTTTCGAATTTTTGATCCTTGGTGGATTCAAATTACATTCACGCAGCCATTTGACTCGACGGTGTCAGGTTTCACAATTCTTTATGTGTTTTTAGAAATTTGGTACAAAACCGAAAATATAGATGAAATAGTTGATGATTTTAACGTTATAGGTCTCTTTAGGAGTCCTTAAAAACACAAAAAATCCATGCTTTAGCAGCATAAATATTATTTCTCTTAAATCTGCAGTTAAAATATTATGCTTGCTTAAAACTTGTCTATATAAATATAGACCATAGTTATGATTTTGGTGCTTTTTTTGTATAAACACTCATATAGTTGAGTTAATTAGCATCCATATTTACGTCAAAAGTTGTACTTTTTTCTCTTCGTTTCAGGTTTTGTCCCATGTGGTTTTCCTGATAACGTTTTAACGAGGCAACATCTTGTTGATGTTTAACTTTCTTTCAAAGGTTTTCGTGAGGCAATTTATTCAACATGGTGGTCATCTAAGGGGGAGTTCTATCAAATTACGGTTATTTGGTGGATTCCCACCTTTAACTAGGTCATTTTGTTAGACCACATCAACATAAACATTTCCTATGAATTTGAATATCTTTATAATCCATATAAGGTATGATCACAAATTTTGTTCACTTATGCAAATGTAACTACATATTGGGCACTTTGTTGAAGAAATTACATCAACTACTACTGCAAGTCATCTTCGAGAAGCTAGCAATCTAAGAAGCAAGTCCTCAATGTATTTAACGAAGCATGAATACTTGAGAACACTACCATTAGAAGAATAACACAAAAGAAGACTTCATCAACTGACAAATTTCTCACGAAAGCATTGCTATCTCCAGCATTCAAGAAATCCGTTAATCGAAATTCGGAAATCTCGACTCGAAGATTTGCAATCCAAGATTTAACTGAAGTACTTACCAGGGGGAGTATCAAATTAGATGGTATTTTACTGGACTATCACATTGTACTCTTTTTTCCTTCACCAAGGTTTTTCCCGCTGGGTTTTCCTTGTCAAGGTTTTAACGAGGAAACACATGGATGTCCAATTATGTTCTAAGTTTTCTCATAATTGTACTCTTTTCCCTTCAATCAGGTTTTGTCCCATCAGATTTTCCTGATAAGGTTTTTATGAGGCAATTAGCTTAGATACGATGGTCATCTAGGGGGAGTATTATAAACATCACTTTATCATGTAGATGCATGTTAGAGCATTTCTCGGTCGAACTCGCATGCGTTGCTATCTCAAGCATGTTTGTCAATGATAGTGATCAAAACTATAAGTCTTGATTTCTAGTCTATTATAGCTAAATCTCGGACTGGGATAGAAAGTGTAGTTGAGCTCAAGGACTTCATGGAGATTCATCATACAAGTAGAAGAACTACTCAAGGAACCGGTGGAACTTCTCGACAAAAATGTATGTGAAGACTTGAACTTATCTATCACTCAAAAGTCTGTCTACTTTATCTCCTACTCTTTGAGACAAGAAGTCGTATGCTATATATATATATATATACTTGGATTATACACATTTGGTATTTCGATCCGAGTATACCTCGCCTATCTCAAAATATGTGTTGGTAAGCTTTTCACTTCGATCAAGTTTATCTTTACCATATGACGAAAGTCATGATATGTTTCAATCATCTTGAAAATTGCTTTGACGAGAAATGGTGTGACAACTATATAACGTCCTCTAAGAATATTTCAATGATTTAAATCAGAGTTTAGATTACATAACCAATGGTGGACATAAGCATTGTTGTGGAAACACATTTATGTATAAGTCATATTCCTTGAACCAACGTTTGCGAACTTTGTTGATCAAGAGAACCGGAAGAATTGCGTGAGTCAAGTCCGCGAACTGACGAAGTTCTCAAACCCGAGAATTTCTGCTGGAGTTGACAAACTACTTGAGTGAAGTTAAGTCCGCGAATCGGCGAAGTTCTCATACCCGAGAATTTATGCTGGAGTTTGTAAACTCTTCCCGGTAACTTAAGTCCGCGAACCTAGTCTGCGAACTTGAGAAGGTTATATACCTGAAGATAATTTCTGAACTTAAACTTAGAAAGACTAAATAATGCAGTTTGCAAACCGTGGCTATAAAAGTTCATGAACCGATTCGAGTGAATCAAATCATCTTTGCTTCAATTGTGCCTTATGTAGTACATAAGATTTCCTTGCAATTGATCAACTCTCTAACTAGTTCATTTGAAGTCATTTGAACTAGTTATGGTGAAGAAGAACATGGTTGATATGAAATTCTCATATGGCTAACCATTTGGTTAACTATTGTTGAACCAACAAGTGCATACGTTTGGGTATGGTTAACAAACCTAGAAGCGTGCATTTTCAAGTGTGTATAACAAGCTATGTTTTCGATCTAACGGTTGAGAAATATTAGCTTGAATCTAAATCAGGTTTTCATCTAACAGTGAATATTGAATGCTTTGTTACTAAGCTAACATTGATTGCAAACCCTGTTTGAAAGACTATATAAAGGAGACATCTAGTATTGTGCAAAACTAATCCCCACACCTTACATTTGATAATAGTTTGCGTAATAGAGTCAATTCTCCTTTAACCTTTGGTTTTCTTCTTCTAAAATCAGGTTAACGACTTAAATACTTCATTGGGATTGTGAAGCCAGACCGATACTACTTTTATCGTAGTTGTGTGATCTGATCTTGCATCTTCTATCGTACGAGTACAATCGTATTGATTGGCTTGAGATTGATATGTCCGATAGGCAAGATATAAAAAGTAATCACAAACATCTTCATCTTATTGTTTGTGATTCCGCAACATCTTGTTTCGCTGCCATACGATTAAGATTGTTGTGAGGTGATTGATAACTCTAGGTTGTTCTTCGGGAATATAAGACCGGATTATCAATTGGTTCCTGTTCACCTTGATTATTATCAAAAGACGAAAAAAAACCTTTAGGGTTCATCTGTGGGAGACAGATTGATCCTTTGATAGACTTGTCTGTGTGAGACAGATTTGTTTATTGTCAAAGCCTGCGATTTTGGGTCGTAGCAACTCTTAGTTGTGGGTGAGATCAGCTAAGGGAATCAAGTGCGCAGTATCCTGATGGGATCAGAGGCGTAGGAGCATAATTGTACCTTGGATCAGTGGGAGATTGATTGGGGTTCAACTACAGTCCAGTCCGAAGTTAGCTTGGAGTAGGCTAGTGTCTGTAGCGGCTTAATACAATGTGTGTTTAATCTGGACTAGGTCCCGGGGTTTTTCTGCATTTGCGGTTTCCTCGTTAACAAAATTTCTGGTGTCCGTGTTATTTCATTTTCCGCATTATATTGTTTTATCTTTATAATTGAAGTAATACATGTTGTGTGTTAGATCATCAATTAAAGCAATCCAACCTTTGGTTGTTGATTGTCATTGATTGATCCTTGGATATTGGTCTTTAGTACCATCTAAGTTATTCCTTGTATTTGTTTAGAACTCATAGTTCTTTCTTGAGTAAATCAAATCAAGAGAGAGATATAAACTTGTTGATATACTTTTAATTGATTGAATCTTGTTGATTCTCTTAAAAGTATATTCGAGTTTGTGCATATAGATTGCTAAGCGAAATATTGGGTGGTGTTGTTAGACCCCCACTTTTTCAATGCCCACTTTAGTAGGACCATATTACTTGGGAATAAAGTATATAAACTATATAATTATAGTCCTAAACCTTTGTATTTCATACATATGAATAAGAAATCGCTCTCTTCTTCTCCTCTATTTTTTGTCTCCTTCTCTATTTTCTAGTTTCACAACACTGTTTTTTTTCATTATATATTATCCCTGGAGTTTTTATTATATATGGTATGAATATAGTTATGCTGATCATTTTTTTTATATACATCTTCTTGTATTCTTCATTCTGTTGTACTTGATTCATCAACAGCTTCCGCTTCAATTTCAGGTGAAATATCGGAGAAAAAAGATTTTTCTTCGAATTGAACTTAGGGTTTAAATGGAAAAGTTAGTATTTAATCTAAATTCCAAGTTTTGGTCAGTCATTTAAAACATTTAACCAGATTATGTGACTATCAAGATGGTCAACCGCGGTCATGTACCCAAACTCTAATTAATTTTTTTCTGTACCCTAAACTCAATTCTGGTCACATTTTTGTGACACAAAGTCAAAATATTTCTTCAAATTCATGTCTTCCTGGAGACGGAGCTAGCCAAGAAGTAGGGCTGTAAATCCCTGTCTGAAGTCTGAGATCCGTTTCCTGGAATTCGAAATCTATGATATTTAATCCGATGTATCGGGATTTCAGATATGAGAACTAGACTCTTAATGGATTTTTCATCGTTATTGTAACCGAACCGAATTAGGACACATCCGGTCGACATCCGATAATATTAGGGATGTATCAGTAGTTTTCCATGACCCTGTATTAAATGTTGAGAATTGGGACTCTTCTTCATCATTTTTTCTCTTTTCATTTGTTCTAAACTTCTACTTCTTTCTGCTCTGACTTTTTGTAGAGATCTATTCTGCAGAGGTTATAGTTGTCACATCAATCAACCACTCTAAGCTGATGACTTTTTGTTTTTGTTCACACCAAATCAAAAATGCATCGCGACGGGAGGGGAGGGGACGAAGCTACGCGATACCAAATCAAAAATACATCGTGTTCGCCCCGCCACAAAAATCCTAAGCGATGGGCGAGGCGAAACCACAACACACCAAATAAAAAATGCACTGTGATGGGGCGGGGTGAACACAATACCAAATAAAAAATACAAAACGACAGGCGAGGCGAGAACACGTCGCACTAAATTAAAAATATGGTTTAAAGAAAAAGATGCCCGACGCGTAGAACAAAAATTATCTTTGTTATTGCTTTTCTTGATTATTCTTATCAATCAACTGAGAGTTGAGTAAACGTCAAGCATGCACCCTAGTTAAAAGGGGTATGGTGAATCGTATAATAAAGATTATTATATTAAATTTATGAGTCTTAATATTTTTTTTGAATGAGTGATTTCATTAAACATTAAGTATTACATTTTACAGTTCGAGCTGTTGGAACAGCATTTTGATCAACAATTACAATTCTAATAAGGAAAGATGGGCATCTGTGGTGCCAAATATGTGTTGTAGCTGTTGCTGATTTGTTTATAAGTTTCCTTACCGCTTCATTAGTCAGTTCTTCCGCAACTTGATTCGCTTCTCTGTACGCATGTGATACTTTGTTGTGCGGGATTTGCTGTGGTAGTTGGTGGATCTCATGTAACATTTCTCTTAAGTACCATGGCGTTGTTTGGTGTTGTTGGAGTAGTTGAGTCAGTGCCTGAGATTCAACTTCGAACCAAACTTTTTGCCACTGTTGCTGAGTATCCACTCTTGGAGTAGTTGAGTTTCCAAATAGTTGATGTGGTTTGGTTGTTGTTGGTTATTTATTGGAATTGCCAACGAGATTCAGGTAGAAATTAGCTTTTGGTATAATGTTTTTACATTGTATTGTCCATTTTTGGAAAATGTCCAAATGCTAGTATCTAGTATTAGATGATCTAGTAGGTGGATGCTGGTGATGTGTTGTGCAATTTGGTTGGGGAAGGTATTGAAGATGGTTTAATGATTCCAAGAGTTTGTATGTGGATGGATTACAGTGGATACCTTGGAGTTGTGATGTATGTTTGGATTGTTGTAGTTGGGAATCCAGTTGGCCGATAGGCTTGTTATTTGGCCAGCACCAATTTGGTAGCTACAATGTTCCTGAAAAAAAAAAAAAAAAAACGTTAACTAAATGTTTCTAGGTCAGGCTGGCCTTTTGCAGGGGTTTTAGAATCATTGGAATGAAGTTGTTGCATTGTCGTGGATATATTTTGCATTGCTCATGGTCGTCCAGATGTAGTCTGGTTTGTCTTTGGTTTGCCATACTCTGTTGGTTAGTAAGGAAATGTCGCGCTCCTTGCTTTTCCATATGCCAAGTCCTCCTATACCTTTTGGTGTTGAGAGTTTATCAATCCAATCGGATATATCTTTCTTGTTCCCATGTCATGGCCCCAGAAAAAATTCCTTGTGATTTTTTTTTTGTGGACGTGGGATGGGAGAAGTTGGGTGTACATGATATGGTTCAAGGTAGGAGTGAGAGAGGTATTGATGACCATCCATCTCCCATCTTGGTTTAAACATTTAGTTTTCCAACCAACGGATTTCCTTTCCAATCGGTTTAGCAGCTCTATAGAGATGTGTGCAGAATTCCTCCCTTGCTTAAATTGGATGCCAAGGTAAGTATGTGGGGTTGAGGTGGTAGATATTTTGAATTGGTTTTTGATCCAATCAGTGGTGGTTGATGGAATATTTGGATGGTGGATGATGGATGATTTTTATTTGTTGATTAGCTGGCCAACATAGGTAGAATAGGAGTGCAACGCATTCATCAGAGTGTCACATGTCATTTGGTTAGTAGCACAAGTGATGAGGAGATCGTAGAGAAGATGGAAAATTGGGATTTCATTATTGGAAATTTTCAGGCCTTTCAATTTCCTTTGTTGTTCCAGCATTCCTAGGTTTGTTGAGAGGACTTTAGCACATAAAATTAAAATGTATGGCGATAGTGGGTCTCCTTGGTGTAGACCACGTTTTGGCTTAAAATGCCCTTGAGTTGTGTCCTTGAAATTGATAGAGTATGTCACCGAGTTGATGCATGTCATTATGTATTCCCTGAAAGGTAGTGGGAAGCCTTTGTTATGAGATTTTTCGGATGACATTCTACTCTAGGCTATCAAAAGATTTCTGGATATCAAGCTTTAGTGAAATTTTTGGTGTACCCGATAGCTTGGTGGATCTGATGTGATGGAAAAGCTCAATTGCAATTGCAATGTTATCGTGGATGGCTCTATTTGGGACAAACACACTTTGGAATGGGCTGACGATGAACTGCAAGAGGGGTATGATTCCATTGACCAATATCTTTGAAATTATTTTATAGACGACATTGCAGAGTCCAATGGTCCGGAAATGGGTTGGGTTGGTGGGATTTTGATTTCTGGGTATGAGGGTGAGGGTTTGTGTGGTTTATTTGGGATTGGAGATAGTTATGAGTGAAGAAGGGGTTTACCATTGCAATTATTTCTGAGTTGGTTGTGTCCCATAAATTTTTGTAGAATTTACTTGTAAAGCCATCCGGCCCTGGTACTTTTTCTGAGCCAATGGAGAGTAGTGTAATGTGAATTTCTTTCTGTTTAATTGGGGCCATCAAACATTGTTGTTGCGAGCTTGAGATTATGCTTGTGACACAAGAGAACAAATCTGAGTCGATTTTTTTTGGAAGTGCTGAGTATTAGATTGAGTAATGCTTCACTAGTAATCGTCCCATTGCAATTGGGTCTGAAATCCAATTGTTATGTTCGTCTTGTAGTTGTTTAATTTGATTGCAGCTTCTGTGAATTGTTGCATATGTATGAAAGAAGGTTGAAAATATTGATTGATATTACAGAGACAGCGTTACAGAAGATAACCATATGAAAGACTATTTTCCTAAAATACTATAAGTCTTAATTGACTAATACATGAGGTTGAGAACTTTGACTGATTGTTGCTTGACAATATTTAGTCACTCCTTGTCTTGATTCCATGCCATATGCTTGTGCCTTGAAACTGTACATATACGACGTGGTCTCTGAAATCAAGGTTCAGGAATTAATTATAAATCTTTTTTTTTGTTCTTCTTATAACCTCACTAATAATGTCCTCAAAATCGGTATCAGTGTAGTATAGTGGTAAAGTCACTGGCTGATGATACCAGTGACTTGAGTTGGTTATGGAAATTAAGTCAATTTTCATGACCAATAGATTAGTTTTTAATTGTATCTACTCTTAAAGAATCAATTTAAGGAAAGACAATGCATGCATGGTTGTAAATGTATTCAAGACTCAAACGTTTAGTGTACCAATTTGCGTTCGGTTTCATAATTCTGCAGAAGCGAAAATGGAGAAACGCCCTTTATAATAGCTGGAATTTCCCAAGCTAAGTTATGAGCATCCTGGATGCCAGTATCCATTCATGTATAACTAAATCTATAGAAAGTAAGCTCTCATATGGTTGAATGTAAATGACGTGTATGATACCAAACATGGTATTTCGACACTTGTTGCCGCATGCCCAAATAAACCAGACTTGCTTAAACCTCTATATAAATTACATACTTATATGAAATACTAGAATAATATAATTAGGTAGTCTAATGAATTATTATGATCGGAAAACATTACTAATATAATATAAAAATTAGTGTAGATGGTGAAATTTGGATAAGGGGCAAAAGTGTCATTTCAATACCATAGACATAGTTCAACTCTCACGGGAGATATTAAGCCCTTGGTCCTCAAAGAACTCATAGCCACGATTTCTAGTATACGTCCCCTCTAGAAACTACTCATCGTGATGTCGTGGCTCCTAGCACACATCCTCGATGAGATACTGCTGGTCATGTAGGTTCTGTAGAGCATAAAACATCCCCAATAGACTTATGAACCAGAACAACCACAATTCCAGCATGTCTTCGCGAGAGCAGCTGATTGTGATGCCATGATTCCTGGTATATATCCTCGACGATAAACTGTTGGTCATGTAGGCTCTGCAGATGCGTAAAAAACGTCCCCGACGGACTTATGACCAAGAGCAGAGACATACATATCACATGTAAGCACGACTCACCCTATTTGAGATCAAGGTACATCATCGCGAGATACACTGGTCATGTCTACTCTAGGCTCTGTCTCGACTTACCGAGGCTTCCGAATAATTCCTAGTACATCCCTGCGAGATACATTGGTTATTTTGCCTCCAGGCCTTTTCAAAAGACTCCTAGAGCATCCTTTCGAGATAGACTGGTCTTGTCGGCCCCATAAATACGGACACAATTGATTCCCCGCACATTTTTGCAAGATACGGTGGTCAAAGACAAGTGATCCAAAGTCGCATGATGACATTAAGAAAATGCTTTTCTCTCTCTTCAAGACGAGTCCCAGCTGACCACAGAGAGATTCGGATTTGTTAAGAAAATATTCGTAGAGATTTTGATCCGTCTGCAAAATCTCGGAGAGATTCAAATCTCTCTGGAAAATATCGGAGAGATTCAAATCTATTCGCAAAATCTCGGAGAGATTCATATCTCGGGAAATCTCAAGGGTTGCATATTCCTCATGATAAGCACATGCCTCATGTAGGAATCGAGTCTCCTTTCAGACTCTCCGCACGAATTTTGAGGCATCCCATGCCTTTTCACGTGACTCATCCTAGTCATTCTTACAACTCAGAGAACATCTCTCTATCTTGGCCAACTCGTCTAAAGGGAATATTTCTCTCTCTCGACACATCATCACAAAGGCTGACTCAGCTTCACACAAATGGGGGGATATCAATTAGGTTTTTGGTCTGGCGGTCTACGGTACGTGTGAGAAATACCCTGTCTATTTCTCACTGTATAAGAGAGTAAAGGCGGTGGAATAATGAGATAAACTCAACCTAGTTTATATTTATATATTACTGAAGAGACAGGAGAAGTGCTCCACCCGGCAGGGCAAACGATCCCTATCTTCACCGACCTGAGATTAGTCGTTGATGTTGATTGGTAGATTTTTTAAGTTGAAGCTCTACTTGAAGAGAGTATTTTCCATTGGTATACTTCTTGAAAGATAAACCCTATGTATTTTTCATAGCTTCAGGTAAGTAATTTCATTACCTTATTCACTAGTTTGATAAAGGTGTGTGGTTGTTTTTTTTTCTTTACTTCGTTCGTTTGAGACTTTTATGGACTATTTGGGAATACCTTGTTAGTTTCTGTTTGAATGTGCTTGCTTCGTAAACCATGTTGCAAGGAAACAAAATTATTGTATTTGAAGTACAAGTTGAATAGCTTGTCGTTGGAAGAGGTAAATATGCAAAACTGAAGTCGTCAAAAATCATTAGAATTATTCCAAGTACCAAGGGGAACAATCCTGAATGCTATTGGGTTTCTTTAGTTCGATCATTTTGTCCTTAACATAGTCGAAGGAATTGAAGAAGAAGTTAAACTCAAGTTTGCCTCAATTGCATGGTGTAACGAGGATTGCATAAACCAATTAGTAGGTCTCATGTGAGAATTATTAACTGTTTGAATGTCTTAGTGTTGTGAGAGCACTAGTGGAGAGTTGATAAATTCTGGTTAAAGAATTTGATTTCACGAAGAAGTGCTTGAAGCAGGTTGCTATAAGCATATTGCATTATTAATGGTCGATTGAAGAAACGCGGTAAATTTAATTTTCTATATAGATATATTTTCTGCGGTGGATATGTATTTTCTTGTTATGTTTTGAAGAGAAGCAGCTAAAGATGAAGTCGACACAAAAAAATTTTTTGCCACCTTGGGCATATGATTGAAGAAGGGTTTGATTGAGTGTGTTGTGTTTGAAGCTTACTTGTAGAGTAAGATTATGAGAATTCGATTTCTACAAGATTTTGTTGTTCATACAACAATATACCGTTGAACATCGCAACTACGGTACGTTTGAGTCATCCATTCGGACATTTGTAGGCACATATTTCTATCGTGTTTTTTTTTTGGAAAGAAAAGCTAGGTGGTTTGTTACTTTGTTTCTTTGATGATATTTGGCGGAGGCGTTTACTTCATTAAGTTGAAGAAGAGTAAGACTGTGGTGGATAAAACAGATTGGTCATGTGGATAATTTTCATTTTTTTAAGGTGAAATCTTGGTTGAAAGGAACCAAATATCATTGTAGAACTTCAAAATTATAAGGTACAATACTGCAAGTGAAGTATATAGTTAAGTGAAGAAACCGTAAAATATTTGAAGAATACGGTATGTTAATTGAATTGAGTTTTATTTTGTCAAAAAACATTGGAAAACATGGAAATAAGTATCAAGTTCAGACGTAAATGTTAGAAAATGAAGATCTAGTGATGTTGAAGAATATGTGGAAGTTCCGAGTGTTTGAATGCTTAATTATTTCATTCTCTAGAAAATGGTTTTCTGACATCTAAGAGTTGGAGTTACAAGTTTAAGAGATAATCATTCGTTTGAAGTACTTAGGTGCAACTCGAGAAGTTTAAAGTTGTTCGATGTGTACCGAAATTTGAAGAAAAATCTGAAATCATTAGATCCATTTGACTCCTTGGGGTTTTAAAGTTGTTTAACATGTGGAGTATTGAAGAAATTTTTCTAAGGCAATTGCAGTGATGAAAATATTGAAGAATGGAAATATGCATTGTTAAATATGGAAGTAAAAGTACTAAATAGTGCGCAATCTAATATGGTTGAAAACTCAATCATGTAGTTGAAGAACGCAAAATCATACAGTTTAGGATTTTGCGAATATTGTGTGAAGGTGGAGAAAGAACCAATATTGGAGTAGAAAGTCCCAATTTTGAATATACGAAGATAATCACTACAAGGTATACTGGAATTTGTTCACACATATGTTTGGGAACTTACAAGACCGCATATTTGTAAGGTATGAATTATTTGATCTTTGAAGAAAACTTCATCGGTATGGTGGTACACCACACAGTTGCGTGTGATGAAATACTAAACTACCCATTTAAATACGAAGTGTTGGAATTTGCATAAGTACGATCGACTAAGAGCTCAAATTTGCCAATTGAAGTAGTGTGTTGGAGCCAAACATTATATCCTATAAGTTAAAGCAAATGTGCATGAGCAATAATATTGACGTAGCACTTCGGTGTTTCGGACAATGGATTCGGGTAGAATCCGGGATCGAAAATCCGGGTGTTATAATGCTAGTGTCATTGCAATTAAATGTTGTCTTCTAAAATTTATACATTTTCGAATTACCTACTTCAAGTTGACTTTTATAGGTGAAGAATCGTGGTTTGGCATTTCAGTATAGATGCCCATCTGCACTCTCTTGCGTTTTCCCCTGAAAAAATAATGGTTAAAAATTGTGTTATTTACGGGACAAGTTTCAATAAGTTCCATGAAAAGTGGACTTAAGTTTTGCAAATTGTCAACCTTCTTTTTACATATGTCAAAACCAGTGTAACTGCAGACATCCCATAAGTGGATTCTTATATGGGAGAAAATGCTTCTAGACCAGTACAACCAAGCAGGGGACATATCATACACTTCATGCATGTTCAATTAAAAACCAAGGAAGTGATATCGGAAGAAGACAAGAATACCCATATTTCACGGGAAAAATTGTTTGTTGGCGGCGTAACTCCAAGCAGAGACAATGTTCCTGGCATCACGAATGTTGTGAGATGGTACACTCTGTTAGAAAGTCAAGATGGACGGAACATAAAGAAGGGTGTTGAGAGCGGTAATCCAAAATGGGAAAACCAAAAAACTCTGTTAGAAAGTCAACAAATCAACAAGTTCTTACGTGATTTGTTGATTTTTCTCCCACTATGGATTCAACAAACATGAAAAACAGATGGGAAAATCAAAAAATTTGTTGATTTGTTGAGTGGGGACGATCATTAACTGCACGCTTAATCAATAGTCGTGCGAACTGAGTACAACCGCTGGAGGATTCTGGTAATCCGCCAGCACTTGATCATAAACCGTCAGCGGCTGATATCAAACCGCTACATTTGAACGGCTGCAAAATATGTTCATCCAATGGCTAGAATTTTGAGTTCAATAAATACTCCTCATTTCAACTGAAAATTCACACATTCTACACATATAGTCTCTTTACTCTTCTTTGATCTTAAAAAAAATCTTCAATTCAACAAATTTGTTAAAAGGTGTCTCGACCCTTTTTAGTTCGGCGAGGGAAGGAGTGTCTACCATTTATCATCCGCCACCCATTTTTTTTGGTTGAATAGTACAAGATCTCCCACTCCACTTGGAATCCCACAAATGAAATACAAATCAAGGGGCGTAATTCTTATTACAAGAATAACATCAACTATAAAAAAAATTGGTTATTTAATAATTGCTTAAGAAATAAAATTTAATTTAAGTTAGAAAACTTACCAATTTCAAAATCCATCAGATGGAACGTGTGCATCGTTGTCCACCACCTTTCAATCAATACTTTCACAATTTTTTTGTTGTGTTTTCGAGCTTAACACGATAAAATGCACACCAAGGTTATCTGTCAACTCTTTCTCGGATTGGAGGGGGTAGACCATTATAAATGGTCATTAAATCATGAATTCCACATCTCATTTTATAATAACTATCATACTGTTGTTGATGCCCCGACACATGACCTTGAACTAATGATAGAGCAGCAACGACATTCGTTAAAGCAAACTCTGCTTCATGATTTTGAGTATAATATGCATTTGCGTAAAATTATCGATAACTTTTCTAAACAAATGACTCATTTTGTAGCAAGATTTTGTTTAGAAGAATTTAATTGAAGGATATGATGAGTGAAAATGAATTAGAAGAATAAGAGATGTAGTTGTGCGGGTGAAAATGAATTCAAATGAATGATATTTATAACTTTCAAAGTTATAGCCGTTGAGAAAAGAGTCGTTAGGTTTTTACCGTTGACGAATTTTTCACGCCCACCCGTAATTTGCTCACTGCCGCTTGCGGGTTTTCACCACCCACCAGCGGTTTTTCATTGTCCGCGCGCTCTATCGGTTGCTTAAGTCCGCGAACCTAGTCTACGAACTTGAGAAAGGTTATATATCTGAAGATGATTTATGAACTTAAACTTATAAAGACTAAGGAATGCAGTTTGCAAACCGTGGCTATAAAGTTCATGAACCGATTCGAGTGAATCAAATCATCTTTGCTTCAATTGTGTCTTGTGTAGTACATGATATTTCCTTGCAATTGAACAACTCTATAACTAGTTCATTTGAGTCATTTGAACTAGTTATGGTGAAGAAGAACATGGTTGATATGAGATGCTCATATGGCTAACCTTTTGGTTGACTATTATTGAACCAACAAGTGTATATGTTTGGGTACGGTTAACAAACCTAGAAACGTGCATTGTCAAGTGTGTGTAACAAGCTAAGTTTTCGATCTAATGGTTGAGAAATATTAGTTTGAATCTAAATCATATTTTCATCTAACAGTGGATATTGTTTGCTTTGTTACCAAGGCAAAACCCTGATTTGAAAGACTATATAAAGGAGACATCTAGTATTGTGCAAAACTAATACCCACACCTTACATGTGATACTAGTTTTCATACTAGAGTCGATTCTCCTTTAACCCTCTGGTTTTATTTTCTCAAACCGGGTTAACGACTTAAAGACTTCATTGGGATTGTGAAGCCAGGCCGATACTACTTTTATCGTAGTTGTGTGATCTGATCTTGCATCTTCTATCGTACGAGTACAATCAGATTGATTGGCTTGAGATTGATATCTGCGATAGGCAAGATATAAAAATTAATCACAAACGTATTCGTCTCATCGTTTGTGATTCCACAACATCTTGTTTCGCTACCATACGATTAAGATTGTTGTGAGGTGATTCATTAATCTAGGATGTTCTTCGGGAATATAAGACCGGATTATCAATTGGTTCCTGTTCACCTTGATTATTATCAAAAGATGGAACAAAACCTTTAGGGTTTATCTGTGGGAGATATATTGATCCTTTGATAGACTTGTCTGTGTGAGACAGATTTGTTTATTGTTAAAGCCTGCGATTTTAGGTCGTAGCAACTCTTAGTTGTGGGTGAGATCAGCTAAGGGAATCAAGTGCGCAGTATCCTGCTGGGATCAGAGGCGTAGGAGCAGAACTGTACCTTGGATCAATGGGAGATTGATTGGGGTTCAACTACAGTCCAGTCCGAAGTTAGCTTGGAGTATGCTAGTGTCTGTAGCGGCTTAATACAATGTGTGTTCAATCTGGACTAGGTCCCGGGGTTTTTCTGCATTTGCGGTTTCCTCGTTAACAAAATTTCTGGTGTCTGTGTTATTTATATTTCTGCATTATATTTGTTTATATAATTGAAATAATACAGGTTATGCGTTTGAATCAATCAATTGGAAATCCGACCTTTGGTTGTTGATTGATATTGATTGATCCTTAGATATTGGTCTCCAAGTTATTCCTTGTATTTTATTAGAACTCACAGTCTTGCTTGAGTAAATCAAATCAAGAGAGAGATATAAACTCGTTGATGTACTTTTAATTGATTGAGTCTTGTTGATTCTCTTAAAAGTATATTCCAGTTTATCCATACAGATTGCTAAGCGAAATATTGGGTGGTGTTGTTAGACCCCCGCTTTTTCAATTGGTATCAGAGCGGGCAAACACGTTCAAAAACCTCAAAAGTCTGTGTTTGTGGCGATCTGAGGAGGAAAGATATTATCTCTGATAACGCAACACTAGTTCAGAGTCATTCTGATGAATTTCAAAGTCCTTTTGACTCTGAGAAAAACTCTGTCTCTTGTCCCTCGTCTAAATCTGCATTCGATTGGGAAAAATCTCTTGATGAACAGTTGGATGATCTTTCAGATGACAGTGATTCAGAAGAGGGGCAAAGCATTGATGAGGAAGTCGCTCAATATATCAAGTTGTTTGACCGTGCTTTGAAAGAAAAGAAGTCAACAACTTGCTTGAGTAAATACATGGCTCCTCTTTGTCAAGAAAACAGAAAACTGAGAAAACTCTTTAAAGGATATGATGGTGGTTACAAACTATTAAAATCTATCGTTAAAGATCGTAATGAAGATATACGCACAAAAAGGTCCGAATGTGATAATCTTCTCCGAAATCTCTGTGTGTTGAAGGAAAGACTTGCAGATGCTAATGCAAAATATGACTCTCAACTAAAATGCTTTAGTGAAAGAGAACTCAGTCTTCTTGCCAAAGAAAAATCCTTGGGATCTGACCTTGCAGCTACTCTTGATAAAGTAAAATCATTGGAAGAGAATCTAGGAAGGTTCAATTCTAGCTCTAAAAAATTGTCTTCTATGATTGGAGCATGTAAAGAACATCGTGATACACGTGGTCTGGGCTATAAAGGAATATACGCTCCAAAAACTAGTAAGATTAATTTTGTTAAAGTTGTTGATAATTCTCCATGTGAAAAACCTTTGACAGCTTGCAATGGCTCTAAAATTCTAAAATTTCTCACAAGAGATCGGTCAAAAATAAGTCCTTTAACTGCTACTACTGCAGGAACAAGGGACATTCTGAGCAAAGATGTCGTCTTCGGTTACGGAATGAAAAATTTCATAACATTCTTACTTGGATGTCTAAAGAAGCTGTTAAACCGATATCACACATCCTTGGAATAAAAGGCAACTTCTACTCTCAAGGGATATACAATGATAAGTCCTTTCTTAACTGTGTGTTCAAAACGAAGAATGAATACAATGGTAGAAAGAGGAGTACTAATAGTGTAACTGATTATGTGAATCTCTCAGGAAAAAGAAAAAGGCATATAAGAAAGAAAAAAGAATTGAGTTCTTCCGCTCTCCTCGAAGAAGTCTGTAAATCCAAGACTTCTAATTCAGACTTCTTACATGTCAACAATCGAGTCTCTGATCTGAAGAACAGCATATACAGACTCAAACGGAATATCAAGAAAACATGGAATGATGTCAACCCAGGTACTCCTAAATCTCTTCTTGATAATGCTTCTTTAACTAAACTAGGTAGTTCGTTAAATACCGTTGAAAAGAGAAAAGGAGAAGCAAATTTTGATGAACAAGATGCTCATCTTATTACACCCTGACAAGTTCATGATTGCATTTTTTTTAATAAAAAGGAATGCTCATGATTCTCAGGATTTTCATCTTGAGAAAGCTGTCAGGATTGAACAATGTTCTGTGTTAATTTTTCAGAGTTTCTTTACTCTGTTTTCTCCTCAACATCTATTTAATTTTGATCCTTTGGGATTCTTTGGCCTAGCACGGGCCTTGTTCTCTAATACCCGCACCAACCCACACGAACGTCATGTTCTCTAGGGTTTGTTGGAATACCTTATATATATATAATGTGTTACAGAAGAACAAAAGACTCTAAAAGTATTTTTGGTGCACAATGGAAGGAAGCAACAAGATCGATGATGTTGAGTTATGTCCTATTGTTATTTATTGCTTTCATGCTCTTGATCATGAAAACGAAGACAAACTACCAGTTCAAATTTCTTCACAGTTGGTAGGAAATCTTCTTGGAGATTTTAAGGTTGTACAAGAGCAACACCGTATTGCAACAAGGAACCTTGATTTTCTGAAAGGCGAACTAAATAAGGCAACTGAGGAGCTCGTTCTTGTTCAATCCCTAGTTGCTGAGAGGACTTAGGATTCGTCAGATCTTGGTTCTAGTTTTTTTGTATGTTGCCTAGCATGTCTTCTTTTTGATTTAGTTGGAAGAATAACTAGTGCTTGAATAGCAATGATTGTGACTACACATAGCTATTATTTTTCATCTTCTTGTTATTTTTTAGGTTTTTGGTTTACATTCTAAAAATATTTGGAAGATAATGTTTTTGCAGTATTAATCTTTATGATTTGTTATATTGCAACTTGTTATGGGATATGTATGTTTACGTCCGTGAACTTGAAGGTCCCATATTTTGTCAAAAGTAAAGTCGGTCATGAGTTGATATTCACGTACTGGTAAAAGAATGAATAGAATTTTGACAAATACAAAATTTAAGCCTATATTCAATTCTTTGATGGAAGATAGGTTAAAATCTTTTGTTTTCAAGGATTATGTCTATTAATATCGTTATGCAAATAATGATCGAAAGATAGAATGAATCCTTGTGTATTCCGCAGTATTGATCATCCCTGATCCATATTTTATGTATTACTGTGAGGCTTCGTAATGCATCTTATGTTGAGCACGATACAACGAAGTTGATTATATTTTTGATTAGCTTTGTTGGTTTTTCTGTAAGGTACTTTATGTTGAGCATTTTTGAACTGAATTAATCATCTTGTTTGGTTATTTAGTTATTGCTCCATAAGTCTTTTTATGTTGAGAAAAATGATTGACAATTGAATTGATTACTTTTGTGATTGGTTTGGTTATGTATTCCAATTAGATTAATTATGGGTTCTCTTATAATTAATCTAGTTGAGTATCTTCATACTCCGTAAGATTCCTCTTATGTTGAGTATATGTACGACTATCCTATTCATTTTGTAATGGTTATGTTAGTCGTATGCTCCGTAAGTTCTCTTATGTCGAGCATAATCAATTAAGTTGATCACTTTTTGTGTTTGATTTGATTGCGTATTACGATTAAATTAATCATGGATTTACTTGTGATTAATTTGATTGAGTTTTTGGATATAGAAAATCATTCTCATGATTTTTGGTGTCCATTAAAATCCTTCTTTTCTTTTGAAATTAAGGTCGCTCTTGTTGTTATTTCGTGAATGACATCAAATGGGGGAGAGTTCTTTTGAACTTGTGCTTAACGGTAATATCTTGAGGGGAGTGCGGTTGTGGAATATTAGAGGGGTTATCTTGTATATTTAAACTCCTTGATGAATGCTATTAGCTTCGGCTATATGATTGCATCTAAATTAGATGGCATGTATTTTCTTTTAGTCATGAAATGTCTCTTACTGAAATTTCATTATGATTCCATTCTTGTACCTTTGCCAATTTTATTGACAAAAATGGGGAGCATTAATATGTAGTTCACATTACAAATACATATGGTTTTCGGGTCATTGTGTAAAGGGGAGTGGTTTCCATGTGAGATGGAGTATTGACTAAGGGGGAGTGATACATATCACCATAGTATTATTGTTGAAGTTGTGATACAATTGAACTTTGACACTGTGTAATAATATTATGACACTGTATAACAATGATCGAGACCGATGCTTTCTCATTGTTATAGCTACGAATCTTCAACAACGGTGATACTAAACTTACAACCTTTGGGATCATTGGAGTACTTGGAAATGACGAAGATTTCGAGGAATGTTGAAGATTAGACATGTGGAATAGGAGCCACTAAAGTTTCATTATCTTTTGTGTATTCCATATGTATTGATAGTTTTGTCACTAAAATTGACAAAGGGGGAGATTGTTAGAGCATTGCTCGGTTGAACTCGCATGCGTTGCTATCTCAAGCATGTTTGTCAATTTAGTGATCAAAACTATATGTCTTGATTTATAGTCTATTATAGCTAAGTCTCGGACTAGGATAGAAAGTGTAGTTGAGCTCAAGGACTTCATGGCGATTCATCATACAAGAAAAAGAACTACTCAAGGAACCGGTGGAACTTCTCGGCAAAAAAGTATGTGAAGACTTGAACTTATCTGTCACTCAAAAGTCTATCTACTCTATCTCCTACTCTTTGAGACAAGAAGTCGTATGCTATATATATAGACTGTATTATACACATTTGGTATTCGAGCCGAGTATACCTCGCCTATCTATATCTCGAAATATGTGTTGGTAAGCGTTTCGCTTCGATCAAGTTTATCTTTACCTAGTGACGAAAGTCATGATATGTTTCAATCACTTTGAAAATTGCTTTGACGAGAAATGGTTTGTGAATAACAACTATATAACGTCCTCTAAGAATGTTTCGATGATTGAAATGAGAGTTTAGGTTACATAACCAATGGTGGACATAAACATTGTTGTGGAAACACATTTATGTATAAGTCATATTCCTTGAACCAAAGTTTGCGAACTTTGTTGATCAAGAGAAACCAGAGAATGGCGTGAGCCAAGTCCGCGAACTGCCGAAATTCTCATCCCGAGAAATTCTGCTAGAGTTGACAAACTAGACTAGTCCGCGAACCGGCGAAAGTCTTTGCCGAGATTTTCTGTTGGAGTTTGTAAACTCTACCGGTTGTTTAAGTCCGCGAACCTAGTCTATGAACTTGAAAAAGGTTATATATCTGAAGATGATTTATTAACTTAAACTTATAAAGACTAAGGAATGCAGTTAGCAAACCGTGGCTATAAAGTTCATGAACCAATTCGAGTGAATCAAATCATCTTTGCTTCAATTGTGTCTTGTGTAGTACATGAGATTTCCTTGCAATTGAAAAACTCTCTAACTAGTTCATTTGAGTCATTTGAACTAGTTATGGTGAAGAAGAACAAGGTTGATATGAGATGCTCATATGGCTAACCTTTTGGTTGACTATTATTGAACCAACAAGTGCATACGTTCAAACCTAGAAACGTGCATTCTCAAGTGTGTGTAACAAGCTAAGTTTTCGATCTAACGGTTGAGAAATATTAGCTTGAATCTAAATCAGGTTTTCATCTAACAGTGGATATTTTTTGCTTTGTTACCAAGGAAAAACCCTGATTTGAAAGACTATATAAAGGAGACATCTAGTATTGTGAAAAACTAATCCCCACACCTTACATGTGATACTAGTTTGCATACTAGAGTCGATTCTCCTTTAACCCTCTGGTTTTCTTTTCCCAAACCGGGTTAACGACTTAAAGACTTCATTGGGATTATGAAGCCAGACCGATACTACTTTTATCGTAGTTGTGTGATCTGATCTTGCATCTTCTATCGTACGAGTACAATCAGATTGATTGGCTTGAGATTGATATCTCCGATAGGAAAGATATAAAAATTAATCACAAACGTCTTCGTCTCATCGTTTGTGATTTCGAAACATCTTGTTTCGCTACCATACGATTAAGATTGTTGTGAGGTGATTGACTAAACTAGGCCGTTCTTCGGGAATATAAGACCAGATTATCAATTGGTTTTCACCTTGATTATTATCAAAAGACGGAACAAAACCTTTAGGGTTTATCTGTGGGAGACATATTGATCCTTTGATAGACTTGTCTATGTGAGATAGATTTGTTTATTGTTAAAGCCTGCGATTTTGGGTCGTAGCAACTCTTAGTTGTGGGTGAGATCAGCTAAGGGAATCAAGTGCGCAGTATCCTGTTGGGATCAGAGGCGTAGGAGCATAACTGTACCTTGGATCAGTGGGAGATTGATTGGGGTTCAACTACAGTCCAGTACAAAGTTATCTTGGAGTAGGCTAGTGTCTGTAGCGGCTTAATACAGTGTGTGTTAAATCTGGACTAGGTCCCGGGGTTTTCTGCATTTTCGATTTCCTCGTTAACAAAATTTCTGGTGTCTGTGTTATTTCTATTTCCGTATTATATTTGTTTATATAATTGAAATAATACAGGTTGTGCGTTTGAATCAATCAATTGGAAATCTGACCTTTGGTTGTTGATTGATTCTTGGATATTGGTCTTTGGTACCATCCAAGTTATTCCTTGTATTTGATTAGAACTCACAGTCTTGCTTGAGTAAATCAAATCAAGAGAGAGATATAAACTCGTTGATGTACTTTTAATTGATTGAGTCTTGTTGATTCTCTTAAAAGTATATTCGATTTTGTCCATACAGATTGCTAAGCGAAATATTGGGTGGTGTTGTTAGACCCCCGCTTTTTCACTATGTGCTGACACAGATTTCTTGAAGTTTATTTCCAGAGAGTTGCATGCTTTCCAATTGAGTACTTTTATGCAAGGACCTTAACCTTGATGTTTGGAAATTCGTGCTACTCTGCTGCGAGTGAACAAAAATCGTCATGCCATATCAATATTAAAGGTTTAGCCGGGGAACATAGCACAAAAAGCATTCGAATAAACTTATATTAACTGAATAATACATGCAAGGTGCCAAATTTACAGAATATCTGGGATTGTTGCTACATGCACCATTCTGGATAAATTTCATGCGGATATATTGAGCTACTCAATAAATGCGCCAGTGGAGAGGTTGAACACTCGTCCCTTTTTATGGCTCCGTTTCTTTGCAGAATGACGACACATTAAATGCAAAGTTTTACAAATTTAGCTTTGAACTAAAAACCACCATAAAAAAATACAAGGTGAGCGAACCCTATATATTTTTTAAAGTTTCTAGGTTAAGAAAACTGAGGGAAGACAGATTCTTTCTAGAATCTTCTTGAGGAGGCTTTGTCTCAAGGTTCAGGCCGGTTTCGGAACTTAACGCACATGGGTTCACGAGAACAAGATTTGTTCCCGAACTCATTTAAACAGACAAATTTAATCAACCTTTTTCTTAGCTCAATTGATAAAAATCTAGAGCACAAGAGATAATTGAGATATCATAATCAAAGATGAAATACTAATACATAATATATGGTATAGTATATTAAACCATTATGTGTCAAGAAAAATATCATTCTTGAACATATTGTGCTTCCTCCTTTCTATGATCCATGAGGAGGCACGTTTTACCATAATCAATTTTTATTATGGTAGGCATCTGTAAAATGCCTATCATGAACAACAAGATTCTTTGGTAAACTTCCATGATTTGTACTTGTTATAGTAAATAAACAGTTTTCATCTATAAGGGAACAAGATATATAATTCTTACCTGAATTTGGCTTTCTTCTTGAATTTGGTAATATGTTTTCGGAGCTTAGAAATAGTATGTTCAACCTTAGTGCGAAGGTTCAAAATAATATTATTATTTTCTGAGACAGATTCCTTTAAAATTCTTTTCTTCCCGCTAATTTTTTCAACACTCCTCGGAGAAGTAGTTGGATGACAATTCAAGTTAGAATTTATCCAACTGGGAAGATCGGATCTTGTCTTTGTCTCTACAAGGTTAACCTTTTTAAAATCATTAACATTTATAGGTAAAAGTCGGTTTATCATAATACTGATTCCTTTGCCTAAAGGTTGAATGTTGACACACATAATGTCAAGAGTTTTAGTCGTAACATATGACTTAGGTTTGATCACTTATTGAGATGCCCAAACAAGTACATCGTGAATTTTTCATCCCTTATGAGAAAAAAGTATTCCATTAACATGTGATTGTTTTTACCACAATAATAACATTTATGAAAAGTGTTATTATCTGGATCCTCGTGTGCTGTTCTTCGAGGTTGATATTTGCTCCTTCGAGCTTCAACTGCTGACTTAGGTACTTCATATTTAGTGGGAACCTTTGATTGAAAGGAAGCACTAGTCTTGAAAAAATTTACCTCTTTGCTAATACTTCGAGCATATATTCCCTTATATCCCACTCCTAGTGTGTCACGATGATTTTTACTTGCTTCTAGCAGAGTGGATGATTTGTTCGATCTAGCATTAAACTTTTTCAATTTTTCTTCCAATAGCACAATCTTATGATTAGCAGTAGTTAAATCAATCTCAAGTTGTCTTTCTTTAGTGAGTTAAACATTGCAACCTTCCTTGCAAGTTTTTTTTCCAAGATTATGAGGTTTTTACGAAGTCTTTCACATTCAGAGTTCTATGAACGTACTTCTTCTTCGCGATCTTTAAAAAGGGATTGTATCAAATTATAATCACAATCATAACCTTTAAAGATCTTCCTCAATTTCTTATTTTCTTGACAGAGAGAAGTCAGAAACGGTGTCAGACAAGATGTTGGTATTTTTCTTTTTAAAAGATTGTCAAACAAATTGATGTATTGTGGGACTTCCTTATCAACATCTGTATCAAGATTAGGATCACTTTCTTCAGAAAGTTCATCCAATTGTTCCTCTAGGGGTTTCTTCTAGTTATTCACAGTTTTAGACAATATAACAGATATGATAGTTTTCTCATGTGGACCAAATTCTTGAATCATGTCTGAACAATTCCGAACTGGTAATTCGTTTTTTGAGATTTTGTCTCTGTCCATATAGCCAGACTGCTTCAGACAAAGACTTATTAGGTTTTAGCATGTTTGGTTGCTCCGATACCAATTGAAAACGCGTGGGTACCAAAATACACCACCACTTTTTTCTTAGGCAATCTGTATGGACAAACTCAAACAATTCTGGGAGATAAATTCAATCAAGGAATAATATCTAGAGTTATAACTCTCTCTTTTTCAATTAGAATGTTTACAGAAACAAAGTCGTGAACCTAATTAAAAACTGATTACTTGGACGGTACCAAAGACCAATTATCCAAGAATCAATCTAGTCGTATCCAACAAATTAGGTCGGATGTATCTACTAGGATTGATCAACGTACAACCTGTGATATTTCAATTATAAAGATAAACAATATAATGCGGGGAAAAAAAACACAGACACCAAAAGTTTTTTTAAAGAGGAAACCGCAAATGCAGAAAAATCCTGGGACCTAGTCCAGATTGAGCACCACACTGTATTAAGCCGCTACATACACTAGCCTACTATCAATTAACTTCAGACTGGAATGTAGTTGAGCCCTAAAAGGTATCACACCGATTAAGGTACAGTTGTGCTCCTTACGTCTCTTGAACCACGCCGGATTCTACGCACTTGATTCCCTTAGATGACGTCACACCAACTAAGAGTTGCTTCAACTCAATTGAACACTTTAAACCAAATCTGCCTCACACATATTAAGCCTATACAATTGATTTCCTGATTACGATCAAAACGGATGATCAAAATCAAACATATGATCAAGGTAATGGAAATTGATAGCAGTTTTACGAAAGTCTGTTTATCCTCAAAATCCGGACTTATGCAACCCGAAGTGCATCCTAGATTATTATTCACCTCACAAGTATAAAACTTGTAGAATCAACAAAGTTTGAGTCGAAGAGAAATTTGATGATTCCTGTCTATCTTGATCGATAGAGAAAGATCTACAAACAATCAAGATCCGGATACTCGAGTTATCAAGGAAAGATAACTGGACCTGGCTTCACGAATCCCTATGAAGTTTTTTATAGTCACTAAACCCTAAAAGGGTTTCTGGAGAGGACGACTCTAGTTACAACTAGGACACACCAAAAATTAGTGTCAGGATTAATCAAAGATCCCAGTTGTTTGGGGTTCCCCTTTTATACACATTCAAAGCATGGGTTGCTTTAGGTTTAAGCTAAGATAGCTTTGGAACCAAGCGACAATATCCACTGTTAGATGAATCTTTGAATCTGATTTACATAAGCAAGGTATACACTCTAGTTAGGTGAGACCGTAACCGAACAATGTACAAAGAGTATAGCCGAAACTAGCCGGTTTGAATTTAAAAACTTAATCGTTATTTTCATGAACACATAAGACATTAATTCTAAGTCACAAACATGTGATCAATTAAGTCTAGTGTTTACAGAGATTTAATAAAATGTTAATTATCTCATAGAAATAATTTGAACACACTTGAAAATATAATCGACATGGTTAGTAGGTGTACGAGGTACTAATACCATTACCGTTTGTGAGTCGATTCAGCCACAGTACGCATACCGATTTTGAAACTTTAAACCAAAACCGAGTTCCGGAGTTCACCGAACTTTTTAGGTTTGCGTACCAGTTTGCAAACTTTCCACCAAACCTAAGTTCTGGAGTTCACAGAAAATTTTAAGTTGACGTACCGGTTTGGAAATGCTACCGTTTAGTTCGCATACCGGTTTGGATACTTACCCCGCTTCCGTAACCACAGTTCAAGAATGGTTTGCATATCGATCCGGTTCATGAGTTAAACAGATTTTCATATGATGTGTATAACAATATGTGTATCACAAATTTGTAAGTCGATATGTATAGCTACTCCGCTACATGTATGAATACATGTAATATGGGTTCAGACGTATAACAGTTACCAATTTTGTAAAACTGATACCAGTCTCTTGTATCTGAATCTACAATAGTTATATAATTCTCTCTAAATCGATTCAAAACATTTCTTAATAACATCAATGACATATATCATTGTTCCAGGCTATTCTCGAATGATGAAACTTGAATCATGATTTTGATTTCGAACAATAAATTTTCCTAAACCGAAATTCATTAAGAATGAACAAATGTTCATTAAGCTTAGTCATTATATTTCGAGAAATTATCAAGATTAACTTGACTCGAAATTCTTGTCTATGCATACTAGTCTAATTAGTTATGCG
The DNA here is from genome assembly GCF_003573695.1 of Papaver somniferum. NCBI lineage: Eukaryota > Viridiplantae > Streptophyta > Magnoliopsida > Ranunculales > Papaveraceae > Papaver > Papaver somniferum. The sequence goes on from NC_039368.1 coordinate 105,826,305, forward strand.
ACATCGTCTTAGATGATTGAAAAGTGAATATAACTTGAGATATAGGTGGTTCAGTCTTCACTTACCTTTTGTTGATGAAGTTCTTGGTAAGTCGGGAAAGGTACCTACAATTACTGCAAGTGCATAACGTCTATTCTAACAGGAAAAATACAGGTCGATCCCACAGGGAGTTGTTACGATGCGAAGTTAAACGTCTAGGTTCTATTATTTAAATAATGGGTGTCAAAATGGAGGTTTGTCGATACCAATAGGATGGTTGCAGAGATTGACTAAGAATTCAAATAAAGTCGTAAACAAGCAGATAAATGAAATTCTATGGCAGTCGAATCTACCTCTTAACCTACACTAAGTCAATTCAGTTTCAAGCTATGTTCTTGTCCCTTGTAATGGACACCAGTCAAAATGCAAGTCTGTTGTTTATCTAGGGTGATATCAAGTAGATGGCCTAATATTAACTGAGGTAACTACTTAATCCCTAGTATTAGCTGTCTTCTTATGGTACAACTAGTCACAAACCAATCGATCACTTAGATGATTAAACCCTTCCTAATTCAATTAAGAACAACAAGAACAATGGCATGAATAAAATAGCAGTAGACTCAAGACTTCATCTCAACCCTAGCTATAAAATTAGAACATGATGAAAAATACAGAAAATAAATCCATACTACTTCTTGCACCGGCTAATCCGGGCATGAGTTTTACATCAAAACCTCCTCTTTATGTATACACAAAGTCTCCCAATTGAGTTTCAGTCCAATAAATAAATAATCACCCACTCACCATGAATGTCTGAATTTGTTGTCCCCTCTGTTACTTCTTCTCTGCGATTGTTATCGGCTCCAACTGTTGAAGATAACCCTAACCCTAACTCTCTCAATTATAGCTTTCTCTAGGTTTAATGTTTTTGATAAGGAATAAGATAAAGTTGAGAGGGATAGAAATTAGGGGTTTAATTAGTGTTCATTGATAGGAGGTTATGCTCAGAGAGGTAGGAAGAAGAGGATGGTGGTGCTGGTTCTGTCAGGAAGAAGGATTGATTGGAGAGAATGAAAAATGAATGTGGTGGTGTTTCTGGTCGATTGGGTAAGAAAGAAGAGACGATTCGATTCGGACCAGTTGTATCAAATCTGATGTACAGGTGGAAGCTTTACTGGGTGTTAGGCAGGAGCACCGAATTTGACGTTTGAGAGTAGAAATTGGTTAAGGGCTTGTACCTCATTAATTCTTCCAAGCCCATATATTCTATCAAGCCCATTGTGCAAACATATTACAAGAGGATTTGCAAGCGGATTGCGACATGAGTGCAAACGGATTGTAGCTGCCTTTTGCGTGATAATTCTCTACACTCCGGACAACCTTTTAGTGGAGCTCCTGATTTATGCCTTTCGCCACCAATTACTCTACTCTTTCTCCTCTTCTAACCATCCAGTCTTTATTTACTACCTAAAAACACAAAATTAATTAGTATAAGTATTTATTCTCAAAAACAATGAAAATACAGAATTTAGGATAAAATAGAGAATTAGAGCACAAAAGATGAAATAAATGTTAATAATAAGATGTAGAAATATACAATATTTGGCACTCATCAAATACCCCCAAACCTGATATTTACTTGTCCTCAAGTGAAACAAAAATTAAGAAATCCTAACTATACTACTTTCGCTGGTCTCTCGATCCTAGGTATCCCTAGTGGACGAGTTATAGTCTCGTGAGGGGTTATTAAAGGTGTACCTACAACACCTTCTCCAACTTCAGAGTGTATTAGAGTCCCAATCATACAAGGAGCTATGAGGACATAGAGTTTCTGCATGCTTACCAAAGAACACATTCCCATCCTTAAGAGTTGAGCGAGAAATAACTACACCATTATGAAAGAATTCAGGTTCAAGATCCTTAGCCAACCAAGTAAACTGATTCTTAACAAATCAGTCCTGTCTAGTATACCTAACTACCAAATGGGATGTTTCATACTTCCCAAAAAAATAACAGCTAAAATCAACTCCATTCAATGTGAATCTTGGTGGGAAAAAGAATCGAATGCTAAAGGTTATTACATAAAATCTTGAAAGTTTATGTGTAAACCAATTTCTATGGGAGGTTTGGGGTTCAAGGACGCCGAAAAGATGAACCAGGCAATGATGGCTAATATTTCCTGGAGAATAATTCCCGAACCAAACTCTTGGTTATCAAGATGTTTGAAGAAAAATATTTCAGAAAAAAATCTTTTTTGACTTTAAAAAAACATATGAGATCTTTCTGGATGTGGAACTGTGCTTTACAAGGGGCACAACTGATCCATAAGCTTGTTGGGAAGTTGGAGATGGTCAGTCCATAAACATTTGGACTGACCAATGGATACCAGATCTAAACATTAGTCTAGATCATCTCTGTTCTGAAAACAACACCATGTAAACACTTATATCGGATCTAATTAATCCTGATACGATTAAGTGGAACCATGAACTAATCAATGCATCGTTTCCTTATATAATAGCTCAGTCCATTTTAAATGTTAATATGTTTGTAGATACAAATGATTCCTTGGAAGATGATAAGCCTCGATGGAAGCTAACTAGGAATGAAATTTTCACAGTTGGATATTTGTATGACAGATTACGTGGAAAACAAAATATTAACATTGATTTGGAAAAAAAAAATCTGGAAAGCACAATTTCCACAAAGAATAAAACTTTTCATATGGAAATGTCTAAATGATGCTTTACATGTAACTCAAATTCTTAGTAGACATATGCAAGATATTGACATAAGTGTATATTCTGTAAGGATAATATAGAAACTATTCATCATTTATTTTTTGAATGTTGGTATGCTAAGTCTATCTGGATGCTGCTACCCTCTCCTGGTGGAGGCCAACATAATACTGTAAGAAACTCTTTCACTGAACATTATAACTGGTGGAAAAATGCAGGGAGACAATGTAAATGAAAGCAGTGCTACGAAATATTAGTACATATGAAATGAACGATGTAACAAATTTTTTGAGGAACAAAATGCATCTTCTTTACAGACCTTTATAATAATTCAAAGACATCTAAACTTCTGGAATTGTAATGACAGGAATTTGATTCATTCATTTGTCATATAACAAACCTTAAACATCGAGTACAATGGAAATCTCCAGAGATAAATTGTTTAAAAAAAACTATGATGCATCTTGGATTTCTGATACTGTGAACGCTGGTTTTAAACTAATACTAAGGGATGATGCATGTAATGGAAGAGCGTCCAAGTTAGGAACATTCCTTGCTTCAAGTGCAGAAAAGACAGAAGTTGTAGCTCTCTTACAAGGAGCAAATTGGTCCAGAGATGAAGGTTGGGAACATTTCTATATGGAAGGAGACTACGAAAGAATGGTTAGATTTATTAATGAAAAGGCGACAATGATGGATTGGAGGAATCAGTCTGTAGTAAAGGAAGCAATGCTAATCTTGGTAGGTTGTAACAGCTTCTTAGGTTTTAAATTCATCCACAGATATGGCAACTCAGTAACTGATAAAATGACGATGGAGGCTAGAAATTTTTTAATTTTCAATAGTTGGAAGTAAAATTTATCTGCCTTTTTAAATATATTTATTACATCAGATAAGTTAAGTAATTAAGGAGAAGGCAGTGACAATACCAGTGGTTTGTTGTACAAAGATAAAGATCCTAACATGGTATGTCCTGATTTGATAACTTGACAATACACTTTTTCCTCTTTCGGTGTTCTATGTCTTTTGGTTTCGGCAATTAATATCACTTTATTCTCAAAAAAATAAATAAAGAGAAGGCAAAAACACATAAAACCTACCCATTATGCCATTTGGGTGACACCAAATGGAACCTCAAGCGCCCATCTAGCTTAAAAAGCTTGCCCACATAAGATATTCTGGTAACTTTTATGCCAGTCGCATACAAATTTTTTACGGAAATTAAGTAGTACTTTCACTACTTCAAGATATTGGATTTCGTACTACTTCAAGATGAACGGTGTAGTTATTAAACGCACCAACCAACCATCTTTGCCATATCATGTGTGTTTTATAATCCCACTAACGGATGGTATGTTTGGGATTACATCACTGGACTGGATTGGGTCTCATAATGCCACATCAAGTTGCCTGGGAACACCCATTTTTTTTAGGTAAGATCGTACGTGGTAGTTGCATCTGTTTTCTAAAATTAAATCCTAACTGCAAAATAAGTAGGTATTGTTGTTGAGTTTTAATCAAACCAACCACACAATCCCAGTCAGTACCACTCTAACTCCCTCATAATTTGTCTCGCAAAATGTGCCAGTCTAACTCCCTCATATTTTGTCTCGCAAAATGTGCCAGTCTAGCTACATGATTTGTCTGCAAAATGGAAGACATTTATATCATGGCTTGATTGGATAAATGAGACAAAATAAGATCATTTTCAAGTAAAACACAAAGTCTCTTAACCACATATTTATAAAAATGGCTAATCTATCATTGATTAATTAATACTAATAAATGTGATTAGGATAATTAGTTTAGTTAGTTAATTAATTGATTAAAATTTGAAATTAAGTTTTATTTTAGATTGAACTCATGGATGTGGGTAGATTTTTGAGATTTTTTTTTGAGTATTCTACTTGTAACGAAATTAAATCGTACTACCCAGACGCTTATAAATATGGGATTGTAGAGTTATTGGGTGATTTTATACTCAAAATTACAGAAGGAATCAACATTTTCAGTTATGAAAGTATGAAAAGTCGGCAAGGTCGACAAAAAAAACCCCGCCGACTATAAGATTTTTGACATACAGATAAAGGTGTTACAAATGCATGATTAGTCGGCAAGGTATTAATTTCATAACCTGCCGACTAAACTACAGTCGGCAAGGTATTAATTTAATAACCTGCCGACTAAAATATAGTCGGCAAGGTATAGAGATGGATATCTTGCCGACTCTGTAACTGCTAAATTCAGAGATGAAAAGTCGGCACGGTATTCAACCTTATACCCTCCCGACTATATTTTAGTCGGCAAGGTCGACAAAAAAACCCTACCGACCTTTGATTCGTCTTGATTCTTCGTTTTGATTCTTCGTTTTTTTTTTAATTTTACATGTATAGTTAGAGTTTAGAGGAAAGATTTTGATTTTGATTTTTTTTTTAATATGTTTTGGTCGGCATGGTTTTTTAGTATGGGCAATTTGGTTTTTTAACACCTTTTAGACATTTTTTAGCACACTAGTTTGGATAGGAATAAAATGGGTGTACCACAATCTCGCCAGGATTTATATTGCTTTGGCGAAAATGAAAGGAAAAAAAAATGAAAAAAAAAAGTGGTTGCCTGAATTAGAACTATTCGAAGCGTTAAAAGACTACTCTAACTCCCTCAAATCACCAGGTTAATAAAATTATGTACAGTATATATAAACTCACTTCACTAAACATGTTTTTCAATTGCTCCAATCCGCCATAAGTGTAGTAGGACCATATGATTGACTAGTTCATGAGGTAGTTGAAAGGTGACAAAAAGGAGGACCAAAAATCGACAACCACCAGAACTTCAAAACATAATAAACGAAACAAAAACCAGAAAAACCCAAAAAACTTTCTAAAACCAAATTTCCTTTACTCACTCCGGAAACCCTAATTCTCATTTTCCCCTCTTTTGCCAGCAATGGCATTACTAGCCAAAATCTTTGCTCTCTTATTTCTATTATTAGCTGTTTATTGCGCAGTTGATCCTTTCAAACATAGTTCAATTGCTGAATTCCCAAATTTTGTAGCTCATAAAGTTGAAATGTATCCATGGTCAGAGTTACCAACAGAGAGGGATAGCAAGAATTTGTTGCAGAAATCAGAAATTAAGTTTTTGAATCAGGTACAAGGACCTGAAAGTATTGCTTTTGATCCACTTGGTCGCGGTCCATACACAGGCCTTGCTGATGGCAGAATCGTTTTCTGGAACAGCCAGTCTTGGACTGATTTTGCTTATACTTCACCTAACAGGTGACTTTTATAATTGATAATTTCTGTTTACATTTTAGGTTTTTGATGATATAATTTGTCAAATTGTGTACATTGATAAGACCTTTAATTTGGTGATTATACTATTTTAGTTGGTATTTACCACTGAAGTTGTGTGATATGTGGGTTTTAGATCAGAGCTGTGCAACCCACAAGCGTCAGCTTTGGCATATTTGAAGAATGAGCATATTTGTGGACGTCCACTGGGGCTTCGCTTTGATAAGAAAACTGGAGACATGTATATTTGTGATGCGTATCTCGGCTTGATGAAGGTCGGTCCAGAAGGTGGATTGGCTACATCACTTGTAACTGAGGCAGAAGGAGTACCGTTGAAATTCACCAATGATTTAGATATCGATGATGAAGGAAACATATATTTTACAGATAGTAGCATTACCTACCAAAGGAGGTAAGAGTTTCTTGCAACCGATTTTTTTTTATTGTTTAGCGTTAATTTTCTCGCATTCATCTAGTCCATGCTAGACATAATAAGATTGATGCCTGAACTGTAGGCATTTAATTCAATTATAGTGGTCCATTATATATTGGTAGGAAAAATGCGTAGACCCCATGGTTCATTATGACTCTTTTCTACGAAGGGTGATATTGTTGCCTGGGCTCTGGATGAGATAACAAAAAAAAAGTAATTTTTTTTATTGTATGCGGAAATCTGGAAATAACTTTCATTTGGGAGGTTTCACCGTTTTGTTGTTATCTTCACTTGTGGAGGTATCATATCCACGTAGGTGAAATGGGAAGATATCCTAATTAGGAGATCTCAGATTTACTTGTTGTTTCACCTGTGGGGGCGTTGTAGTTTCGTAGGTGAGTCTTTATGGTCGTAATCTTGCTTTGGATGGACAAATAGATGGGGGAGAGGGAGAAGCTATGGTAAGTTACAAATGGGGTTTGGAAGGTTAAGAATCTGAGGTTTTCAGTCCTTGTACTCATCTCTAGCATTTGACCAAACCTGATAATGATCAAACAGAGTTTCATAAAATGTGTTTTTATTTGACACAGCGACTCTTAGATTACTGAGCCCATCCACCGCACTGACCGGAGAGTGAGCTGGAAGCAATCTATCCTTCAAATGCTGCTTATTTCCATCCAAGAGCCAGCACAGACATAGGTTATTTAATAGGGCCAATCTGGATCTGTCAGCTGAACTAGATCTTAACCATTTCATAGGGATTGAATTGATTATAAAACATGATTACAAATACCTATATCCACCAGCGTTGTACAAATGCTAAATAACACAGTGATATTGGTCCCTGTGGTTTACTCTGATGATATCTCCTTGCAACAACAAGCTTGGCTCTTTATCTGTTATGATGTTTAAAATATCTTTGTTGTATAGAGTAGATCCTACCTTTGTTGCACATTGCGTGTATATTGTTTTTAGTGTCAGATGCAATTGGGCATTAGACCATGCCGTAACCTGCATGTTATTTTTAGGTGAAAAAATCTGACATTCTGTGAGGTAGGTGGCCTTGTTTGGTTTCAGTAGGATATCATTTACACATGGCAGTGATGTTTTCTACGAATAATTAACACTTTGTTTGCTTCTAGGAATTTCATTCAGCTGGTTTTCTCTGGGGACAATTCAGGGAGGCTTTTGAAATACAATCCAAATACAAAGGAAACCACTGTCCTTGTCAGAGGTCTCCAATTCCCTAATGGGGTATCCATGAGCAAAGACAAGTCGTTCTTCATCTTCTGTGAAGGATCCCTCGGCAGGTCAGTCTCCTCTTGTGTGTAAAAACATGGCTTCTTTATGATATTTGTCTTTTACTTCTTCCGTGGACATATTATATTGACTGTGGTTCAAGAGGGCAGGGAGACCCCGTTAATTACATTCTACCGTCCATGTTTGGTTTGTGTATGGTGAAACTCTAGGGTGAGGATGTGACTACAAAGAGCTCCTAATTTTATGTCCTCAATTTTCGTGTTGTTGCTGGTTATCTCTTCTCGAAAACTCTAGGTTATCTGAGTTCACGCTCAGTTGAGTTTTGTCTCATACTTTTATAAATAATGCTTACATTTGACTTGCTAATAGGTTGAGGAGATACTGGTTGAAAGGAGAGAAAGCAGGAGAATCTGAGGTATTTGCCATTCTACCTGGATTTCCAGATAATGTAAGAACTAATGAGAAGGGAGAATTTTGGGTGGCTGTCCACTGTCGCCGATCCATATACAGCTATGTTTGTGGTCTTTACCCTGGATTAAGGAAATTCTTGCTGAAGTTCCCGATTACAGCAAAGATCCAATTCCTGCTCAATATCGGAGGCCGACTTCATGGAGTTCTTGTCAAGTACAGCCCTGAGGGTAAACTGTTGCAAATATTGGAGGACAGTGAAGGCAAGGTCGTTAAAGCTGCAAGTGAAGTGGAAGAAAGAGACGGAAAGCTATGGATAGGTAGTGTTTTGATGCCGTTTGTTGCCGTTTATCAGTTGGAATGACCAGGTAAATTAATGTTGTTAAACTTGTATTTCTTATTTAGACACCGATTTTCAAAACGGATGGATTCTGGAAATGACTGTGTTTAATGTAGGTTACTTAAATTTTGCAAAACATAAAGTTAGCTCTTCATATTTGTGACCATGTTGCACAATCAAATGGTTCCTGAAAAATTGATAGAGTTAAGTTCAACCATGGATTCCAAACATAAATTCGTCCATGAAATTAAGAATACAGAACAAGGCCTATATACATGAACAGTATTGCATCTGGAAGGAGATTAATGAGCATTGTTACAATATGTTCCTGCTGGTGGTAGTTCTAGAATAGTCGATGATTGGTGTACTTACGGATCTGCTTGCAGAGTTGCAACTTGTTGGGAAATATTACCTGCATGCTTCAATTCTTGACTGAAGCGGACATTGATTGGCTCTGTCCTCCATCCCTAGAATAAAAGAAAGGGAGGCAGAAAGCTTTTGGTAGCCCTATTGCCTTAATACTTGGCTGGAGGGGACACCAAAGGCCTATGCTCTTCAAACTATTGGATAGATAGGTAGCTAGAGAGGGAGGGAGGGCAGAGCTTGTGTTGGCCTCGATTCATAATCAAATTCATCTCACTGGAGCTTCAATTTCCACGAAAATGATGCCCTAAAAGGAAGAAGATTTTTGCTTTTCTTAGACCAGTTGGTATAGGGCTTCCAATCTCTGTTTCTGTACAAGTTGTGATTTTACTTGGTGCTGAATTTGACAACATTAGGTACAGCGAGGCTTCTTTTGGTTCCGTACCAAGTGCAATAGAGCAATAGAGAGCCATATCAGAAAAAATCTACTATCACTTTGTCCCGCAATAAAAAGTTAGGTCTTTGCAGACAAGAATGAAATCCATTATGGAATTATTTGACAAAAACTCTTGGTGTACCGCCTGTTTGGACACCCTAAAAACAACCTCCTCACAGACCAAACATGATGACCCACTAATCCAGACCCCCCTGCTAACTCCCTACCAAGGGGCCCATTCTTTTGTGAATTTTTGTGAGAGTGTTGTTATATGGTTGTTTTTTGGGATATGTTTAGAAGGGCTGCAATTTATTTGAACTGGAAGGATCTATTTGTCCCCCACGACTATACTGCCACAAGGGCGCATTGACCGGCCAGACGTGGCCAAATCTTAGATCAAATTTGTTCACCTTGTTTTACGGCCTTGTTTTTTCTTTTTCCCTCTCTTAATAGTGGTAGTAACAGAATTGAGAGAGACGTTTGGTATATATGGAAGGTGACGATGAAAAACCCGCATAATCCATAAAACCGTTATTAGCATAGTCAGGCGAGTCAGGTCATCTGACTAACTACTTGGCCGACTTTCTGTTGTACATAGTTTCAGTCTTCCTATCTTCTAGCTATACTAGTTTTAGTCTTCCGGTTCTCTTGTACCTACCTATTCTTTTGCTGTGTTCGTTACTATACTCTTATCTTTGTAATCAAGTGTATTTGTAACCGAGTATATATACTCTCATCAATGAATTGAATCTCTACACAGTTGTGAGAGAAAACAACCATGTCTTTATACAGAGCTAGGTTAATTTTTTTTTTCTTTTTGAAACCTAATCATCATGACTCTAGAAGAAACCCAATCAAACCCACATTCTTCAGTCATTCCTTCATCAACTTCTGAAACAGATTTTGTTTTATCACCATCAAGTCCATACTATGTCCATCCCTCCGATAATCCGACCTCAGTCATCTTCACCCTTCTTCTCACAAGTGACAACTATTGCACTTGGGGAAGAGGCATGACCAAAGCTCTAAGTGCGAAGGGTAAGACCGGTTATATTGATGGTACCGTCAAAAAGCCAACGTCTGCAGTTGATCTCCCACACTGGACGCGCTGCGATGATTTGGTCGGCAGCTGGATTTCGAATTCAGTAGATCCGTCGATTCGATCAAGTACCATGAATTTTCCGTCTTCCAGAGAGCAATGGCTAGAAATCAAATCTCGATTTTCTCACCATAATGCATCGAAGCTGTATGCGATTAAGCAATCCATTGCTACTTTGAAGCAAGAAAACCTGAATGTGGCGATGTACTACACTCAACTCAAAACTCTATGGGATCAGCTGGATACCCTCCGACCAATCGAACCTTGTATTTGCGGAGCAGGTAAAAACTATGTCGATCATCATAATCAGGATAGATTTATGGAATTTTTGCAGGGTTTGCATGAAAGGTTCTCTTCCCTGCGTAGTCAGATTCTCCTAATGGAACCCATGCCATCTCCTTCTAAGATATACAACCATGTTAGGCAAGAGGAGGAACAACATGGAATCGATTCCTCTTCTGTTTCTGTCATTGAATCAGCGACTTTATATGCTTCTCATGGTGATTCTCGAACCCAAAGGTTCTCTGCACAAAATGGAAGCAGCAGCAACAATAATTCTGGCAACAACAAACACCAGAAGCCATTTTGTGACCATTGCAACAAGCACAGACATACCAAGGCCACCTGCTGGAAATTAAATGGGTACCCAAAGGACTTTCCAAAGCACAAAGATTCTGATTCTCATTCCTTTGATGCTGCTACCGTTCCTGCACCTGCTCTTGTGCCAGCCGTTGATGCACCAGTCATAAGTGCGGCACAATATGCACGTCTCATGTCGCTACTGGATCCAGCCAATGAAGGTACAACAATTCTTCCTTCTGCCAATTTCGCAGGTACTATTTTATCTTGTTCAACTCATGTATGGATAGTAGATAGCGGTGCTACTCATCACATATGTTCATCTCTTTCTTTTTTTACTACTTATACTTTGGTTACAAAACAATTAGTGTTCAACTACCGGATGGATCTCTTACCTCCGTGACACACATTGGCAATGTTGATTTGTCTCCAACTCTGAAATTACTAGATGTTTTTCATATCTCGAGTTTCAAATTCAATTTAATCTTTGTCAGCCAATTGTTGTATCAAATTCTCAAAAGATTGTTGCATCTTTCAGGACCAGTCCATGAACACGGAGATTGGATGGAGTAAACGCATCGCTGGTCTCTATCATTTCATATTTCGTCCATTTGCTTTATCGATTGCTGCAAATAAGCTTGTAGATACATGGCACCGTCGTCTCGGCCATCCTAGTGTGGATTGCCTTCGTTTTTTAGCTTCTAAATTTGATTATGTTAGCTTGCAATTTAATCATTCCTGTGATGTATTCCCTATGGTAAAACAAACACGTTTGAAGTTTAATAAAAGTCATTCTTTGTCTTCACGACCTTTTCAATTAATTCATGCTGATATCCGGGGTCCCTTTGCAATTGAATCATTCGCTGGTGCTAAATATTTTTTGACTATGATGATTATAATAAGTGCACTTGGGTTATCTCATGAAATCTAAATCAGAAACATTGAAATTTCTTAAGTATTTTTTTGCTTTTGTCATCACTCAATTTGGTCATCCTATTGCCAGCATCTCCTCTGGTATCAATAAACTTCTCATTCCCCAATTACAGACTTTCCGCTCTGATAATGGGTCTGAATTTAAATCCAATGAACTACAAGCTTGGTTCCATCAAAATGGTGTTTTACACCAAACCAGTTGTGGTTACACACCATAACAGAATGGTATTGTGGAGCGAAAACATCGCCATCTCCTTAATGTCGCCCACTCATTAAGATTTCAATCCAACTTTCCCCTTCGATTTTGGGGTGAATGTATTCTTATTGCTGCATATTTAATCAACTTGATGCCAACTACAGTTATTTCTCATAAAACTCCACATGAGCTATTGTTAAATAAATCACCAGATTACATGTCTTTACGGGTATTTGGTTGTTTATGTTTTGGCAGAAACACAAGAGTATCTCATAAATTCGATCAACGTGCAAAACCAGGTATTTTCGTTGGTTACCCTCATGACCAGAAAGGGTACAAGATTTTTGATCCCGAATACACGCATATTTATGTTTGACGAGATGTTGTTTTTCATGAAAATCGTTTTCCTTTCATGATATACATACTCCTTCTCCAGTACCAATTTCTGTACCACCTTCAGAGTATGATTCTTATGATTCGATTTTTAATTCTCAGTCTTCTATTCATGTGCATTTGTCACAGTCCTCACTACATGATAGTACCATGCTCATTCCTGACATCACTGCAGGAATTCATGATTCCGCTGCATTTCCAGGTTCTTTAGAACCATCTTCTTCTGATAATTCCAACACTAATCGTGTTTCATATGACATGCCTGTTAGTAATTCTCATGGTTCATCTGTTCCAACATCGTCCTTTCCTGTCAGTAAGTCTCATGGTTCTAGTTTTCAGAACATTTCATCCACCCATCCTCTAGTTGAGTCTGTCACTCCTCGTACAAATTCTTCTCATGTTCATACATCATCATGGCCTGACAACATTTCACCTTATTCTGATTTGCAGAACATTTCTTCTACGTCAGGTGAGTCTGCCATTCCTTGTTCAGATGATTCTCGTGCACCTGCCACTGCACTTACTCCTACATCTTCCCCTCACTTGCACCAGCGTCTGCAAATCCATCTGAACCTGCACAGCCATCTCAGTTAGTTGAAACATCCCATCTGCCTTCTATACCTGCAGATAATATTGATTCTCGTTCTTCTCGGATTCTAAATCCACCAGCCTACTTAAAAGATTATCATTTCTTTGCTACTGACTGTCAATCCAATTAAGTTCATCCCATGACTAATTATTTGTCATTCGATAAGTTTTCAACACCTCATAAAGCTTTCCTTGCTGGGGTTATTTTGTCCGAGGAACCTGAAACTTATTCGCAAGCTACTCTCTGTCCTAAATGGCGTGCAACCATGGCCAAAGAGATAATGGCTCTCGAAGCTAATAATACTTGGATTTATGTTGATTTTCCACCAGGGAAAACTGCCATTGGATGCAAATGGGTGTTTAAAATCAAGTTTAAAGTTGATAGTACCGTGGAACGATACAAAGCTCGTCTCATAGCGAAAGGGTACACTCAACAAGAAGGAATCAACTACTATGACACCTTTGCACCCGTAGCCAAACTGGTGACTGTTCGAGTATTGTTGTCTATTGCTGCCATAAGAATTGGTCACTCCACCAACTAGACGTCAATAATGCGTTTCTTCAGGGCGATCTGTATGAAGAAATATACATGAAAATTCCTCCCGGTCTGGCACTAAAAGGTGAGTCCAAAGTTTTTAAACTTAAGAAATCTATTTATGGTCTTAAGCAAGCCTCTCTCCAATGGTTTGCCAAACTTTCCTCTGTTTTACTAACGAAAGGATTTCAGAAATCTCTATGTGATAATTCTCTCTTTACATATCATCAAGGAACAACATCTATTTTTGTCCTTGTCTATAATACCTGGCATTTTTGAACCCGGGCTTAAAGCCCGTTTCAACTCATAAGAGTTGACATAGTGATTTGTATATATGTGGGTGTACAAATCCTAGTATATTTGTTATAATTTTGTGATGGTTTTTGGGGTGGATATAGCTCAAATTAATAGGTGACTAAAAGGAAATAGTTATCACATTGAATTGATGGGGTCACTACCTAGTCGAGCACATGATTTTTATGTGTAGTAATACGTATGGGAAACAGAATAAGTCTTTCTCTCTTTTTGCATCTACTTTTAGGGTTATTATATATATTGTTTTGTCATTTTCTCAAAACCCTAGAAAAGAAAAAGAAACCATCTCTCTTTCTTCCTCTTTTCATCTCTGCTACTTTACAAAAAAAAAAAAAAACTGTTTTGTTACTTTACTGGTTTAGGATGTCCTATCACTAGACGTTCTACCACTGGCTATTTAGTCACAATAGGATCCAGTCCTATTTCCTGGAAATCAAATAAGCAATCAACAGTTGCTCGTTCTTCCGATAAAGCTGAATACCGTGCATTAGCCAATTTAACGGATGAGCTTCAATGGTTACGTTATCTTTTCACTAACATGCACATTTCATGTCCTCTTCCTATTACAATTTTCTGTGATAGTCAAGCATCAATTCATGTTGCTCAGAATCCTGTATTTCACGAACGCACAAAACATATTGAAATTAGTTGTTATTTTGTTCGTGCAAAGTTGTTTAGTGGATTGATTTTGCCAAAGTATCTTCCGTCCTCTGATCAGCTTGCAGATTTTTTGACTAAACCTTTAGGTGCTCCGCAATTTGGCCGTTTGTTTAGCAAGTTGGGCGTTCGTTCAGGTTCTACTGATCCAACTTGAGGGGGGTATTAGCTTAGTCAGGCTAGTCAGGTCATCTGACTAACTACTTGGCTGACTTTTTGTTGTACATAGTTTCAGTCTTCCTATCTTCTAGCTATACTAGTTTTAGTCTTCCGGTTCTCTTGTACCTACCTATTCTTTTGCTGTGTTTGTTACTATACTCTTATCTTTGTAATCAACTGTACTCGTAACCGAGTATATATACTCTCATCAATGAATTGAATCTCTACACAGTTGTGAGAGAAAACAAACCTGTCTCCATATTTCTTTAACCGTGGAAGCCAAGTAGTCTTGAATTGATTCAGATTCTAGTGACTTGCACTTTCAGAAACTTGGATGTAGTGAACCTGTACTATTCAGCAGTGTGTTTTTCCTGCTTATGAATGACATTAGGTGGTGATATATACTGAAGTTGGATTGGGCGTTAATTCCAAAGAATAGAATCAATGTTAGCGGATTCATCTCATTGCTGTCATTTCCTTGTTTATCTTTGAGGCTAACATTGGCAAGGTGCATGCTGAGCTGTGTTGGATATTAATCTTCATTATACTTACTTTCCATATGTATACTGTTGGAGATATATATGGACATCTTCATCACTTACGGTTTCTAGTAACAGAGAAAAGGAATTTTAAGTAGTTGAACAACTCGTTTCTTTCTCCACAAAATGGGAATTAGGGATGTAATACCATCATCATCCTAATTCTTCTTCTTCTTCACTGGGAAAATGGTTAGGGTTTGTAATAGCAATATGGGTACAAGCCATATCAGGAAACAACTACACATTTTCAAATTACTCATATTCTTTGAAACCACTAATGTCTTTAACTCAACTGCAACTAAATAATCTATCAGTAGCTAAAGATGTTGGTAAAGCTTTTGGTGTTCTTGCTAGTATATCTTCCGATAGTCTTACTACTCCTGTTATTGTATTTATTGGAACTGTCGAAGGTTTCATCAGTTATGGTGTTCAATGGCTTGTTGTTAGTCACAGAATTCATCCTCTTCCTTACTGGCAGGTACATATAACACAATTTCTACCAACATCCATTGTGTATCCACATCCGATTAATGTGTAATATTCAGAATATTTTTTTTTTTGCAGATGTGCATATTTCTGGCTCTGGGAGGAAACAATACAACATGGATGAATACAACAATTCTAGTAACATGCATGCGTAATTTTCGTAAAAATCGTGGTCCTGTATCTGGAATCTTTAAAAGGTTTTGTGGATTTAAGCACAACAATAGATGTTTGTAGTGCTTTGTTTGCTAATAGTCCTTCAAAATTCTACTCATGTTAGCCATCGTTCCCGCCGTGGTTTGTCTCACAACGATAGTCTTCCTCCGTGAAGTGCCGCAAACAATTATGAATACAGCTGCCCAGCAAGAAGAAGAATCTAAATATTTGAACTTCTTCAATATTGTTGATGTCATTATTTCTCTATATCTTTTAACTTATGATCTTTCTGGAAAGCACAGTCATCTAATCTCTTTGTTTTTCGCTTCCGGACTTTTATTTTTGTTAGTAGCTTCGCCACTGTCTATTCCCTTATACTCTATTTTTAAGAATTCAAATAACTCTGATAATGATGATGTAGACAGTAGTGTTCATCATCAGCACAATGGTGATCAAGTTCAAGAAGAAGAAACACAAACAGTTGAGACAGAAATGGGAGAAAAATCGACACTAATAGTAGAAGAAAAAGATTTATAAAATGACCAAGTTGTTGAAATGGAATACAAGAAACCAACTCTCCGCGAAGATCACACAATTTTAGAGGCTATCCAAACATTAGATTTCTGGATTATCTTCCTTTTGTTTTTTTTGTGGTGTAGGTACTGGTTTAGCTGTGATGAATAATTTGGGGCAAATGGGTTTAGCTCTTGGGCATGCTGATGTTTCTATATCTGTATCACTTACAAGCATATTCGGGTTTTTCAGCCGTATCGGCTCCGGAACAATATCCGAATACTGTCTCAAGTACGTACTACACAATCTTTGTTGCAAATGACAGTCTTTTTGTTGCATATACCATTGAACTATACAGTCTTGATCTTCCATTTCTTCGGTGTGCATATGTATTTTGATTGACTCTATTGATTCATAATGCAGGAATCATGCAACACCAAGACCTCTATGGAATGCAGCATCGCAAATTCCGATGTCTCTAGGATACGATGTTTTAGCCATTGCATTGTCAGGTTCCATGTATGCGGGTTCAATTAGCGTTGGTATTTGCTACGGTGTTCGTCTTGCTATTACAGTTCCCACTGCTTCCGAACTATTTGGCCTTAAATACTATGGTTTGATCTACAACATACTAATCTTGAATCTTCCCCTAGGGTCATTCTTATTCTCTGGTTTGCTAGCCGTTTTTTTGTACGATGCAAATCCTGAAATTAAGTTTCTTTTGACCAAAATGGCCTTTATCAGGTCGTCCGGTTCTTGAATCTATTGAAACAATGTTAAAATTATTACGCAAGTACTTGAGGGATTTCCGTTCGCCACAATGTTAAAAATATTGCAGCGAAATTCAACTACTATGGTTTTCCGTGTAGCTTAAGTGTAGCGGTATCCCTTAGCTACATTTAAAAGTAAAGAAGGGAAATAACAAGGAAACTCAGTTTCTATGTGGTCTTCTGCTTTACGGAAACTGAGTATATGTTTGACAGTTGAAACGAATACTCAGTATTCGTGACGCTAAATTTTATTTGTTTGACCTTTTTTTGTTTATACTTTCCCCACACCCGATCATAACCATCCATCATTCTCAACGGCTCTATCTTCTCCACCATCGTATCCCAACCATTATTTTTTCAAAAATTTATCAAAAATCCTCTCTATATATAACTTTATTCTTCTTAGAAAATCACCTTCCTACAACTTGTTTTTCCCACTCAAATCTCTCAAATTATCCTATAACTTTAAAAGTTTTCTTTTTCTTTTTTGCCGATCTTTTTTTTTTTTTGTAAATAACAATGTCGCAAACTCAAACGGAGAAACTAAAACCCAGAAAGAGATTCACTAGCTTGGAAGATGTTCACATTGCTATTTCGTTTTGTGCTCTAAATGAAGGGAGTTTTCCAGATAAAAGTTTTATGAAAAACTTTTCGAAAAATTTGTAGAAGCTTGTGGTGGAAATCCGTATAAGCGTACTATAAAAAGTGTTCATAGTAGGTATAGCATAATCAAGACAGAAGTGGATAAATTTTCTGAAACAGAAGTGGATAAATTTTCTGAACATGTTGCAAGAGTCAATGCAACTAATTCGGGCATGCATTCTAAGAACCGATATGTTATCTAAACATGTTCACAATAGTTGTTATATATTTTGTTTGTAAATAATTTAATTTCTGTATATCCTATACTTCATTTACATTGATGTAAGATTTATTGGCGAGAACCGAATATTTCAGTATGCGCCATAAACCCTCTCTCGTGATGTTGAGTTTGAGATGCTTAAAGATGTTAGAAATGTAATAGAGGATGAAGATATGGATCAGGATGCGTGTTCTTTGTCAAGTCAATATCCTAGTAATATCTCAAATATGTTTTGAAGTCAATCCCCATCTTCTCAAAATCCATCTTCAAGTCAATTTGTCGAAACTCCATTTGCAAATCAATTTCCAAACTCTTTTAATGTCCCTTACGGTATCCCTTTTCCACAAGGATATCCTCCTAGTACGAAACCAACTACAATACCTGGATCATCATTTGGTGGATTAAACAATGATAACACTAGCATTGATAAAAGCAAGTCAATAACTGCTCTTAAAAGTCCACAATCACTAAAACGGTCTCTAGACCAAGCACACCCGATATACCCTCATCGCAAGATTCCTAAATGAGCGATGTAGGCACTAAAGTTGTTGATTATCTAAAAGAATTCTGAATGGCAATCATACCTCGTCAGCAACAACAAAACGAAGTTAGGGAAAGGTTGCTAGCAACAACACAACAAAAAATTGAACAGAATCAAGAGAGAGAGGAAACATAAATAATGCAAATGGATTTTAATAAGCTGGCTCTATACTTTGAATTAAAATAGAAAGCCATTTGGGCTAAGAAGATGAGGAGGCACGAACCTCCCCTATCATCATCTTCATCACAACAAAAGTTGTTCCATTTTTAATTAAAAGTTTGTTAATTTTAAGTTATTGAGATTAGATTTTTATCTTTAAATAGGTTAGTTTCATTGTTTTTATTTAAGTGATGTTGTGCTTCAGTTCCAGTAATGTAGTTCCCTTTTTCTAAGTAACCAAATTATATATTTCTTGTTATGATAACTTGAGTTATATTTTGAACTCCCAATCTCAATTATCTATCCAAGGGATATTGTGATATCCTTCTCTTCTCCAAACAACCCCCATCAATCATATTGATAACTAGTATCCTTTGTATTTCCTTTACAATTTTTTTTTTGTGAAGATAACATAGTCATGGTTGAGTATACTGTAGAAGAATATCTTGCAATCATCAAAGCTTTTGTAAGTGCTACAACTCTGCCTTTTTAAGTACGACAACAACGTTTTCCATTTGATCAATGAACGATGGTGTTCGGCACCTCTGTACAACAATTTGGAAATTTTGCTAACCAAACCAGATGACAAGTACAAGTTCATATTTATCAAATTCAAAGGGCGGTATATAAGTATTCATGGTTATGCCCCACAACACATGACAATTGCGGTTACCGTATGTCATCATAAATATTTATGATTTTAGGAAAGCTTTTTCCAATAAAACACTACCCTATTGCTTATGTTTGTTTTACGTAAAAGTAAATGGATAAATTTGTGTTCCGGCTAGATACATGTACATAATTTACATGTTATGAATGCTACTTAATCTTTAAGGCTAACTTTCCGCAGCTGAACCCGGAAATCAGGCTCAATGATCCTCCAGAAGACGGATCTGACGATTAAAATATGCGGGTGGTTTTTTAGATTTTATGGGTACATCGTAAACCCCCACGAAACTAAACTCGACCACTAGGGTCACCTAGAGGTTTAAAAGGTTGTTGCACATGCTAAGTGCAACTATGATTATTAAGAAAAGTGAGCTAGGTTCTTTATCAGTAGTTGTAATGTAGTTGTCTTTTTGTAATCTAAGTAACATCAAAGTTTTTATTTTTTTGATCTGATACTTTGAATTCAATTTTGAAGACCTCATCCTCAACTATTTATCCAACCACTACTTTTGATGGATATTATAAATTATGTTATTCTTCTTCAAACAACAAACACCTATTTTCATATACTTCACAAAGCTCCTCATCTGCTCTTTCTAACCCTCTTCGTACCTCTCAATACGAGAACAATCACGGATCATTTGATTCAACTGAAGATTTGGCCATATTCAAAACATGGCACACCAAAAATCGAGTTGTAGATCTCTCCCCTGTAACGGTAGAACCCGAAACCTTTTGGGCGAATATATATAACCAATATAGGTGAGATTATGTGAATCCAAATAGAAGAAATCTTCAAAAAAAATCCTGATAGATACCAAGTTATCTAAAAATACGTATGTGCTTTTATAGCTTTCCAACAACGGATCTTCAATGCCATCCATAGTAGCTTGTCCCCTCAACAATTTGTAAGTATTATTTCTTTCACATAAGCTAAGATGTTTGATCTTCCATTATAAAAAAAAAATACTTAGAAAGTAAGATTGTGTTGTGTTTTTGTAGCACAGGTAAAGGCGTGCTATTTGGAGGAAAAGGGGGACGCATTTACATTTCATGGTATCTGAAATCTCATAGTATGAACCGCACGACAATTCCAATGATTCCTCCAATGAATATTGATAGTTTTAGAAGTTTTTGTGTAGATTTTGTGGTTAAATCTCTACGTAAGCTCTCACGAGACTAAACTCGTCCATTAGGGTTACCTAAGGGTTTAACGGCTTATTGCGCATGCTACGTGCAACCGTGATTACAATGAAAAGTGAGATAATTAGTTCTTATTCAATAGTTGTAATCTAGTGGTCTATTTTGTGTTAACTAAATTTTAATAAAAATTCAAATTCCCACAAACGACTATATTTTAATGGTTACTTGTTATCCAATGACTATATTTTAATGGGATCTTTAAAAGCACTCGACTATAAATTAAGTTCTTCAACACAAACAATACACGCCAACATCATAATATTTTCATATCGTTCTCCTCTTAAGGTTCAACGGAACATATATCTTTATAACTTTGACTTTGTATTCACAACAACAAGAAATAACAATCACCAAAGCTTGGGCTAATGTGTCACTACAACCTGATGTCGTACACCACCAAGTCTTGGATATTTTCTTTCGGGAACATGTGTATCACAATTATACTCAAGAGTTCGTTAATGTACATCAAAGAACCAGGGCCATTATACAAGGCATGGTTGTTGTAATTAAAAAGGCAGTAAAAGTATACGTTGGTATCCTTAAAATCTTTTATAGGAGCAGAGATATAGAAATGAAATCATTGTAAGTGTTTTTATCTCTATTTTACTGCTCTTAATCATGAATTTTTCTTCCATCTAATCGGAAATAGTTGATATTTGTATTTTGTTCAGGGGGAACTTGGTAGAAGGCATTACTTTCGGAAAATTGGCAAATAATTCAGACATTATGAATGCTACTTAATCATGAAGGAAGCATTTCCGGATCTTAACCCGGAAATTGTACCACCTAATCCTCTAAAAGATGGAGCCGGCGATTTTTATACGGCTGTTGTTTGTAGATATTGTGGGTAAATCTCTATGTAAACCACTACACCAAAATATCACAGGCTATATGTGTTACTGATAACATTTGCAACAAATAACCCTGTTGCGAATATGTTGTTATTAATAATTATTGCAATGTGCTACAACGATTTTTTCTGTAACGATGACGAATTAAAGTCACATTAGAAACCGTTATAATAATTAATAACAACAATTGATTTAATTTTTAAAATGCGACACATGTTACACTTGCCACAATTATTTTAACAATTATATTTGTTACTCTATATTTGCAACAATTCAGCGAACGACATGTGTCATCCTTCAATTACGACTACTGCCACCGTTAAACTTGAACTCTCATCTGCAATAACTCTGAGATGACGACACATGTTTATTTTACTTACATTTGTTGTTACAGTTAAACCAGTGACAATACTTCAAATTACAATTAAAAAAAAAGGATAGTCCAGGTCATTAGCATGGACCTGGGCTTCCAGTCTACCCATATAAATGTTTTTTCAAGTTACTTACAAAATAAAGCTGCAGTTTAATCCGAGTTTTAGAAAAGTTATAACTCAATAAGTTTTCACAAAACTAAAACTCACATTAAACTGCTAATAATTTGTAATTTTGACAGAACTAACCAAGTAAATTAAACATTGTTCAATACAATTACAATATATATGTAATATTTTTTACTTTAAAATGTAAAAAGTATCACATCAATCACAAAAATTTACATATTTTCAAATATTTAAAAATATTACATTAATCACAAATGCCATTTTCTTAAACCAAGTACAATGTTTGCTTGTTTACCCTAGATAAGGACTTAAACCAAGTATCGACCGCTCAATGTAGACATCACTATTGTAGCTTCCTTTAGAATAGATTTTCCAATCTCATCTTTGACTTCCCAGATTTTATCAGAGGATTCACTTCCATCAAACATTTTCCGGAATCCACATTTTGATCAACCAATTCATCAGTAAAGATGTGTCGTGAACATTGATAGACTGTACTTGGATTTCCAACTCCTACCAAATAGTCATAGGGTATATACATTTTATCATCACTTCTATATAAGCCTTGTTTGAAAATTCCTGATACTAGCTCATCCACAGCCTTCTTATATCTATATACTCCGCGGACTTGGAATCATAATTTTTTCCTTCACTCAATTGTAGAAATGCATCAACTATATATAGAACTATCCGGGTTTTCCCTGCACCTGGTAAGGCAATCAATTGAAAAAATATATATAGTGAATTGTATGTAGACACAAATATTAGCTACGTCGAGAATAAAATCAAACTAACAATGATGAGGAAAAAATAAACCTGGGGGACCTTGGATAAGATACAGCTGGTAGTCACTTCCAATAGCATCACTAATAGATTGGAGCTGATTGCCATTGAATGATGACTTGAGAACTTACTGTAGAGGTTCTGGTATCTTTCCATTTCAATTTTTCTACATTTATTAGAATCATGGGAATGAATTTTCGGCTTCAAGATAACTGGAAGGACAAGTATATCCTTCAAGGATGACGGCGCATGGGTTTCTCAGATCTGAGAATTAAGGCTCATGATAAGAGTTAAGTACCATTAATTTGCTAGAATCTACCAAGTGTCACGTGAAGAATAGTCTGGTGGCTAATCCACCGACCGACCTTCTAAAAATTAACATCAACATGTTTATCTTTAAGATAAACATTAATTATGTGTTGCCACGTCAAAGAGACACTTGGCCTCACCATGTACATGGTTGATACTTTCCTTTCCGCTATAAATAGCCGCATATTGTTGATTGTAAGAAGTGAACTTTACCAGAAGTTATTATTACAAGAAATACAAGGGAACTGAATTCCCACATTCTCCACTCATACTTCTTTCTATTTCTTTAGTTAATGTTAACAGTAACTTTGTTTAGCATAAGCATTAATTAATTAGTTAGCCCATCTCAACACGGAAGTTGTCGTACTGAATTACTAGTACCCTAATGCTTGGACTAGTGACTTGAACTAAATAAGTCACACAAATAAAACACGTTATCAGCACGATTCGCTCCCGACGCTCGACGGCCAAGCTACTACTGTTCAACAACTAAAATACAGGGAGTATAGGTAGTTGTTGTTCCTTTGAATACTTTTCTTAAATGGCAAATCTAACGAAACTCGAATTCGCAGGTCTTGACATCTCAGGAAATAATTATATTTCTTGGGCACTTGATATCGAGCTTCATTTGGAAGCTAAAGGTCTCAGGCATACTATTACGGAAGGAAACAACGCGTCCATCCAGGACCGCGCTACGGCTCTAATTTTCCTTCGCCATCATCTCCATGATGATTTAAAAAGGGAATATTTGACAGTTAAGGATCCATTTACTTTATGGAACTGTCTGAAAAAACGGTTTGACCACCTGAAGTTGGTCATACTTCCAAAAGCTCGGAATGATTGGTTGAACTTGCGGCTGCAAGATTTTCGATCAGTGGCAGCTTATAATTCTGCTCTATTTAAAATCACCTCGACATTAAAATTGTGCGGGGAAAATGTCATTGACGAACAAATGTTAGAGAAAACATTTACAACTTTTCATGCCTCGAATGTGCTCCTGCAGCAGCAATATCGAGAGCGTAAATTTACAGAATATTCCGAGCTAATTTTCTGCTTGTTGATTGCAGAGCAGAATAATGAGCTTTTGTTAAGAAACCATGAAGCTTGTCATGTTGGTTCCGCAGCGGTGCCTAAAGCACACGCTGCTACGCATTTTAGATGAGGAAATAATCATGGTAACAAAGGAAAACATGGAAATGGTAAAGGAAACCAACGTGGGGGCCACAAAAATGAACGAGGAAAGGGTGTTTGTTACCAGCCGTACCAACGGCCGCTAAAAATTGCGGAACCAAAGGAACCGAAGCAAGAAAAGGGAAAGGGTTCTTCTAGTCAACCTCCTCAGAAAAGTGTTTGCTATCGGTGTGGCTTAACTGATCACTGGCAGCGTACCTGTCGTACGCCAGAACATTTTGTTAGGCTCTATCAGGCGTCCCTGAAGCGACCTGCCGAAGACATAGAAACAAATTTAATTGAAGCCAGTGCCCCCAGTACCAGTGATACCTGTATCTGATTATCTCGTCGACCTTGAAAGTGACGAGCCTAGTCAGTTTTCTTTTGATGAGCTGTAGAACTGTTTCTTCCTTATGCCCTGTAGTATATTTCCTTGTGTTTTCTGTATGTTTTTTTTTTCTTTTCTTGTTGTAATTTTGGGTATGTTCTTATTGGTGATGTATACCACATTTTTTTGGTGTAATATAAGTGGACATTTTGGTAGTATTGTTGTTTAATTTTCTCTCGTTTATTTGTGTTGAAGGATATGGATTCCAGAAGTAATCTATCCAAAATGGACGATGGAGATGTTTGTTTGGTTGACAGTGGAACAACGAACACAATTTTTCGAACCCATAAATATTTTATAACCTTGAAGAGGTTTAAAGGTAATGTGAATACCATTTCGGGTTCGAGTAATATGATAGACGGCTCCGGAAGAGCGTGTATCATTCTACCAGGAGGTACAAAATTAATTATTGAAGACGCCATATATTCTACCAGATCCCAAAGGAATCTGTTAAGTTTTAAAGATATTCGGCGTAATGGTTACCACCTTGAAACAGCGGATGAGCATAATATGGAGTACATGTATATTACTTCATCTGCCTCGTGCCAGAAGCACGTTGTGGAGAGGCTTAAGGCCATCTCTTCTGGGTTATATCTTACGAGAATTCGAATAGTCGAATCTCATATTGTCATTAACCAGAAGTTTAATGACCCTGAATTATTCAAGCTTTGGCATGACCGGATTGGACACCCAGGTTCTACCATGATGAGTATAATAATACAAAATGCTCATGGACATCCGTTACAAAACCAGAAGCTTTTGTTAAGTAAGGATATGAATTGTGTTGCTTGTTCCCTAGGAAAACTGGTTATAAAACCATCCTTAACCAAAGTTATTATTGAGTCACCAACATTCCTACAGAGGATACATGGTGACATTTGTGGGCCTACCACCCACACTGTGGACCATTTCAATACTTTATGGTATTGATAGACGCATCTGCTAGATGGTCTCAAGTCTGCTTATTATCAACACGTAGTGTTGCATTTGCAAGACTGCTTTCCCAATTTATTCGGTTGCGAGCCCATTTTCCGGACTTTCCTATTAAGTCCATTCGGCTTGATGGCGCTAGTGAATTTACATCTAAGGATTTTGATGCTTATTGCCTTTCAGTTGGTATTGATGTCGAGCATTATGTAGCACATGTGCACACTCAGAATGGATTAGATGAGTCTTTTATAAAGCATCTTCAGTTGGTTGCTCGACCCATGCTTATGAGGACTAAATTATCAGTTTCTGCATGGGGACATGCTATTTTGCACGCAGCGGCTTTAGTCCGACTTCGACCAACTGCTAGCCATCAATACTCCCCTCTACAACTTTTCTTGGGGAAGCAACCAGATATTTCGCACTTACGTGTCTTTGGTTGTGCTGTTTATGTGCCTATTGCACCACCACAACGCACTAAATTCGGTCAACCACGTCGCCTCGGTATTTATGTTGGTTTTGATTCACCGTCTATTATAAGGTATTTAGAGCCTTTAACAGGTGATGTATTTACATCCAGATTTGCAATTATCATTTTGATGAGACACTTTTCCCGCCGTTAGGGGGAGATGATAAGCCGTCAAAAGAACGGCGTGAAATATCTTGGTACACACCAAGTTTGTCTCATCTTGACCCTTGCACTAATCAATCTGAACTTGAGGTGCAAAAGATTATACATCTGCAAAATATTGCAAACCAAATGCCTGATGCATTTACTGATACTGGTCGAATTACAAAATCCTATGTGCCTGCTAGAAATGCTCCAGCTCGGATTGATGTACCGACGGGACAAATTGGGAGCCCAGCGGCAAACGAGTCATCAAAGCCACGCCTGAAGCGTGGACGGCCAATTGGTTCAAAAGATTCTGTCCCTCGAAAGAGGAAGAGCCAATTTGTCTCAATCAAAGGTAGTGCTCCTG
Organism: Papaver somniferum; assembly: GCF_003573695.1. Taxonomy (NCBI): domain Eukaryota; kingdom Viridiplantae; phylum Streptophyta; class Magnoliopsida; order Ranunculales; family Papaveraceae; genus Papaver; species Papaver somniferum. The sequence goes on from NC_039368.1 coordinate 105,852,812, forward strand.
AAGAGGCTACAGATAGTGCTCCTGAAGAGACAATCAAAGAACGATCCACTTTCTCTGATGAACCTCCTAAAGAGAATAAACTCTCCGCTGAGACACAGGTACCTGTGAATGAGGAAATTTCCATAAATTATGCATGCGACAGAGAAGTGTGGGATCGTAATACAATAATTGTCGACGATATATTTTCATTCTCAGTAGCTACTGAAATCGCCACAGATAATGATGATATTGAACCACACTCTATAGAAAACCGTCGACAAAGAGACGACTGGCCTAAATGGAAAGTGGCAATCCAAGATGAATTGGAATCTCTCTCTAAACGCAACGTTTTTGGGCACCCAATACAGACACCAGAAAATGTGAATCATGTAGATTACAAATGGGTGTTTGTAAGAAAGCGAGAAATGAAGTCGTTCGCTATAAAGCACGACTAGTGGCAAAGGGTTTCCTACAAAAACCTGGGATTGACTATGAAGAGACATACTCCCCTGTTATGGATGCAATTACCTTTCGATATTTAATTAGTCTGGAAGTCTATGGAAGGTTTGACATGCATCTAATGGACGTGGTCACTGCGTATCTATATGGCAAGCTAGATACAGATATTTATATGAAACTACCGGAAGGATTCAAATTACCTGAAGGGAAACCACGTCATATGTATTCACTAAAATTAAATAGAGCTCTATATGGATTGAAACAATCCGGGTGAATGTGGTATAATTTCCTCAGTGAATACCTAATAAAAGAGGGATATGTAAACAATCCTATTTGCCCATGTGTATTTATTAAAAAGACAGAATCTGGAATTGCAATAATAGCTGTATATGTAGATGACATCAATTTAATTGGAACTTCTGGTGAACTCTCCAAAGCAATTGAATGCTTAAAAAAGGAGTTCGAGATGAAAGATATCGGTAAAACAAAATTTTGTCTTGGCCTACAACTTGAGCATTATGAAAGCGGAATTCTTGTTCATCAATCCACTTACACAGAGAAAATCTTGAAACGTTTTAAAATGAATGAAACATATCCGCTTAGCACCCCAATAGTTGTAAGATCCCTTGATCCCAAAAGAGATCCATTTCGTCCTAAAGAGGAGGATGAAGCACTTCTTGGTCCGGAAGTACCATACTTAAGTGCAATTGGGGATTTATTATATTTAGCTCAATGTACCAGACCCGATATTTCTTTTGCAGTAAATTTATTAGCCAGGTATAGTTATGCGCCAACAAAAAGACATTGGACAGGGGTAAAACAGATTTTCCGTTACCTTCGTGGTAATACTGACATGGGTTTATTCTACTCGAAAGATTCTTTAGACTATCCACAGATAACATGATATACGGATGCTGGATATCTATCAGATCCGCACAAAGGAATCTCTCAGACAGGGTACGTTTTTACCGTTGGCGGTACTGCAATCTCATGGCGTTCCTGTAAACAGAGCATCCCATCCACTTCCTCGAATCACTCCGAGATAATTGCTTTCCATGAAACAAGTAGAGAATGTGTATGGTTGCGGTCATTAATCGAACACATCAGAAGCTCTTGCGGTCTGACTTCCATAACTATTGTGCCAACGACAATTTGTGAAGACAACTCGGCGTGCATAGCACAAATGAAAGAAGGCTACATCAAGGGTGATAGAGTAAAACACATTTCACCGAAGTTATTTTATTCTCACCACCTTCAGAAAAATAAGGAGATTGATATCCAGAAGATACAATCTTGTGAGAATTATGCTGATCTATTCACCAAGTCTCTGCCGACTAAAGTTTTTCGGAAGTTGGTATATGGAATCGGAATGTGCCACATGTACAAGCAGAAAAATTAACGAAGGTTTTTTCAGGGGGAGTTTTGGACTATAACGCGTTGTACTCTTTTTCCTTCGCCAAGGTTTTATCCCACTGGGTTTTTTCTTGTCAAGGTTTTAACGAGGCATCATACGCGTGTCCAACACCGTTCTAAGATTTTTTTTGTACTCTTTTTCCTTCGTCCGGGTTTTGTCCCACTGGGTTTTACCAGCAAGGTTTTAATGAGGCAACGTTCTTAGAGATGGTGGTCCAAGGGGGAGTGTTACCATGGTTAACAAAGCAACATTTTCTGCCAGTGGATTATCCAAGGGGGAGTGTCATGTGAAGAATAGTCTGGTGGCTAATCCACCGACCGACCTTCTAAAAATTAACATCAACATGTTTATCTTACATTAATTATGTGTTGCCACGTCAAAGAGACACTTGGCCTCACCATGTACATGGTTGATACTTTCCCTTCGGCTATAAATAGCCGCATATTGTTGATTGTAAGAAGTGAACTTTACCAGAAGTTATTATTACAAGAAATACAAGGGAACTGAATTCCCACATTCTCCACTCATACTTCTTTTTATTTCTTTAGTTAATGTTAACAGTAACTTTGTTTAGCATAAGCATTAATTAATTAGTTAGCCCATCTCAACACGGAAGTTGTCGTACTGAATTACTAGTACCCTAATGTTTGGACTAGTGACTTGAACTAAATAAGTCACACAAATAAAACACCAAGAGCTCTTCTGCTCTTTTTTAAGCGTGTAGAGCCATTTTGAGGATACGCCCTGATGTGAATGCAGTAGAAACTCCATAAGTTAATGTTCGTCGGGACCTTATTAATTAAGTGAGATATTAATTAACCGATAAATTAATAATTATTAATAGATACAATATTAATTTATGTATTAATTAATAATTAATTTATATATTAATATAATAATTATTAATTAATATTTTATTAACTTATAGATAAATTTCATATCAAATAATTAGTTTCTATACAAACAAAATACCGTATCATATCTTTTATATTTTCTACATAAATACAATATCAATATCAAATCACATTTTTATAAACACAATATCCAATCATATTTTTTATTTCCTATCTAAACACAAGTTTAGACAATTTGGATGAACATACAGACAGTGAAATCACTCAAGACTTGCAAAATTTGATCGAGAAGTTGGGCTATCGTAATTCAATGAATGTCGAAGATGTCCTAAATTATCCGTAAGAAAATGAAGTTACACGTTGTTAACCGATGAAGAAATAATCGAGAACGTTATGGGAACTGATAAAGATGTGGAAGAAGATGATGAAAGTTCTACGATAGAACTTCCTTCACGAAGCGAGGATATTAAAACGGAAATCACATTGAATAATTTCTTGCTGAGCTATGAGAAAAAAACACCAAAAATTCTTACATTGATAAGAAAAATTAGAGATGAAATTCTATGTGATATTGATTTTAGCAAAAAAACAAAAGACAATTAAATCATTTTTCAAAAAGTCTTCGTAAGTCATTAATTATTGAATATATATATATATATATATATATATATATATATATATATTATAAGGGACAATGGTGTTTTTTTGTATCGACGGCTATCTATAGTTTGGATACATAAAGAACAGTCCAGACGATATGTGTTTTCTCTTTGGACGAGATCTATATTTTGAACTCATAAAGGACGGTCTAAATGGGGGCTACGATTTGATTCAAGTTTAACCTTTGAACAATAACTGATTTCTACTCTCTCGCTCTGATAAATAAGTGTCGGCCAACATTACCTCGATTAAAGCTGGAAAAAAACACATACAAAGAAATAAAAGTCACAGCCGTTTCATTTTCTTGGTATTCAATGGACTTGAAGATCAGTTATAACCAATTTCACAGCCCTTTCATATTCGGCTATAACCAAACGCATTAATCTTTCTCCCAATTTGGATTTTGATTTTTTGGTGAATTCAAAAGGTAAGCCTTAGATATGTACATGAATCACAATTTTTCTTTTTCTTTTTGTAGTTGTTGATTCTCATTTCATTGTTTTTATTTGGTTTCCCTTTGATTATGATTTCATGATTGTTGTATAGTTGAGTATGTTTGTTATTTCTTTGGTTTCCCTTTACTTTCCTAACTTTGTGATTGGTAGTGCTAATTTATGGGGTTTCCATCAACAATGGCAGTAAAATTATCAGTTACTGTTCAAAGTCTTCAATGTTGGAAAAAGAGAAAGAAAGAGATTATCGCTCAACTAAATGGTTGCCGACAAATTCTTCAATTGTTATATTAGTCAATTCATTCTTATTTTTTCTGAGTTTACCTTCTCACCCAGGTTAGATTTTGTGGCAATCTAATTCAATTTCAATTGCAGTAGTTTGTAACTTTTGATCACTTTTTTGTATTTTTCATGTTAAGTTTAAATGCTCATCTTAATTTGCTGATTTTAGGGGATTGATTAAAACATCGGAAGAAATGGTCAGATTTGGGTGAAGCTGATCAATTGAGTTAGGTGGGAAAACTTATTGTCTCTATTGAGTATAGCTCCCAAAGTTTCAGTCTCGGTTGGTTTTGTTTATGATTTTGTGCTGAATTTATGTGTGGCACTGATTTGGATTTTTTTCAAATGAAGAATGGTGTTCCTTTATAGAGAAGACGACCTTTTGTAGTTTCTCAAAGCCGTCATCGTCCTTATTTAACTTTCCCTTTTATTTTGAATTATACCTACAGAAATCCAAGTTTCCTATTTCCTTGCTCATTTTCGGCTGCAAACATCTAATAGGCTTTTAAACCCATGTTTTGAATCCCTGGAAGATGGCAAATATGAGTTTGTTGAAGTCGATTTAGTACGTGTTTGGTAATACGTTGTGGTATACAAAACCAGGTAGATATTTAGAATCTTTAAAGTTCCCACTGTTAGTTTTACTATATAATATCTTTCGGCAAACTGCGGAAATTAAGGATTGAAAGAGTTTCGTTGTTCTTTATGGGTTGCTTCTTAAATTGGGTACTGATTGTGTGATTTGTTTGTTGTGAGTTTGAAGACTTTCATGTTTTTTGAGTTATACCGCTAAACAAGTTTTCATTTTGTCTAGAGAGAAGAATATTGAGATTTGAAATACCATGATTGACGGGTATGCACAAAATGATATTTAGAATCAACCTTTCGAGATGTGTTTGACAGATGATATATCTTAATGGACATATATTTTCAAACGTTCCAGAATCGGTAATTCGCTCATGTTTCTAATTCCATCCTCTTTTTTTTTTGGGAAAGGTATTGACTCACTTCCGTTCATGTTTTATCGCCTTTTATCATTTGTTAGTCTGCCTAAAAGTAGTGGACTTATCGCTCATGTTTCTGAAATAACATGCATGTTGTTGCACTCCCCTCTCTGACAAATTGGTAAGTGCATTTGACTTAGTAGTGGCATGTGGGTGTGGTGAAATGGCAAGCACTTCGGTGGATTTGAATAGGTATAACCTAAAAGAGCGTTACCCAATGATATTGGTGGTGTTTGAGTTATTTTTTCCAGTTAGATTGTAATTTAGTTGGTCATCCCAACACAATATTTAGTCGCAGTTTAATTTCAGAGTTTTTAAGACCAGTAATTGATTTTCATCATTATCATTGTATTTCGCCTCTATCTACCCTTGATACTTATCGACAATAAGCCAATTTAACTAACAAAGAGTTTGGTTGGGTTTTAATGTTTAAGTATTAGTATCTAATAAAGTTATCGTATTGTATTGGGGGAAATTATGGCTGGGATATGTAGTCATAAATGAAGGGAGTAAACGCTTCTGAGTATCAATAGCCCAGATTTTTCACCCTTCAGGATTTTGGGTCCCTTATGAGTGATAGACGCATTTATGTGTCTATATTATCCTCAATTTTCTGTATTGTTGGTACTCGATTTCGTATTTATTATGGTGTTTTTTGTATTTGTAGGTATTTTTGAGAAATAAACATTTTTTGAAAATTCGACTCAAAAAGTTGCTCGGGGCACCCCCAGAGAAAAGTACTAAAGGCACCCTCGTTTTGGATAAGGGCACCCCATGCACCCCTGCTGTTAAAGGCGCCTGTGTTTTGGATCAGCGCACCTCTTCTTCTTCATTTTAAGTTTAAAAATTGGCGGGAAGTGCAGACGCAGGAAGAATTAGGGTTGAAGTTTTGATCGTGTTCTAGGGAGATTCAAGGGCTGAAACTCATTGGGTTTGTCTATTTTGATCCAATAGAGCCAGTAATGGTCGTCGTTCATACCAGAATTGGATAGAACGGGAGACATAAGGGTTGAGCATATTCCCGGGGTTTCTTCCTGCGGAAACTCTGTTAATATTTTGGTCACGTTGGAATGAGACTCGAGCACTGGATTTGGTTTCTTTGGGCCTGTTTGGACCAAACAGGGATGGTATGGTCGATGGTTTCAGTTAGAGTTGGCTGTATCGTGGGTTTGAAGCAAACAAAGCAACACGTTCGTGGGAGAGTTTTCACGGGACTTGCTGTGAATTTCGTGTGCTGTTGGGACTCTAATTCGTGTACTGCACATGTATGGAGAACTTTGAGTTGCAATAGACGCGTGAAGGATGTAAAGAAGGATATAAAACCATAAATTTGGAAATAATATATTCCCGAGTAATGGCTTTGTTGTGAGAGAATTTGGAGACATTATTACGAGATATTTTGAAGTTGTTGTGTATATAAACCGTGTTCTGGCATCTTAGATGGGTTACGGAGAGATTGGGGAGAAAACAAAGCAAAGAAACGTAAGTTGGAGAGATCTGCTGCTGCTGCCATTGAAGAGAACACGAAGAACATTAGACTGTAGAAGACAGTCGTTGTGCTACAGTGACAACGACACTCTATTTCTATTGTTCTCTGTAACAGCTCGATTTGTAACAGATATAAGTGTTACAAACCCGATTTTAATCTTTTTTCTCCCATTTCGTTATTTGTAAACACCATTTGAGCAATGAAATCAACTTTTGAGCGTGTTTCCAACATGATAATGAGCTAAATCTCCCACAACCAAGGCAATGAGGAATCTATTTACGCATGAATAATTGGTAACTATTTTATTTTCTCTAATTTATAATTTATAATTCACTCAATCACTGCTTTTGCGGAGTTTTAAATTGTTGCATAATTTTCTTAATTAGTTGTGATTCAATATGATAGGTTATACTTTGTTTAGTCAATTGATAATCTATGCTTAGGGAATACAATTGATATTTGATAATTTGCCTGATTATTTGTGAGTTAAGAAAATAAGGGACTTAAAAGATAATTAGAGTTTTGGGTTATTTACTATCATTCATTCATGTGTAATAGTGGAATCAGTGTCTTGGTTATTTTTAAATCTTGAAATTAATTTTGCAACAAGTTTTCTATTTTTAAGTTTTATAAATCTAAAATCTTTTGCTTTCACAAATCTCAACGAACTTATTACTACAACATCATTGAAAATACCATCAATTTTTGGCACCGCCGACGCGGATTTGTCTTTAGGCTAGAGTTTTTAGATTTTTTTTTTTTTTAGGTTTTTATTGGTTTGTTCTACTTTACGCTTTTGGGTTTTTGTCTTTTTACTACAGATTCTGGAATTTGGAGCGAAATAAAAATTTGCCAAAGCTTTTGGTGAATACTTAAAGATTTGGAGTTAAAGACAAAGCGAAATGAGCGAAAGAAAAAAATAATAATAAAAAAAGAGAGCAAATTTTATTAGATTTTTTTCTTATGTTTTTGATTATTTTTTTTTAGTTTTTTAGAATTTGTATTAGGATATTCTCTATTTTTGTAATTTTTTATTGTTTTTTATTTTTGCACTTCTCTATTTGGACTTGGACATTTGGACATTCTTTGATTTTTTTTTAAACCCTACGGAAGAGTAGTTTAAATATCAATTGTTTGCAGAGAAGGACGGCGATTACGATATCGCCTCGGCCCCTCGGGTTCGTACATGACATAGGAGTCGTGGCCCGAGTCGACTAAAACGGTTCATCCCCCGTCTGGTACGAGAGGTAAGTTTGTCGAAACACTCGCGAATCCCCTGTCAGCGAGTTACTGTATTCCTTCGTTTGCATATATGCTGAGGATTTGAAAACGGCTGCTTTAATTTCCTAGTAAAGGGCAAGGACTGGCCATACAAGATAAGGTTCGGATTTCATCACCGTTTCCTTCTTGCCCGCCTTAGGAAAACAAAATCAAACGCGAACCTAAGCCAAAATTTTGACTAGAACGAGACTTATAGGGTAACGAGCTTAATAGGAAAGTCATTCAAAAAATATTGGTTACTCTTTTAAGCATGCTTCAAAGTTCATGATGGTTTCTGTGAGTTGAATACGCCGTCTTGTAACGCCGGTGAGGCCTTGGGTATCAAAGCTCCATTGAGCTTTCCTCGTCTCGATTCAATTTACTTTAACTCGGATTGATTCCAGAGGGGTTTGCTTAAATTATAACGAATTCCCTTTCGAAGGATTAGAAGCTGGTCTAGAAACAATCTAAGTGGAGCCATCATGCTTTATATTTCCTAGAAATCAGTAGGTTTGTTGTGGTGGAGTCAGCCTTGTTTGTGTTTGCATAGAACCTCCCTTCCTTTTAGGATTTCTTTATTTTTCTTTTGTTTTTCTAGTGTATCCCCGAGGTTATTAGAAAGCGGCCTTGGAAAAGAAACACTCTAGGTCGTTTGATTAATGACAAACCTAGTAGTTCTTATTGTGAAGGCGGGGAGCTCAAAGACTCTTCTTTTGAGAGCCCTGTCTTTGGAAAATTCAGCTTTGAAAACTTGACAATTAGTGAAGAAAGTACTCCTAGTCCTTTGGTAGTGCCAGAAATGGAAACTTTGAAAGCTTTATTAAACCCAACTAGGACCTCTCGTCCGTCTTGTATCAAGTTAGCTGAAACGGAGGCAAATTATGAACTCAAACCTGGTACTTTACAGATGCTCCCAATCTTTTTAGGAAAAGATAATGAGAACCCTTATTTTCATGTTAGGGAATTTTAGGAAGTTTGTAGTACTCTGAAGATTAAAAACCTTAGTGATGATGTGTTGAAACTTAGGTTAGTCCACTTTTCCTTAAAAGATAAAGCCAAATATTGGATGTATAGTTTGGCTTCTGAGTCAATTGAAACCTATGACCAACTTACATCTGCCTTTATATAGAAGTTTTTCCCAAGGCACAAAACATCGTCTATTAGGACACAAATCTGTACTTTTGCTCAACAAGAGGGAGAATCTTTATATAGGTATTTAGAAAGGTTCAATGACTTCATATCTCAATGTCCTCATCATGGTTTAGAGATGGTTATTTAGTTCAGATCCTCTACGAGGGTTTATATTATTCAACAACAACCATGGTTGAGTCCTTATGCACAGGTGGGTTTGAGAATAAAACTGTTGATGAGGCGATGACATTTTTGAATGAAATCGCCGATAAGACCCAACAATGGGAAATAGTAGGGAACCCCAGAAAAAAATTCTTCTAAGTAGAGGAAATGTCAATAGGGTAGAAGGATCTTATGAGTCAGATGCTAAAATAGCAGCCATATCCAAAAGGTTAGAAGCCTTAGAATTAAGTCATTCGAGTGGTAATAGTGGTAAAATAAAGCCTTTTTGGGAAGGCCATACTGTTGAGGACCAAGCCAATGCTATTTATAATAACACTAGATTCGATAACCGTCAGAAGTTTGACCCATATTCAAAAACCTATAACCCTGGCTGGAGAAACCATCCCAACCTTTCTTGGTCTAAGGGCCAGAATCAAGGTCAGTCTAGTAACCCTCAGGTTCCCCCAGGTTTTGGCTATACAAAGAAGATTATGAGTTTAGAAGAGTCTCTTGCTTTGTTAAATCGTAACACTGTGCAGTTTCAGCAATCTGTCGCTCAAGGTTCAGAAGAAAATAAGAGAATAGGTCAGGCTAACTCTCAGGTAATTTCCGAGTTGAAAACCCAGGTTAGTCAGATAAATGAGTCTTTAAGAGAAAGAGGTAAGTTTCCTAGTCAAACTAAACCCAACCCTAGAGGAATTAATGAAATAGGTGAAAGACCATCTGAACATGTAAATGCTATTAAAACCCTTAGGAGTGGTAGAGTGATAGACAACAAGGTTTCCATGCCTGATAGTGAACATGCTGTTGTTCACCCTTCTGAACCAGAAACTGAGGAGACTGATAGAGTCTCTAAAGAGACCAATGAGGGTCATATTGATCCCGGCTTTGTTCCTAGAGCTCCATTCCCACAGCTGCTAGTTCCAACTAAGATGGAGTCCAACTTTAATGATATATTGGAGGTTTTTAAGCAGGTAACTATCAACCTTCCATTATTAGATACGATTAAGCAAATTCCCGCTTATGCCAAGTTTCTTAAGGATATGTGTACGCGAAAGCGAAAACTTAGTGTCCAAAAGAAAGCCTTCCTAACTAGTCATGTAAGTTTTATTATTCAGAATACCACTACTCCTAAGTATAAAGACCCAGGGTCCCCTACTATTTCTTGCCCAATAGGTAAATACCGTGTCGAGAAAGCTTTGCTTGACTTAGGAGCCAGTGTGAACTTACTTCCATACCATGTGTACCTTAAGCTAGGACTTGGTGAGATGAAACCTACCCATATGACACTTCAGTTAGCTGATAGGTCCGTTAAAATTCCTCGTGGTGTGATCGAGGATGTTCTTATAGAGGTCGACAAGTTCATATATCCTGTGGATTTTGTTATCCTAGGTACCCAAACTGTCCCTGACCCCAGAGAACCAGATACCAGTGATTTTAGGTCGCCCGTTTTTAGCTACATCCAATGCGATCATAAACTGTCAAAACGGTATTATGAATTTGTCTTTTGGTAATATGACTATTGATCTGAACATTTTTAATATTAGTAATCTACCCTTTGAACTAGATGACTCGAACATAGAAGAGATGAACATGATAGGAACATTAGTCGAGGAGTCATTACCAAACACTTTGTTAGAAGATCCATTAGAAAAATTCCTAGCTCACTTTGGGATTGATTTTGAAGATGATAATGTGATTAATGAGGTAAATGCTCTGTTAGATTCAATCCCTTTGTTAGACACTAGTAATGGATGGAAACCTAAGTTCGAACCACTACCAGTTTTTAAGTCTACCCTAGTTCCTTCTTTAGAAGAGCCTCCTAAGTTGGATCTTAAACCATTACCAGATACCATGAAGTATGTGTTTTAGGCCCATCTGAAACTTTACCTGTGATTATAGCATCCGACTTGGATAGTGATCAGGAAAGTAGGCTAGTAACCGTCCTTCAAAACAACAATAAAGCTTTAGGGTGGACCATAGCAGACATTAAGGGTATAAGTCCTACTGATTGTATGCATCATATCTATTTAGAGAGTGACACCAAACCTTCTAGAAAGATGCAATGTCGACTGAACCCTAATATGAAAGAAGTAGTTCGAACCGAGGTTCTTAAGATGTTAGATGCAGGCATTATCTACCCCATTTCAGACAGTAAGTGGGTCAGCCCCGTTCAGGTTGTTCCTAAGAAATCCGGTATTACTGTAGTCCAGAATGAGAATAATGAATTAATCCCAACCCGGGGTCACCCGGGTTGGCGTGTCTGTATTGACTATAAAAAATTGAACAAGGTCACTAGGAAGGACCACTTTCCCCTTCCCTTCATCGACCAAATGCTAGAGAGATTAGCTGGACGTAGCCATTATTGCTTTCTAGATGGATACTGCGTTTATAATCAGGTTGTTATTGCCCCAGAAGACCAAGAGAAAACCACTTTTACCTGTCCCTTTGGTACCTTTGCGTATAGACGCATGCCTTTCGGGCTATGTAATTCCCCTGCGACCTTTCAGCGTTGTATGTTGAGCATATTTTCTGACATGGTAGAACGGTTCTTAGAGGTGTTTATGGATGATTTTTTAGTGTTTGGTTCGTCTTTCGATGAGTGCTTGCATCATTTGTCATTAGTTTTGACTAGGTGTAAGGAAAAGAATTTAGTGCTTAATTGGGAGAAATGTCACTTCATGGTTCGTTCAGAAATTTTTCTAGGGAATATCGTATCTTCGAAGGGTATAGAGGTAGATAGAGCCAATGTTGACCTTATTAAAACTTTACAGGTCCCAAAACCGTAAGAGATATTAGGTCATTCTTAGGGCATGAAGGTTTTTATCGTCGATTCATTAAGGATTTTAGCTTGATTTCCAGACCTCTTTGCAATTTGCTTGCAAAAGACGTTAAGTTTGTCTTTGATGATGCTTGTTTAGAGGAATTTGAGAAGCTTAATACTTTACTCACTACCGCCCCCATAGTCCAGGCACCCAACTGGAACCTACCCTTTGAGATCATGTGTGATGCTTCAGATTATGCTATTGGTGTTGTGCTAGGTCAGCGAGAAAATAAGTTACTTCATGTGATTTACCACGCTAGAAAAATCTGAATGATGTCCAGTTGAACTATACCACTACGAAGAAGGAACTATTAGCCATTGTGTTTGCCTTAGACAAGTTTAGACCCTATCTCTTAGGTTCTAAGATCGTAATATATATTGATCATGCTGCTTTGAAATATCTTCTGTCTAAGAAGGATACGAAACCTAGATTGATTAGGTGGATCCTTTTGTTGCAAGAGTTTTCTTCAGACACTAGAGACAAAAAGGGTGTCGAAAATGTAGTAGCAGACCACTTGTCTAGGCTAGTTGTTGATTCCCCTGATGATCCCCTTCCTATAAGGGATAGCTTTCCTAATGAACAACTGTTCTTTGTTACCCAATTACTTTGGTATGCGAATATAGTGAATTATCTTGTTACTGGTCGAATTCCCCATCATTGGGGTAAACAAGATCGTTCTAGGTTTTTAGCCGAGGTTAAGCACTTCTTTTGGGATGATCCTTATTTATTTAATTATTGTCCCGACCAGATTATTAGGAGATGTATACCTGAGAGTGACCAGTCCAGTATTATTTCCTTTTGTCATGATCATGCTTGTGGGGGTCACTTTAGTGCTAAGAAGACTGTTGCTAAGATATTACAGTGTGGATTCTATTGGCCTTCGTTGTTTAAAGACTCCCACAGTTACTGTGTTACTTGTGAACGTTGCCAGAAATTAGGAACCATTTCCCGTAGGAACATGATGCCCTTGAACCCTATTTTAGTTGTTGAGGTCTTGATGTGTGGGGTATTGACTTTATGGGTCTGTTTCCTAATTCTTTTGGTAACTTATACATCCTTGTCGTTGTAGACTATGTCTCTAAGTGGATTGAGGCGGTTACGTGTAAGACTAATGACCATAGGGTTGTGATTGAGTTCTTGAAAGATAATATACTTACACGTTTTGGTACACCGCGAGCTATAATTAGTGATGGAGGGTCGCACTTTTTTAATGGACCTTTTAGGATTTTGATGAAGAAATATGGTATTACACATAAGGTAGCTACCCCATATCATCCACATACTAGTGGTCAGGTAGAGGTTTCCAATAGGGAGATAAAGCGTATATTAGAGAAAACAGTTAATCATAATCGGAAAGACTGGTCGTCTAGGCTTACTGATGCCTTATGGGCTTACCGTACTGCGTTTAAGACCCCCATTGGAATGTCACCTTATCGACTTGTGTATGGAAAGGCATGTCACTTACCTGTTGAGTTAGAACAAATAGCATATTGGGCTGTTAAGCAGCTACATTTTTCACTAGACAAGACAGGAGCCCATAGGAAACTCCAGCTTAATGAGTTGGAAGAGATTCGTAGAGATGCATACGATAGTGCTAAGGAGTATAAGAACAAAATGAAACTTGTGCATGATAAGAATATTTTAAGAAAGTCATTTTCTCCAGGTCAAAAAGTTCTTCTGTATGATACCCGCTTGCATCTTTTCCCTGGGAAGTTACGTTCTCGGTGGACGAGTCCTTTTATTGTTCGCACTGTCTTTCCTCATGGAGCTGTTGAGATCGAGACACCGGATGGTAGTAGTTCTTCGAAGGTTAACGGTCAGAGATTGAAACCCTTTTTAGAGCCCTTTCCCACAGGTGATGTTGAGGAGGTCCCTCTGGAGGACCATGTTTACCCTTGATTGACCATCGAGGCGATTGTATGTTGTATATTAGTTTTTGATTTCTTTCTTCACCCAGGTACTATCTTTACGACTTCTCTCTTTACCGATTCCTCATGTTACTTTACTTTTTGGTATTGCTCTTTCATTAGAAACATTGAGGACAATGTTAGATTTAAGTTTGGGGGTGGGGAAGAAACTTTTTGTTGGCTTTTAGTTGCAATAAATAAACTCCAGAGCCTAGAAATTTATGCTTATTAAGGTTGGCACTAACCAATCTAAGTGGATGGGAACATCTTGGTTATAGGAGTTGAGGAACCAATCTGATTAGATGGAAACATCTAAAGAGTCTATTCATAAAAGCACAAATCTCAGGTGTTAGAACAAAAAAAACATGGTAGTTTCGTCATATCTCGTTGAATCCTGATCCTTCTGTTTTGATTTTTTAAGTGACTTGGTGGGGCACACGATTCAAGTTGTTACCATTGCTAGGGTGAAATAGGGTGATTGATATACAAAAAAATAAATAAATTGAGAATTGAGACCAGACCATTAGACCAACCGGAACAAATTCAAATAAAGTCGATCACTGGTGCCCTTGTATATGCCAGTTGTGTTGACCTAGAGTTAGGTTTATCGACCACTGGTCCCCTTGTATATGGCAGATGTGTTGATATTAGTCAGACCGGTATCTCAGTCCATTAGGATAGGTTCATCTTGGCAAAGGCCTTCAGACAGATATGGGAAACACCGTTCACTTTAAACATCTTCTTGATCTTTTCATGTTATTGGTTGACTCCGGTTATGATGTCCAGAAACTATATGAGTAGAGCTCTGTCACTTATATATGAATTTTAGTATGCTTGAGTGCAAACTCGTATATAGCAATTGGAATTTCGCATCAGGGTACTTCCTCCTATAGTCAAAGATTGTATGTCAACCAAGGAGATTCTTTCGTGCCTTTCAAGGTTCTGCGTAGATAGCTAGGGTCTGGAGTAAAGGTTTTGTGGGTACATCTCTGGTAAACCCTCCGGAGACAACACTCCGCCGCTAGGGACACCTAGGGGTTTAACAGCTTGTTGCACGTGCTAAGTGTAGTCATTTTATTTTCTAAATTAGTTTGCTCGAGGACTAGCAAATAATAAGTTTGGGGGTATTTGATAGACGCATTTATGTGTCTATATTGTCCTCGATTTTCTGTATTGTTGGTACTCGCTTTCGTACTTATTATGGTGTTTTTTGTATTTGTAGGTATTTTTAGGAAATAAACATTTTTGGAAAATTCGGCTCAAAAGTTGCTCGGCGCACCCCCAGAGAAAAGTATTAAAGGCACACTCATTTTGGATAAGGGCACCCCCATGCATCCCTGCTGTTAACGACACCTGTGTTTTGGATCAGGGCACCTCTTCTTCTTCATTTCAAATTTAAAAATTGGCGGGAAGATAGTGCAGACGCAGGCAGAATTAGGGTTGAAGTTTTGATCGTGTTCTAGGGAGATTCAAGGGCTGAAACTCATTGGGTTTGTCTATTTTGAACCAATTGAGCCAGTAATGGTCGTCGTTCATACCAGAATTGGCTAGAACGGTAGAATAAGGGTTTAGCATATTCCTGGGTTTTCTTCCTGCGGAAACTATGTTAAGATTTTGGTCACGTTGGAATGAGACTCGAGCACTGGATTTGGTTTCTTTGGGCCTGTTTGGACCAAACAGGGATGGTATGGTCGATGGTTTCGGTTAGAGTTGGCTGCATCGTGGGTTTGAAGCAAACAGAGCAATACGTTCGTGGGAGAGTTTTCAAGGGACTTGTTATGAATTTCGTGTGCTGCTGGGACTCTAATTCGTGTACTGCACATGTATGGAGAACTCTGAGTTGCAATAGACGCGTGAAGGACGTATAGAAGGATATAAAACCATAAATTTGGAAATAATATATTTCCGAGTAATGGCTTTGCTGTGAGAGAATTTGGAGACATTATTACGAGATATTTTGAAGTTGTTGTGTATATAAACCGTGTTCTGGCATCTTAGATGGGTTACTGAGAGATTGGGGAGAAAACAAAGCAAAGAAACGTAAGTTGGAGAGATCTGCTGCTGCTGCCATTGAAGAGAACACGAAGAACATTAGACTGTAGAAGACAGTCGTTGTGCTACAGTGACAACGACACTCTATTTCTATCGTTCTCTGTAACATCTCGGTTTGTAACATGTATAAGTGTTACAAACCCGATTTTAATCTTTTTTCTCCCATTTCATTATTTGTAAACACCATTTGAGCAATGAAATCAACTTTTGAGCGTGTTTCCAACATTATAATGAGCTAAATCTCCCACAACCAAGGCAATGAGGAAGCTATTTACGCATGAATAATTGGTAACTATTTTATTTTCTCTAATTTATAATTTATAATTCACTCAATCACTGCTTTTGCAGAGTTTTAAATTTTTGCATAATTTTCTTAATTAGTTGTGATTCAATCTGATAGGTTATACTTTGTTTAGTCAATTGATAATTTATGCTTAGGGAATACAATTGATATTTGAGAATTTGCCTGATTATTTGTGAGTTAAGAAAATAAAGGACTTAAAAGATAATTATAATTTTGGGTTATTTACCATCATTCATTCATGTGTAATAGTGGAATCAGTGTCTTGGTTATTTTTAAATCTTGAAATTAATTTTGCAACAAGTTTTCTATTTTTAAGTTTTATAAATATAAAATCTTTTGCTTTAACAAACCTCAACGAACTTATTACTACAACATCATTGAAAATACCATCAATGAGTATGCATGAGCGTTCCTTAAATGAGATTAAAAAAAAAGAGAGGAGGAAATTGAGTTATGCTACTGTATTGGGGTTGAAGATCTTCTCCGTTTAAAATCACCACTATATGAGCAGCTTACTCCATAGGAACTATCCATATCTCCCTAAGCACCCAGTTGGAAGTTTTACCACCTCTAAGACCATATAGGTTTGCATGTTTTGTCGCAGTTTAATTTCGAGGTTTGTTGGAATCAGTGAATACTGATTTTCACTGTATTTTGCCTCTATTTTCACTGTGTTTTGTCCATCTAACCCCATTAACCCCATCTTTAACATTATTCATCGCAGCTGAAAAAGAAATTGGATCATCAAATTTTTTTGTGTGCAGAAGCCTCACATCCCAGTAATAGGTAATGCTCATACCCCAGTTCAAATTTTGTACCCCGAGTTTTAATACCACGTAAATTCAGTCAGTCTTGGGTTTAAATTTATAATTCGAAGTTTATGTACATATGTATATTATTTATCTTCCCAGTTGATGTACTTCTCATTCTCACCACCTTTTAAACATCCTTCACAGGATTTTCTTGCAATTCTTGGGCGTGATCTGGAATAGTAAATTCATAATTCTTGAATGTATGCTATATAGAAAATAACTGATCAATGTCGACTGTTCACGCATCCTCCAGCTAAAAGATTTTCTAAGTTTATTGCCTTCCAATCCGGCCCTTCTGATTTTGGAGTTGGGAAGTCAGATACAAGTCGGCACTGTGAGTAGTTTTCTAGCAAAAAATAGAAGGATGGTAATATTGGTTTCTAAGTTTATTCGTTTCTTTTGTTAATGCAGGTAATAATTATATGAGCTGTTGTTGGAATCTAATCTAGTGTTTTTATCGGTTCTTTGTTGTGACAGGCGAATCTAAAAAGTTGGAAGCTCTAAAATTTCTTTAGGATGTAGCTTTTCCTCGGAACATGTAAGGTTTTATTTCCCGATGCTTAAGTTTTGGTTGTTCACCATACTATTTGTGTTTATATAATACCTAAAATACAGCTCTGAATCATTACCACGGTATGCTTAGACGTGTATGTAAGAATTTCTTGCTTCGTTATTTAAGTTTTATGCGCAACATAAAGTAGGCTTGATTATCCGTGGTCAAATGCATAGGTTTAACTTCCATTATTTGTGGTAGTCTGGTATGGGTAATTTCCACTATTTATTGTTTGTACAAACATAAGGACACTACATATTTTGGAGTTGGGAGTTCTGGAAGTTTACACTTGGGTTGGGATTCTCTTATTATGCAGTTGACTTTGAAGATTTTGTTGTTTGGGTTATTAGATAGAAGATCCATCAAGTCCAGGTCGTGGAAGCCATGAAAGTGGAGAACAAACTGTACATTCTAACGTTTCTGAATCATAGACGTTTAATATCTTGACCTTGAAATAATTTTTTATGCCTGGAGGAATTTTGGCAGTAGGAATTGCATGCCCATATAAGATACTGCAGGATTTTGGTGACTGCGCACGTGGTGGAAGTCTGCATTGAACTAGCCAGCAGTACAAATTTACTAGGACTAAGGAGTTAATCTCTCTGTCACTACGATATTGTAGAAAATTGGTATTTTGCAACTTCAGTTTGGAATCTTAACAAATTACTTATATGTGATGCCTATCATGTATAAAGTCTCATTACTATGAATGTTTGTTTCAGTCTCAACATTGAAAAATATATGAAAATATATAACCCAGAAAACTGGAAAAATATGTTGTTACTACATATGCGGAATTAAGATAGGACATATGACAAAGTATGATGAGCGGTATCTTGCGGACTTTTGAAAATGCCCATGAGCATTCATTTCAACTCCCAAAAACCCCATTTGAACAATGGGTATATAAATCACAGGAATGCTTAATACACCGTAATGCCACAAATTAAGAGCACTGCCAAATAGTCCGTATGAGCAACTAAAATGGAAGACCGTCGTAGTAGCAACTGAGCAAAATCCTTAGTCTTAGACGGATACATTTTTTTTTTGAAGCAAAACAGATACATGATTATTATGCTTACCCACCTCGATATACGGTGCACCGTTTGGTAAATTTTGACACAATATTAACAAATAGCGATCCCTCTACACCAGTCAATAAAATAAAAAAATTAGGTGTACTCACAAAGTCCAGATTGAAATATTTGTGGATTTCTATTTTTGACAACCAAAATCCGTGCCGTTACGGCACGAGTCACATCCTAGTCTATAATACAAAACAAAGCTTGGCTAAGTTAGGCTAGATAAAGAGCATTGGATTTTCTAGTAGATAAATCTATGGTCGTGGTTTTTTCAACTAACCATTATAAATACTTTACTAATAAATACACATTTTAATTAATAAATAAGTTTATTAAGGCTGGATTTGGTAATGCTTTTATTTTTCCAAAAGCACTTTCAAAACCTATATATGTCAACAATTTCTGAAATTAGTGTTTAGTAGAAAAAAAATTAAAGCGTTTTTTAGCCAAAGCACTTCCCAAATTCCTCAATTTTTAAAAGATGGGGTGGAGGAGCTTTTAAAAGCTACAAAAGCATAATCTTTGGTCCCACCTAAATTTAATGTTTAATTTACCATTTTTATCCGTACTTTATTTTATAAATGACAAATGTTACCCTTAAATTTATATACAATCAATTTTTCATTTCTTAAATTTTATTCTTTAAATATTATTATATTTTATTTTTAAACTATTTTATATACCATTTTATTTAATTAGTCAATAATATAAAAAAAAATAATCACTTTATTTTAGTTTGATTTTTTGTTTGAAAATTGTACATATATAATATATTATATATATATATATATATATATATATTTAAAAGTGGTTAAGTAAAATAATTTTTTTAACAATCATAATAATATTGACAACTAGTAAATTTGATATTATATATATTTATATTTAATAGTAAAAAATTAATTTATTTCTTAAACCAATAAAATTGAATAAAACTATTTTCAGAGAAATGTCTGTTTTTGTCATTTGCTACAACAACAATGGTTGAATCTGATATTTTACCAAATATATTTTGATTTCTTTTTTAATCATCTTTAACTTTAATTAATTATTTACCAAATGTCTAACTGTTTTTTTTCTCACAGCACAACACAGCAACACACAGAAAAGTGCTTTTACAAAAGCTGCAGCAATACCAAACTAGGCCTAAAAACTATATATATTGACCGGTAAAGAATTTGGTGCTGGCGTGTTTCGAACTTAGGTAACTGGTATCATCACCCAATGACTTTACCACTGTACTACAGTGACTCCGGTTAAAAATTATATTAATAATTTTGAAGGTGGGTGGTGGTGGTGTATCGGAGGTGGGGATAATGGTGGTGGGTATTGGTGAAACTGGTGGAGTGGTGACGATAATGTGGTGGTGGAAGAAGTAGCAGTAGTAGGGTGAGAAAAGATGTCCTAAGACAGGTAAATTATTTAGTCACCCTTGGTTAATTTTTCTTTGTTTTGTTCTAATTTGGTTTTAGTTTTTAAATAAAAACAAGAGAAAAATTTTATTAAAAAGAAAAGAAAAGATTTTACAAGAAACTTGTTGGTAACCGCACAACAAGTTACTCCCCAACCCCTTTTTAGATAGCTAAACCTAATCTAATAAAAATAAAATTACGAACTTTAACATTAGCATCATGTCTATCTATGTAATTTTTCAACCTCAACAAAAACTCTATAGTTTCAAAACCAAGCTCACCTAAGGTAGTAAAAGCCAAGGTACCAAAACTATACCCATTGACTCTACAAACATCAAGGTATTTACATTTTTTATGTTAAACGGTTTTGAACAAAGCAAGACCTTGTGTGAAAGCGTTTACGCCAACCCCAGCAAAAGGAGAAACTCCCGTCACATCCAAACAAGTTTTCAAATTACTTTTTATTTTTAAAAATTAAAACAATTTTAAAGGCCAGCTGATTTTTCCAAAAAAAAGAAGATCTTGTGATTTTAAGATTTGCCGAGTAGGGGGCAGGAAGAAAAATAAAACCTGTAAAAAAGTTGACCAAACACAAGGCTACACGTGAATTAATTGTAATCGGTTCAGTTTCTCACATCTCTCTTTATTTCCCTTTTTTGTCATGGTTTATGTTTCTGTCATTATTTCTCCCCTACTTCATGGGATTACGCAAGGCTACGCGTGAATTAATTGTAATTGATTCAGTTTCTCACATCTTTCTTTATTCCCTTTTTTGTCATAGTTTCTGTTTTTGTCATTTCTCCGCAACTTCGTGTAATTATGCATGTTTGATAAATATTTCATGATAATAGGTAAAGAGACAAGAAAATAAATGGATCAAGAATTAAATATTATAATAAATTTTAGGAAAATGAATAAACACAAATCTATGTAAATTGGAAACCCAATAATTTGTATCAAAGAGAAAAATTAAATTCTAATGCTAACAGATTTTGCAAGATTAATCTAATTGATTTTAAAGTAATTTTAGGTGTTTTTAGTTTTGTTACAAGTTTGGTGAATGACCTTTGATGATATTTTTTGAAGTAGTGAATGAAGTAATGTTCTACTACCTATAGGATTTGCTCTAACGATTAACTATGTTTGTCCCAAAGGTTGTATGACTTACATACACAATATTAAAAGATTTGAGGATAAGGACATGTTTATTAACCAACTCCTCAAAACATTTAGACCTGGATCGATCGGTTCGATTTTTCTCAGACAATTACAACATGTATGAATCGATGGATACATTTGAAACACATATCCTTGACCGTGTCGTTACGACACGGGTTGAGACCTAGTATATATACATAATGTATTATTAGTTTATATTTCGTATGGGACCTATATAGGTAATCAGAAAATTATTATCTTATAATTTAAGCGAATTATTAATTTAACATGTTATCCCCGACTCGGGACCGGCCAAAAACATTATTTAAGAGACTTTATTAAATAATCGAGTACTAATTAAAAGAGTTTCTACTGTAACTGACTTTCTGCGGCGTAGCTTTTCCACCTGCAGTAGAAACCATTAGATTAACATAAACCAATCTATCTATAATATAAAACAGAATAGGTTTTTGAGCTTTCGACTGACAGATAATATTTTAGAGACAAACTTTGCATCCGACCATCCCAATCTCATCCCAGCCAAAGACATCTGACTGATGTAAAAATTGTAACCTCTTCTCATCATGAATATACTTTGAGTGGGCTTTCTCATAATTAGAATCATAAATAAAACTTAAATTAAATGTGATTTTCTTTTAAGACCATTAGCTTTAGTTATCTCATCATTTGATTTTTTTTACATTATATTCTCCATCTACAAATAAATAAATAACACACCAAAAATCTTCAAAATCAAGAATCACAAAATTTCAAATAAATCCACAAAATTAAATGAAAATATTTCTGATTATTTTCTGCGAACTACAATGGACAGTGTGCATTCAGTGGGGGTATAAAGACTGTTAGTCTTATCATTATTAATCATCTGTTTTACACTTATTTGATAATATTTCTGTAACCAAGGTTAATGGTCTGTTTGTTGCAGAATGATGCTTCCATGTTGGGGGTTGTTGAGCTTGCTACTCAGCTCTGTTCATCTGAAGGTGACTGATCTTCATTTCAATGTTATAGGATTTTTGCAGAACAGAGCTTTTTAACTTTAAACGTACACATAGTGATATCTTAAGTTCTTATAATTTTTGAAGCTAATTCAGATGTATTGAAAACATTAGTTTCCACAAGGCAGTATCACGAAGGGGTTATTTTTGAGAATTTTGAGCTCCCTTGTTGATTCTGAGTTTGATAATGAGGTTTACAGGAATTTAAGGACAAACATAATGAGGTTTACATTTTAGATCATCCTGTGTAATCGTTTTTTCGTATCAATACAAGTAATGTTCAAAAAAAAAAAAAAATTATTTTCATTATTTTGTTTCCAAGAGCCAATATTCCAGCAATATGTCCAAAATAGGAGTGTCGTGACTCAAGCCAACATTCTTCCTCACCATGGGGTGCTCTAGAGCAATACTGTACAAATAAAACGACTAATAAGAAATTTGTAGTTTGGTGAAAATCTATTGCTCGGTGTTACAGAGAGGTTTTAGCAGGTGATTTTACCTATGCTTAGGTTTCTTAGAACCAGTTGCCTTTATTCATCAAAACATAAGCAAATCAGAATGCGTCTACGCTTTCTGAGAAAGTGAAGTCACAAAAAGAAAGAAAAAGAAGACCTTCTCAGCAATTACTTGAATTTGCAACATTCATTAGAAGCAATATACAATCTCTTCCTATGCACTACAGTGTGCACTTGATAGAGGACTGAGGCTAATCATGCACTCTATTTTGAAAGTTATATAAATCATTGAGGAACATCTTGAGCTGTTTTCGGTTTGGTAATGAAACTTCCAACTGCTTTAAACCATTTCAGTCCATTTCGATGATCCTTGACATAAAGCCATGACTGGAGAAAGCAAAATAGACTCTCGTTTATACCACGCTCTTCTATGTACCCATGCAGTGTGTCTCTCATCTTTTGGTCAAGATCTCTGCACAAAAACAAAAACACAAAATATTATCAGTTGAAGGACTTATATTTCCTAGATAAAACACAGTTTTGTCACATCTTATGTACAGAACTTATAGAAGTATATGCGAGATAGCAATATATTCGACTACAGTTTGATTTATTTAAGTAAATTTCTACCCTCCAAGGTTCGTAATTCAGCCAAGCGAAGAACGCTTGAGAACACCTAAAATGCTTGAGTGGTCATGTTTATCATAGGTATAGTACCTCGCCACTTTTGTAACCTATAAAATGCTCGTGTTGTTGCGAACTAAAAGATGTCACACCTACAATCAGAGTTTGACTTCTCAACTGAACTGAATGTGATGGCAATCACAAATTAATAATCAAGTAGAATAGTTGGTAACTGGCCCACTCCAATTCTACTAATTATTCAGGTCAGTGCCACAATTTTTAAACGTCACACACCCAAGTATACAAATAAAATTAACTACTAATATATTAAGCACGTCGGTTTTCTTACTGATCAATATGCATACAAGATTGAATTGCTGAAAAAAACAAGAAAATGAAACACTACTAACTGTACTGAATGTCCGCCAAGATACTGTGAACAGTTGAAAGTATCAGACACCACATGGTGCTGACTACCCAAATTCAATAGAGAAAGACAAGGGACTCAGAATTAAAATCATATTCCAACCGATTTTCATGTAGATGCAACAGCACAAGTCATGTTTTTGCGTACGGTGAAAATTACTTGTATCTTCTAAAAGCAACCCATCAAGAGCTAATCCTTACATGAAATAATTTATCATACTCCTACAACATGGTGTAACACAGTTCTTATACCACAACACAATTTTCACAAATACACTCTTCAAATTTAAACACACCATTTGTTTTACTGATAAAATGTGCACAAGACTGAACTGCTGAATTTCTTTTAAACTAGCGAAACACTACTAGCAGTAGTCACTATCTGCCAAGATCCTGTAAGCAACTAAAAGCATCATATATAACATGGTTCCAGCCTAGGTGGTGAAGATACTCTATTAAATTCAATCCAGACACAGACATATTTCGAAAAAGGTCGAGAAATCATATTTCAACAAAAACATAGGTAGATGCAACGGCACAAGTTAAAGTTCTTGCATTCAAGTGAAAACTTGAGGGTATCTTCCAGAAGCACGCCATCAAGAGCTAATCCTCAGAGGAAAAAAATTACCATTCAAAGTTACTTGAATACATGTGGTACCATTCAACATCAAATCTGCAAATCCTATAAACTAAAAACTAACCCATTTTGAGAAGAAATTTTAGCAAAATGGTTAACACATTGTTTTACTAGCATAAAAAATCTGAAACTGAACCATTCTTCTTTAGGCAGGCAACGTCTTATTAATCACTTAACAAGTTGGCATTATGATTGTTCACAGTATAGCAATGATGATGTTTAACTAAATACATCACTTGGAAAAAAGATCTTGCACCTTCTGTTGTTATACTTACCTCACTTACGTTTCTTCAATATGTATATAACCCTGATGCCTTTTTCCAATCATTTTAAATAGTATATTCTCCCTCAAATTATGTACAAAGTTGCAGTAAATCATGAAGCAAGCTAAGTAAAAGAACGAAGAACAATAAGGTAAAGAACGACATACTGGAAAGTAGGTCCTGCATATTTATTTGGAGCAGCAAGAAACTGAGAAGCTTGAGTCTTTGGTGTAAGTGATACGGAATGAATTCCTATAGCATCTGGATAAAGTCCACATATAAAATGCATTGGTTCTTTTCTATTTGGTTTTGAAACAACAACATGAATTAACAACTGATTAATATCATCTTCCTCATAATCACCACCACCAGGAATAATATTAGGCAATTTCATTACAGATATAACAATCTCTTCACTACCATAATCTCTTTTCAAAACAGGGCCAGTTGATTCAAATGCTCCCTTCACAACTGAGAATGAATTTGGTGGATTTATTTTCTACAGAAGCAAATATTTCAAGGGAGGAATAGTGAAAAGTTAGGGTTTTTTTTTTTGGAAATAATAAAAATTAAGGGGGTTAGGGTTTTAATACTTACCGGTGGTGGTTCAATTTTGGAGATTTCGAGATAGTGTTCTTTGAGGGAACGTAGTAACATAGAATTGACAGCTGAAGATACACTGGTGGTAGTTGATGAACAACGATTTGTTATCGTACGCCAGCGGGAGTGCAGAGAACTACTACCACTTCCTGCTAAGATTTTCTTCAGCATATTTTCCTTCTAGCAACTACGACCTTGCTGTTCAATTGGCTCGTCTCTCTGTATCCTTGAGCTCTGAGGAGACAGGAACCAAAGTCTAGCAACTAGTAAAAACCCATGTTTTATGCACATGCTTGCATTTTGTATGCTATCAATTTAAACTGTCCATCTGGTGATTGATTTTAGTTCGCACTGCTGACTTTTTTATTTGAAAGACAAATGGCAGGATTTTATTGAAAAAGATGCACTGAATCAGTGATACGAAAACAAGAAGAGAAGCTTGAGAAGGTGGTACTTGTAGAGTCATTTAGTAAAATTTGGTTAAGAATAGATGGGGTAGTCTGGTCCAATATCGTTGTTGAGAGGTTTCTCGATTGGTTGTCATCCGCCGCGTAGTTTGCCGGTTCATCCATCCTGTGGTTTATCTTTTTTATAATTGTGTTGAATAACACAATACGAAATTTCGTGCATTTTTCATCGACCATCCTTGTTAGTGTTAGGTACCATGGTGGTTTAACTGAGGAATTTATGAAGCGCATTAGGTTTTCAGAGTCCGTCTCAACTTTTTGACGTCATTAAAGTGGCTCAAATACGCCATTAGCGTAACAATTATTCCCAATGGTTGCACAAAAGCTACCATAGTTCTCGCGTTGGAATCGTTGCAAATGAAACCTGCGCCTGTAGTTCTTGGGTGTCCTTGACCAATATTTTGACAATGTATAATGAACTTTATTAGTAGTATATATATGTTTATTAGTGGTCAAAGACCAAAAATTTAACAAAAATATATGAACTTTTTGTTAAATGCTCCACATAATTCAATATTATTTAACCGGGCAAGATTCGACATACGATTTGATCACTAAAAAAAATGATTTGCTCTGCGATATTCACGATTTCATAATCTTGGTAGCATGTTTGTCAATGTTAGTGATCAAAACTATAAGTCTTGATTTCTAGTCTACTATAGCTAAGGTCTCGGATTAGGATAGAAAGTGTAGTTGAGCTCAAGAACTCCATGGCAATCATCATACAAGACGAAGGACTACTCAAGGAACTGGTGGATCTTCATCGGCTAAAAGGTATGTGGAGACTTGAACTTATCTATCACTCAAAAGTATATTTATCTCCTATCTTGAGACAAAAGTCGTTTTTCTATATAGACTTAGATTATACACATTTGGTATTTCGAGCCGAGTTTATCTCGCCCATCTATTTCTCGAATTATGTTGGTAAGCTTTCGCTTTAGCCAAGTTCATCTTTACCTAGTGACCAAAGTCATGTTATGTTTCAATCACTTTGAAAATTGCTCTGACGAAAAATGGTTTGTGAATAACAACTATATAACGTCCTCCGAGAATGTTTCAATGATTGAAATGAGAGTTCAGATTATATAACCATTAGCGGATATAAGCATTGTTGTGGAAACACATATATGTATAAGTCCTTATTCCTTGAACCAAAGTTTGTGAACTTTGTTGATCAAGTGAACCGAAGTAGTGCGTGAGCTAAGTCCGCGAACTCAGTCTGCGAACCCAGTCCGCGAACTGGCGAAGTTCTCAAACCCGAGAATTTCTGCTGGAGTTTGTGAACTCCATCCAGGAACTTAAGTCCGCGAACTTGAGTAGGTTATATCTAAAAACGATGTTTTTGAACTTATTCATATTAAATAAGGAATGCAATTGCAAACCCTGACTATATAGTTCATGAACCGATTCAAGTGAATCAAATCGTTTTTGCTTCAATTGTGTCTTGTGTAGTACATGAGATTTCCTTGCAATTGAACAACTCTCTAACTAGTTCATTTGAGTCATTTGAACTAGTTATAGTGAAGAAGAATATGGTTGATATGAAAGTGATAATATGGCTAACCATTTGGTTAAACTATTGTTGAACCAACCAATGTACAAGTTTGGGTACGGTTACACAATCCTAGACACGTGCATTTCATTTGTGTATAACAAGCTATGTTTTCGATCTAACGGTTGATAAATATTAGCTTGAATCTAATCAGGTTTTCATCTAGCGGTGAATATTGAATGCATTGTTACCAAGCTAACATTGATTGCAAACCCTGATTTGAAAGACTATATAAGGGAGAACTCTAGCAAATGGGAAACATAATCCCCACACATTCTGTGTGATACTAGTTGTGATAAGCTAGAGTTGATTCTCCTTTAACCTTTGGTTTCTTCTTCTAAACCAGGTTAACGACTTAAAGACTTCATTGGGATTGTGAAGCCAGACCGATATTATCGTAGTTGTGTGATATGATCTTGCTGTTTATATCGAACGAGTACAATTGTAATAATTGGCTTGAGATTTCTATCTTCGATAGGCAAGATAAAAAGTAATCACAAACATCTTCGTCTCATCGTTTGTGATTCCACAATATCTTTTTCGCTGCGTCGATTAAGACTATTGTGAGGTGATTGATAATACTAGGTTGTTCTTCGGGAATATAATTCTGGATTATCAATTGGTTCTTGTTCACCTTGATTTATCAAAATACGGAACAAAACTCGTAGGTATATTCGTGGGAGACGGATTTATCTATTACCATAGAATTTTATGTGTGATACAGATTTGTTTATTAAAGTCTTCGACTTTGGGTCGTAGCAACTCTTAGTTGTGGGTGAGATCAGCTAAGGGAATCAAGTACGTAATATCCTGCTGGGGTCAGAGACGTAGGAGCATAACTATACCTTGGATCAGTGTGAGATTGGTTGGGGTTCAACTACAGTCCAGACCGAAGTTAGTTTGTAGTAGGATAGTGTCTGTAGCGGCTTAATACGGTGTGTGTTCAATCTGGACTAGGTCCCGGGGTTTTTCTGCATTTGCGGTTTCCTCGTTAACAAAATTTTGGTGTCTGTGTTATTTCTTTTCCGCATTATATTTTGTTATATAATTGAAATATCACATGTTGTGCGTTGTTCAATCAA
Source organism: Papaver somniferum (assembly GCF_003573695.1). Taxonomy (NCBI): domain Eukaryota; kingdom Viridiplantae; phylum Streptophyta; class Magnoliopsida; order Ranunculales; family Papaveraceae; genus Papaver; species Papaver somniferum. Next base: position 105,881,188 of record NC_039368.1, read on the forward strand.
TTAGAATATCCGACCTTTTGTTTGTTGATTTAAATTGATTGACACTTGGATATTGGTCTTTGGTACCATCCAAGTTATCTCTCTAGTATTTGATAAAGACTCGGAAATTTCTATTTGCTTGAGTATATATCAAATCGAGAGATTGAGATATAAACTCTTTGATATACTTTTTATCTAGATTGAGTTGACTGTCTAGTTGATTCTCTAGAAAGTATATTGGAGTTTTTTCATGCAGATTGCTAAGCGAAATATTGGGTGTGGTTGTTATACCCCCGTTTTTTCACACTTGATGTGTTATATGAAGTATACTAAATGTTTATAATACCAGGAAGATTGTATAAGAAACTAGCACAGGATATCAAGCGAGGTAAGGTACTCGTACTTCACTTTTGTTTATAAAGAAATTAGAGCCAAAATTGTGAAATAATGTGAGAATAACCATATCAACCGATCCTTCTCTTTGTTACATCACAAAAGTATATCTCACGGCTATTTATAGCCTGTGTAAATACATAACTAATGAAACATTAACACGTGTCAACATTAGATCATGGTTAATCCTTAAAGACATAGTTAATATTTCTTAATAATGATTACATAGTTGCTTACAAAATTATCAAAAACACAAAACTGCAAGATAATCAAAACCCAAATCACATTTCTATTTATTCGAACCAAAATAGGGATTACATAGATTCTTAAAAGATTATGAAAAAATACTAAAATGCAAGCTAATTAAAGCCCAAATACAAATAACGACATCAATTGCAAGTAAATCGCGAAGAAAAAGTGTCATGAACCGCAAAGATATCCACTTTTTGTATAAGTGGTCTTGATGAGTGATGGTGTGATTGGAATTATATCCGACCATTGAAAATGATTGTCTTCATCTTGATTAGAATCAAAGGGCCTAAAATCTTGTAGATCCAAGCGAACCTGCATAGCCAAAATCCCTCTTGTTGAAAATAAATGTAAAGTGTAGCCGTGTAAAATTATTGATGTTCCTGATGAATCGAGAATAAGAAGCCAAAAAATACTGTGAAAAACTGAAAAAATCGGTTTTAGAGCGAACACATACACACACACCTATTTATAGGAGAGATAGATCAAAATACTCAATTCATATATAAACTTTCTAGTTCCTATTCTTTGAACGTTAAAGTCATCCACCAGAAACTTGATCGCGCAACATTTTACTAATTATGTTGTATTTATGGTCAATATATGTTATTTTAATCTTTTTCTTCTAGGTCGATAAAGTGCAGAAAGTATATACAAGATATATACCTTCCAAAAACTCGTAAAACTACTAGAAACGATAATAATTACAAGATATGTTGTTTTAATCTCGGATACAAGAAGTAATATTTCAGTTGAACAAGCCCTAACCCGTGAGGTCAAGATGCATGGTTTCTGTTTCTAACAAGTAACAACACTTCAAAAGTACAAATATTGTGATAATTAAGCTACTAATTATATTACCTACACACTAATATAACCAATAGTCTTAGGTAATATGAGTGTGAGATGTTTCTTATTTACTTTCAAGAAAATGAGATATTGATAAAGCTACACCCCTCATGGGTATATACACTAATTTCAAATTAATTCTATCAGTGTTAATAGGAAATACTCATTTCATGCACTTGCGCAGACACACCTGGTGTAAAATGTGTAGTGATGAAGATTAATCAATATCCCATGATTTGCATGACAACGGCCATGAGTGGACAACCACGAATCAACATTTAGTGAAGTTATCTTACGATGGATAAATTACAATCTCAGTAGAGATTATTTTTTGACAAGTCAAAGATGGTGTGTCATCCACCAAAAAATTCTCACATAATACTCCCCTTTGGATGACCACTGTCTAAGAACGTTGTCTCACTAAAAAACATTGTCAGTAAAACCCAAAGGGAGAAAAACCGAGAGAGCGAAAAAGAGTACAACATTAAACACTCGGAGCGATGTTTGACGCGTATAAATAGCCTCGTTAAAAACCTTGACAAGGACAAATCCCGTGGTACAAAACCTTGGGGAAGGAAAATAGTTGTTGATTGTGGAGTTTTGACAAAGGATAAAATAGTCATTTTGGGTCAGTTTTCAGACAAAGGGTAAAATGATAATTTTACTATACATGGGCAAAATGGCCATTTTATAATTTAATGTGAAAGTCATATTTATCAAGTTTTGGAACAGGGGCAAAATGGTTATTATAGGGAAAGTTGAACGAAAAGGGCAAAACAATCATTTTGGGATTTCTCTCGATATTTTCCTCAATACTTAATTGTCATAATGTTTTAGTGCTATGTTCCCCAGCTGAACTCTTGAAAGCATAAAATTCTTTAATTTTCCTTAATTTCACTTGAAGACGCAAACTTACTTATTTTCCTGAACTACACGTGAAGACGTGACTTTATCTACTTTTGCTCAATTTGACATGAAACATAGTATCTTTACTCCTATCGGTGGAAAGCTAACTTGTCTAAGAATGAAATGAAGACCTCCCATGATTAGTTGCATCAAAACCCTAATCATGGTAAAATAGAAATTAGGGTTAACCGTGACTTCCTAAGTCAGACACGGATTAGTTCCGACCACTCAACTTGGCGACTAACCTGACTGGCCTGCCATCATCCACGATCGACCAATCAAGTCTCATGGAGTTGACTGGGCATCCTTCTTTATTTTCGGCCAACGGAACGCGCGAAGCCGACCTGGCGAGCTCGCAATGACCGACCAAAGTTGGATGGCCGAGTTGCCTAAACCATATGTCTTGCCACATACAACTCTTCGTGTGAGCCGCATGTGTGATAGATTCCTTTCTAACATTTATAAACGTTACAAATAATGTTGTAACGTTCAAGGTTACACCGTAATAACGTTCATACGTTACATTTTATGTTGCATCGTACAAAGTGGATGCTACATTTATAAAAGTTTCAAAAGCGTTATGAATCTCAAGCTTAATGTTAAACAACGCTTTTCAAGCATAACGATTATTATAAAAGGAATCTGTGATTAGTTTGGGACGTCCGTTATGCATAGGAAAATCTGTGACTTCCTGTAAGTATCGAATTCATCTATGTGTCTGACTTTAACAGTTCACTTCACATATCTTATTTAATTATATTTATTAAAAGTGTCATCCATTAATTTTGGCCATCTATTATGTGAGATTCAACACGACAAGTCATATTCTCATGAAATTTGACTTGCCACTCACGACCAACCTGAGGCGTAGCTCCCACGCATGATTGGTCAAAATATTTATTATCATGTAAGCCGCCAATGCACGACTTGCTGCATGCGCTTAGTTGCTTGAATATTCATATGTCATCTTTTCCACTCTTTATTATCACTCTTCACATGTCATTGAGGTCATAAAACTAGTGTTTTACTTACTCAACAATCATGTTTGACACCGCTTATCCATCCAAGCATGTCAGTACAGGTTGATATAACATACTCTCACAACTTCTCATACTCATCAGTCGGGTGTGATGAGTCAACAGTCAACCTAGTCATGCAGGTCACATTCGAATTCACGTGAAAATAAATATTTTATAACAAAAACACTTGAGACATCAACAATGTCACAAATGGGGGATGTTCATCAGGGTATTGGTATGGCAGTCTACGACATGCGATGTGCAATACGCTCATTATGGGAAACTGTTAAGAAGAGCGGAAAATTAACAAGAGTAGAGTAGTAGTGGATGTGCAACCATCCAGTCCTCCTTCAATAATACGGACACAGTTTCACCACTTTACCAAGATATCCACCTTCTCACTCCTTCACGACTCCACTTCCTATGAGATCATGGTTTACAGTTATAACCCTGTAAAAATAAAATAGATTTTCAATCTATTCAAGATGAGAAATCATCACAAGTATCCATAAAACATAGAAAACACACATATTACCATTTACAAGCGAGTTTTATCTTCTGATACACATTCAGACACCATCACACCTCACAGAGTCTACCACTTTGATCTCAACATTTCCTATGCTTTCCTCCCTGAGACCAACCCTTTTCCTTCCTTGTGACTGAAGCAAGACTGGAACGCCCATATTTTGGTTTAGGCCAGAATTGTACAGATTGATCTCTCGAATCTATATCACTCTTGTATTGTACATTTTTTTAGGGTTTAAACTCATTTCATATCAACCTACCCCATTTTTACTCTTTTCACCAGACAATAATACAATGCATCAGATCTAAGATTAGCTCCCCCTGACCAAAAATTCGATGAGTTTGTTGTTTGTATGATACCGCATTCCAATCCCATAATGTAGGTTTTTGAAAATTGTTGTTGGTAAAGACTTGGTGAATAAATCTGCATATTTTTCACACGATTATATCTTCTGGCACATATTTCTTTATGCTTTTAAAGGTGGTGTGAATAAAATAATTTTGGTGAAATATGCTTCATTTGATCACCCTTGATGTAAACTTCCTTGATTTGTTAGATACATGTTGCATTATCTTCGTAGATGATGGTCGGTACTCCTGTAATATAAGGTAAATCACATGAACTTCAGAGATGATTCATTAATAATTTAGCCATACATGTTCTCTGCTAGCTTCATGAAGGGCGATAATCTCGGAGTGGTTGGAGGAGGTAGCTGGGAAGCTCTGTTTACACGATCTCCAAGAAATTGCAGTAACACCAATTGTAAACACATATCCAGTTTGAGAAATGGATTTGTGTGGATCAGAAAGATAACCTGCATATGTATATTCCACTAATTGTGAGGAGTGGGATACATCCTTTGAGTAAAACAATCCCATGTCTACAGTACCCTGAAGTTATCGAAAGATATGTTTACACCTGCCCAATATCTCTTTGTTGGAGAAAAACAGAATCTTGCAAACAATTTTATTGCAAAAGAAACGCAAGGTCTAGTATGTTGGGCAAGATATAACAGAGCACCAATTACACTCATATATGGTACTTCTGGATCAAAAAGATTTTTTTTTTCTTCCTTTGGACGAAAATGATCATTTTTAGTGTCAAGAGACCTTATTACCATATGAGTGATAAGAGGGTAAGATTTTTAGAATAAGACCTTTATATCTTAATCCTCGATTTACTTATTTTCAATTTCATAATCAATGGATTCTTCTGATGAAGAGGTGCGTATTCATATGGATCAATTTGAATCACAACAACGAATGTTCGTTCAGGCGACAAATGGATGATGAGTCATATGAAGATAGAAAACTAACCATTATGCTGCAACTATATTCATCGGGGCAGATACCTAGAGATCCAGAGCCAAGATAAGTATTCACAAGAAGATATACGTATCGATGGAGGAAGAATTCCACGGGAAGATGATGTTAAATTATTTTCTTCTCGATTGTGTGTTCTCTTATCAAGATTTCCAACGTCGATTCCACATGCCCCGACATTTGGTGTTAAAGATTATTGGTGAGCTTTGTTAGGTATAACCTCAGTTTAATTATCAGTATGATCCACTGAATATTAAAGGTTATAATCCTGAACAAAAGGTTACTTTCGCCAATACACATGGATTGTTTTCCCTGTCATGTCGAAAGAAACCAAGTAACTGAGCGTGACAATACAAGTAGTTCCAATGAAAGAAACAAAATACTGGTGCATGATCACAAATAAAATGCTCACATCAGGGTGAGAAAAGCCTATTCACTCTGTACTGGTACATGTTGAGAAGTTCAGGATCAAAATTCACTGGTAACCAACATAGGAGTAATCAAGTTTCTTGCAACACGCTACTTAAAGGAAAATGATGTTCCATCATATTTAATAATTATTATCTTCTTCTGATGGTCAAGAAACCAATGATGGGATTGCTGCCATATTCAGCTAGATGAAGTGTTAGCGACTCATCTGCGACAATTTGTCTTAACACAATCTAAAATATGGGTGAGCCAAGAAGGGAACCTCTTGGTCACCAGCTGTATATCAATGACTTAAAAGTGAGTTACTTCAGTTGGGATGCAGATGCAAGCCAGCAACTAGACCAGTGTTCTTCCGGTCTTATAATTGCTCAAGTAGCTAAAGCTAAGCTTTTAATGGACGTGCAATCATATTCATGAAGCAATAAAACAACAACAGGGTATTGTCTTGGTCTTGTTTCAAAGTTCTATCAACTAGTAGAAAACACATTCAACCAGCACCAAACACGACAGATTAATTCACTAAACAGTTTCAATGGACATATATACAAAGAAAGCACAACAATCCAAATCTTTCAGATGTACTATAAAAGATGCTTTCATTGTAAACACACAGTTATAACATAATGACGAGTGATAAAAAAAACATACCTTTGAAAGACGTGAGGCGACCACTTTGATCAAATACCATTCTATTTGCTACAACCTTGACATTTTTAAAAGACCTATGAAGTTTCTGCCGCAAGACCTGGGACAATAAAAATAGGAGAATGATGTGATGAAATATACAAGTTACAATTCTAGCAGGAAGGAGAAATTGTTAGGAAAAACAGAAAATCCAGCTAACCTCTTCAATGATGTCTGCAAGTCCTGCAGAGAATATAAGAACTGGCACTCCTTTCTCCTGCCAATTAATGAAGCAAAGAATATGAAATAAATCAGGTTTTCATCTAACTATGGATATTGTTTGCTTTGTAACCAAGGTAAAACCCTGATTTGAAAGACTATATATAGGAGACATCTAGTATTGTGCAAAACTAATCCCCACACCTTACGTGTGATATTAGTTTGCATACTAGATTCGATTCTCCTTTAACCCTCTGGTTTTCTTTTCTCAAACCCGGTTAAACGACTTAAAGACTTCATTTGAATTGTGAAGCCAGACCAATACTACTTTTATCGTAGTTGTGTGATCTGATCTTGCATCTTATATCGTACGAGTACAATCATATTGATTGGCTTGAGATTTGATATCTCTGATAGGCAAGATATAAAAAGTAATCATAAACACCTTCGTCTCATCGTTTGTGATTCCACAACATCTTGTTTCGCTACCATACGATTAAGATTGTTGTGAGGTGATTGATTAATCTAGGCTGTTCTTATGGAATATAAGACCGGATTATCAATTGGTTCATGTTCACCTTGATTATTATCAAAAGACGGAACAAAACCTTTAGGGTTTATCTGTGGGAGACATATTGATCCTTTGATAGACTTGTCTGTGTGAGACACATTTGTTTATTGTTAAAGCCTGCAATTTTGGATCGTAGCAACTCTTAGTTGTGGGTGAGATCAGCTAAGGGAATCAAGTGCGCAGTATCCTGCTGGGATCAGAGGCGTAGGAGCATAACTGTACCTTGGATCAGTGGGAGATTGATTGAGGTTCAACTACAGTACAGTCCGAAGTTAGCTTGGAGTAGGCTAGTTTCTGTAGCGGCTTAATACAATGTGTGCTCAATTTGGACTAGGTCCCGGGATTTTTCTGCATTTGTGGTTTCCTCGTTAACAAAATTTCCGGTGTCTATGTTATTTCAATTTCCGCATTATATTGTTTTATCTTTGTAATTGAAATAATCCAGGTTGTGCGTTTGAATCATTCAATTGGAAATCCGACCTTTGGTTGTTGATTGATATTGATTGATCCTTGGATATTGGTCTTTGGTACCATCCAAGTTACTCCTTGTATTTGATTAGAACTCGCAGTCTTGCTTGAGTTAATCAAATCAAGAGAGAGATATAAACTCGTTGATGTACTTTTAATTGATTGAGTCTTATTGATTCTCTTAAAAGTATAATCGAGTTTGTCCATACAGATTGCTAAGCAAAATATTGGGTGGTGTTGTTAGACCCCCGCTTTTTAAATTGGTATCAGAGCAGGCAAACACGTTTAAGACCTTACAAGTCTGTGTTTGTATCGGTCTGACTTTATGGACAAGAGTACTATCTCTGTTAACGCAATACCAGTTCAGAGACGCTCTGTTAAGTTTCGAAGTTCTGAAACTTCTGAGAAAAACTCTAATCCCTGTCCATCAACTGAATCTACATTCGACTGGAAAAAAATCCCTTGATGAACAGTTGGATGATCTTTCAGATGATAGTGATTCAGAAGAAGGACAGAGTGTTGATGATGAAGTCTCTCAATATATCAAGTTGTTTGGCAATGTATTAAAAGAAATGAAGTCAACAACTTGCTTGAGGAAATACATGGGTCCTCTCTGTGAAGAAAACAGAAAGTTGAGAAAACTCTTTAAATGATATGATGGTGGATATAAACTCTTAGAATCTACCGTTAAAGATCATAAGGAAGAGGTTCGCTCAAGAAAAACCGAATGTGATAATCTTCTTCGTAACCTTTTCGTGTTGAAATAAAAATTTGCTGAAACTGAAGCAAAATGTGAATCTCAATAGATATGTTTTAACGACAAAGAACACAGTTTTCTTGACAAAGAAAAATCCTTGGAAACTAAGCTTACAGCTGCTCTTGATGAAGTGAAATCACTTGAAGAAAATCTAAAAAGGTTTAGTTCTAGCTCTACAAAATTATCTTCGATACTTGGAGTATGTAAAGAACATCGTGACACACGTGGTCTGGGCTATAAAGGAATAGACACTCCAAAATATAGTAAGATTAATTTTGTTAAAGCTGTTGATAATTTTCCATGTGAAAGACCTTTGGCAGATTGTAATGTTTTGGAAATAAGGATACTACTCCTTCTAAATCTGCTCATAAGAGAACAATAAAATTTAAGTCCTTTAACTGCTACTACTGCGGGAACAAAGGACATTCTGAGCAAAGATGTCGTCTTCGTTTGCGGAATGAAAAACTTCATAACATTCTTACATGGATGTCTAAGGAAGTTATCAAACCATCTGCACACATTGTTGGAATAAAAGGCAACTCATATCCTCAAGGAATATACAATGATAAGTCCTTTCTTAACTGTGTTGACAAAACGAAGAGTCCCTTCAATGGCAGAAGGAGGAGTAACAAAAGTGTGACTGATCCTGTGAATCCTTCAGGAAAGAGAAAAAGGCATAGAAGAAAGAAAGAATAACTGAGTTCCTCTGCTCTCTTTAAAGAAAGGGGTAAAGCCAAGACTTCCAATTCAGACTTCCTACATGTCAACAATCGAGTGTCTGATCTGAAGATTAGCATAAACAGACTCAGACAGAATATCAAGAAAACATGGAAGGTTGTTAACTCAGATACTCCTAACTCTTCTCTAGATAATGCTTCTTCAACTAAACCAGGTAGTTCGTTAAATACCGTTGAAAAGAGAAAAGAGAAGTGAATATTGACCTTGTCGCTATGCCATTGGCAGGCGCCACTTTGCCACTTTTCCATTGTGCCATTAACATGCGCCACTTTTCCACTGCGCCACTATGTCGGCGCTACTATACCATTGTGCCACTATGCCATTATGCCGCCTAGCTTGCGTGCGATTGGTCAGAATAACTAGGTCTTGTACATTAGACCCACTCAGCAACTTGTTGCACATTTTTCCACGAAACACTCGAGACATCAAACATGTCACAAAACTGGGGGATACTCATCAGGGTATTGGTATATCGCGGTTTAGAGCGTGCGGCGTGCAACGCGCCCGTTACAAGAAAGTGTCAGGAAAGAGCGGACGGTTAAATAACAGTAGGAGAATAGTGGGTGTAAGGCTGACCAGTTTCCCCTCACAATGGGAACGTGATGGTGAACCTCTTCTACACAACCCCACTTTTCCACTACTTAACTGTCTCCACTTCATACGAGATCAAGGGTGCTCAATGACTTGTATAAATAGGTTTCCAACCTATTTAGACCGACAAAAGAGTTTTGGTTATCAACACAAGTATCCAGAAAAACACTAAGAACTGATAGCTTACATTCTGCAAGCCATTTCCATATTCTGATACAAGTTATAAAAGATCCACACCTTCATAATTCAATATTCTGATCTCAACACCTTCTTCGCTTCCCTCCCTAAGATCAACCCTTCTCCTTCACTTTGTGACCGAAGCAAGACTGGGACGACCATTTCTTGGTTTAGGCCAGGATTGTACAGATTGATCTCTCGAATCTAAAGTACTCCCGTGCAATGCATTTGTTTAGGGTTTAGAATCTTTTCTCGGCGGCACACCCAAATTTACCAAAACCAGCAGAATCAGTTTTTACCCATAAACAACTGGCGACCACAGTGGGAGATTAATCTCTCGGTTGCAAAATCAGTTTCTCAGGATTCATTCCATTTTTCTCAATTTCAAAAGGGTGGATCTTAGATCCAATTCAATCATTAAACTCAATCTAGGTTCAACAGCCAATTTCAATTTCGGTGTTCCATCGCTAAGAAGCTTCATAAAAAATGCTATTTCAAGTAATGCTACTGGAAATGCCTTGGATAGCCGAGCACCAGTAAATCTCCCAGATGAAAGGACCATAAAGCCGCGTGAAGACACATGAAGACGTGATTACTACTTAGGAAGGCACAATGGATTCTCTTGAGGTCCAAATGGAGCAGCCAAATCTGCAACACCATAATTGTTATATGGAGCAAGCCGGAAACGCCTCAAAGTTATCACCCATATTAATGTCTCCATGGTCCACACTCAGGGAGATAAAAGGAAGATTCACATAGTTGTTGTTCCAGTATGGAGATAGTCGACAACAAATCTCGACGCCAGTGGAATCCTAGAAAGGCACCTGCAGAGATCACGAAAGCGAGGGTTTATCTCAATTCCACCACTACTACCATTTTATGGTCAGGAGTATCCGCCATCACTTCATCAGCAAAATGTATGGATCCAGACCATGAAGCAATTTTGGTAATTGTACATATACAATAATAAAGGAGGCTTGACACATCTTCAAATCATTCATAGGGGTTCTCCTATTATGCCGACCCAACAAAGAGCAAGCCCGGGACATCTTCAGATCTACTGGAGCCGACACGTCAAGAGAGCAGCCTCAAGAAGATAACGGTGCCCGCACCATCATGTCAGGAAAGAATCCGCAACCGAGATAACTTCACGCAAAGGAAGATTTGAGAAGTTGTTGCACCAAAAGGATCCACGTTTCCCATATGTCCTTTTCCCAGGGAAGCGGGTAATGCTGAAGAGTTCTCCAAATTGCGTACCGGAAAAACCTATACCGGTATGTTCCAGTAAAATAACAGACATCTCGATGACTACGTCAAGAGATACAGAATTGAAGCCCTAGATTTCCAAGTATACTGCTGGTACTAACACATCAACAGATAACTCACAAAGAGAGACATCTCATCAGCAGCGTCACCCACGGACATGGCATGTGGTTTAGAAAGGTTAAGGGTCGTTTTGCAAGAACTCCGTCAGAAACTTTTTTACACTTCCCTCCGGAAGAATTGAAACTGGTTCTAATTGGTGAAGAATCTTGGAGTGATACATATACCAAACGATTCGTATGGAAGTCTTATACAACATGCTAAAAGGGCACATAAATCCTATGAATGAGATATAAATAGAAGCCGAAACTCTCGACTATGTGACAGCTGAAAAACCTACATAATTCTTCCTGGAAAGTTCTGAATTCTCGGTGTCAGGTACCCACCAGATGGACTCCGAATGAATAAATTCTTTTTGCAAAAGTTAGATTTTCCTCTTAGAAAAAGAATGAGAGGTCAATCACCTCATTCCGATATTGTACGAAGATTTTGTGTCCGTTTTGGAAAGAAGACACGAATCTGAAATTTTCATCAAGTCAGTACACCAAGGTCACAAGCAAGCAACAATAGGCAAGCTACCGCACGCAGAGAATCATGGAAGAGATGCTTCTCCGAAATAAGAAAAGAGAAGGATAAGAAGAAATAACCTCACAGACGTGAGTTATATTAAAAGGAAGAACCCTTCTTTTGGGCCATATTGTCCGAGCAAATCCTTGCATGTTACCAGAGTCCCTGGCCGTGGCTTCTACGCCACTCCCTCCTGCCAAGGATCGTGCCGTATCCGCCACTCCCTCCTTCCAAAGATCGTGTCGTAGCCTCCACTCTTTCCTTCCAAGGTTCATGGCCGTAGCCTCCACTCCTTCCTGCCAAGGATCGTGTCGTATCCGCCATTCCTTCCTGCCAAGGTTTGTGCCGGTATCCGCCACTCCTTCCTGCCAAGGTTCGTGCCCGTAGCCGCCACTCCCTCCTGCCAAGTATCGTGCCGTAGCCGCTACTTCTTCCTGCCAAGGTTCATGCCCGTAGCCGCTACTCCTTCCTGCCAAGGTTCGTTCCCATAGCCGCCACTCCTTCCTGCCAAGGTTAGTGCCCGTATCCGCCACACTCCTCCCTGTCAAGGATCGTGATCGCATCCAGCCAAGGTTCGTAGTTGTGGCTACTTTTTGTCCCATCCCGCCAAAGCTCATGGTCGTGGACAATTTTACTCGCTTACACATCCATCCAATCCCTATGCTTCCATGGACGTCCATGCAGTTCCAGCCAACCTACTTTGTTCCCAGGACAACGTAGCCTCTTCTGATCATAGATGCTGCCAAGAACCTTTGCTGCTCTTTTGTTAATACCAGCCAGAGCTTCACCATAACAACAACCACTACAAAGGTAATCCGTACTTATCCATATTTTAGTTTCACATGGAAGAAGTAATAGAGTCACCGATATGGATGCAAGATGGTGATATCTTTATCATGGTCAACCCACCGGCCATACAAGATAAAAACATGTAAACCACACTTGGGGACTGAGGCTCTACGCGGAATCCCTTCACTGTCAAAGATCTAAAGACACGGTCAACCAAAAAGTCATAGCCACGACAAGGTCATCTACTCTTCAAATGTGTAGCGTAAGGATATCACCACCTCTCTTTATGGAAGGCGCCTGCAACACTTTACGAGGCCGCGACGGATCCCAAGCCTACTCAGAGAAAACAACTTCAATAACTAAAGAGAAGTGCGACTGGGGGCTGCTCATCGCAGTCCATCCCCGATAACAATCAAAGATTCATGAGATAACTCCATGGACACGGCTGAAACATTTTTCTTGAAGAAACATGGGGAGCCATGATTAACAACATAACTCTCTCACTTCTACCTCTTCGTTATCCAGTATATTTCGTCCAGGTGATGTTCCAAGCATCTCAGCATCACATCCAGGAGAGTACAATAAGCTTGTATCAAATCCCATAGGCGTGGATTTAAGGAGATAAAATCAAAGCAGGCTACACTTGGGGACTGAAGCCTCCTTCAGGTTTAGAAGTTTAAACGCAGTCACCACCTTACCAGCGAATGCAGTAGAAGCACATTTTCCACTAGAAAATAGGCCCAGGATAATTACACATGGGGACTACCAGCATGGGATGCCTTCAATTCCCTCAACTAGGTTATTTCTGATGTCAACATCGTCACTGTCGAAGCTTTACGAGTCGCAGGAATTTCTCAGCATGAAGACGTACACGTGCATCAAAGACTCCCAAAAGCACGCCGCAGAGATATTCACATATTCGTCCACGCCATCGGATCTATGACCAGACAGAAGTGTAACTGGGGAGTGCTCATCGCATCCCATTCGATACAATAGTCCAATATTCAGAAGATGGTTCAAAGGATGTCGCTTGGAATGAAGTCCTTGAAGACTTGATAGCAGCATGTCGACAACTGAACGCCTCTCAGCTCGTCTACTTCACCCAGCGGTTCCGGAAGATTTCGACCATACAAGCATCCACAACATATCATCACCGCAATTAGAACGACAAGAATAAGCCTTCCAGACATCGGCTCAGTAGTCCAGACACAAAATAACTTAAAGTCAAGGACGGATCAACAATGCAGCTACACTCTCCAAGATTAGCCCTGACATGATCATTGCCGAGCATATATTTCATCCATCCATTCCAAGAGTGCAATGGAGTTTGGTAAATTTTGAAATCCACTGGAGAGGTTAGATGCTCATTCTTCTGGAGTCAGAACCTTATTACACATTCTGGAGAAGATCGATGGTACTTTTGGGTGGCTACATGCGCAAAATAGAAAAGAGCACCTACCTTGAGTTCTCCCGGCTCGCCTTGCTGCTAATTATATCTATTGGAGATTGCTTTGTTGCCGTTGACGTCGCTAAAAAAGGAAGTCATTCACACCGAGCTAAATGTCCAAGATTGATCAACTACTCATGGATATTGCATTCACAGCTAAAATACGAAGACAAGATGAACTAATCTTGCCACTAAAGATTAGCACGCCTATGATCGAGCTGCTGCAAGCGAACACAAGAAGCATACGAGCGAATAATAAAAGGGGAGGAAGTTAGCATGCCCTTTTATATGAATAACACTTTTGAAATTCGAGTAGAGGAGGGTTTTCCTTTTGGACCATGCACGGAAGAAGGCAGCTGGGCCCGCGGCGCCAACACTCCATGGCACCAACCTCCATGACCGAATCAGCAGCTCCAACACGAGGAACACCAGCCGCTCAACCTGGAATACTTCTTGGCTAGGCCATCCGCTCAACCTGCAATGCTCCATAGCCAAGCCAGCCGTTCAACCTGCAACGCTCCGTGGCCAAGCCAGCCGCTCAACTTGCAAAACTCCGTGGCCAAGCTAGCAGCGCGCCAGTACAAAGATCACCAACCGCTCGTACTTGCTTCCAAAGGTCGGTTGAACTTTTCCTGGTAACCTCTACATGTCATGCCTTTTCTATTTTTATCTTCGTCTGTCACCATCTAATGCTTACCCCGCAACAATGTCACCGTTACATGCTAAGCAGGGGACTTAATGTTGATTGTGGTTTTTAGTTCATGGCTAAAAATGTAAAACCCTATGTTTAATGCGTCGTCTGCAAAAGGACTGAGACATTTAAATATGAGTGCCCGGGCCTCTCTACTCATACATGTATTGAGCAACTTAGTATATTTATTCAGAATAGTGCATGTGGAGACAATCCCAAACATTCTGTAAACTCTCGCCTACATTACTCATTAGTGTATGGTTTATTAAGTATTTTCCTATGCTATGTTCCCCAGCTGAAGCCTTAGTATTGGTATGACATGACAATTAGTGTTCACTCGCAGCTGAGTTGTACGAATTTCCCGATCAAAATTAAGGTCTGCATGAAAATGCTCAATCAGAAGACGCGCTAACTGCTCGCTGAGAATAAAAGAATTTTCTGTCAACACAAAAAATTTATTAAATTTGTTCAATTTTGTGATAACTCACAAGATTCAAGTTTTCGGCTTAATTAATGTGCAAACATTAGGTCTTTTGCGCCTTGTGCAAATATCCCGAACCCTATTGGTCGAGGCCAAACCTAGATAAACTGGGAAATAATCCTCCATGGAGCTAGTAGGAGCAAAGTCCTAACAAAAAACGAGAAATAAAGAAGAACTGTCGCAAATGGGAGTGACAACAAAAGAGATGCGGCCACGCCACATAACTGGACAGTCCGCTCCAACAAGCGCCGCCTGTGGCCGCTGGCCACGCTCCATGTTGCCCTTGCCAATATGTTTTTATGTCGACCAATCAGGTCGCTCTAAATGCGTCACACACATTTAGAATGAAGCCGGCCTCATATTACTTGTCGGCCCTCTTTCCCATCGACCAATCAGGTCGCTCTAAATTCGCCACATACATTTATAATGAGGTCGGCCCCATGTTGCTTGTCGGCCCCCTCTTTTTGCCATTGACCAATCAGATAGCTCAAAATGCGCCACACGCATTTGGAATGAGGCCGACCCCATGTTGCTTGCGGGCCCCCTCTTTTTGCCATCGACCAATCAGATAGCTCAAAACCCGCCGCACACACTTTTAATAAAGTTGGAAGTTGGTTGGTCGATGCGCCTAATTCCATTAGGAACCTAATCTATACGGTCCAAGCCAGTCTCCAAAAAAATCACGGCCGCACGGTTTGGCCGCTTGATTTATTAAGCTTAGCCGCTCCTAACGCGCCCAAATAGGGATCACCATGCCACCGCAAGCAACGTGCCAACACCGCTAATCCAAACCACCCCTAGTGACTGTCGCAGGCGTCATGACGATTGGCTATCTAACCTTCCAAATCACTCCAGCTTGCCAATTGACAGGCCATGCCATCCCGCGGCAGCAACATGCCAACGTGCCATAACAGCGCAGCTGCATGCTAACCCACTTTTCGTTCATGACCAACGCCATAACAAATTAAAATTAGGTATTGTGATTAGAATACGACTCTTGTTCTAGTGGCATTAGTCGAAACCTTAATTCCTAGTCGTGGCCTAAATTATGCCTCTTCGGCCCTACCACATGCCACAAACAATGTGTGACCCAAACAACCCTAAAAATGGCACCATGCTATGGCCACCCATGGCTATCCTTACGTCTATGGTCGTTCCCACATTATGGCCCTTCCATAATTTCTTTTGACGCGACCATGGCACTATCCGCACAAAAAACGTCACCATGCCGCGGCCACATGCCACACGTGCTAATTAGGTTTTTGGCATGCCAAACCCTAATTTGGATAGGGCCCCTACGCTAACCATGCCAAATAATGCCACACATGGCATTAAGTTTGATAAGGCAACTAGAGCTAATATTGTTGAGGCATATTTAGACATAACACCAATATGCCAAGATATAGTGGTCGCGGTTGCGCCAGACCCTATTCGCGCCATTATGTCACTGGCAGATGCTGATAGGGTGTAGAATATATCGTATTTAATATCTATTGGTTATGCTTCGTTTGTTACTTTTCGTGTGAATTATGTATTTTACGCGTGTTTTTGAGTTATTAGGTACTCTGGAGTCGCATGGAGGAAAAGAACAAAATCATCCAAAATTGAGCTGAAAAGGCAAAAGGTCATTTCATAAGCCAGTGATATTGGAATCCCAATCAAGGTTAAGGGGCAACTCTCTTAGAGGAGCATTCAAGACAACCAGACGAATTTAAGGGGTGACCACCTGTGTTATAGGGCACTCAATCTGGGGTGACCCTTATCTTATGTAGTGGGGTGTCGTTATCCATCCTGTGACGAACCAGAAAATTTTTGCTTCCAACGAGTCGGGTTCGATCCGCATGGCAAGCTCCGACTCTCTAATACGCCATTCAAGTAAAAATTTGGTTCATTCATAATCCTGCACACAGTAAAAATCTCATTAGTTTAAGGTCAGAATTCTATGGTCATGTGTCCCACACCATGACGCTCATAAAATTCGACAAGGATTCCAAATTTCTAAAAAAATGAGAGACGGCCAATTACCAAAATTCACGGACGGACAGTTACCAAAATTCACACACGCCCAGTTGCCAAATTAACACAAGCCAATTGCCCAATAATAACAGACGACCAGTTACCAAATTAATACGGGCAAATTGCCCAAAATAGCAGGCGGCCAGTTGCCAAATTGACACGGGCCAATTGCCCAATAATAACAGACGGCCATTTTCCAGATTACCACGGGCCAATTGCCCAAAATAACAGACGACCAGTTGCTAAATTAAGGTAGTTCTGGTTACCAGCCATCATTGGTCAGTTGCCCATGATATATACTTGCCAAGGTTGCAATCATCTCTGAATAGATGGTATGAACTGCAAATCGGTAACCACGACTTTCAGATGATATAAACATCCTTGTAGAGTTGTGTTGAACCGCATAGCGGCTTCCAACGTACCCTCTCCGTTGCTCGAAGGGATCAAGCACGACCGTAGTTCGCCATCGTTTGTTTAGATAGCATGCACGGTGATAGTAACTATCTCTTATCAGATGATATGAACTACCTATGTAGTAATCAACTCTTATGAGAGATAATATGAATTTGCGTAACAACAACTATCTCCACCTTACCACTTCTCCATCATTATCATTTTTAACAGGATAAGAGTTTAATCAGATGCAAGTAAAGACCAACACTTTACAAATTAGTCTCGAACTCCATACACATCATACACATTATATAAGCAACAAGTAAGCAGCTTGAGAAAAATGAATGTTCACACAAACAGTAAATTAAGAAGGCTCCATACTTTCTTGTTTCTGAATCCTAAATAGAGTATATTAAAATGAAATACAACTCCAGAGATTTTAAGGCATGCGAAATTCTATCATAGTAGTACCTGAAGTCTAAAACGAAATACTACGAGAATTTTCGCACTATATGCATAAAGTCTACAAAAATTGAGAAGTTCCAATAAACAGAAACTGCTAGCCAACCCCATAAATAAAGACTAACATGCATCTAAAGAGGGACATAAAATAAAATGAGAATATACAAATTTAGTGGATTTACGATAGCCTGCAAAGCAACACGAATTATAAATTTAATTTCACCTCGACAAATAATACAAAGAAACCACCGTAGAATTCCTATACTAAATTAACCAACAAATCCACCAAATTTACCACTAAATTGGAATTTCCGTTGATCTTGCCCCTTGCTAAAATATACATTAATGTAAGTAAGTGGTCAAGTCTTCATGTTGCTTGCTGTGCATTTTCGCGTAAATTTATCTACAACACGAAATGTTGACAAGTTTATACACTTCATAGTGACTTTAGAAAATAAAACAACAGTATGAAGGCAGTAGAAAGTGTCTCTACTTCCAATCGTACCTGCCTACGACACCCAATGTAAAATCAGGTAGAGTTGGATAGAACACCATCCCCAAGTATGGAACTAAGAATACATGTACAAAATAGAATCAAAGAATTTAAATGAGTTCCTAAGTCTCTAGACATCAGTGGCGTCAAGTGGATTTTATGCAAACCCCCTAGAGATCAAGCTATTGAGTAATGATGATACACTCAAACAGGGAATGAACAATCATCCCCTGAGCATTAGACACCACAGAAAGAGAGAGTCATATACATACATATGAATATGCAAAAGAGATCAAAAATGGGATTCTCATGAATCCATAACCCATGCGGATGAGATACTGTATTACCATACTAGTAAATTTACATGAGAACATAGATATTGAGCCCACATGACACTCCAACAGTCGATACCCATCTGTGCCACTTCCATAACAGTTGAAACATGCCGATATGGGAATTCAAAGTGTTTGCAATATATATATAAGAGGACCTGACACAAGCAGCAAGAGATGTGAGAATTACCAAACAAAGGCAGTGAAATTCCAAGTCCAAAGGATGAAATAAGAACTAAGTTTGGACACAAGGTAGGAATGTTGTGCGGTTCTCTGTAATACAGAACTTTCTGCCACTTACCCGTGTCCGATCGTCCTGAAATTTTAACCGAGTCTTCCTGACATATACGAGCCTAACATATCCAAAATTCACTTAATTCTAACGGTTGGATTTCATTTTATGGTGTCAACATTTCCTGAGTTCTAAACGTCAAAATATCAATTCAATTCTAAGGTTTCATCACCCAAGCAAAGTTTCGGATTAGCTATAACATTTCTACTCAAATACAAGCACTAATAAATGGTGGTCCGGGAGTGACTTACCTTCACTGATGCTCCACCAACCCATCCGTCATAAAACTCATACAACAGCCCTTGAGAAACGTAGATAGTCTACTAGATTTTAAACGACGACTCATCCATTCTTAGCAAATGGACAAGATATACAACTGCCACCAACACATTAGCAAGCATTACAAAGACCTTAACATCTACTGATTTCTCTACGGGTATCTCCAACCATCATTGAGATGCATTGAATTCATTAGGGAGAAACTTTACGAAGACCTTAAGGTAGTTGCAAGCTTTAATAGCAATCTATGAATTCCGTAGAGGAAATCCTACAAACATGTTATGCATAAATACCTTCTTCAAATAGCACACAGTAAGCTTTAATTCAAAGAAACCCAACATTACTAACCATTCAAACATACTAACTTACCTTATTCGACTTGATAAACATAAAAAGAAGGTATCCCATATTTCATTATCACAAAAATTGAAGTTTAATCACCCAATTTTTACAAAAACTCTAGGTTTGTATGAACCCTAACTTCTCCGTGTTTACAAAAATACTCGAATTTGAAGAATAAATTTTAGTACAATATTTATTTAAAACACGTATTAAGTGTAATAAATCAAACCAACCGATTGTTGCGATTCACTATAGTAGGTTGAACGAGGAACTGATTACCTCAACAAAATTTCAGATTTGATGAAAACCACACGGAGTAATATCTCTAATCGGTTTATGAAACCAACCCACTTGAATGATAACAAAAATTCAAAGAAAACATTTCTCTAAAAGCCCACTGATCTTCATCTTCAAAGTGTTCTTCTTAATATTCAGTTTTTAAGAAAAGAGAAGATGAAATAAAAGAAAGGAAGAAGTAACAACATTATGTTAATGGTGATAAGAAACACTTACAACACTCAGATTCATTTTTTATAACCTCGTTCATGCAGATTTTCCATCAAGTTCTTCTAGTGTTTCCATTTACCAGCAAAGAAGATGATGAATAATAAAAACAAAGAGAAAGAAAGATGAAGATGAAATCTCCCTTGCTCTGAAATTTCTCCTCGGTTTTTATGGTGACACATATGTGACACGTGCCAAGCTGCATGGTTCACTGTTAATGGCACCCAAGTTTATGATCAAAACTAGTAGGCACACACACGCACACCCTATACGATCCCTATTTTGGCTTTTGGGCAGACCCATAGTATCTCAAGCATTCTCTGTTTGGGTTTATTCAAGCATTCTCATACAAATGGGTTAAACTAAATCCAAGAAAAAGTTTGTAATGTTACACATCCTCTACTTTAACCCAACCCTAGAATCAAGAAGTATCTTCTTCTTCAATTATTTGCTCCTGAAACAGAGACGAGAGAAACAGCAGTCGATATATATCCGAGTGATCAAAAAAGGGGATCTGCTGTTGAATTTATGAGATCGACAGAGATGTTGTTAATGTGAGAAGAGATTGACGAGTTCTGCTGAATCGAGATGACAAGAAGGAGATTTAAGGGTTTTTAACTGAGAATGAAATCAAGGAAATTGTGGTTGATGACATTGAAGATTATGATGGATGATGGAATTGATGGATTCAAGGGTTACAACGAGCTATAGGAAATGGGTTTGCGGTGGTCATCAAATAGGTTATGTTGAACCGTGAAGGAGATTGAGTAGGGTTCTGTTAGTCGATTGAAGAACACCTAGAAGAAATGGAAGCAACTGATGCTGAACGCAGATGGGATTGAGTTCGAATGAGTTGTTGTTGCTCTCTGGTTTGAATGGAAAAGATAATCCTGTTGCTGTTGAAATCAGTAATAGAATGAGGTGATATTGATTAGCTCGACAGAGAAGAACAGATCGAGATTGGGTTTGCGCTGAATTTAAAGATGGTTGTTGTTGATTTCCTGTCACTATTTGGTGTTTACTGCTACCGTTTTGTTCTTGGAGTCGAATCAAAGAAGATGAGAATGATGCTGTTGATGAAATGGGTATGAGGTTGTTTATAAGAATGAGAAGCTGCTGCTATGAAGATGTGGTTTGCAAACTGTTAGAGCATTGCTCGGTCGAACTCGCATGCGTTGCTATCTCAAGCATGTTTGTCAATGTTAGTGATCAAAACTATAAAGTCTTGATTTCTAGTCTACTATATCTAAGGTCTCGGACTAGGATAGAAAGTGTAGTTGAGCTCAAGAACTCCATGGCAATCATCATACAAGACGAAGGACTACTTAAGGAACCGGTGGATCTTCATTAACTAAAAGGTATGTGGAGACTTGAACTTATCTATCACTCAAAAGTTTATTTCCTATCTTGAGACAAAAGTCATTTTGCTATGTAGACTTAGATTATACACATTTGATATTTCGAGCCGAGTTTATCTCGCCTATCTATTTCTCGAAATATGTGTTGGTAAGCTTTCGCTTTAAACAAGTTCATCTTTACCTAGTGACGAAAGTCATGATATGTTTCAATCACTTTGAAAATTGCTCTGACGAAAAATGGTTTGTGAATAACAACTATATAACGTCCTCTGAGAATGTTTCAATGTTTGAAATGAGATTTTAGATTGTATAACCATTGATGGATATAAGCATTATTGTGGAAACACATATATGTATAAGTCATATTCCTTGAACCAAAGTTTGTGAACTTTGTTGATAAAGAGAACCGGAATTATTTGCGCAGTTTGCGAACTCAGTCCGCGAACTGGCGAAAGTTCTCGTTCGAGAATATCTTCTGGAGTTTGAAAACTCACTCAGCAAGCTCAGTCTGCGAACTGGCGAAGTTCTCAAACCCGAAAATTTCTGCCGGAGTTTGTGAACTCCATCCGGGAACTTAAGTCCACGAACCCAGTCCGTGAACTTGAGTAGGTTATATCTAAAAACAATTGTTCTTGAACTCATCTTTATTGATTAAGGAATGCTTTTGCAAACCGTGGATATAAAGTTCATAAACCGATTCGAATGAATCAAATCGTTTTTGTTTCGATTGTGTCTTATGAAGTTACATAAGATCTAAGCAATTGAAAAACTCTCTAACTAGTTCATTTGAGTCATTTGAACTAGTTATGGTGAAGAAGAATATGGTTGATATGAAAGTGATCATATGGCTAACCATTTGGTTAACTATTGTTGAACCAACTAATGTACAAGTTTGGGTACGGTTACACAAGCCCAGGAACGTGCATTTCATTTGTGTATGACAAGCTATGTTTTCGATCTAACGGTTGATAAATATTAGTTGTAAGATTATATAAGGGAGAACTCTAGCAACTGGGAAAACTAATCCCCACACATTCTGTGTGATATTAGTTGTAAGCTAGAGTAGATTCTTCTTTAACCTCTGGTTTTCTTTTCTCAAACCGGGTTAACGACTTAAAGACTTCATTGGGATTGTGAAGCCAGACCGATACTACTTTCTTGTAGTTGTGTGATTTTATCTTGTTGTTTCTATCATACGAGTACAATTGAAATAATTGGCTTGAGATTTATATATCCGATAGGCAAGATAAAAAGTAATCACAAACATCTTCGTCTCATCGTTTGTGATTCCGCAATAACTTGCTTCGCTAGTCGATTAAGTTTATTGTGAGGTGATTGATAATTCTAGGCTGTTCTTCGGGAATATAAGTCCAGTTTATCGATTGGTTACTGTTCACCTTGATTTTATCAAAAGACGGAACAAAACTCATAGGTATATTCGTGGGAGACGGATCTATCTATTACAATAGACTTTTTTGTGTGATACATATTTGTTTATTAAAGTCTTCGATTTTGGGTTGAAGCAACTCTTAGTTGTGGGTGAGATCAACTAAGGGAATCAAGTGCGTAGTATCCTGCTGGGATCAGAGACGTAAGGAGCATAACTGTACCTTGGATCAGTGTGAGATTGATTGGGGTTCAACTACAGTACAGACCGAAGTTAGTTTGTAGTACGCTAGTGTCTGTAGCGTCTTAATACAGTGTGTGTTCAATCTGGACTAGGTCCCGGGGTTTTTCTGCATTTGCAGTTTCCTCGCTAACAAAATTCTGGTGTCTGTGTTACTTTTATTCCGCATTATATTGTTTATCTTTATAATTGAAATATCACAGGTTGTGCGTTAGAATCAATCAATTAGAATATCCGACCTTTTGGTTGTTGATTTAAATTGATTGATACTTGGATATTGGTCTTTGGTTCCATCCAAGTTTATCTCTCTTGCATTTAAATTGAGACTCGCAGTTTGCTTGAATCTGACTGTCTAGTTGATTCTCTAGAAAATATATTAGATTTTGTCCATACAGATTGCTAAGCGAAATACTGGGTGTGGTTGTTAGACCCCTGTTTTTTCAATTGGTATCAGAGAAGGCAAACACGTTCAAGACCTTACAAGTCTGTGTTTGTGGCGATCTGACTTTGTGGACAGAAGTTCTGTCTCTGTAAACGTACCACCAGTCTTCGATGGCTCAAACTACCTATGGTGAGAAATTGATATGCGTAATTTTTTTGAATCGCGTGATTTCCAATCATGGGTTTATGTTGTTAATGACTATGATGCTCCCGTTGTTACAGTTGAAAATGCAACCGTGCCTAAAAACATTGGTACATATAATCTCGCTGAGTTACTTGCTGTAAAGCAAAACTCTGACGGTTTGAACTCCATCATGCATGCCATTACCCAAAATCTTCGACATCATGTGGCTACATTCACTACGTCTAAAGATGCTTGGGATACTTTAGAAACCGTATTTGAAGGTAACACCAGCGAGAAGGAAGCAAGGCTTCAAAACCTTAACTCCGAATGGGAAGACCTTCATATGGCAGAAGATGATTCATTTGATGACTTTTATCACAAAATGTCTAAAATCATTAATGCATCGTGTGCGTTGGGAAAGGCTATTCCTGAAAGGGAGGTTGTGATGAAAATCCTCAGATCGCTGCCATCCAGATACGAATCTAAAAAGCATGCCATCATTGAGGGAAATAACCTTGATACTCTTTCGCGAAATACACTTGTCGGGAAGCTTAAAATTTTCGATCGTGAACTTGAACCAAGAGATAAACATCATCTGTCTAGTAATCATGTTACTACTCCTGATAGAAAATCTCATCGTCTTAAATTGATTGAAAAGAGAAATGAGAATTGCTTTATTTCTATGTTGTCTTTGTTTATACAACAACTTAAGAAAATACTCAGACGAAATAAAAGAAAGTCTCAAAAAGGAGATCAATCAATCAATAAAAAGGATAAGAAAGTTCAGAAAAGTTGTACTAGCAAAACGGGCCTTGAGGGCTATAAGAGTGTTCATAATACGTCTAAGGGTCCAGATATAGAGGTGAGTAAGATAACTAAATCATGGATGGCGACTCTTGATTATTTTCCTGAGGATGAAATCTATGATTGTTCTCTTAATCTCTTTGCTGAAAATCACACTTGTCTTCCTGGCAGTTCTGATAATTCCATGATGAACAATCTTACTTCTCCAGAATTTTAACTGGAAAGGAAAGAGTTGATTAAAAGGATTGAACATCTGGAATATCAACTTCCTAATTTGAGATTGAAGGTTGTTAATCGCAATTGTGATTCTTACACGACATGTCGAGCTACTCCAACTAAGGCTCGTAAGCTGTGTCAGCAAACCTCGCCTGACTATGTATTACTCTCTAGTCATCTTGACGACAAGAGTGATATAGAAAAACACAAGAAGTTACCAAATCCATTGGTTCCCTTGTGTGAATATCAGGATCATCTTAGCACTACTAATCAAAAACAGTTCTGCTCTACTAAACATTGTGTGCAGAAGAAAAAGAAAAAATCTCCTATGAAACCTTTTTTGCTTCAAGAAGAGATTTTTAAAACACTGCATGATTTACAAAAATCTAGAATCAAGTTATTCAAAACTGTGATTAAAAGGGATAAGAATGATGTGCATAAATCTTCTTTCCTAAGGAATAAGCAGAAACTAGAATTAAAGAACAATTCCTCCTCTCGGGAAAAATATCCCAGTCCTATTTTGGACTGGAATGATTATGTTCTGTAATCTTGTCGTTAATGATTCTTTGCCCATCCCTCTTAGATAAGAATGATAATTTTCAAGAGGGTTGTGATGGAATTTGTCTTTAAACCTATTGGTGTATTCTGTTTTTTTGTTTATTTCTTATCTGGTACCGTTTTGTTCATGAACGACGCCTTTCTATGAGACTTCTTCTGGGAATAATCAAATTCTGTTAGGGTTTTGGTCAAGGATCTTTGTTGGAATTTCATCCCTATCTTCATTTCTTTTAACGAATGAAGATTTCTCCCCGGTATGAGCAATTCATTTATCTCTTCTATCATGTCCTCTTCAATTCTTTCTAGAAAAGAAAGTGATGTTTGGACTGTTCTTTTTCCCTCTAAGAAAATTCGCTTTGATTCTTCCGACAATGAGATGTGCTCCGACAAACGGGATTCCACCTCTATTAGGAACTCATCTGTTTCGTCTTTTGATAAGCTCTCTCTAACCATGAATCTTGTCTTGGAACAAATCAGGGATCTGAAAAATGATCTCGAAGCCTCTTCCAAGAAACTTGAAGAAAAAATGGATAGTCTTGAATCAAGGATTGATCTGATTGCAGATGAGCTTGAAGAATATAGGGAATATGAGAAGAGTATTCAAAGTAATTGAAATGCTTTATAGAAGTTTTGATTGCCTAGTATATCTTTTTTTCTTGTTTTATTTAGAAGAATAACTAGTGTTCGGAATAGCCATGATTGTGATTTCACATAGCTATGTCAAACGTTTTCATCTTCATATTTATTTTTTTGGGGTTTATTTGTTTAAATTCTAAAAAAAAATTATTTGGAAGATGTTATTTGCAGTATTAATCTTCATGGTTTCATATATTACAATATTGTTATGGGATATGTGTGTTTACGTCCGTGAAATTGATTGTCCCATACCTTGTCAAAAGTAAAGTCTTTCGTATGTCGATATGCATGTATTGATAAAAGAATGAATTGAATTTTGACAAATACAAAAGTTAAGCCTATTATGTCAATTATTGATGGAAGATAGGTTAAAATCTTTTGTTTACACGGATTATGTCTATTGTATGTCGTTATGCAAATAGTGATGGAAAATATAATAAATCCTTGTGTATTCCGCAGTATTGATCTTCCCTGATCCATAATCTTTTATGTAGTACTGTGAGGCTCCGTAATGTGTCCTATGTTGAGCAATAAACAACCAAGTTGATTATTTCCATGATTAGCTTTGTTGTTGTTGCGTAAGATACTTTATGTCGAGCATAATCAACTAAATTAATCATCTTGGTGGTTATTTAGTTATGGCTCCATAAGTTTTTCTCATGTTTGAGCATTTTTGACTGGGTTGATTGTTTTCTTATGATTAACTTAGTCATTTCTCCATAGATTCTCTTATGTTGAGTATGACCAATTAAATTGATTATTTTTGTGATTAGTTTGATTGTGTATTCCGATTAAATAAACCATGGGTTCTCTTCTGGTTAATTTAATTAAGTATTTTTGGATTCAAATTCATACTTATATGAGATTTTTTATGTCCAAAGAAATCCTTCTTTTCTCTTGAAATTAAGGTAGCTCTTGTTGTTCTTTCGGGACTGCCATTTTACGGGGAGAGTTATTTTGAACTTGTGCTTAATTGCCATATCTTTGTGGGGAGTGCGGTTGTGGAATATTATAGGGGTTATCTTGTATCTTTAAACTCCTTGATGAATGCATTTAGCTTCGGCTTTATGATTGCATCTAAAAAACAAGTTGATATATACTTTCTTTTAGTCATAAAATGTCTCTTTCGGAAATCTCATAAGGATCTCGTTCTTGTACCTTTGCCAATTTTATTGACAAAAAGGGGGAGAATTAATATGTAGTTCACACTACAAATACATATGGTTTTCGGATCATTATGTAAGGGAGAGTGGTTTCCATGTGAGATTAAGTATTGACTAAGGGGGAGTGATACATATCACCATAGTATTGTTGTCAAATTTGTGATACAATTGAACTTTGATACTGTGTAATGATACTATGTCACTGTATAACAATGATCGAGAACTCTGTTTTCTCATTGTTATAGCTACGGATTTTCAACAACGATGATACTAAACTTACAACCTTTTGGATCATTGGAGTACTTGGAAGTGGCGAAGATTTCGAGTAACGTTAAAGATTAGGCATGTGGAATAGGAGCTTCAAAATGTATTTATCTTTTTTGTATTCCATATGTATTAATAGTATTGCCACTAAAATTGACAAAGGGGGAGATTGCATTGCTCGGTTGAACTCGCATGCGTTGCTATCTCAAGCATGTTTGTCAATGTTAGTGATCAAAACTATAAAGTCTTGATTTCTAGTCTACTATAGCTAAGGTCTCGGACTGGGATAGAAAGTGTATTTGAGCTCAAGAACTCCATGGAAATTATCATACAAGAAGAAGGACTAATCAAGGAACCGGTGGATCTTCATCAACTAAAAGGTATTGGAGACTTGAACTTATCTATCACTCAAAAGTCTATCTACTCTATCTCCTATCTTGAGACAAAAGTCGTTTTGCTATATAGACTTAGATTATACACAATTGATATTTCAAGCCGAGTTTATCTCGCCTATCTATTTCTCGAAATATGTGTTGGTAAGCTTTCGCTCTAACCAAGTTCATATTTACCTAGTGAAGAAAGTCATGATATGTTTCAATCAC
The DNA here is from genome assembly GCF_003573695.1 of Papaver somniferum. Classification (NCBI taxonomy): domain Eukaryota; kingdom Viridiplantae; phylum Streptophyta; class Magnoliopsida; order Ranunculales; family Papaveraceae; genus Papaver; species Papaver somniferum. Next base: position 105,909,212 of record NC_039368.1, read on the forward strand.
TTTGAAAATTGCTCTGACGAAAAATGGTTTGTGAATAACAACTATATAACGTCCTCTGAGAATGTTTCAATGGTTGAAATGAGAGTTCAGATTGTATAATCATTGATGGAAATAAGCATTGTTGTGGAAACACATATATGTATAAGTCATATTCCTTGAACCAAAGTTTGCGAACTTTGTTGATCAATAGAACTGGAATTGTTTGCACAGTTTGCGAACTCAGCCCGCGAACTGACGGAAGTTCTCATCCGAGAATATCTGCTGGAGTTTGAAAAACCACTCAGCAAGCTCAGTCCGCGAACTGGCGAAGTTCTCAAACCCGAGAATTTCTGCCGGAGTTTGTGAACTCCATCCGGGAACTTAAGTCCGCGAACCCAGTCCGCGAACTTGAGTAGATTATATCTAAAAACGATTGTTTTTGAACTCATCTTTATTGATTAAGGAATGCTTTTTCAAACCGTGGTTATAAAGTTCATGAACCGATTCGAGTGAATCAAATCGTTTTTGTTTTTATTGTGTCTTGTGAAGTTACATAAGATCTAAGCAATTGAACAACTCTCTAACTAGTTCATTTGAGTCATTTGAACTAGTTATGGTGAAGAAGAATATGGTTGATATGAAAGTGATCATATGGATAACCATTTGGTTAACTATTGTTTAACCAACTAATGTACAAGTTTGGGTACGGTTACACAAGCCCAGGAACGTGCATTTCATTTGTGTATGACAAGCTATGTTTTCGATCTAACGGTTGATAAATATTAGCTTGAATCTAATCAGGTTTTCATCTAACGGTGAATATTGAATGCATTGTTACTAAGCTAACATTGATTTCTAAACCTGATTTGAAAGACTATATAAGGGAGAACTCTAGCAACTGGGAAAACTAATCCCCATGCATTATATGTGATACTAGTTGTAATCTAGAGTCGATTCTCCTTTAACCTCTGGTTTTCTTTTCTCAAACCGGGTTAACGACTTGAAGACTTCATTGGGATTGTGAAGCCAGACCGATACTACGTTCTTGTAGTTGTGTGATCTGATCTTGTTGTTTATGTCGTACGAGTACAATTGAAATAATTGGCTTGAGATTTATATCTCCGATAGGCAAGATAAAAAGTAATCACAAACATCTTCGTCTCATCGTTTGTGATTCCGCAATAACTTGTTTCACTAGTCGATTAAGTTTATTGTGAGGTGATTGATAATTCTAGGTTGTTCTTCGGGAATATAAGTCCAGGTTATCGATTGGTTCCTGTTCACCTTGATTTTATCAAAAGAGGGAACAAAACTCATAGGTGGGAGACTGATTTATCTATTACAATATACTTTTCTGTGTGATACAGACTTGTTTATTAAAGTCTTCGATTTTGGGTTGAAGCAACTCTTTGTTGTGGGTGAGATCAGCTAAGGGAATCAAGTGCGTAGTATCCTGCTGGGATCAGAGACGTAAGGAGCATAATTAGAAGTAAAATACACAAACGTTAATTCCTATTTACTTGATAGAAATCCTATTGTGTTTGGTTAAGTCCGAACCTTTTATCAAGTAAACATACTTCATTGTTGTATTGTCTCGATCTTGTATCCATAGTCAATCACACAAGTTATCTTGTTGTCTATTGTCTCGATCTCGTATCTATAGACGATCACACGAAGTGTGAACCGATTAGTTGTATTGTCTCAACTCAGTCCATAGACAATCACTTTCGGAGAAAGGACTTATAGGTTGAAAAGTTTTAGATTGAGGTATATTTGGGTACCCTGGTGTTTTTAATTTGTATCAGAGCAGGTAAACACGAAAAGATCTAACAATATGTGTTTGGTGCGATCTAACCTATAAGAATTTGAATCTATGACTAATTCAGTTAACGTTATGCAAAGAGTATGAATACTCAAAAGTTGAAGATGTTACTACTTCGTTAACTCATGATCCAGGAGTTGCGAAAACATCTGTGTCGTTCTCTGCTGGAAAAGAAGATGCTGATAAAGAGTTGGTAAAACTCCTAAAGCCTATAAAATCTCTGTCTACAAAAGTGCTGATATTAAAGACAGAGTCAAATCTTCTTAAGAATGAGATTAGAGATAAAGACATTCAATTGAATCTTCTAGCCAAAGAGAATATGGATCTCACTGTCAAATTAGAAGCTCTTGGCAAATCTCTTACTCAAGATAAAGAGACACATCCTATGACTCTGACTAATGATGTTGTTGTGTTTCCTTCTGATTTTGAGGAAGCTAAAAGTCTTTGCTCGACTTTTACAGACTGTGATAAAAATGGTTTAATCACATCTGAAATAGATCAAGATGATGGTAGTTTGCCTAACTACATCAAGTCATAAGAGGATGAGAAGCCATCTACTACACCTACTGATAATCAGACGAAATCTTGTCCAAAGGAAGAACCGATTCCGTGAAAGTGATCTTAAGGAATACAACTTTCAGTCACTTGAAAGGAAACTTATAATTCTTCAAAATACGGTGGTAAAAATATTGAAAGAAGTTTCTTGTCTTAAAAAACTGAAAGACCATTCCCCAATAGAAAGACAGAATATACCACTACCCGATAAGGATCAACTCAAAATAATCAGAGGAAAGAGTTGATAATCGCTTCTGGAAAAAGGTTCCTCCTCACTCATATCGAAGCAATTCTTGTTTTAATGAAGAACGATTCCAGAAGAAAGGGAAAGAGAGAATCTCTGCCAAAGGAAACAATCAGGAATTTCCCATAATTGTTTCAGATAATCATGCTGATGTGAATCATAAGGAAATCCTTAGAATGAGAAAATCTTATGAAAATCTCATTGACAGAATTAAGAGAGATTTATCTATATCTGAAAATTCTCACATTAGTACATCTTCTCCACATGATCATATCTCTAGAGTTAGATAAGATCATTATTCTCGGAGAAAATGTTAGAGCACTACTCAGTCGAACCCCGCATGCGTTACTATCTCAAGCATGTTTTCAATGTTAGTGATCAAAACTATAAGTCTTGATTTCTATCCTATTTGTAGATGTCTCGAACTAGGACATAGATAGTGTAGTTGAGCTTAGATTTTACAGAGTTCATCATTTGAAGACGAAGAACTACTAAGGGGAGATTGTGGAAAGTTTATTTCTACTATCACCTATATTGAGACATAAGTCGTGTTAAGATATAGTTTTCTCTATACACATTTGAGATTTCGATCTGAGTATATCTCGCTTACATATTTCTCGAAATATATGTTGGTAAGCTTTCTCTTCGACCAAGTTCATCTTATATCATGAGAAAATTGCCGAGTAACATCTTACATGATTTCTTTGATACAATCATTTGTTGTAGGCTTGGAATGCTTCGATAATGATTATTTAAATATCTTGAAAATTGCTTTGATGCTAATAGTGTGTGAAAATGGTTGTTGTCATTGTAGAAAAATGTTTCAATGATTGAAATAAAGAGTTGAGAATGTAACCATGTTTGGATATAAGCATATATAGTGTGTTCACACATTAGTGTATAAATCCACAAACCGGGAACCAAGTGTGTGCATATGCGTGTATACCAAATTGGTGAAGGAGACAAGATAAGTATGCGTTCCCGTACGTATACTAGCAGAAGTTTTCGAATCGAAAATATCTGCTGAGTTTGGGAATTACAAACTCCTAAACTAGTCACCTTAAGTATGCGTACCCGTACGCATACTGGCGGAAGTTTTCGAACCGAAAATTTCTGCTGAGTTTGGAAACTTAACAAACTCAAATCCGGTTGCTTAAGTACGCATACCCGTACGCATACTTAAGCTGGTTACTTTGTCAAATCGGTCAGTTCATACACTTAAACATTTAAATCATAAGGAATGCAATCTTTGCAAACCGTGGCTGTAATGTTCATGATTGATTCAAGTGAATCAAACTGATTTGGTTTCAATTGTGTTTTCTATAAAAATTGAACAACTCTTTAACTAGTTTTATTTGAGTCATTTGAACTAGTTCTGGTTGAGATGAATAAGGTTGATATGAGAGTAGTCATATGGCTAACCTCGGTTAACTGTTTGTAAACCAACATGGTGTACACGCTTAGGTACAGTTACATAAACCTAAATGAGGGTACATTTCATTTGTGTGTAACACTCTAAGTTCGATATAACGATTGAAAGATATTAGCTAGGTTAAATCAGGTTTTTCATCTAACGGTGATTATTGAATGCTTTGTTACCAAGGTAACTTGGATTGCAAACCCTGATTTGAAAACTATATAAAGGAGAACTCTAGCAACTGGGAAACCTAATCCCCACACCTCCTGTGTGTTACTAGTTGCATAACTAGAGTCGATTCTCCTTTAACCTTAAGATTCTTCTCGAGACCCTGTGGGTTAACGACTTGAAGACTTCATTGGGATTGTGAAGCCAGAACCAACTATTATCTTTGTAGTTGCGTGATCTGATCTTGTTGTTTCTATCGTGTTGAGTACAATTGAAATAATTGGCTCGAGATTTTATATCTCCGATAGGCAAGATATAAAAGTAATCACAAACACCTTCGTCTCATCATTTGTGATTCCCCAATAACTTGTTTCGCTAGTCGATTAAGTTTATTGTGAGGTGATTGATAATACTAGGTTTTCTTCGGGAATATAAGTCTGGTTTATCAATTGGTTCATGTTCACCTTGATTTATCAAAAGACGGAACAAAAACTCTTGGGTATTTCTGTGGGAGACAGATTTATTCAATCCTATAGACTTTTCTGTGTGAGACAGATTTGTCTATCAAGTCTTCGAATTTGGGTCGTAGAAATTCTAGTTGTGGGTGAGATCAACTAAGGGAATCAAGTACGTAGTATCTTGCTGGGATCAGAGACATAAGGAGCGTAAGTGTACCTTAAATCAGTGTGAGATTGATTGGGGTTCAACTACAGTCCAGTCCGAAGTTAATTGGCAGTAGGCTAGTTTCTGTAGCGGCTTAATACAGTGTGGTCTTCAATCTGGACTAGGTCCCAGGGTTTTTCTGCATTTGCGGTTTCCTCGTTAACGAAATTCTGGTGTCTATGTTATTTCTTTTCCGCATTATATTTTGTTATATAATTGAAATATCACAGGTTGTCCGTCAACATGAATCAATTAGAATATCCAACCTTGGGTTGTTGATTTACATTGATTGACACTTGAACATTGGTCTTTGATACCGTTCAAGTACTTCCTCTTATATTCAATCGGGCTCGCAGATTTCTATTTGTTGATTACAGATTGAATTAAGAGTTAGAGATATTAAACTCTTTGATATACTTTATTCTAGATTGAGTCTGACTGTCTAGTTGATTCTCTAGAAAGTATATTAGAGTTTTTCCATACAGATTGCTAAGCGAAATATTGGGTGTGGTTGTTAGACCCCCGCTTTTTCATAAACTTCTCAGTTAGATGTATGTTAGGATATGAATTTGTGCAGGAATAAAGCTGAGAGAGGTCGGAATTTGGCATGGGAATGTCATACAAACGGCCGAGACTCAGCCAGACTCTGGTTCTGGTGAGTCAACTCAATGATTCAGATGACCGATCCTGACATCCAACTCAGTAATTAAGCCAACTAAGACCGCGTCAGAGCGGCTGATTCAGTAGCTGACTATCCTACCTTGACCCAGATGACTAACGGGTTGACCTTCTTGACCGTTTAGTTTAACAGAACAGTGACATAATATTCCTTCTGCGGTGAAGAATCTCATGTTGCCGGTGGCGACTTTTCAGGCGTAATTTCGGTGATCCTAAGAACTTTTCAGGCATCCAAAAATACAGAAATTTGTGAAGAATTCTCTAGGCTCATGGGTTTGAGGAATTGGACTTGAAGTTGGAAAGTGAAGATGGAAGATTTGAGAAAGACAAGGACTTAGAAGGAAGACTCGCAAAGGGAAAGGGATTCTATTCCTAAGAGGAATGCTAGGAAATTGAAGCCTATAAATAGAGAAGTTCTCTACTTAGCTAATTTTATTATTGATTGAGGATGAATTCCTAGTTCTTAACATGTTTTGAGTTTTGTTTTAAATCTACTTTGAAGTTTTCACATGATTATCATTTGTTTTTACTAATAGGAATGTTTATACATTCATGGTTGATTGATAGATTGTTTAGAGTGAACGCTAAATTGATTTGTTAATTTGATCTAAATCTAGTGAAAGTTAGGGGATAAGTAACCGTTTCTTGACTCTTTACACAAGTAGCAAACACGAGACCTTGCGGAGGGATTCCGTGGAGAAATCGCGTGTGAAAACAACGTTACCAAGTAGACCTTGATCTAAGAGTCTAACTACTAATATCAACCTAATAAATTCATGAATCTTAATGCGTTTAACTAAACTACATCTTGAGTGATCTACTACTAAGTGGTTTGGTAAATAGAATCCGGTAGTCGAGAAATTACGTATCCGGTGATACAAGGGATTTAGGGGTTAGCACTGATCTAGCTGTTATATCTACGGTTGGTGATAATCTTTGACTAATAAAAAGTGAAAAAGAATATAACTTGAATCATTGTTTTGCAACGAAGAAGGATTCCTTTATCTAACTTCTCTTATTGGTTTCAACTTTATCTTTGAATTGCTTTTTTTATTTTCTTTTACTATATAAACCAAAATCGCCCCCCCCCCCCTTTGTGACATTATAAGACAACTAAAACCTCTTGCTCCTCGTGGGAACGAACTTAACTACCACCATATTACTTGTTAATTGAGTGGAAAAATATTCACTAATTTGTTGTGGTTACGACACGCATCAGGGGCCAATCGTGCCACTATACCACTGGCATGTGCTAATCGCGCCACTATGCCATTGGCAGGCGCCACCTTGCCGCTATGCCATTAGCAGGCACCAATTTGCCACCTTGCCACTATGCCATTGGCAGGCGCCACCTTGCCACTTTGCCACTCTTCCATTAGCAGGCGCCACTTTGCCATTGTGCCACTATGCAGGCGCCACGATGCCATTGTGCCACTATGCAGGCGCCACTATGCCATTATGCCGCTTAAGCTTGCGTGCGATTGGTCAGAATAACTAGGTCTTGTATGTTAGACCCGCTTAGCAACTTGTTGCACATTTTTCCACGAAATACTCGAGACATCAAACATGTCACAAAACTGGGGGATACTCATCAGGGTATTGGTTTGGAGGTTTACAGCGTGCGGTGGGCAACGCGTCCATTACAAGAAAGTGCCAGTAAAGAGCGGACGGTTAAATAACAGTAAGAGAGTGGTGGGTGTAAGGCTGACCAGTTTCCCCTCACAATGGGAACGTGATGGTGAACCGCTTCTACACAACCCCAGTTTTCCACTACTTAACTGTTTCCACTTCCTACGAGATCAAGGGTGCTCAATGACTTGTATAAATAGGTTTTCAACCTATTTCGACCGACAACAGAGTTTTGGTTATCAACACAAGTATCCAGAAAAACATCAAGAACTGATAACTTACATTCTACAAGCCAGTTCCATATTCTGATACAAGTCATGAAACAGCCGCACCTTCATAATTCAACATTCTGATCTCAACACCTTCTTCGCTTCCCTCCCTAAGATCAACTCTTCTCCTTCACTTTGTGACCGAAGCAAGACTGGAACGACCATTTCTTGGTTTAGGCCAGGATTGTATAGATTGATTTCTCGAATCTAAAGTACTCCCGTGCAGTGCATTTGTTTAGGGTTTAGATTCGTTTTTCGGCGGCACACCCAAATATACCAAAACCAGCAAAATCAGTTTTCACCCATAAACAGTAAGATAATAGAAATCACAAAGTTCTTCGAATCAGACTTTGATTCCACAAGAAATTTACGACTAGGAAATTCTTCATTGATATCTAGTTGTTGATGTTTCTAATGAGGTGGATAATAATCTAGGCTTCTCTTCGGGAGTATTAGTACCGATTTTTTAGTTTTGATGAACTTTATGTTTATTGCAAACGATTTCCTATTTCACCTTGATCTTTGATCAAAATCAGAATAAACATATCTACGGGAGACATATTGGTTTATAATTCTTTGCTTTAGGTTGAAGAACCTTCTGGGATGTAAAGGACGTCATCTAGGGGAATCAATTGCGCAGGGTCTTGCGAAATTCAAGAGGCGCAAGGAGAGCGACCGTACCTGAATTGATGTGAGAGTTGGTTCGGGCTCAACTAAATTCCAGTTTGAAGTTATTCGTAGTAGGCTAGTGTCTGTAGCAGATTAATACAGTTTAGTGTTCAAGTCTGGACTAGGTCCCGAGGTTTTTCTGCAATTTCAGTTTTCTCGCTAACAAAATTTCTGGTGTCTATGTTTATTTATTTTCTGCATTATATTTTGTTTATACAATTGAAATATCACAGGTAGTACGCTATATCAAACATAGTTGATAAATTCATCATTGTCTGTTGGATAAGACTTGATTGATCTTTGATATTGATTTTTAGAATCGTCCAAGTACTCTCACTTCATAATTAGGTTTACAGTATTGTTTCTGTTAACTGCTGATTCTGTAGAGAAAGAGATAAAACTCTTTAATATTATTATTATTTGATCGAGTTTTTAATCTCGGAATATTATTTGGGTGCAGTCCATACAGGTTGCCGAACGAAAAAGTTGGGTATGGTGTTATACCCCCGGTTTTTTAGTTGGTAACATAGCAGGAAAACACGCTAAGGCCTAATAAGTCTGTGTTTAAAGCAATCTGATTATTATGGGTAGAAGTGTTATCTATAATAATGTATCGCAAGTTCAGAATCAACTAGATATTTTTGTTCAAAGATTGGATACACCCCCTGAAGAAAGTGTCACATCTGATCTGAAAACCTTCATGAAAACACCTCGAGTGATATAGAAACTGTGAATATCTGAGAACTTCTAGCAAAATAGTTAGATGGAATTTTTGATGAAGGTGACTCGGATATTGATAGAGATGTTGATAAGAATATCTCAAAGTATGTTGAGATGTTGAAACGTATTGATAAGAAAAAGGTGACGACTTCTTGTCGAGTAAACAAGAAATTGAAAAGAATATTACAGGGGTATTTATGTTTCGAATCTCTCTAACGAATCGATCCTCAAATATTCCGAGGAAGACCTATGTTGAAAGTCACTTGAGTGTGATAATCTTTGTCAAAATTTCTTTTTGTTGGAAGAGAAACTTGCAAAATCTGAAGCAAGGATTAACTCTCAACAAAGTAGTTTCGAATAGAGAGAATGTATTTATCTCGCTAGAGAAAAATGCCTTGAGAGATATTTAACTGAGGCTCTTGACAAAATCAATATGTTGGAAGAGGACTTGAAAAAGTTCAAAATTAGTTCAAATAAATTAACCACAATACTAGGAGCAAGTAAAACTCATCGTGATACACGAAGATTCAGATATAAGGGAATAGATGATCCAAGTACTATCAAAGAGGTAAAATTTGTCAAAGCTAGTGATTCTTCTCAAACCAGGGTGTTTCCACTTTCGCCAAAAGTGAAATACCTTCACCGACAGTCAATGTTAGAGCACTACTCAGTCGAACTCGCAAGCATTGCTATCTGTAGTAGGATAAAACTGATTCTGCTGAATATGGTAAATTCGCTGTGCCGCCGAGAAACGAATCTAAACCCTAAACAAATGTACTGCACATGAGTACTTTAGATTCAAGAGATCAATCTGTACAATCCTGGCCTAAACCAAGAAGTGGTCGTTCCAGTCTTGCTTCGGTCACAAAATGAAGGGGAGGGTTAATCTTAGAGAGGGAAATGAATAAGGTGTTGAGACCAGGATTATGAATTATGAAGGTGTGTCTGTTTTATGAATTGTATCAGAATGTGGAACTTGCTTGCAGAATGTAAGATATAAGTTCTTGGTGTTTTCTGGATACTTATGTTGATAACCAAAACTGTTGGTTGAAATAGATTGAAAAATCTATTTATACAAGTCATAGTCGACATTGATCTCATTAGAAGTGAAATTAGTTGAGTGATGGAGAAGTGGAGATCGTGTAGAATGGTAAAAACTACGTCCCTACTATGAGGTGAAAACTAGTTGGTTTTACTCCCACTACTTATCTACCGCCACTAACTGTCCGCCTTTCCTGACACTTTCTCGTGATGGACGTGTTGCACCCGCACGTTGTAAACCGCCAAACCAATATCCTGATGAACATCCCCCAGTTTGTGACATGTTTTATGTCTCGAGTATTTTGTAGAAAATATTTAACAAGTTACTGAGTGGGTCTTGCTTGCAAGACCTAATTATTTTGACCAATCACGCGCAAGCTAGGCGGCGGGGGGTTATATGTTACAAGTCAAGTTGTGAGACTTGCCGTATGAAATAGCATGTAATGCTCTTAGGTTAAATAATTAAGTTATTTGCGAAATCAATATTGTAATCGATGCATATAAAGCATCGCTTTTAAGCAAGCAGCTCAAAATAATCGATGCATATTACAGAGCCTGTCTTGGTTGGTCGCAGAACTTAATGTCTTAAAAGGAGCATGACCGACCATCTTCAGGAAGATGCCAGGAGATATCCATGTACATTAAAGATGAGGTGGTCGGTCCCTATAGGAGAATGATAGCTGGTAGCCATTTTGACATCCTATTGGTTGGCCCAAATTAAATCTAAACCGATTAAGTTGGCTAGCAAGTTGGATGGCTGAGATGATTTGCGACAGTTATTGGTTTCCGCTAATTTATTTAAGACTCTTATGAGTAGTGTGGCCAACTAACTTTGGGCAGCCGCCAAGAGCAGTATGGGTAGTCTGAGGATTGTCCGATCGATTCTCATGGAAGAGGGGCTGCCGACGATCACAACGACATCTTATTGGTTCCTCGAAATCATATCTATGTCGGTCAATTCGGACGACGAAGTTGGATGTCCGAGATCGCTTTGCGGCAGTTATGCTTGCCGTTGGTCGTACTCGAGGCTTTTAAAGTCATGTGGCCGACACTCTTTGGACGATCGGTTTGCGGCATTGCTGGCAGGTTTGAATCAATGCGATTGGTCGGGGCTATAGCTGAGCTTCCAGTGAGCATATCCGTACCTTGTCGGTCGCTTAAAATTAAATCTAGGCCGGTCAATTCGGTTGGCGAAGTTGGACGACCACGATTTATTTGAGACTGCCATGTGCGGTCTTAATTCGGTTGATACCTTTTTCATCCGCGCGGCTGGCCTATTTTGGCTAGCGTTTATGGTTGTTGTTGGCAGGCTATGAGAATTCCGATTGGTTGGAATAAAAGTGAGACCGCCGGTGAATACCATGGAGCTTGTTTGGTCGCGCTGGGAGAAGGTCAAGCTCGTTAAATCGGCCGGCCAAATCGTGTGGTCGTGATCATTTTAAGACTGACATGGACAGTCTAGATTCGATTTCTTAAGGAATTAAGTGTGTCGACCAACAAACTTCCACCTTTAATTAAAAGTGTAGGCTGCGGATTTAGAGCGATTTGATTGGTCGGCAGGAAAGAGAGGCCGGCAGGCAGCAATATGGGCAAGGCCGGTCTATGATACGGCGGCGCAAGCTAGGGCGAACCGGTCGGTGAAGTGGCGCGGCCGCCCCTTTTGCTGCTGCCTTTATTTGCCGCAATTCCTTTTTATTTCTTTTTTTTCAACTTTTGGTAAGATTTTGCTCATACTAGTCCATGGTGGATCAATTTCCTAATTTGCCTAGGTTTAGTCTCGACCAATAGGGATCGAGATATTGTGGAGGACACAAAAACCTAATTTTTGTAAATTGGTAAAATTAGGTTAAAAAATTAAATTTTGCGAGCTGACACAAAATTAATCAAATTTGGTGAATTTTGTGCGTTGACATAAAAAATCCCTAATTTTATTTCAGAGGGAAGCGTAACTTGTGTGCCTCCGATTGAGTACTCCCATGCGCATCTTAATCCTGAAACTTCGGGAAATTCATGCTACTCAGCTGCGAGCGAACATTAACTGTCATGCCATGTCAATATCAAGAGTTCAGCAGGGGAACACAACATAGAATAAATACTCAGAAAGCCATGCATTAGTGAATAATGCAGGTGGGAGTTCGAATAAAATTTACAGAATATCTTGGATTTTCGCAACCAGCACTATTATGAATAAATTTCATATATAAGTATACCGAATTGCTCAATACATATGCAAGTAAAGAGGCATAGGCACTCATCACTTTTAAATGGCTCTATTTCTTTGCAGAACGACGACACATTAAATACAGGGTTTTACAATTTTATCCCTAGACTAAAAACCACCATCAACATTAAGTCCCCTGCTTAGTAAGTAACAGTGACATTCTTGCGGGGTATGCACTAGATGGTGACATTCTAAAATAAAATTGAAAAGACGAAGCAGGCAGATATTACCAGGATATTACCAGGAAAATTCTAATCGGCCTTCAGCAGCGGGACCGCGCGGCCAGTGGCCTTCGTAGTAGCGTGTTGCTAGATCGTCCATGGGGTATGAATGCAGTGGGCCCAGACATCTATTCCCATTTATGGAACAAGAAGGAATCCTTCTTCTGTTCTAACTCTGGAAACTCCGTTCATATAAAAGGGGTATCGACCCTTTTTTTTTTGCTCGTCCAGCTTTGTGTTTCGTCAGCAACAACCGGCTCATCTTCATCACTGTTAGCAGCTCCATAACGAGCGTGCCAACCGTCAGCGGTAAGGTAAGTACATCTTGTTCTTTTTACAAGTATGAACTTTAGTTGTACGTATAACTTCCACGTCTTTGAAATTTCATCCAATCCTGGGTGAACTCCATCGATCTTCTCCAGAATGTGTAACAAGGTCTTGTCTCCAGAAAAATGAGTATCTAGCTTCTCCAGTGGATTTCAAAGTTTGCCAAACTCCATTGCGCTCGATTGCAAGAGGCCTTGACTTCAAGTTGTTTGCTATCTGGACTGCTGAGTGGCAATTAAAATGTTCTTTAAACTCCTGAGCATTAACTGGAAGGAAATTGTATTTATTCTGACTCTTTAGCCCATAGGCCTATTCTTCCCCTTCTGATTGCGATGATGATATGCTTGGAATGCTTGTATGGGAAAAAACTTCCAAATCCATTGAGTGAAGTAGACTAGCTGAGAGGCGTTCCGTTGCCGACGTGCTGTTATCAAGTCTTCAAGGACTTCGTTCCAAGCGGTTCCCTTTGAACTATCTTATGAATCTCAGATTGTTGTATGGAATGGGATGCGATGAGCAGTCCCCAGTTACACTTCAGATCCGATGACGTGGTCGGATACGTGAAGACATCTCTGCGACGTACTTTTGGAGGGATAGGAATCCTCATCAAATTTGCGGTGCTCTGGTTGTCTATCTTTTTATGAGATGGAGAGATTTTTAACGGTGAGGGGATCTTATGCAAGACTTAAATCCCCCAAGTATGATCCACGTGATTCTTCGTATGCAGTTGTGCTTCATGCAACAGTCAATGCGAATTTTCTTGTTTGTTGAAGAGTCCCGGAACATTCACAGAAACTGTAGTTCTATTTTACTGTTGATCATCAGACGGGTCCCTTGATACTAATTCTGCAGCTGAGGTGCATCGTATTTGGCTTTCCTCAAGGGTGATACGGCCATAAGTATCTCTCGATCTTGTTTTGGGGTATTTGATGCACGTGTATGGCTTTATGTTGAGAAATTCCTGCGGCTCGTAAAGCTTTGACAGTGATGATGTTGACATCAGAAATAACCTGGTCGAGGGACGTGAAGGCATCCCATGCTGGCAGTCCCCAGGTGTAATTATCCTGAGCCCATTTTCTCCTGAAAGATGTACTTCCAATGCATTTGCTGGTAAGGTGGTTGACGAATTGACTAAAGCGGCAATCTTTTAGATCTGTCATTTGTTGATCAATGGGAGGGAGTCGCACTTGCTAAACCTATATTGTATCTAAACTTCTGGCAGCCCATGCACCCCTTCCGTAGGAAATTGAAAATCTAGAAACACCGAATATGACTTTGTCGGCGATGTGGTTGTTGATGCACAACTTCTTACATACTTTGGGTAGGCGGTGCTAAGTTCTGAGTAGGTGATTTGGCAGATATGATGCGGTTGGTCTGTGTGGCTTGCTAAGGCACGACTTTCCTTTGATTCTTCATTGATAACAACGCTTATGATTGGCTAAACCAAATACTTCTTGTTGGTCAGGCGCATTCCAAACAGGGAGCTGATGATATCCTTATGCTACATCTTTGAAGAGTGGTGAACTTTTCACGGTTATGACTTTTTGGTTGACCGTCTCTTCTGAGTTGAAGAGGTACTTGACAGTGAAGGGATTTCGTGTTGAGCCTCAGTCCCCAAGTGTGGTTTACGTGGTTCTATCTTGTATGGTCGGTGGGTTGAGCATGATAAAGATATCACCATATTGCCTCCGTACTGGTGACTCTATTACTCACTCCATGGGAAACTAAAATATACAGAAGTTCGGATTACCTTTTTCCATAGTGGTTGTTGCTATGGTGAAGCTATGGATGGTATCAACAAACGAGCAACAACGGTTCTTGGCAGCAGTTGTCATCAGAAGAGACTGCATTTTCGTGGAAACAAAATAGGTTGGATGTAGCTTGGACGTCTATGGTCACGATCCTTGACAGGGAGGAGTGGTGGATACGAACACGGACCCGGCAGGGAGAGGCATGGTGACTACGAGCACGGACCTAGCAGGGAGAGACGTGGTAGCTACGGGCACGAACTTGGCAGGGAGAGGCGTGGTCATGGTGGTCATGGGCTTTTGTAACCACGACCACGAATATTGGATGAGCGAGAGAGGCATAAGTAGTGGTAGCTATGTCCACTAGCTTTAGGCGAGCATAGGTGGTGATGCTAGGCATGGCCACGATCATTAAAAGGCTTTGATCGGCTGTTATGGCCCAAAGGACGAGTTTCTTCCTTTCACATACGTGAGTTTATTTTTCCTTCCCTTCTTTCCCCTCTTTTATTTTCGGTGAAGCAGCTCCTCCCCGATTCCATGCGTGTGTAAGCTCTCCTTTTATTATTGCTTGCCTGATTGTAAGTGCGACCTTGGTGTATTGACTTGATGAAAATTTCAGATTTGTGTCTTCTTACCAGAATGGACGCAAAATCTTAATCTGATGTTGGAATGAGGTGGTTCACCTCTCATTATTTAGATAAGAAGAATATATAACTTCTCCAAAGAGAATGTCTTGATTCAGAGTCCGTTTGGTGGGTGAAAAGGACCTGACACCGAGAATTTCCAGGAAAAATTCTGTAGATTTCCAGTTGTCACGTAGTCGAGAGTTTCAGCTGCCATTTATAACTCATTCATTGGATTAACATGAACTTTTAGTATGTTGTAGGATACTTCCATACAAATCGTTTGGTATGTAGCTCATCCCAAGATTCTTCATCAATTAGTGATAGCTTCAGTTCTTCCAGAGGTCAGTGTAAAAACGTTTCTGAGGGAGTTTCTGCAAAACTACCCTTAACCTTTCTGAACTACATGCCATATCCTAAAACACTTTTTAATGCTTAGGTTTCTTTTTGGTTTGTACTTCAATCCCCATGCTGGAACCATTTTTTGCTTATTATGACACTTTTATGATTTTTCAGCGAGGGCACGGCCCAAATGGAAAAAGACCTGAGAGGGAGTGTTGGAGATTACCGTGGGTGACGTTGCTGAGGAGGTGTCTTTATTTGTGAGTTATATCTTGATGTGTTAGAACCAGCAATAGACTTGGAAGTTGAGGGCTTCAATTTTGTATCTCTTGACGTAGTCATCGAGATGCCTGTTATTTTGCTGGAAAATCCTGTCTAAGTCTTGAGAGTGGTCGGCTCGAGAATGAAGAGATATTTATGGTAGGGAGCAAGATCATCTGGAACAGATCAGAGGTGTTGTTTGGCACGCTATTGTTGTACCGGATGTAGGTTCTTTTGGCAGGAAATTTGGAGAACTCTTCGAGTCATAACATCTGGTGATACTCGTATTCCTCCTAAGTACTCCAAAGATGGGAGACATGTTCTTCACCATTACCCATTTCCCCAGGCAGAGGAAATATGGGGGACGTGGGTCTTTTTGGTGCAGAAACTTCTTGGATCTCCTCTGCGTCAGGTTATCTCGGCTGCGGATTTTTTCCTGGCATGATAACGCGGGCATCGTTATCTTCTTGAGGATGCTTTCTTGACGTTTCGGCTCCAGTAGCTCTGAAGATATCCCAGGCTTGCTCTTTCTTGGGTTGGCATAATAGGAGAACCCCTTAATGATGATTTCAATGAAAATGTGTCAAGCCTCCTTTGTTATTGCAGATATACGAATTTCCGTAAATGCCATGGCCTGGATCTATATGTTTTGTTGATGAAGTGATAGCGGATACTCCTGACCATAATATGGTAGTAGTGGTGGAATAGAGATAGACCTTTGCTTTCGTGATCTCTGCAGGTGCCTTTCTAGGACTCCACTGGTGTTGAGATTTGTTGTCGACTATATCCATACTGAAAAAACGACTATGTGAATCTTCCCTTTATCTCTCTAGGTGTGGACCCTGGCGACATTAATATCAGTGATAACTTTGAGGCGTTTCCAGCTTGCTCCATATAACACTTATGGTGTTGCAGAAAAAGCGGTTGCTCTATCCGGATCTCGAGAGAAGCCATTGTGCCCTTCTAAGTAGTAGTCACGTCTTCTTGTGTCTCCACGAGGCTTTCTGGTCCTTTCATCTGGGAGATTTACTGGTGCTCGGATATCCAAGGAAATCCTAGTAGCATTGCTTGAAAAAACATTTTTGTGAAGCTTCTTAACGAACGGAACACCATAATTCAGATTCGTTGTTGAACCTAAATTGAGTTTAATGATTGAATTAGATATAAGATCCACCCTTTTGAAATTGAGAAAACTAGAATGAAAATTTAGAAACTGATTTTGCAACCGTGAGATTAATCTCCCATTGTGGTGTCTAATTTGTAGTAGGGTAAAAACTGATTATGCTGAAAATGGTAAATTGGGTGCGCCACCGAGAAACGAATCTAAACCCTAAACAAATGTACTGCACATGAGTACTTTAGATTCGAGAGATCAATCTGTACAATTCTGGCCTAAACCAAGAAATTGACGTTCCAGTTTTGCTTCGGTCACAAAATGAGGAAGAAGGGTTAATCTTAGGGAGGGAAGCGAAGAAGGTGTTGAGATCAGGATGATGAATTATGAAGGTGTGGTTGTTTTACGACTTGTATCAGAATGTGAAACTTGCTTGTAGAATGTAAGCTATAAGTTCTTAGTGTTTTCTGGATACTTGTGTTGATAACCAAAATTGTTGGTTGCACTAGATTGAAAAATCTATTTATACAAGTCATAGTCGAACAAACACTGATCTCATAGGAAGTGGAAGTAGTTGAGTGATGGAGAAGTGGAGATCGTGTAGAATGGTAAAAACTACGTCCCTACCATGAGGGGAAGACTGGTTGGTTTTACTCCCACTACTTCTCTATTTCCACTAACTGTCTGCCTTTCCTGATACTTTCTTGTAATGGGAGTGTTGCACGCCACACGCTGTAAACCGCCAGACCAATACCCTGAAAAACATCCCCCAGTTTGTGACATGTTTGATGTCTCGAGTATTTTGTAGAAAATATGTAACTAGTTGCTGAGTGGGTCTTGCTTGCAAGACCTAATTATTTTGATAAATCACGCGCAAGCTAGGCGGCGGGGGGCGATACGTTACAAGTCAAGTTGTGAGACTTTCCGCAAGAAATAACATGTAATGCTCTTAGGTTAAATAATTAAGTTATTTGCGAAATCGATATTTATAAAATATCATTTGTAATCGATGCATATAAAACATCTCTTTTAAGCAAGCAACTCGAAATAATCGATGCATATAAAACATCTCTTTTAAGCAAGCAACTCGAAATAATCGATGCATATGAAGCATCGTTGTACAAAGCCTGTCTTGGTTGGTCGCGAAACTTAATGTCTTAAAAGGTGCATGACCGGCCATCTTCATGAAGCTTCCAGGAGCTACCCATGTACATTAAAGATGAGGTGGTCGGTCCCTATAGGAGAATGATGTCTAGCAGCCATTTTGACATCCTATTGGTTGGCCAAAATTAAATCGAAACCGGTTAAATTGGCTAGCCAAGTTGGATGGCTGAGATGATTTGCTGCAGTTATTGGTTGCCACTAATTTATTTAAGACTCTTATGAGTAGCATGGCCAACTAACTTTGGGAAGCCGCCAGGAGCCGTATGGATAGGTTTAGGATTGGCCGATCGGTTCTCACTGAAGAGGGCCTACCGG
This sequence comes from Papaver somniferum, assembly GCF_003573695.1. Classification (NCBI taxonomy): domain Eukaryota; kingdom Viridiplantae; phylum Streptophyta; class Magnoliopsida; order Ranunculales; family Papaveraceae; genus Papaver; species Papaver somniferum. The sequence goes on from NC_039368.1 coordinate 105,927,402, forward strand.
CGGTCACGATGGCATCCCATTGGTTCCTCGAAATCATATCTAGGCCGTTCGATTCAGCTGACGAAGTTGGATGGTCGAGATATCTTTGCGGCAGTCATGCACTATCATTGGTCGAACTCGAGGCTTTTAAAGCCGTGTGGCCGACACTCTTTGGATGATCAGTTTGCGGCATTGCTGGCAGGTTTGAAGAAATGCGATTGGTCGGGGCTATAGCTGAGCCGCCGGTGAGCATATCCGTACCTTATCGGTCGCTTAAAATCAAATCTAGGTTGGTCAATTCAGCTGGCGAAGTTGGACGTAGACGATTGATTTAAGACTACCATGTGCGGTATTAATTCCATTGAAACCTTTTCATCCGCGCGACTAGCCTATTTCGGCTAGCGGTTATGGTTGTTGCTGGCAGGCTATAGGAATTCCGATTGGTTGGAATAAAAGTGAGCCCGCCGGTGAATACCATGGAGCTTGTTTGGTCGCGCTGGGAGAAGGTCAAGCTCGTTAAATCGGCCGCCCAAATCATGTGGCCGTGATCGTTTTAAGACTGACATGAACAGTCTAGATTCAATTTCTTAAGGAATTAAGTGTGTCGACTAACAAACTTCCACCTTTAATTAAAATTGTAGGCTGCACATTTAGAGCGATTTTATTGGTCGGTAGGAAAGAGAGGTCGGCAGGCAGCAATAAGGGCATGGTCGGCTTATGATACGGCGTCGCAAGCTATGGCGAACCGTCCGGCGAAGTGGCGCGGCCGCCCCTTTTGCCGCAGTTCCTTTTTATTTCTTGTTTTTCAACTTTTGGTAAGATTTTGCTCCTACTAGTCCATGGTGGATCAATTCCCTAGTTTGCCTAGGTTTAGTCTCGACCAATAGGGATCGAGATATTGCGCTGGACACAAAAACCTAATTTTTGTAAATTGGTAAAATTAGGTTAAAACATTGAATTTTGCGATCTGACATAAAATTAATCAAATTTGGTGAATTTTGTGCGTTGACACAAAAAATCACTAATTTTATTTCAGAGGACAACGTAACTTGTGTGCCTCCGATTGAGTACTCCCATGCGCATCTTAATCCTGACACTTCGGGAAATTCATGCTACTCAGCTGCGAGCGAACATTAATTGTCATGTCATGTCAATATCAAGAGTTCAGCTGGGGAACATAGCATAGAATAAATACTCAGCAAGCCATGCATTAGCGAATAATGAAGGTGGGAGTTCGAATAAAATTTACAGAATATCTGGGATTTTTGCAACGCACTATTCTGAATAAGTTTCATACATAAGTATACTGAATGGCTCAATACATATGTAAGTAAAGAGGCATAGGCACTCATCACTTTTAAATGGCTCTATTTCTTTGCAGAACGACGACACATTAAATACAGGGTTTTACAATTTTAGCCCTGAACTGAAAACCACCATCAACACTATCTCAAGCTTGTTTGTCAAGTTTAGTTGATTAAAACTATATACTTGATCTAGTCTACTTATAACTATGTCTCGTATTAGGATATAATGTGTAGTTGAGCTTTAGCACGACGTTCACCAATTGAAGTCAAAGATCTACTGAGGAGCTTGGAGGAACTTCATCAACAAAAGGTATGTGGAGACTTAAACTTATCCACTCAGAAGTTTATTTTATTCTATCTTCTAATGAGACTAAGTCGTATAGCTATATATACTTTTATGTTATACATATTTGATATTTCGAGGTGAGTTTAACTCGCTTATCTAATTCTCGAAATATGTGTTGGAAGCTTTTCACTTTAGCTATGTTCATCATATCCTTGACGAGTTTAGTTGGAAAAAATTTATTTGTTTTAAACTGAATATAATATCAAAAGATGATCATGTGAAAATTACCTTGAACAACTTATATGATTTGTGTGAAACAGTCATTTGATGTTAACTTGGCAAGTTTCGTATTGATCATTCGATCACTTGAAAATTACTTGAAGCTAGTGGTTTGCGTGAGACAACCATTGTTGTCTTCCAAGGATGTTTCAACGATTGAAATGAGAGTTTAAAAAGATTACCCATGTCTGGATACAACAAGGTATGCATACCTAGTGTGTGAACTGTATTCCGATGATTCAGGTTCGGAACTCTTGTTTGCGTACCTAGTATGCGAACGGGTGTTGATGGTAAATAACGATTTGCTTGTTTTTGAGGAAAGTGAAGAGACGACCATGCGGAGGTGACTCCTCGACCGAGCAAATTGTCTTAAACTTTTAAAAATAGATGCACTGCACGAGAGTGCTTTGAGTTCGATAGATCAATTTGTAGGACTCTGTCCTAAACCAAGACGATGGCCATTACGTAATCAATTCGATCACAAAGAGGGAAGAGGGTCGATCTGTAGGAGGGAAGCTGAGAAGTATGTGAGATCAATGATGATCAGAAGATTGTGAATGTGTTGTAGGTTTCCGTAAATGAACTGTTGGGTTCGAATAAGTTTGAATTCTGCTCAATTGAGGATGAGAATTTTCGTGATAATTCCCGTTTATCTTCTTGTTTAATCATGAATTCAGAGACTTATTTATATTTCCAGAATGTAAACACATTGATCTCCAGTAAGTGTGACGGTTGCTCGAGTGAAATAGTGGGAAAGTGGGAAATCGTGGTTAAACCAGTTCCACGTTGTGTGGAGACTTGGTTGACTGTCCACCCACTACTTTTCTAACTCCCTCAACTGCTTGCACGAATTACTCACATTTCTCATCGTGGATGAACACACGTGTCGTAGGCCGCCAGACCAAAATCCTAGTTGATATCCCCCCATGTGACATGATTGATGTCTCATGATTGTGGAGTCTACAAGGCAGACGTGTATTCAATTAATCAGTTGTTGACTTGATTAAACGGTGATTCTAGGTATTGTTGAGTCGAGCATGATTGTCGAATGCTCTATGATTCATGGATTGAGCATGTCTGTTGAGACAGATGTATAGTTCTTGAATGAATGTTGATAGTTGAATCAACATGATGAATATTGATTTTTTGAACAAATATTGCTCTATTAATGAATTATTAAATATTGATAGTTGAATCAATATTAATATTCTGAAAAAAATTTGCTCGTCTGAGTAAATATTGCTCGTTTGATAAATTACTGAATATTGATAGTCGAATCAATATTCCTTGTCTGAGCAAATATTGCTCGTCTGATGAACTAATGAATATTGATAGTTGAATCAGTATTCCTTGTCTGAGAAAATATTGCTCATTGGTAGCATGACCAAATAAAATATTAATTAAAATATTGGCAGCTGGTCCGAATATTGTATAATTAATTAGAATATTGATGGCTGGATCAACATAATATTATAAGTGTTTAAACTTGCTCAGAATTATGGTTTGCAGAGCATTTGGTTCGAAATCCTAATTTTGATCGATTGCTAATCAATTGATGAGTTACTGAAAATCAACCAATGAGTGAGAGAGGGACTAGCTACACGGGATGGTGGGCCGACCATGTAGCACCCAGATGCTCGAATGAGCAAACACCAAAGTTCTTCGCAGAATAATCGTTAAAGGATGATTAAATGCTGATTAAACACCAAACCTAATTATGGAGAGATGAGGAACCGACCAAGGGGTATGAAACCGGCCCCTGATGGTCGTGGGACAAGCTGGTGGTCAATTGATCAAATTCCAAATTGTTTGGAAAGAGTTTGAACCCAGTATGAACTGTAGAAGTGTAATTAGGTCAAAATTATGAGAATGTGTGGGATCAGTTCCTTGCAAGCCAAAGGTCCGACTTTGGTCGGTCAAGGTAGCATGCACGTGTTACCATGTTGCTCGCCTGGCTCAATTATGAGAATTTTGATATTTTCTGACGCGCGTTCCTCTCAATATTTTGGATTTTCATGAGAGTTTGATCTTGACTGAAACTCTCAATTTTCTTGAATGAGCAAGTAAGACTTTGCTCGTGCAATCAATATTTTAATAATATTAAATTAATGGTATTTTAGTATTTTTCGTGAGAAGCCTAATCGGTCATGTGATTATTTAATTTTTTGACTTTTTGGCGGTTTGAGCAATATTGGTGAAATATGGAAAAATTAAGCATAGGCAAGCTTGGTGCCAATCACGAGTCTTGGACTGTGAAACTGATCGTCATGATCACTGAATAGTCAGTCCCCAGTATTTTGTTAAATCTCCTTTTCGGTTTTCCTTCTTCTACCAAGACCTAGATAGAAGACCCAGGTAGAAAAACATGATGTAAAGACCTAGGTGGTCGAAGTTGGAGGTACCTTGATGAAGGACTTAGTGGAAAGACCTGGTGGACATCGATCGACTGTGGAGGTAATGAATCCCGTCTAAGAATTTCTGCTTGTATGTTGTATGCTCTGGAAGCTGTAGGAACTAGGGACCTCATACGACGTCGAAATTTGGTGCTTGACCCCAATTTTTGAAGCTAAGAGACTGAGTCATCATATGAGAAAAGAATAACTCAATTTGGAGTTGTATAGGTCATCTAACGAAGCGTGCACATTTGTAATTTGTAATCCCGTACAAAACTTTCAGATTTCATAGACCTGACGGTAAAGGCAATATCTTTCAGCTCGTATTTCAGATTGACACAACCTTTTGGTATGTTGTAGTAGAGATACAGAAGAACATCTTTTGTCAAGGAAGTATTGTGCCATTCCTCACCTATTGGTACATTTTTGTAAACCCATGGCCTGAAGTGTGTTGTATCTCATTTGTAGAGGTGATGAGAAAATCTTGTAGAAGACTTTGGCTTGTGCCCATCCGTTGTGCAAGCTTTATAAAGACTTTCATGTTAACATGTTTTCATGTCTAAACATCTTGATATGAATCATTAGTGCTTGGAGACGTATGATCCATCGAGTAACACTTCAGAGAATGGATAGTTTATGGACTCGGTCATGAGGATGTTGCTCATGAGACCTTTGTTGATGCTAAGATCACGGTTGAACTTTCTCAAGAAAATCTTGTTGATGCTGAGACCATGGATGGAGTTCCTCCAGATATCCTTTTTGATACAGATACTATGGTCGGAGTTGCTCCAGAGACTGAAAAGGCTAGAACCATGATTATCGACATAGTATTTGCTCCTCCATCCAGTGAGCCTTTACATTCACGAACTAATTGGTGGGTTGAGCATTCTTAAGATGGAGGTGTACTGGGAGTTCAACCTGAAATTCTCCCGAACATTATGACTTTACCATGAAGTGGCTTTGTCATGAAATTGATGTTGTTGCGGAAGATAGCAGTGGCAATCTCCATTCTTGATGTGATCTGTGTGGAGAAGAAGTTCCTTAGTCGTAAAAGGTTTGTGATGTAGAGAGGATCCTTGATGACGTTTCATGATATCACATTAGGTTGCAATGAATTTTTATGTGTAACACATTCATTTATCTTATCAACAATATCAAGTCCCTAAGTGCATCACATAGGTGTTCATTTGTTCAACAAATTATATATGTTGAAAGGATTTTTGCCATCCATGGAAGAATGATGTTGCATCTGCTTCAGAAGTCTTCTCATGGAGATATTGAAGACTTATCAATTGTAATTCAGCTACACATATGTGTCTTGAATCAGTATGTCATTATAATGATACTCGTGCTGAGGACAGAGGTGCAAGGTGTACTCTTTGATTGGGAGTATAATTTGAAAGCTTCGAGAAATAAGGCACTTATATGCTTGAGCGATGAAGTGTCGCATCCGTCAAGCATTGAATTTCTTGGGATTAATCATATTGGCCTTGAGTATCTTAGGTTGGTTCGATATTCCTTTCTTTGCAGTAGTGGGATTCAACACTTGTGCAGACATCCGAGCTTTCTGATTTTGTGGCACACATGGACGCTCCTACAAGGATATGGAGAAACGCCCAAAGTATTCTTTGCCATGCTTGGACATCATCTCGGTAATGAACATCCTAGTGGGGTGGTTAATTTGAGGAGGAGTCAGACTCAGCCACTTGGTAAAATATTGTAGCGGCGAAGCCACCTATTCGAGCTTCTTGCAACAGTAGAGTTGCTAGCTGCATTGAGTCCCCGTGTTGTAACAGCATGTGAGGGAATAAATGACATAGACATGGGAGGAATGAGACTTTCCTGAGTGCGGAACCTCTTGATGAATGTCTATGCATCTTTTTTAGGTTCTTGCTTCAACCTCGTTCGAAATTTCTCCAAGTGCTCTGATGGTGGAATGCCACCAAATCTTCTAGATTGGAACTTTCTTCATTGGACAGATGCGCAACCCAGGGAACTTTGTCAGTATCCATCTTTTCAGCATGGATCCACACTCTTCCGAGGATCATATCATGTCCTGGATCTTCCTTGATTATGTGAAACTTGGTTTCAGTCCAGGTTGAACCTATTATCATCTTGAGATGATGTAGCCATAAGCATCTCTGGGTGTGCCTTCCCGATCTCTGATTGAGATGGAAGTATGAGTAGTTTCTTATCGATTGATGTCTGGTGCTCTGAGGGTTTTCAGTGGTTCCTCAACTTTTGTTGCCTTCATTCTTTCCAGTAAAGCAGGTGCGGTAGCTTTTGATCGCTTGGCCGCTTCATGAAGCTACGAGAAAGTATGGAATCAGAGATTTTCCAGTAAATCTCTGTAGACCGGGATCATTCCATTTATGCACAAGTCTACAAGTTTCTGCTCGGTAATATTTGGATCATGACAATCCAAAGCTTTGACTCTGAACCTTTTCACATAATCATTGGGATGTTCATTGCTCTTTTGAAACATCCTTTCCAGATCAGAAAGAGTGACTTTTTCTGAAAGTAGAAAGCGCTAATCATCTCTCCCCAAATGGAAATGCTTCCTGGTGCGATGTTATTATACCAGGTCTATGCTCTGCCTTTCAGAGACTTTGAAAATTCCTTCAGACGAACGACATGGTTGTGTTCATGCTCTCCCAATGACTACAAAAGTCAAGAAACATGTTCTCGAGCATTTCCTGTTTCATTATAAAGTGTGAATGTTGGAGAAGTGTAGCCTTTCGGAAGAGGAATTCTAAAAAAGCGGGGGTCTAACAACACCACCCAATATTTCACTTAGCAATTTGTATGGACAAACTCCGAAACACTTTCCAGAGAATCAACTAGACAGTCATACTCAATCTAGGTAAAAGTATCTCAAGGATTTAATATCTCAATCTCTCGATTTAATCTTACTCAAGCAAACTGCAAGTCTCAATTAAAGCGAGATAACTTAGATGGTACCAAAGACCAATATCCAAGAATCAATCAATATCAATCAACAACTGTTAGGTCGGACTCTCCATTTGATTGATCCAACACACAACCTGTATTATTTCGATTATAAAGATACAACAATACAATGCGGAAATTGAAATAACACATACACCAGAAATTTTGTTAACGAGGAAACCGCAAATGCAGAAAAACCACGGGACCTAGTCTAGTTGAACACACATTGTATTAAGCCGCTACAGACACTAGCCTACTCCAAGCTAACTTCGGATTGGACTGTAGTTGAACCCCAATCAATCTCCCACTGATCCAAGGTACAGTTATGCTCCTACGCCTCTGATCCCAACAGTATACTGCGCACTTGATTCCCTTAGCTGATCTCATCCACAACTAAGAGTTGCTACGATCCAAAATCGCAGGCTTTAACAGTAAACAAATCTGTCTCCCACAGACAAGTCTATCAAAAGGATCAATATGTCTCCCACAGATAAACCCTAAAGGTTTTGTTCCGTATTTTGATAATAATCAAGGTGAACAGGAACCAATTGATAATCCGGTCTTATATTCTTGAAGAACAGCCTAGATTAATCAATCACCTCACAACAATCTTAATTGTATGGTAGCGAAAAAAGATGTTGTGGAATCACAAACGATGAGACGAAGGTGTTTGTGATTACTTTTTATATCTTGCTTATCAGAAATATCAAATCTCAAGTCAATCAATATGATTGTACTCGTACGATAGAAGATGCAATATCAGATCACACAACTACGATAAAAGTAGTATCGGTCCGGCTTCACAATCCCAGTGAAGTCTTTAAGTCGTTTAACCCGGCTTGAGAAAAGAAAACCAGAGGGTTAAAGGAGAATCGACTCTAGTATGCAAACTAGTATCACACTTAAGGTGTGGGGATTAGTTTTGCATAATACTAGATGTCTCCTGTATATAGTCTTTTAAATCAGGGTTTTGCCTTGGTTACAAAGCAAACAATATCCACCGTTAGATGAAAACCAGATTTAGATTCAAGTTAATATTTCTCAACCGTTAGATCGAAAACTTGGCTTGTTATACACACTTGAACTACACACCTCTAGGTTTGTTAACCATACCCAAACGTGTGTATTGTTGGTTCAATAATAGTCAACCAAAAGGTTAGCCATATGAGCATTTCATATCAACCATGTTCTTCTTCACCATAACTAGTTCAAATGACTCAGATGAACTAGTTAAGAGAGTTGTTCAATTGCAAGGAAATCTCATGTACCACACAAGACACAATTGAAGCAAAGATGATTTGATTCACTCGAATCGGTTCATGAATTTTATAGCAATGGTTTGCAAACTGCATTCCTTAGTCTTTATAAGTTTAAGTTCAGAAATCATCTTCAGATATATAACCTTTCTCAAGTTCGCAAACTAGGTTCGCGGACTTAAGCAACCGGTAGAGTTTACAAACTCCAGCAGAAAATCTCGGCAAAGACTTTCCGCCGGTTCGCGGACTAGGTTCGCGGACGCAGCTAGTTCGTCAACTCCAGCAGAATTTCTCGGGATGAGAAGTTCGGCAGTTCGCGGACTTGGCTCACGCCATTCTCCGGTTTCTCTTGATCAACAAAGTTCGCAAACTTTGGTTCAAGGAATAGGACTTATACATAAATGTGCTTCCACAACAATGTTTATGTCCACCATAGGTTATGTAATCTAAACTCTCATTTCAATCATTGAAACATTCTTAGAGGACGTTATATAGTTGTTACACCATTTCTCATCAAAGAAATTTTCAAAGTGATTGAAACATATCATGACTTTCGTCACTAGGTAAAGATAAACTTGATCGAAGCGAAAAGCTTACCAACACATATTTCGATATATAGATAGGCGAGGTATACTCGGCTCGAAATACCAAATGTGTATAATCCAAGTCTATATATATAGCATACGACTTATTGTCTCAAATAGTAGGAGATAGAGTAGATAGACTTTTGAGTGACAAATAAGTTCAAGTCTTCACATACCTTTTTGTCGAGAAGTTCCACGGATTCCTTGAGTAGTTCTTCTTCTTGTATGATGAATCGCCATGAAGTCCTTGATCTCAACTACACTTTTCTATCCTAGTCCGAGATTTAGCTATAATAGACTAGAAATAAAGACTTATAGTTTTGATCACTAACATTGACAAACATGCTTGAGATAGCAACGCATGTGAGGTCGACCGAGCAATGCTCTAACAATCTCCCTCTTTGTCAATTTTAGTGACAAAACTATCAATACATATGGAATACAAAAAAGATAAATAAACTTTAGTGGCTCTTATTTCGTAGTCTAATCTTCAACATTCCTCGAAATCTTCGTCACTTCCAAGTACTCCAATGATCCCAAAGGTTGTAAGTTTAGTATCACCGTTGTTGAAGATCCGTAGCTATAGCAATGAGAAAGCATTTGTCTCGATCATTGTTATACAGTGTCATAGTATTATTACACAGTGTCAAAGTCCAGTTGTATCACAACTTCAACAATAATACTATGGTGATATGTATCACTCCCCCTTAGTCAATACTCCATCTCACATGGAAACCACTCCCCCTTACACAATGATCCGAAAACCATATGTATTTGTAGTGTGAATTACATATTAATTCTCCCCCTTTTGGCAATAAAATTGGCAAAGGTACAAGAACGGGATCATAATGAAATTTCCGTAAGAGACATTTCATTACCAAATGAAGAATACATCCCAACTTAATTTAGATGCAATCATAAAGCCGAAGCTAATAACATTCGTCAAGGAATTTAAAGATACAAGATAACCCCTCTAATATTCCATAGTCGCACTCCCCACAAAGATATGGCAATTAAGCACAAGTTCAAAAGAACTCTCCCCCATTTGATGTCATTCCCGAAAGAACAACAAGAGCGACCTTAATTTCAAAAGAAAAGAAGGATTTTATTGGACACCAAAAACCATGAGAATGATTTCCTATATCCAAAAACTAAAACAAATTAATCACAAGAAAACCCATGATTAATTTAATCTGAATACGCAATCAAATTAAACACACAAGGAGATCAACTTAATTGATTATGCTCAACATAAGAAAACTTACGGAACATATGACTAACATAACCATTAGACAATGATTAGGATAGTCGTTCAGATATTCAACACAAAGGCTTATGGAATATATGAATATTCAACTAGACTAATTACAAGAGAACCCATAATTAATCTAATTGGAATACACAATCAAACTAATCACAAAAGTAATCAATTTAATTATCAATTGTTTTGCTCGACATAAGAGAACTTATGGAGCAGTAACTAAATAACCAAACGAGATGATTAATTTAGTTCAAAATGCTCGACATAACATACCTCACGGAACAACCAACAAACCCAATCATAAAATAATCAACTTCGTTGTATCGTGCCCAACATAAGACATATTACGGAGCCTCACAGTAATACATAGGATATGGATCAATAAAGATCTTTACTGTGGAATACACAAGGATTCATTCTATCTTCCATCATTATATTCATAACAATATTAATAGACATAATCCTTGAAAACAAAAGGTTTTAACCTATCTTCCATCAAAGAATTGACAATATAGGCTTAACTTTTGTATTTGTCAAAAGTCTATTCATCCTTTAATCAATAGTGAATACCAATTCATGAACGACTTTACTTTTGACAACATATGGGACCTTCAGGTTCACTGACGCAACCATACATATCCCATAACAAATTGCAATATAACAAATCACAAAGATTAATACTCCAAAAACATCATCCTCCAACTATTTTTAGAATTTTAAACCCAAAAACCTAAAAAAGAAACAAGAAGATGAAAAATAATATCTATGTATAGTCACAATCATTGTTATTCAAGCACTAGTTATTCTTCCAACTAAACCAAAAATAAGACATACTAGGCAACAATATCTTTGAGAAATTCCTTATCATTCCTGTCGTCAACAGCCATTGGAACATAAGGTTCGTGAATGAAAAAGTTGATATCAACGAACCGTCTTGGCTGATGATGTCGAACCAGGGCCTTCTGAATTTCCAAAGATCTTAAAACGCAAGCCTTTATTTCACTAATCTCCTTTCTTACTTCCTTCAACTCAAAAAACATCGGAAAACTTCTGAGAGTTAGAAGGGACAACCCTTGGCTTTCTTGTATTCCTCCTCTTTGTTTTCAAGGAAGGAGTTACTGGAGATTTTTCTTTTTCCTTGATTCGTGGCTTAACAATAATATTGACATCTTTTCCATCCAAAGACATGATGCTCACAGAAAAATTATAAACAATTGGTTTTTGTGAGTGGAATTCACAATCTCATCAAGCAGTCTTAAGATATAAAAGATATCAGAGAGGAAAAAGGAATGTAGGGTTCGCAACCTTTAAACAGGTTTGTGGACGTCCAACTCTAAACCCTATAAAGAGTAGAATTGTCGATAATAACCCTTTATTTTATTTGATAGACAAACTAAAAGAAAAAATTTTCCTAAATCCTGAAGGTAAATAATCTTATCTCTTTTGATCAGGCACATGAGACAAGATTTACCAAACAACACAATCAATTTGTGTTGTGGTGAACAACAATTTGTCCACCATTTTACTCTAGAAAGGAATCCTCAGACTTTTGTCTATCAAAGCGACTTGATCATACCTTCTTCTCTAATGGTCTTATTTTGTCTTTGGAAACCAACTTCTTAGACGAAGATAAAATCTTACATACCTCAGCAGTCTTCTGAGCAAGTTTTAGCTTCCTTGCCAATCGATTTGCTCTTCGTTGAAGTTTGTTGGCGTGCCTCACTTGGTGTTTGTACTTGTAACATCTTGATAGTTCATGACCCTTCTGAGAACAAAACGAGCACGTCAAACTTGGATAGTATTCAGGCATCTGTGATGTGAACGCAGTTAAACACATAGTAGATCCTGAAACATTACAACCAGAGTTTCCAAAGGATGGGTCAATTGATTCTTCCAGCTTGATTGGATTCACTTCTTCACCGAAACCATCAAGATTGATATATGTATTGTTACAGTTATCAAAATCAATGTTTTCACATAGAAGACGGACACTTGATTTCCTGTCTTCATCAGAATCATAGATCTCATACATCTCATCAAGTGTTACAGTAAGACCTTTGTTCCCAGTGTATTTTCTATGATTTGGGCACTCGTTTGCGAAATGACCAAAACCTTTACACTTAAAGCACTGAGGAATATCCTCGTCACCAACCTCGTCAGCATCCCTGTTTTTAGGAGGAACGCGATTGTGAGGTTTACCTGATGACCTGGGTCTGTCTCTTGAAAACCGTTTACTTCTCTTCAATAGAAGATCCCTAAACTGTCTTGTGATCAAGGAGACTGATTTTTCAAGATCTTCATCCGAAAAATCATCCTCAGACTGATCATCCTCAGAGACATAAACACTTTTACCTTTATCAAGTAATTTAGTGTTCTTCTGTGCTTTAAAGGCAACATCCTTTCTGATTTTGGATGTTTGATCATGATCAAAGATCTTTAGCTTTCCAACCAATGTATTTCTGGAAAGATTATCAAGGTTATTTCCCTCAACGATGGCATGCTTCTTAGATTCGTATCTAGATGGCAGCGATCTGAGAATTTTCGTCACAATGTCCTTTTCAGGAATAGTCTTGCCCAATGCAAAAGATGCATTAAAAAATTTAGACACTCTGTGATTAAACTCATCAAATGTATCTTCATCTTCCATACGAAGGTTCTCCCAATCGGAATTAAGATTTTGAAGTCTAGCTTCCTTTTCACTGGAGTTACCTTCAAATACGGTTTCTAAGATATCCCAAGCATCTTTAGACCTAGTGCAATTTGACACATGGTGCTGAAGATTTGGGGTAATGGCATGTATGATCGCATTCAAACCGTCGGAATTTTTCTTTGCAGCAAGTATCTCGGCAGGATTGTATTCACCAATATTCTTGGGAATTTTTACATCTCCATCTGCCACAACCGGAGCATCATAGCCATTAACAACATATACCCATGATTGAAAATCACGTGCTTGAAGAAAAGCTAGCATAACAATTTTCCACCATAAGTAATTAGAGCCATCGAAGACTGGTGGTACGTTAATAGAGATATCACCTCTGTCCATAGAGTCAGATCGCTACAAACACTGACTTTTGAGGTCTTGAACGTGTTTGCCTGCTCTGATACCAATTGAAAAAGCGGGGGTCTAACAACAACACCCAATATTTCGCTTAGCAATCTGTATGGACAAACTCTGAACCACTTTCTAGAGAATCAACTAGACAGTCAGACTCAATCTAGGTAAAAGTATCTCAAGGAGTTAATATCTCAATCTCTCGATTTAATTTTACTCAAGCAAACTGCGAGTCTCAATTAAAGGGATATAACTTGGATGGTACCAAAGACCAATATCCAAGAATCAATCAATATCAATCAACAACCGTTAGGTCGGACTCTCCAATTGATTGATCTAACGCATAATCTGTATTATTTCAATTATAAAGATAAAATAATATTATGCGGAAATTGAAATAACATACACACCAAAAAATTTGTTAACGAGGAAACCGCAAATGCAGAAAAACCTCGGGACCTAGTGCAGATTGAACACACACTTTATTAAGCCGCTACAGACATTATCCTACTCCAAGCTAACTTCGGACTGGACTGTAGTTGAACCCCAATCAATCTCCCACTGATCCACGGTATAGTTATGCTCCTACGCCTCTAATCCCAGCAGGATACTGCGCACTTGATTCCATTATTATATAAATGTTTAAGTTCATGTGCACAACCGATTTTAGAACTTTAACCTTCAAGTATGCAAACGGGTACGCATACTTGAAATATATGTTGATACATGAAAATGATTAATCATACGAACAACCTCTCCTTAACCTATCAAGGTCCCCCTTTTTGGGAATAAAGGGACTTGGGTACTAGGCCTAACCCATTAAGAAGGGAAGCCCTGGTCCACAAGAACACACTAAGGAAGTTGGGCATTGGATTAAAGAGAAAGGCCCTTTTCGGTTTGATATTAACTTAAGGAGAGGGAAATGGCAGTTTAGTAATATGGTAATCTCATGGGTGTTTATCCATAAGAGGGTCATTATAAAAGGAAAAGAGGGTACACTTCTTAAAACCCATTACTTGAACCTATCTACCTTCTCCTTAAGAGTACTTCATGTGATTAGAGCTAGTTCCTATTTCCCACTTTTCACCCACGAACATTGCGACCATAGTGGGAGGTTCTTAGCCTCTAGTCCATCATGATACTCCCAGGTACGAGCCATGAGATGCCAGCAGGCGAAACACTTCCCAACCCAGACCGTGTCACTATGGAAGACATTTAAGGAGAAAGCGATGAGGAGGTACGTATCCAAGCGATAGTCAGTACACATATTGTGCAAGGAGCAGGAGGATCTCGGAGGAAAGAAGAAGCGCCTAAAGAGAAAGCCGCGGCAGAGAAAGCGAGCGAGAGATGTCCGAGTTACAAGAGGAATTAGACGCATCCATTAAGAAGCAGCAAGACCTGCGCGGAAGATTGAAGCGAGCGAGAGAACAAGGCACGACGACAACTAAGGATGCCAAGAACACAACTCCGAGCATGACAGAAGATGCAATCGCCAAATATCTCGAGGAAAACTATCGAGTAACGAAACACAACACCTATGATTCATTGGAGTCACCATACTCCGCCGAGGTTGCCGAGTACTCATATCCTGAAGATTACGTGTCACCAAAATTCAAGACATATGGAGGAAAGGGAAACGCACGCGATCATGTAAGCCGTTTCATATCTGCGATGAACGCATATGCTCAGGACGAAATCCTTTGCACGAGGGAATTTCCAAAGTCACTTACAGATAATGATTTTTCTTGGTATGATAATTTGAAACCCGAATGTATCAGTTCATGGCACTCCATGATACAACTCTTTTTGGAAAAATTATATTCCTCCCAAAGGAGAGTCACAACAATAGATTTGGGAAGATGCACCCAGCGGGTTGGAGAAGAAATTGGGAAGTTCATCACCCGTTTCCGGGATTTCGCACTTTATTGCCATGAGGACATCCCAGAAGAGCGTCTGGTGGAAATGTGTATTCGAGGAATGGATGTGGTCTTCCCACTGAATTTCACAAATTTCAAATTCTAAACTTTTGTCGAAGTTGAGGAGGCTGCAGCTCGGATATCAGACTGTGCGAATGTTGTGAACTCCGGAGTAAATGAACATATCTAGCAATTACATTCTGTTAATGCGGCGTCGAATGATCAAGGAGGTGATAGAGGTAAAGGAGGAGCGGCTGCTTTTGGCCCTTATCGAGGAGGACAATCAAATAGGAAAGGAGGAAGAACAGACGGAGGAAGACCAAATCCGCCACCACTACCATGCAGCAGGGAGCAGATAGTAGGACTTCTGGAGCAATGGATAGCTAACAAAGAAGAAGTCTGCCACCTGTGATTACAGAACCCACCGCAACGGATAAGATGCACGAATGGTACTGCCATTATCACAGAAGAGTCCATCATCCGATTGTGGAATGTTTTTCTTTACGTTATATAGTGCAAAGGAAGCGAGCCAGAGGCGAGCTAGAAATAGGAGAACAAAGCATCCAGAAGGATACGCTCCCTCAGCACCAGATCATGATGATCTCCCATGAACCTATAGAAGAGGAAACCTGGAGACCATGGGAAGACGAGAAGGAAAAAGAGGCATATGAGGCAACTGAGACAGTTACCTTCTCGGATACAACTGGAGTCGCCAGCAAATTTTCTCAAACAGTCTTAGCCCATCAATTCTTTGATTCACTTGGTTTTAGCGAGGATCAAATCCGCGAAGCATCCAAAGCTATTACAGCCATCGCATCTGGCAAGGCGTACAATCCATTGCCGCGGGAAGCTATAACCTTTACTGGCGAAGATATATGCTATCCAAGAGAGCACCTCCGACCATGGTACCTCACAACCCATATTAACAAGCAACCTCTCAAGCGAGCTTTTATAGATGGCGGAGCATCCCTCAACATGATTTCATTGCACAAATTGGAGTCCTTAGGAGTACCAAGAGCGTCAATCAAAATGCGCACAACAACTGTAAGAGGGTTTGGCTGAAAAACCCAGACGACAATGGGAATAGTACATATGATGATGAAGATTGGGACCATCAGAGCGCTCACGCGTTTCTACGTACTCGAGGATGATACTACGTTTCACGTCTTACTAGGGCGAGGATGGCTTATGAACCACAAGATGGTGGCTTCCACGTATCATCAATATGTCAAGACCAATATCGGAGGAAGACAATTTCGGATCCCAAACACGAACAATCCATTTGGTCTGGAAGAGGCTTATATGGCAGATGCGGTTTTCTACACACAACCAGCTGTAGACCAAGGCGAACAAGCAGAGTGTTTTATCACCCTCCCTAAGTGGGAAGAATTCCAGCCAGAGGGGGAAGTAAAAGAAAAGGCAAAATCCATTTTCAGTCCATCAAGAATGGGACCCGCAACGGGAAATAAACGAGTTATAGTCGAAATAAAGAACACTCAATTCAAAAGTTTCTCACGACCAGAGGGTGGACACGTTTATAGCTTATAGAAATTATCTGGGGAAGCTGCCAATCAACAACATGACTGCGCCATGTCATCGGCGGACGAAGAAAACATGATGGAAGCAACCCCACTGGGTGAAGATTGGCGAGAAGAAGTAGAACCCTTGATTTCGGTAGAGAAAATGATAAAAGATTTACCTGAGGAAAAGACGAAGCCTGATCCAACTGTGGACGGACTAGAAGAAGTAAACCTCGGCTCAGAAGGAGAGCCCCGATGCGTATATATCAACAAGCATCTAGAAGAAGAAGAAAAATCACAATCTATTAAACTGCTCCGCGAGTATAGAGATGTGTTCGCATTTACACATGATGAGATGTCGGGCCTCGACAGCAGCCTGACCGCACACAACCTCAATGTCTCACCCGAGTATCAACCCATCAAACAGTGGAGGCGTAACTTTTCTGAAGGGGTAGAGTTGGCTATCAAGGAAGAAGTGGAGAAGCTGTTGAAAGCTAACTTCATTAGACCAATCCAACACCCCACATGGTTAGCTAACATCGTCCCAGTAGAGAAAAAGAATGGAAAAATCCGATGCTGCGTCGACTATCGGGACCTAAACCGAGCATGTCTTAAGGATGATTTTCCAGTACCAAACATTGACATAATGGTAAATTATACGAATGGATATGGTATGTTTTATTTCATGGATGGATTTAGTGGATACAACCAAATCAAGATGTCGGTAGAGGACGCGCACAAGACGGCTTTCCAGACTCCGTACGGAAATTTCTTTTACACAGTCATGCCCTTTGGATTGAAGAACGCGGGCGCCACTTACCAGCGAGCCATGATAGTGATCTTCCATGACATGATGCATCAGATCATGAAAGTATACATTGATGATGTGGTGGTAAAATCTCGAGTGCGAGCGGATCATCTTAACCATCTAAGGCACGTTTTCAACAGATGTAGAAAATACCATTTGAAGATGAATCCTCTCAAATGCGCGTTTGGTGTCACCTCCGGAAAATTTCTAGGGTTTGTTGTCACTGACAAAGGAATACAAATCGATCCAGACAAGGTCAAATCAATAACCACTATGAGGTCGTCGACAAATGCAAAAGAGTTGCAAACTTTTATTGGTAGGGTGTCTTACGTTCGAAGGTTCGTTCCGGGCCTGACGCAACTGTTGTGCGCGTTTACACCATTATTGAAGAAAAACAAACCGTTCGAGTGGGGTGAGGAGCAAGAGCAAGCCTTCCAGAAGTTCAAGGAATGCTTGATCAGTCCAAGAATCCTACGACCCCATGTCAAAGGCGAGCCTCTCTATTTGTATACATCTTTTACCAACATGGCGATTGGAGCGTTATTAGCTCAAGACCTTGGTAGTGACTAATTACGCCCAATCCATTATACCAGCAAAGGGTTCAGAGATGCGGAATTCAGATACTCAAGGGCAGAGTAAGCATGCTTAGCACTCGCCTATGCGACGCCAAAGTTACGATCGTACCTGCTCGCTCATGAAACCATAGTGGTGGCCACGACTAATCCAATTGCCTACTTAGAAACAAAACCCTTATTATCCGGCAGGACAGCTCGCTGGCTGCTACAGTTATCCGAGTTTGAACTAAAATATCAGCGGGCGAAAGGAGTACGAGAGCAAGCATTCGCGGACTTGTTAGCAGCGTTCCCAGGAATGGACATGACATAGATAAGTGAGGAAATACCTGGTGAGGTAGCGGAAATCTAAGAAGAGGAGTGTTGGACAATGTTCTTTGATGGGTCTTCATACGGCTCTTATGGAGGAGTAGGAATAGTCTTCGAAACACCTAAGAAAGAATTGTTATCATTCGATTTCAAGCTAGACTTTGAATGTAGCAACAATGTGGCTGAATATGAAGTGTTAATCCTCAGATTACGATTGGCAGAGGAGCTCAATCTGGGAGCCATTGATGTCAAAGGAGACTCAAAGCTAGTCACAAACCAAATATCGGGGGACTTTCATGTAAAAGAAACACATCTGGTGCCATATCGAGCAGAATCCCAAGAGTTGATTGCAAGAAGGGGAAGCACCGTCGTAGAGCGTACATGAAGGTCCACTAACAAACATGCGGACGCTATGGCTACGCTGGCGGTTAAGATACAATTAAACGAATCTGACGAGGGCACTATAGTCGTAAAAAAAAGAGCACAACCCAGCACATAGAAAGAGGACTCCGCATTCAAGCTAAAGGATGATTGGAGAACAGCGTATATCGAAGATCTGACTAGAGGGGCGGACGATCAAGTGTTGCCCGTCAAAGTACTAAAGCAATTTGTTTTAATACGAGGAGCATTGTACTTTCGAACATCTGGAGGCGCTCTGTCACGGTGCGTAGGAAAGTCAGAGGCACAGGAAATACTGAATTACGTCCATGAAGAGTCATGTGGACAGACAAGGGGAATCCCGTTATACCGAAGGTTACAAAGGATGGGCGTATACTGGCCAAACATGGCAGTTCAAGCAACTGTGGTCCAAGACAAATGCGATGATTGCCAAGCACCCCCGGAACAAATAGAAATATGCAGCGCGGAGATAGTAGACTGGAGACAACCCTACATAGATTTCATCCATCATGAGCGCCTGCCGTCAAACAGACTGGAGGCACTAAAAATTCAAAGGACGTCCGGTCGATTTTTCATAAGTGAAGGCATCCTTTATAGGAAGAGTTTCGGAGGCAAGGTATTATGTTGTCTATCACAGGAAGAGGCGGAAACAGTCATGGCTACAACCCACAATGGCGAGCACCAAGGTATGCGGAAGCTATTCCTACAGCTAAACGAAGCAGGGTATTACTGGCCTACAAAGGAATTTGATACCGCAAAACACGTAAAAAGATGTCAGCAATGTCAAAGTCACAGACCGCTAATCCATACTCCGCACACCTGGCTGCACAGTGTCGTCACCCCATGGCCTTTTCACAGCTGGGGACTTGATATCATTGGACCGATAAACCCAACCTCGTCCGAGCGTCATAAGTATATCATCACCGCAACTGAATATTCTACCAAATGGGTTGAAGCTATACCACTTCGAGACTACTCAGGTGCAACAATTGCCGCGTTCATCAAAGAGCACATCATATGTCGATTCGGGGCACCTATAATCATATGTTCAGATAATGGTACTTCTTTCGTTAATCAAATTGTCATAGATCTGTTGGACCAATACGGAATCAAGTCCCACACCTCGACTGTCTACTACCTGCAGGGGAATGGACAGGCTGAATCTACCAACAAAACACTATTAAGAATATTAAGCCGAATGGTATATGATCATCATAGGAGCTGGCATGAACAGCTACCGCTTGCACTCTGAGCATACCGTATCTCCAGAAGAAGTTCCACAGGCGCGTCCCCTTATTCCCTTGTGTATGGAGAGGATGCAATACTACCAGCGGAAATCGCTATATCATCTGCGCATGTGGCCATGGATAGTCTCACTACTCCGGATGATGTTAATGATTCGCACACCTGGACACCTTAAAAGAACGACGGGCCAAGGCTGAACGATTCGCGGATAAGTACAGACAGCGGACAACAAGGTACTATAACCAGAAGGTGAAAGAACGAATCTTCAGCGTGAATGATGTAGTAATGAAAATCCCACCGCACGTCCAACGTAATGAGAAAGCAGTTAAGTTTGTTGCTAATTAGAAAAGTCCCTACATGATAAGTGAGGTAGCAGAAAGCGGATACTATTACCTGAAGCGGATGAATGGCTCCCGCATTAACACCCCTATCAATGGTAAATGGCTCAAAACTTACTATGCATGAACAACTTGATGTACGTTGGATGGCTAAAAAATTACAAAATTATCTATCTTATATTCGAACTGAGTCATGATGAATTTTAGCATATACCATGATTAAATACATCTATAGTCCAAGAAAGGGTTAGGCTTCGTGCACGGCTTTAGATGAAGTGCACTAATAGTCCAAGAAAGGGCTAGGCTCCGTGCATAGCTTTAAATGAAGTGCACTAATAGTCCAAGAAAGGTCTAGGCTCCGTGTATGGCTTTAGATGAAGTGCACCAATAGTCCAAGAAAGGTCTAGGCTCCGTGCATGGATTTAGATGAAGTGCACCAATAGTCCAAGAAAGGGCTAGGTTCCGTGCATGGCTTTAGATGAAGTGCACCAATAGTCCAAGAAAGGGATAGGCTCTGTGCATGGCTTTAGATGAAGTGCACCAATAGTCTAAGAAAGGGCTAGACTCTGTGCATGGCTTTAGATGAAGTGCACCAATAGTCCAAGAAAGGGCTAGGCTTCGTGCATGGCTTTAAATGAAGTGCACTAATAATCCAAGAAATAATCGAAATCCCGCATATAATTTGATAAGATGCACGGACAAACAAATTAAAAGGACATGATAAAATACACAAGCCAATCAAACAGAATTCATTGATTAAGGTGACAAAACAGCACGAAACCCTACAATGGCGGCGTTCTTAAAAGAATTTCTACACGCCCGAGACAAAGCGTAAAAGGAGAATAACGTAGTAACATAGGTTAAAGGAACGACAAAATAACTGAGTTCGCGCACCTCAGCCAGACACGAGCAATAGCCAGGTTGTCTTCCATACGTTCCATCCGATCACGAGCATCCACAAACGCATCAAAAGCCTCATTAGCAGCCATCACATTTTCTATTGAGGGGTCCACCCGGCTAGTACTTAGTCGGTCATCATAAAGACCTATAGCTTGAAAATATTTCACTTGACTGACCCCAAACATCCCCTCACATTCTTGAACGAGTCGAGTATTACCAGTGATAAATAGCCTGTAATAGCTCCACTTTTTGTTGCCTAAGAGATAAACGTAGTTCATTAACTGACTCTTCCATTAGAACTTGAACAAGAACAAGACCATAACCTTTTGTTTACAAAACCAAGTTATATATCCAAAAAAAAGGGGGAGGATAACTTTCAAGTCGACTCAGCAACAATCAGCATCCGACAGTGAGCAATCTCTTGGTCCACATCTTGCATCATCGGAAGCGCTTCTTCACTCTGAGTGGTAGCTACAGCTAAAGCTACTTATAGATCTCCAAGCAATTGATCTACCTCAAACAAAATTTGCTCAGATGCGTCACCTTGACGAGTTATTTTGGAAGCCTCCTCTTGCTCCTCCAATTCTTTACGAGCATGTCGTTGTACAACTAATCTATGAGTCCGTAAAGCTCTCAATTCACTCTTTAACACCAACAATCGTGTTAGTTCAACTGACTTAAATGCAGGATGCATCAAGGCACGAATCATACATAAATACAAAGCATAACCATGCATCCGGCGACTGGAGAAATGAGCAGCGGGAGTGTTATAATCCGCAATAACTTGCTCAATGCCTAATAGGGTAAGATTTATCTCTTGTACTAATTGATCAGCTGCATGCCGGGCGGCAGTAGCATTATCCAAAGCACTCTGAATTTTAAAAGAGATCGGTCTGGATGATTACATTGCTCGAGCTTTTAGATACGCCTCATACCGCTTGTTGAACTGAGCGCGTGCCTCCGCACGACCCGCCAGCCTCTACTCTCTGATTAATGATACTTCAGCTCTCACAAGCCGTAGACGGTCTAGTTCATAACCTCTCCTAAAAGGAGATATCAACGCCGGCACAGAAACTAGAGCCAACACATAACCATGTAAACGCTCAGCCATGAGGAACTTAGTAAAAATACAATGAGCAGAATTAGAGAATAAAACATCATACCAACAACAAGAGCCTATTTATAGAAATTTGTACAATGATATATTTATTGTTACTTCATAACTACCATCATAACTACCCCCTTAAAAAAAATAAAAAAAATAAATATATATATCATGGTAATCCATGTAATGCTGATCGAACTTCAGATAAAGCGTCCTCAATAGACCTCACGCTACGACCCGCCTCAAACCAACGAAAATGGGTAAGCATGCGTTGCTCACAGCAATAACCACGATGCTCGAGAAGGGATAAGTCAGGAAGACCGCCCTCACCCTGAATCTTCTTCACAAGATGATCCGCAGCAGATAGTCGCTCATGCCAATTTGCATTGTCAACTTCAAAATTATCTCGAGCAAGGCACATCACGCGGAGAAGATGACTCAGATATTTCATCTCAAGAACCAATCTAATGCGACCAGCCATAACTCAGGTAAATGGAAAAGAGAAGAAAACTTTAACAATGTTTCAGTGATTAACTAAAGCAAGCTCTCATATATATAATTCCAAATAACATGATAATCAAGATAATATTTATTACAAAATAAAATAAAAATGATGAACATAAAGACTCCTTAAAATAACGAAGAAGAGCCGGCTATAATAGAACGACAGTAGGAAATGTCCTCGTCTAAGTCTTGCATCATCAACTGAGCTTCCCCATACTGAATAGTAGCGTCATCAAAAGTGATACGCATTTCCTCCAACACTTGATGAACTTCACGCATGACTTCACTAGAAACACAAGCTTGTCGAATTATGCCTAATGTTTCCGTATGCTCATCATAAGCCTTCCGGGCTTTATCCAAAACCATCAGGCGATTGGTCAGCAACATACCAACTTCATCTTTCAAAATGATTAAACGAGATAATTCCGCCCTCATATCAGTAGGATGGATAAGAGCAGATACATCACAAAGGGTTAAAGTACATCCGCGAAGGCTCGGGCCCGCCTACTGAGAAATAAAAGCTTGACAGTCGGCTATTGACTGCTTAATATCCGTCGTCATGATTAGCGCTTCCTGGTATAAACACTCAGCTTTATTTCGAGCGACTATGGAATTATCCAAGGCACGCCGAACGGATACATTGACATGCCCAGACATTTGTGCACCTCGATCCATTGAATAAGTCTCATGGTGCTCGTCAAAGCGCGTACGCGTATACGTTCTGTTTACCATCCTAACTTCCGTAAGTATCTCCACTTCAGCTTTTACCAATAGCAAGCGAGTTAGCTGATGATCCTTTTCATAAGGAACAACTAATGATGGTATCGGAGCTAAAGCCAAAGTATACCTATGAAGACGACGAGCCATCAGCTGCATAAATATAGCTAGCAACCAAAGAATGAACAAACTGTAAAAGAAATATGAAGGACATCAAACGTATTCACCCCTACTTATATAAGAAAACATAAGGGATACCGTATTTAATACTATCTAACCATAATGATAAATGTAATCAAACCAAAAAAACAATAACACATGTCCCATGAAAGAGAATCAAACCATAGAATCCTCAACCTCACCAATACAAAGAAAAGGGTTTCAAAAGTCATCATTAAAATATATCTAAAGCCACCAATTCGGCCTTCTTCCTGGTCAAACGCCCATTGACTTCCTCGGAAGCATCAGAGCGGCTTTCAACTCCTGGGTAGCATAGCCCACATCCACCATAAGCTGATCATAAGTTTTCTTCTTCGCGTTTGAGACATCGAGCAGATGATGGTATTCCTGTTCCAACTCCTCAATCTCATGAGGTAGGGTGATCCGCGCACTGTGACTAGCCTTTGCTGAGTCCAACAATTCCTTGAGCCATTTGATGGGGAATAGAAGAGCCATCAGGGTCTGAATGTTAGCATCCCACTTCCTAAAAACAGCCGGATCAATTGGAGTTTCCTCCGCCAAAGAAAGCCCTTTCGCTATGTCGAGTAAGTCCTCAGTAGCCACGATCAAGGAATTGACAGGCATTTCTTCATGAATGCACATATGACCAAACTTCTCCACTATGCGGCGATAGGTGGCTGCTTTAGCAGGAGGCACCCAAAAGTCGTACACTAGAATGTAACGGTTATCCACACCAGCCTCTGCCGAAGACACGACACGCGGGTATTGAAATTTGGGATCCTCCGGAATAGCCATCAGTTTAGCATCCGCGTTCATGCCCTGAGAAACTTTGGGAGTTGATTTACGACGCTTTCTATTGGCGCTTCCAGATTCGTTTCCTTTAATAGATTGATTCGAACCGCTTCCCTTCCCTTGAGCGCCGTCGCGTTTTCCCATATTCTAAAAAAAAGAGAGAGAATACGGATATTAAAAAAAAATAATTATAGGCAAAATACCTTGGCACAATAAGGGAAATTTAAAATACACGCATACCAGATCGGAAGAAGGAGGGAAATTAACAGCAGAATGAACTGATTGGCGAGAATAAGAAGACGAACTTGACACAGCCGGTTCTGAATGACCTAAGGAGGCAAGAGAAATTGAAAGCAGAGAGAAAAATAAAATAGTCACTCAAAATGAGGGAAGTGGAGATACATATATAGGTGGCCAAATGCATTAAATAAGTTGCAACAAAAACATTTTAACCGGCACGTGTCTATATGCCAAAGTAATATAATCATGAGCACAGTACACTCACAGGATTTACGAGGGGACGAACTCTGACCCTGGGCACCACTTTTAAGACCACTACCCTCTTGAAAATAATAATTTATAGAATGATCCGACTCTGACTCGTCCCCGTCACCTAACATATCGGAGGGAGTGTGAAGAGGATGATTGGGATCTTTAATTGTTCGAACAATTAAAGGACGAGTAGAGCGAAAAGTCATACGGGGAGAAAGTATTTCAGGACCGCTCTGGCTAACTGCTCGACCAAGTTGACGCTCCACACGTTCAATAAAAGTACTGGCGGATGATGACCCCACTTTTTGAGCCTGCGGAGAAAATGAAGGAGAAACATTAGCGGTCCGGGAAGAAGGCAATCGCGGATTGGGTAATATACCAGCATCTCGTCTCATCTTCTTAGCAAGTCGATCATACCTCCATTCCTCAATAGGCAGGTTAATATATTTTTCAAACATAAGACCTCTAGGTTTGCAGCCGGTAGGCGGAGAATTCTAGAAATGTGTGGCGAACCAAAATAACTAAGCAGATGACGTGATGAAAAAAATAATAACAGAGAGAGTGAGGGAATACCTTAGCAGGAGGAGGAGACGCAGCCGAAGGAATTTGCAAAGGCTTCATAGGAGGAACACGCCTCCTTTTCTTGGAATTGTACGAGGGAAGAGCACTACCTTTCCCATCCTCTTGAGAAAGCTCGTCACCAGGAAGGGGGTCCCAACTGGTTGAACAAGAGAGGCGACCATTGTTGCTAGAAGATAGCTTATACTTCTTGGCAACCTCAGCATTCAATTTCACACGACCCGAGGCATGCATCTCCCTGAAATACTTCTCGGTCAAAGGGCAGGGAGCATAGGGCTCCTTGATAAGTAGGTTAAGCACATTTCGACTAACACTATTACGGTACCCAAGCCATTCCCTGGTAACATGAACTTGGCGGCGGGGTTGAGGATAAATAAGGTTAAAAAAGGACTGGCGATCGCTCATTCGAAGCCCACTTTTGAAAACGAAACGATCAAAGCTTTTTCGGACCTCTTTGTCCTCATCAATTGAAGAAGGAAGGAAAACATCGAAGGGAACTCCCTGATCAAAGCCTAATTTCCGCGCGACACGAACAATGTTGTACGACTCGGAAGAAAATTTCCCACCATAAAAGCCAGGAAGACGCCCAGGTAAAACAGAGACGAGCATATCAAATTCATCCGCCGAAGGCATCTTTGCTGAAGAAATCCTTCGCGGGGTTTAGCTAACAAAGTTGTAGTAGAGAGAACCATTACGACCATCCTGATATGTGAGGGGATTAAATTCCGCACCCTTGTCCATAAAATCTTTAAGCTTCTCCTTAGGGTGATGACCTTTCTTGTGATAAAGAGCCATCCGGGGATGACACTCTGGCTTTATCACCAAACGCTTGGAATCGTCTTTTCGAACAACTTTTACTTGCCGAGAAAGGGACAAGGGATTCAAATGAGAAGGCCTATACTTAAGGAAGCGCTCCCAAGTCCATGCCTGAATAAAGTTGGCAGGAAGGAAAGTTTCAACCGTGTGAGATCCATCCACGCGAAGAATATCGCGAACCACCAAGTCTAGATGATGATACAAACCACCCAGAAACATAGGGGACAGTGGGAAAGATACACCACGAGACATTAATACCGCCATAGGGATCAGGTCGTTTTTGATAGTATCCCGGGGACTATATTCAAAGACATCATGACAAAGCCAAAAGAGTAGAAATGCAGCCATCTCCACCCTGTCCGTCTCCCTTTCTCGAGGAGGAACACCCTTGCTAGGACCATACTGCAAAGGAGCCCAATACTTGATCCAACATGAAAAAGAAGCTCGACGTTGTCAGGACTTTTGCTTTTGACCGCCTTTCATCTCCTTTACATCATCATCCCCTTCAACAGGAGAAGGCTTTTGTCGAGCGGCTTTCATGGAAGATGCCATGAGTTTCGAGGAAAACGAAACATGTACAGGAGAATCATGCGGGTTTGACGCGGTCACTTTTTTTTCCCTTTATCCGCTGGGGTGCTTACTCTATCCGGGGTTTCAGCTTTGATCTCATCAGGCAATTGAAAAGACATGGAATTCGTCTTAGCCTTGAGTAAGCGGTCATGAAGCTCCTTGTCCTCGTCATTCAGAGATTTATAAAGACAGCATATATCATAGATAACGGAACCGTGAACAGGCAAACCGGTCAGCACCACTACATCCTCTAAAACAGGGGTCGCTTCACCCCAGGCAAACAAAAATGTATTAGGATCGATTCCCCAGCGCGCGGACAATCGATTTATGCTGTCATGATCCCGCCGGACATCCCTAAACTTGGAAGACTCCAAAGCCTCCTATATACCCAGAGAACGAATGATAGCCGCGTGGTTTGGATTTGAGCGGATATAGTCAATCCATGGTTCCCAAGAGTCATGCGATTCATCGAACGAACGATGGTCAATCGTAGGAAAAGTGTAATCTCCCCTATGGACTGCCAAGCGAGGAGAATCTTCAAAAGAAGGCATAGTGGGTGAGTTTTCCAGAGGGCGAATAAGCCATTCTACAGACCCGGACGAAGGAAATGGGTGAGGATTAAGCATGCGCGCGACCCAAACATCGTCGACGGGAAAAGAATAGTGATATCATCCCCAGCGGGGGGGTCTGATTTTGTCTTTGAGACTGGGATTGTGTACGAATTCTTCTCATGTATATAACTCATGCCTGGGAGGAGAGTCGCGGACGGGTGATCCGTCAGACATGATGAACAAAATAAAGAACAAGAGAGAGAAACAAAGATGGTAAAAGATGAAGATTTTGAGGCGAGGTCCCCTCTATTTATAGGAGGGTAAAAGGAGGAGCAGTTACTGAATAGATCAGTAACCGACGTCTTCCAACAGTCATGAACTTAAAACGCCCAATAACTTCCCTTTGTAATCATAATGCACACATATGACTGTTGACATGGTCTTTGACCAGTCAAAAAGTCAGGGGACTAATGTTGATACATGAAAATGATTCATACGAACAGCCTCCCCTTAACCTATCAAGGTCTCCCTTTTTGGGAATAAAGGGACTTTGGGACTAGGCCTAACCCATTAAGATGGGAATCCCTAGTCCACAAGAACATACTAAGTAAATTGGGCTTTGGATTAAAGAGAAAGGCCCTTTAAGGTTTGATATTAACTTAAGGAGAGGGAAATGACAATTTAGTAATATGGTAATCTCATGGGTGTTTATCCATAAGAGGGTCATTATAAAAGGAAAATAGGGTACACTTCTTAAGATCATAATTAATTCTCCATTACTTGAACCTATCTACCTTCTCCTTGGGAGTACTTCATGTGATTATGGCTAGTTCCTCCTTCCCACTTTTCACCCACGAACAATACCCGGACCAAGATTGGATTTCGCCAGTGCGCAAACGGGTACGCGAACTTTCAATCCCAGCAGAAATTCTCAGACATGAACCTGTACACCAGTACGAAAACGGGTACTCATACTTAAGTTTCCGGATTTCTCAAACCAACAGGTACGCAAACGGGTGCGCATACTATGGTTCCCGGACATGGATTACATATGTGCGAAAGTGCACAACATGACATAACCAATAATGGTTAAGTGCTCTAAACTCTTATTTCAATCATTGAAACTTTCTTAGAGGATGACAATATCCGTTGTTCACATAATATTAGCATCAAAGCAATTTTCAAGATATTGAAATAATCATAACGAAACATTCCAAGACTACATCAAATGATTGTATCACACAAACCATGTAAGATGTTACTCGACAATTCTCACATGATATAATATGAACTTGGTCGAAGCGAAAGCTTTCCAACACATATTTCGATAAATATGTAAGCGAGATAAACTCAACTCGAAATCTCAAATGTGTATATAGAAACTATATCGTAATACGACTTATGTCTCAATATAGGAGATAGAGTAGAAATAGACTTTCCAAGTGATAGATGAGTTTCAGTCTCCACATACCTTTTGTCGATGAAGTTCCACAAGCTCCCCTTAATAGTTCTTCGTCTTCAAATAATGAACGTCGTGAAGTCTAAGTTCAACTACACAATCTATGTCCTAGCCTAAGACATATATAAATAGGCTAGAAATCAAGATTTATAGTTTTGATCACTAACATTGACAAACATGCTTGAGATAGCAACGCATGCGAGTTCGACCGAGCAGTGCTCTAACAATCTCCCCCTTTGTCAATTTTAGTGACAAAACTATCAATACATATGGATTACAAAATAAATAAAAACTAGCTTCTCATCCAAATACTTGATCTCCTTGGTATCTTCAACACGACTCAAAAACTTCGTCACTTCCAAGTACTCCATGATTCTAAACATGTTCAACTTAGCATCATAGTTGTTGAAGATCCGTAGCGATAACAATGAGAAAAAAAATGCTCCCAATCATTGTTATACAATGTCATAGTATTATTACACATCATCAAAGTTCAATTGTATCACAACTTTGACAACAATATTATGGTGATATGTATCACTCCCCCTTAGTCAATACTTCATCCCGACATGAAAACCACTCCTCCTTACATAATGATCCGTAAACCATATGTATTTGTAGTATGAAACTACACATTAATTCTCCCCATTTTTGTCAATATAAATTATCAAATGTACGAAAACTAGTGGGATCCTCATGAAATTTTCATAGAGATACTTCATGACCAAAAGAGAATAACATACCAACTTATTTAGCTGCAATCATAAAGCCGAAGCTAAATGCATTCATCAAGGAGTTTATAAAGATACAAGATAACCTCTATAATATTCCACAACCGCACTCCCCACAAAGATTTGGAAATTAAGCAAAGCTCAATTAAGAACTCTCCCCCATAATATGTCATTCTCGAAAGAACAACAAAGGTGACCTTGTTTTTACAAGAAAAGAAGGATTTCTTTGGATATAACCAAATCACATGAAAACATGTATTTGAATCCAAAAAACTCAATTGAATCAACCACAAAAATGATCAATTCAATTGGCCATACTCGACATAAGATAACTTAAAGAGTAATACAGTATATACACAAAAATGTGGATCGGAGATCGACCAATACTGCGGAATACACAAGGATTCATTCTATTTTCCATCATTATTTGCACAATGACATATAATATACTTAATCCTTGTAAACAAAAGTGCATCCTTTCTTCCATCGAAATTTTCATAATGACATAAAAGGCTTTAACTTTTGTTTGTCAAAAGTTCTTTCCATCTTTTATCAATACTTTCATACCGACATAATAGAGATAACTTTTGAACGAGTATGGGACAGTCACAGGTTCACTGACATAAACAACATATCCCATAACAATTTGCAATATATAAAATCATAAAGATTAAAATTGCAAAAAATCTTCCAAATAAACTTTAGAATTTAAATAAATAAATCTAAAAGCATTGCAAGATGAAAATCGTTGGAAATAGCTATGTGTACTCACAATAATTGTTATTCCAAACCCTAGTTATCCTTCTTAAAACACAAGAATAAATTCTCATAAGAAGTTTTCTAGACATCAAGACAAACTCGTAATGCACATATAAGATGATTTTTCCTTGGAGGGTAGAATCAATTTTTTTCGCATGGATTTACACCAAGAATAACTACCAAAGGCGTATAAAAATATTTTCTTAATACAAAGTCATTAATGACTATGCACCATAGTTCACATAAGATGATTGTGAACATTCAAGAATCCCATAGCAATGCGTACTACTGTCCATTCTGGGACTTCCTTCTTTGTGATTCACCAACAATATTCTTGTAAAAGCTACAAATCAGCTTAGAAGAGTATTACTCCAAGAATCCAAGTGCCCAAGTCCAATAGAAGTGGAACAAGTGCGACGAAACAGACGAAAACACTCAAAAACAAGAGGCTGGACAAATACCAATCTTAACGCATCCAAATTCAAGAATTCTCATTTTCATTCCGAAGAGAATTCAAAGAGGAAGAGAATGCAAAAAGAATGAGGCCATTCCGAGTTCGGATGAAGAAGATACGGCCAAAACAAGTGTACCGAATATCGACATCTACAAGCAAGTATGCATACGGATATGCAAACGGATTTTCAGTATGCAAACTGGTATGCAAACGAATTTCCCTGGATTTATTGCAAAAACTCATTTGTAAACTGGTATGCAAACGGGTATGCATACCTGAAGTGTACCACGAAGACCAAAACATCCCGAACAACTATTTTTAAACCGGAACATTTAAGAACCTTAAACACAAATCAAGTTAGGTAAACATGAATGATACACAAGGTGCATAGATCATCATAAAACTTGCTCAAGTTTAGAGACAAACCTTTTTAGAAGAATCCGATCGAATTCTACAACGTTACCAAACATTCAAAATCATACCCAACATAATATGTGTGCCCCAATTCTTGTGCTTCTCTCACCGTATACATAAGATGGCATTTCCTGGTGAGGATGCACTTTCAACACAATCAAGTTGTGTTGAGGTGAGCAATGTCTTGCTCACCATGGCACCAAGAAAGAGTTTCTTTCCAACTACTTTTGCATTCAACAAAGTTGAGAAACATCCAAGAATCTGTTTTACACATTTTGCAAAAGACTTTAGAGAGATACACAAAAATTTGAGTCCCTGATGTCTCATTTTAAAGCTTAATAAAAACAGTGTCTGCAGATAATGTTTAGTACTCCGCAAGGAAACTCTTTTGGTGTAAGAAGACATCCTGAAATGTTTACAACAGTAAACGAAACAATTATCATGACACGGTGTATCAGGAATTGACCAGTGAACTGATTCATGCTTTGAGGTGATATCGTCAGATGACCGAGATTTAAACTCCTCTTGTAATACGTTTAGTTTACTAGAACCAAGTGGATTACACATAGGAGGAGCATTGCTCTCACTAATTAGTAAATCAATATCAACATCGACATGAGTATTATTCATCATAACTTGATTTGGATTTTCAAGAGATTCTTGTTCTTTCTGGGGGTATAAATCAACATCAAGAGATAAGCTTTCAAGTTTCTTTTCAAGCCATGAAAACACTTCAAGGGATTTTAAACCTGGAGGAGGTTTAGATAGAATTTCTTCTACAGAATTTATTAAATCAGTCATGGAAGAGAATTCTGAAAATGCGGGGGGTCTAACAACCACACCCAACAATTCATTTGGCAATCTGAGAGGACTTACTCCAATTTACTTTCTAGAGAATCAACTAGACAGTCAGACTCAATCTAGATAAAAGTATATCAAAGAGTTTAATATCTCTAGCTCTTAATTCAATTTGCAATCAACAAATAGAAATCTGCGAGCCCGATTGAATATAAGAGGAGTAACTTGAATGGTACCAAAGACTAATGTTCAAGTGTCAATCAATTTAAATCAACAACCAAAGGTTGGATATTATAATTGATTGATCTTAATGCACAATCTGTGATATTTCAAATATATAAAAAAATATAATGCGAAAAAGAAATAACAAAGACACGAGAATTTTATTAACGAGGAAAACCGCAAATGCAGAAAAAACCCCAGGACCTAGTCCAGTTTGAACACCACACTATATTAAGCCGCTACAGACTCTAGCCTACTACCAATTAACTTCGGACCGGACTGTAGTTGAACCCTAATCAATCTCACACTGATTCAAGGTATAGTTGCGTTCCTTACGTCTCTGATCCCAGCAGGATACTATGCACTTGATTCTCTTAGTTGATCTCACCCACAACCAAGAGTTTCTAGGACCCAAAGTCGAAGACTTGATAAACAAATCTGTCTCACACAGAAAAGTCTATAGATTGAATAAATCTGTCTCCCACATAAATACCCAAGAGATTTTGTTCCGTCTTTCGATAAATCAAGGTGAACAGGAACCAGTTGATAAACCAGACTTATATTCCCGAAGAACAACCTAGTATTATCAATCACCTCGCAATAATCTTAATAGACTAGCGAAACAAGATATTGTGGAATCACAAACGATGAGACGAAGATGTTTGTGATCACTTTTATCTTGCCTATCAGAGAAATTAATCTCGAGTCAATTATTTCAATTATACTCAATACGATAGAATCGGGTAAGATCAGAACACGCAACTACAAAGAGAATAGTTGGGTCTGGCTTCACAATCCCAATGAAGTCTTTGAAGTCGTTAACCTACAGGGTCTCGAAGAAACCTAAGGTTAAAGGAGAATCGACTATAGTTTATGCAACTAGTAACACACAGGAGGTGTGGGGATTAGGTTTCCCAGTTGCTAGAGTTCTCCTTTATATAATTTTCAAATCAGGGTTTGCAATCCAAGTTACCTTGGTAAGAAAGCATTCACTATTCACCGCTAAATGAAAAACCTTATTCAACCAAGCTAATATCTTTCAACTGTTAGATCGAACTTAGTTTGTTACACACAAATGAAATGTACCCTTATTTAGGTTTATGTAACCATACCCAAACGTGTACACCATGTTGGATCACAAATAGTTAACCGAGGGTATCCATATGATTACTCTCATATCAACCTTATTCATCTTAACCATAACTAGTTCAAATGACTCAAATGAAACTAGTTAAAGAGTTGTTCAATTGCTATATTCTCATAGAATTATACAAGAACACAATTGAATCAAAATCGGTTTGATTCATTCGAATCAATCATGAACATTATAGCCACGGTTTACAAAGATTGCATTCCTTATTATATATATGTTTAAGTTCATGTAAACAACCGATTTTAGAACTTTAACCTTCAAGTATGCAAACGGGTACGCATACTTGAAATACCCGGACCAAGATTGGGTTTTGCCAGTGCGCAAACGGGTACGCGAACTTTCAACCCCAACAGAAATTCTGGGAAATGAACCTGTATGCCAGTATGCAAACATGTACGCATACTTAGGTTCCCGGATTTCTCAAACCAACAGGTACGCAAATGGGTGCGCATACTATGGTTCCCGGACATGGATTACATATGTGCAAAAGTACACAACATGACATATCCAATAATGGTTAAGTGTTCTAAATTCTTATTTCAATCATTGAAACTTTCTTAGAGGATGACAATAACCGTTTTTCACATACTATTAGCATCAAAGAAATTTTCAAGATATTGAAATAATCATAACGAAACATTCCAAGACTACACCAAATGATTGTATCACACAAACCATATAAGATGTTACTCGGAAATTCTCACATGATATAAGATGAACTTGGTCAAAGCGAAAGCTTGCCAATACATATTTCGAGAAATATGTAAGCGAGATAAACTCGGCTCGAAATCTCAAATGTGTATATAGAAAACTATATCGTAATACGACTTATGTCTCAATATAGGAGATAAAGTAAAAATAGACTTTCCAAGTGATAGATGATTTTAAGTCTCCATATACCTTTTGTCGATGAAGTTCCACAAGATCCCCTTAGTAGTTCTTCGTCTTCAAATGATGAACGCCGTGAAGTCTAAGTTCAACTACACAATCTATGTCCTAGTCCGAGACATCTATAAATAGGCTAGAAATCAAGACTTATAGTTTTGATCACTAACTTTAACAAACATGCTTGAGATAGCAACGCAAGCGAGTTCGAACGAGCAGTGCTCTAACAATAAGTCTTCGACTTTTGGTCGCAGGAACTTTTAGTTGCGGGTGAGATCAGCTAAGGGAATCAAGTGTGCAGAATCCGTCTTGGTTCTAGAGGCGTATGGAACGCGATTGTACCTTAATCGTGTGAGACTTGGTTAGGGATCAACTAAATTCCATTCAGAAGTTAACTTGTAGTAGGCTAGAGTCTGTAGCGGCTTAAAACAGTATGGTGTTCAATCTGGACTAGGTCCCGGGGTTTTTCTGCATTTGCGGTTTTCTCATTAACGAAATTTCTGGTGTCTGTGTTATTTATTTTCCGCATTATATTTTTATATAATTGAAATATCACAGTTTGTGCGTAGTTCAATTTGTTGATAAATCCGACCTTGTTTGTTGGATAGAACTTGATTGACACTTGGGCATTGGTCTTTGGTACCGTCCAAGTTATTTCTCATATTAATCAGGCTCGCAAATTTCTATCTGTTTGATTTACTGATTGTATTGAGAAAGAGATATAAACTCTTTGATTTAATTCTTGATTGAGTCTCTCTTTTAAGTTGGTGCTATCAGAATTAAGTTGGAGTTTAGTTCATACAGATTTCCGAACGAATTATTGGGTGTGGTTGTTATACCCCCGTTTTTTCAGTTAATGTTCGAAAGAGCAAAGTATATCAACCTCCAAAGCCAACACACCCAAATTAGGGTAAGAACATTCCTTATATTTGCTATTATTGCGGAAACAAATGTCACCTGAAAAGGAGATGTCATTTTCGTTTAAAGAATGATAAACTTTACGATGTCCTTGTTTGGGTATCACAAGAATTTATTAAACCTGGATCATATGTTAAGGCTAATCCCCTTAATATTACCGGTTGTAACTATCCAACTTTAGGCAAATGAATCAGTACTGTGATAAGCCTAGATTTGCCTGTAAACGTCATACAAAGCCTTTTCACAATCGTAATGGTTATCAAAAGGATATCTTTGTAAAGACGAAGACAAGATCCGATGCTCCCATTTAGAGAAAAACTAACTTGCAAAATAATAGTCAATCCAATTCTTTTCTGAGAAATTTAGAAGAGAGTAATAGGAAGAAGAATTCGGTTGCTCCTAAGTAGATACCATATAAAGTCAATGATGCATTGAGTGTTAAAGGTCCTAGAAAATTATGTGAATATAGAAATTGCAAAATCCATGATTTTGGAAGTTATAAATTTCTTGAGAAAAAAGGATACAGTTCTGAAGGGTTATAAAATTGATCTGTTTGATGATAATCCAAATGTGAAACGCAAGAATATATGGAAGAAGAAGCAAACTAAGCCAAAAATTATAGATTATGAAAAATCCATAGATGCGGAAAAAGTTGTTTCAATCACTTGTTGTGAGCAAGACATTGTTCACGCCAATACAACTTGATTATGTTGAACATGCACCTTCACCAATAAATGCCCTATTAAAAAATATGGTGAGAAACGCACACGAATTGGGGCGCACATATTGTGTTGGGTAAGATATTGAATATTTGGTAAAGTCGATTGGATTCTTCTTAAAGGTATGTCTATGAATTGGAGAAAGCTTTATGATTATTTTGTTATTGGCTTGATGCCATGATCTTTTAATATCAAAAACATCTTTGTTTTTGTTATTCATACTCTTATTATTCATAAATGTTTTGGTGGAACTTGAGTATCGTCATGATTGGTTGTTTAAATATATACTTGAAGTTCAATACCTAATATTCAGAAGATAGGAGTTTTTATCTCTACCTTGTTGAGACTACGCTCAAAACAGATGAGTCCATGTTAAAGAGGTTCTTAACCTTTTGTTTGAATGGCTTATGACAATAAAATCCGTAGTGGTTGTCATATTTATCTTCTATGCACCTATAAAGTGTCAATATAATTATATACGACTCAAGGTGTACCCCGTCGCTTGTGAGTCCTAATTGTAATGACTCGATGTGGGTATCAACACTTCTTATGCTCTTTGTAGAAATCTTCATTCCTATCTGACTTTACAAGAGATGAGAACAAGATCCATGAGAATTTTCGGATAACAAGCTAAGAAGAATATGCAATGAATAATATATCTAATCATAATGTTGATATTTAAACTTAAGTTCTGGGTAATACTCTCAAGACATGATAATCATAATGAGTACATGTACATCAATCACCATTAGCTAAGAGTGAATAGTTCACAGGTGAAGTATTTATTATAGATACCAATGCGGCTAATGATTCATATACTTTGTGTGTCG
Source organism: Papaver somniferum (assembly GCF_003573695.1). Classification (NCBI taxonomy): domain Eukaryota; kingdom Viridiplantae; phylum Streptophyta; class Magnoliopsida; order Ranunculales; family Papaveraceae; genus Papaver; species Papaver somniferum. The sequence continues at coordinate 105,964,406 of NC_039368.1, forward strand.
TTCATGTTTACCTAACTTGATTTGTGTTTAAGATTCTTAAATGACCAGGTTAGAAGAAACAAACAATTATGATTTCTTATTGTCTTTTTTTATAAATCACAGAGAAGGAAGTTCAAGAATGGGCAGTAGTACGCGTACCTCTGGAATTTTTGAACGTTCATAACCTTATTACGTGAACGTACGACGCATGTACTTAATGACTTTGTATTTTCTTCTTTGTTAAGAAAATATTTTTATACTCCCTCGGTAGCCAATCTTAGTGGTAAATCCGTGTGGAAAAGATTAAATCTTCCTTCTTAAAGCAAATCAACTTATATGTTATTTACAAGTTTATTTCTTAGATACGATGATCGCAATACTTGATCCTCATGGATATTTTTGTGTATTGCAATATCTTATGAGATATATGTGTCCTTTACTTTTTTGTGAACTGAACTGATATCTCATACATGCTCCAAAAGTTAAATCTATTATGTCTTTATGCATTTAATGATAAAAAATACAATGAACTTTTTGAGATATTCCACAGTATTGATCTCTCTTTGATCCATTTTTTTGTGAAGTTACTGCATGTCACTCCGTAAGATTCTCTTATTTTGAGTTAGACCGTTTAAATTAATCTTATGGATTGATTTTCACGATGTTTACTGGATACAAGTCTATATGATTTGTTTATTGTTGTTGTTATATGTATTACTTTTCGGTTTAATATATTTTCTTTCTTAGCAAAAAAAAAAACAAAACAAAACAAGCAACCACGATTTTACCTGGAGATCCACCGGTTCCAGCCATTACCATAAATACCATATCAACAACAACAATACTAGCAGGATGGAACAACCAAAACCGGACTGGTTAAAGATCAACACCGGTGGGCCCGCGAGGGGACATCCAGGAGCGGCGAGCACATGATTTATTTGCAGGGATTCGAGTTCTCAAGTTGTGATGGCTCTAGCACAACCTCTGGGAATAACTACGGCTCCAATAGTTGAAACGTGGGCAACTCTTCTAGCTTCAAGGACGGCGACGGAAAGACAATGACAAAAGGTTATCTTCGAAATAGATTCGGAAAACTTGATGCGATTTATAAAAATCGATGCAAAAACCCCGTTGTACATTGCAGAAATGATTTCCGAAATAAAACAGAAAATGCAACAAATTCCACAGTGTGTCATTCAGCACAACTATAAAGAAGGGAATCAAGCGACAAATAATTTAGCAAATTACATAATTTATAGAAGCCAGACGAAATAAAACCCCGTTGTACATTGCAGAAATGATTTCCGAAATAAAACAAAAAATGCAACAAATTCCACAGTGTGTCATTCAGCACAACTATAAAGAAGGGAATCAAGCGACAAATAATTTAGCAAATTACATAATTTATAGAAGCCAGACGAAAAACTTATCAACTGAGACCAGACAATTCCACTTTCTATCAGCCAAATTATTTCAGATGATTTAGTGGGTACAAGATTCAGACGACTCGGTGACAGTGGGTACCAGATATCCGCACGAATTTTCTTTCTAGTTCTATTCTTTGGTTACATGCTTTAAAAAAAAAAAACAAGTAAACGACCACGTGCAATCGTGCTATAACATCGTCTAGTTGTCTCGTTACAAAACCTAACGGTATATACTTCATTAAACAACTAATATATACCGTATGTCTCATCTCGCCGTACTTATCCAACTCCCACTTTCCCAATGAAGTAAAACCTCATTCAGATCATTTTTATTTATACGTGGACGGTTAATAATAGCAGTACGTGTTCTAGAAACTGGTATTCCGGATTTCAAAATTAATATCTTCTAAAGTTAATTTCTAGACTTGAGATCCGCTTTCTGCAATTTCCCCAATTTAATCCATTATATAAACCAGAAATCGATTACTTTGTTTGACATTTTATTTATAGAGAGCGGGAAACTGAACTGTGATTTTTTTTCGAAAATGGCGAATTTGGTAGACAATAAGGAGATTGAAGTGACAGAGAAGGACAATCAAGTTGGAAACATGGAAAATAAAGACGAGGGAGCCTCAGTTGATTTACCTGCACCTGATGGTTGGAAAAAGAAGGTTTAATTTCTAACTTATTTTTGTAATTTCATATGATTGTTGCCTTTTTATTTGTGTGTATTTGTTTATTGTGATGTCCTAGTTGTTAAATCATCAGAGTTTCTTGTGATTTTAGTTTCTAATTTCTTGGTGAAATGTTCGGAACTTTAATTAGGGTTTCAGGTAGAGGAGATTGTTTGATAGGGTTTTAAAATTAAAAGGGGTTTTATTTTTGGTTGGATTTCGTTGATTTTGCCCTTAATGCAAGAATGTTTTCTCGAATAATAGCCTTTATGGAAGCTTAACTAGGGTTAAAAATTTTATTGTACCTGGAATAGCCTTTTAGGGTTTGGGTTTATGTAGTTTGATGTCTGTTTTTTTTTTTGTGTGTGGCGGTGACCTAATTAGCTTTAGTATGCATCTAATCCATATCATATAGAATGAATAGCTGTTGTTTTTGTTGGATTACTCGTGGTTGATGAGTTCTTTGATTTTGCCCCTGATGCAGGAACTTTACTAGTTTACTTGAAAGCCATTTTGGGTTTTTTTGAATAGCATTACTAGGGTTTTTAGATATACGTAGTGATTGGTACTATTTTCCTTTAGGAACTTATTTGCTTTTGGATGCAGCTACTTTAGAGAAATGAAAGAACTGCTATTATTGTTGAACACATTTTGTTCTTTTTATATAGGAGCTTTACATTTTGAACTTACACTTGGTTTCTTATAAATTATTACTTGTTAAGCTATTTGAGCTTATAGTCCTCCAATGTCAGTACTGCCGGTATATGTTGATGTTGTCCTTGTGAAGACAACTCTTGTCTCTTAGATCTTGTGACCTGTTTAAGCAGAATGGGTGTCCTTACCTTAATGCATACTACTCAAGAGTTGTACTGTATTATACTATATCATAGTGCATTCTACTGCTATGAGTGCGGGGTTTGCAGCTTCATTTGTGGTTAAAGAAGCCATGGAAACTGGTAATAGATTCTGGCCTAGCTCAGTATGGTAGTGTAGCTTGACCGACTTGCTTTATTTTTTTCTTGTTATATTTCCAAGAGTCCTGGAAAACATTGACTTTTAATCCCCCTTGGAATGGAAATGAATTGGTCAAGGCTGTATGGCACGCTTGAGTTTACTTAATTATATAGTGAATAATGATCCTATGGTAGGATTTAATCCAACATGAGAGTAGCATATGCTGTTTTTCCAACATGAGAGTAGCATATGTTGTCTTTGATGTGTACTTAATATCGTTACATAATGTCTTCTTCTTTTGGAAGTAAAGTTATGTACTCAGGAAAGAGGATATGGCGTTGAACGAATAAATGCATGAATGTCCATGGTCTTTTTGTTATGCATGTTTGCTTTAGCATGGAGTTGATGTATTCTGGTGCCGTAAGAAGGAAAATGCTAGTTCAGTATGTCCACCGAAGTCCAAAAGTTTCTACTTTCTAATTTTAGTTTACGCAAATGTAATAATATCCACTGAATAGTGTTACTTTTCCAAGCCGACTTGGTAATATACTCATAACAGCATCAAAAGTTTTACAGAATTTGTCAGTTCATCAACTCTTTGAAGTGTAGTTGCATTTCCAGAGAACTATGTAGCTATTCCAATTTCAGTTATACTTATTGGAACTATTTTGAGTCCACTAAGTATATATGAGGTACTCTGTGTGTTCTAGATATTGTTGGTCTGACAAGCTTTTCTATTATGTTGATAAAGTTTGTTGAAATAGCATCAGGCTTTTGGTTTGACCTTGTTCCTTCTTCAGTTTGAAGCCAACACAATTTGAAAGCAAATTAACATGTCTTTCTTCTGATTTTGCAAAAGTGTAACACATTCAGCCAGAAACCTCATCTTATATGTCCAGTGGAATTATGATTTCCTTTTCATTTGGCTTTTGATTATCACTTCTTTGTTATTTAGATTTTTTTTTCTTCGGGCCGAGTCACTTCTGCTAACATGCTTCACTTATAGTTTGGTATTTGTTAACGATGTTATGCATTACTCTAAATTTCGTGGTTATCCTGTTCCATCATGGTTATAGTAATCTACTTATTTTTGGTCACTCGTAGTTTGTTCCGAAGAAAAGCGGGACACCAAAGAGGAATGAAATAATATTTGTATCTCCAACAGGCGAGGAGATCAAGAACAAGAAACAGTTGGACCAGTATCTTAAGGCTCACCCAGGAGGTCTTTCTGCCTCTGAGTTTGACTGGACCCCTGGTAACCTTTCTGTCTATACATGTAAACTCCCACTCTCACACATACATGTGGATTTTATGTTTATTTTGCTGTGATGACTGTAAACAGGAAGTACGCCAAGGCGTTCTGCAAGAATTAGTGAAAAGTCAAAGGCCACAGAGTCTCCAGAAAGTGAGCCAGCGCAAAAGCGTGAGAGGAAATCAAGCTCAAAGAAGGGAGCAAAGGAGGATAAGGATGCTGTTGCTGTAGAGACTCCTAAAGAGGAGCAAACTGCAGCGGGAGAAGAAATTAAAGAAAGCACAGATGTTGAGATGAAAGAGGCAGAAGGTGGAGATGACAAAAATGCTGAAAAGATTACTACTACGGAGGCGATGCAGGAGGGATCTGAAGCCAAACGTGAGGAAATCATTCCAGATAGCACTGAAAATCCCGAAGTGCAAGAAACCAAGAATGACTCCAATGGAAATGAAAGTCAGTCAAAAACTACGACCACGGAGGCGATGCAGGAGGGATCGGAAGCCAAAGTCGAGGAAATTATTCCAGAGAATAACTTCGATAGCACTGAAAATCCCGAAGTGCAAGAAGCCAATCTAAAGAATGACTCCGATGGAAAGGAAAGCCAGCCAGAGAAAATAACTCCACTAGTAGTTATTGAGAAAGAAAGCTCTGAGGCTCCTGCTCCAATAACAGGGTCCAATGGTGAGGCAGCTGCTGAGACAGAGGCGAAGGTGGGAAAGGAGTCTTCTGAGCAGGTCATGGTGGGGGATGTGGTCCCCTCCAAGAACGATACAAAAGGAGAAACCTTACAAGACAACAACAGCAGCAGTAAGGAGAGCCAGCAAGAGTCAAAACCACAAGACACCCAGTCATTGAACTCCGAGGTAGCAGAAGATCAGCCCAAGGCACCTCCTGTTTGCTGTTGAAATTTTTGTTTCAAGGGCCTCCCGTTTCTATCGCGGTGTTATCTATTCAAATGGTAGAATCTCTTGGGTTTTGTGTTCTTCCTTGTAGGATATCTAACTGATGATGTTAGGTGCTTGTTACAATTGCTGTTGCAGCAGTCAGCAGCTTTTGTTATAATGCAAGCCGGAGTGGCGGGTGTCTGTATCGACCTGATCTTACCTATTTCATCATTTGTTGTGTCATTTAGTTTTTCTGTTCCATACCAACTGATCTTACCTGTATTCTCGTATTCTTAACATTTGCCCTATGTATTTCCACGAAGTATGAACATTTTTCTTTCTCATTTTTCTTTTTCTGTTTTACTCCTAGAATTGTCACCACAGGTTTTCCCATCTAGGTAGCAGAACACCTTGTTTATAGCTTCAGTAAAGATATAAAAGCTCATCTCTTCTGACAGAGAAGTTTATTTGATCGACTCAGTATAATGGAGTCCAAGAATCATACAATTTGAAGAATATGTAAACTACAACAGAAAGGGAAGGAGAATTTGTATTTCAGCAACAAAAGGGACATACAATCAAGCCATTCTCATTACACCGTGAACATTGAATCCGCAACAGATCGTTTCCATCATCGTTCCCAACTTTCCGACTTCCATTGCATTTATAACACAATATAAACCGAAAGCTGCCACAACAATCACATGGACTATTAGCTTGATCTTTTGGTATCCCTTGAAAGAGCTTCAACAATTTCCCTTGTTCATGCAATCCAAGTACTTCATCGGCACCACCAATATATCTTCCTCTAATAAAAAGCCTTGGAGCTGCTAGTCGACTACCCAAAACACTCCATAATTCTTCCCTGTAATCTGAATGCATTGAAATATCCCTTTCATAGTACATAATTTTGAAATTCTCCAGCAAAAATTTAACCTTGCAACAATCTTCAAACGTCTTCCTTATCCCTCTCAAACTAGTTGTGTAAAGAATCACATTTTCATTTCCTCCAGGTGGGCATTTCTCTTCGAATTCTAAGAACAGGTCTTCTTCTTCCTCGATACGCCGTGATTTCGAAGGAGGTTCATCTTCTTTTACTCCATCTGTTCTAACTTTTCTCTCTACTTCTTGAGCTCTCATATACTCCATCACTACCAGTTGAAATGCTTCTAGAAGATCTGGATCAAACAATGTTGGCGAATTCAAATCAGGTCTCCGAAACACTGTAACATCAATCTCTTCCAACGAAGAATTAAGACTAGTGGGTGAAGTTCTTGAATTAATCATTTCAACATCAAGTTGTGATACTGACCTAATCTGAAGCTTTGAATCTGATAAGATAATATTCTCTGAATCATCTTTAACAGACATTGTTGGGTCCTTTACCTTTATATTGGGCCCGATGTTTTCTTTGTTTTCACCCAATTCATCTTCCATTTCATCATCTTCGAGATCTTTCATCGATACATCCATACGATCAGAATCCAATACCTTTGGTTTGCATTGATGGTTCGTCTGATTTTTTATTCTGCTCTCAGAATTTGGGATAAGAGAATTTAACGAAAACCCATTTGCTTGGAGAATTCTATCAGCTTGTTTAAGGGTTGAAAGGGGTTTAATTGATTTCAAATTCTTTAGAAGTTTTCCTTTCACCCCTTTCATTCTTCTTCTACTTCTTCTCACTGTACCACTGTACCAGATCCCAAACCCTAACTGCAAAAAACACAAGAACAAAAATTCTGAGATGAATCTAAAGAGAGAGAATATTTAGAGAGAGAGGAGATCAGATGAAAGGGGATGAGACTTGTTTTTCCACTTTGTGTGGGTCTTGGAAGAAAGTGTGATTTTAGGCTCAACGGCTAGAAGAGATGTAATGGGGTATATTAAAATTTTAAAAATCATTAAAACTTGCGATAAAGATAAACAATAGTGGATAGTCATCCTCTTCCAAAATTTGATACCCATTTTTGCTTCTTTTGGGCCAATCACAAATTGATCGTACTTTTAAATTTGGTTTACAAAATAAGACAAATGGTTTGCCATACATGAAAACATGGTTTGCAATACAGGAATCAAAAATCGCAAGAACATCCAAGCTATTAAGGGGATAAGGTCTAATCAGACTGTCAGAAATTAATGTTTATAATTGGGAATTATTTATCCAATTGTAAAGACCGGAAATACTACATTTCTAAACTATGTAACCCTTGACTATTCGAGTCTTTGAATAAAATTCTCCTTTTCAAAAAAATAAAAATGGTTTGCACTAAAACCAACTAATGACATCCAATATTATCGCTGTTGGGGTGTTATGGTGAAAAGATAAAATACTTGTTTTACTTTTTATTCTAAAATAATATACATTAATTTTGAATTTCATTGCACACGATTCTTTCTCTACCACTCGCATCTATCATTGTAGGCAAGATCCTAAGTTTTTACCTTCTCTTCGATTTGAAGAATGATATTTTTCAAAAATAACTCAATTCGAATCATTTTTTTTTGCTATTAAAACCATTAAAAAAAACGACTAAATTGATAATGAAAATACTACTTCATTCTGGTTTTATATCCGGTCTGAGGGAGAAATACCCTATTTGATGAGTAAATAAAAGAAAAACGAATAAATGACACCGATACGAAGCTCCAAGTGATTTACTTTATCTTTTTAATTTTTGTTTCGTGTTCAATAATTTTGTAAAATTTCTTCAAAATTTGGTTAATGACGGCCATGAATAGTGCAGGTGGTTCATCCATTTATTGAAGAACACCATCGAACATGAAAAACATCTGTTTTATTAAATTACTTCCAATGCTATGTTCGCCGAATTAGGTTTTCGATCATATACGACTCCTAAATTTGACTGGTCACGGAGTTAAAAGAGTCGGTGGGAATATTTAGAACTTGTGCATCCCAACTTCCAAATCGTCGATTCATTCTAAATGTTTAAACATAAAATGTTTTGACTAATCTAGGGCGCCAGCGCTACGAAGTGGTCGGGCCACATCATAGAAGTATGTGCCCCCTTTTCTTTTATTTACACGTATGGGTAGTTAGTTTTAACTAAAAACATATCCTACTTTTTATCCCCAAAAAGCATGAAAACTACTTTTATCCTAAAAACTAGCCCCCTCAAAACGTGGCAAAAAAAGAAGAGGCGCCACATGTTTCAACAACGTGGCCTGATCACATCGTAGCTGCTAGGGGTTGGCCGCGGTTGTGTTTCGGGGGCCACATGCTTCAACGATGTGGACTGATCACATCGTAGCTGCTAGGGGTTGGCCGCGGTTGTGTTTCGGCCATGATTCCATCTATTATAAACGAATTGATTTGTACTCGAAAAGGGATATGAGATTTCCGGTATGTATTTATGTGATTTCAACTTAAAAGTACCACTCTCGAACCTCCCATTACGCCACTTGAACTAATTTACTATCACTCCACTCCCTCAATTTGAATTGTGGTCTTTTTACGTCAGTTAGATTTAATTTTTGACATTTGCTGACCTATTAGTAGTAAATTAACAAAATCCAATCTTTTGATTCCAATTTCTGGGTGAAGGAACAATGGAATAAAACCGAAGAATCTGGTGGTAAACCTAGCAATCCCGGAGAAGAAACTGTTTCAAATGAGGGAGAAATTGTTCCAAATGAAAATATTACCATGAAATCAAGTGTAGAACCTTCCAATTCATCGGATGATGTTCAACCTTCACGGCCTAATGTTGGTGAACTGAAGCATTTAGCCAGGAACAACAGTCAGATAATTTTGATTACCAAGTTCATGAAGAACCGAGTGAGGAACCAGATTCGGTAGATGGGGTGGGGTGGGTGGGGGAAGAAGACCACATCGCGGCAGAAATTTGACGTCGTAGGGTAATACCGATGTTGTAGTTTTTGGTAAAATTTGTGTACGCATATTACATGTCTTCACCAATGTATTTTTACTGAGCAGAATCTCGAACATGAAGCTAGAATTTTGAAGCTGCACAATCTACATGAAACAATGCCAAGCTGACCGCTGGACGAGGAATGTGAGGAGGTTCAAAAACTTGTGCGCAACTCGGGAGTTAGAGCTGCTCATCAGGAGGTTGATATAATTGTTGTCTCTGTATTTTTGGAGAGGTTTTATTTCGAGACTGATACATTTCATCTCCATATTAGGGAAATGTCAATAATTCCAAACGACGTTTTCCATATTTTAGGTTTAACCATTTTTGGAGATTTGGTATGTGGGTACGACCCCAAAATTGATTGGAAAACCTTGAAAGAGTTGGGTTTGAATTCTCTTGGATGGGATGACGCTGAATTGGAGGTTCAATTCAAGGTTGCTGCTAAATTGCCTAAAGATAACCTAGATGGAAAACCTTAGAATAAAGAGAAGAGATTGAAAATTTTAAGGCTAACAGAATTGAAGGAACGTTTTAAGGAAAATGCGAAAAGAGTAATTCCTTTAACCTAGGCGAAATAAATTGGACTGCTAAGACGTTCTTAATGTTTGTACTTGGTACGACTATATTTTCACACATAACGGGGAACTTGGTGGATGTCAAATACCTTTAGTTGTTAAAAATGGTAATGATGTTTCTCAATATTCACAGGGAGCCACTTGCATTGCCTTTTAGTCAAGGATTCGAGAAAAGCCTCTCGGAAGAAGTATCGTCAAATGGGTGGTAATATAACTCTTATCCATGTAAGTATTTTTTGAACTCCGTTTTATAATTTTACCGTGGTTTTATATTTTTTACCTTAGATTTAGATAAAATCGATTAAGACACTCTTGGTAAGTAGTTTTGGAAACTTATATTTGGACGATAATCATAATGTCGTGTGTATATGTATGGGGACATAAGTTTGGATATATAAATATTTTCTAGGATTGAGAAACAGGTTCGTAACAAACAAAACAAATTGAGCCGCGAGAGTCCCTTTTGCAATGCGATACAAAACAAAGGTGTGCCTTCACACCATCAGGCTCGAGACTTGGTGCGCATAAGGTTTCGTTGAATAACTTGAAGTGGGGTGAGACCACGAATGTGAGTTTTGACTCCTATGTCAATTGAGAGATGTTGGCCTTGGTGCGCATAAGGTTTCGTTGAATAACCCAATAGTCCTCTGTCTATTGGGTTAATTGTCAGATAACCCGATAGATATTTAATTTTTACTCTACCATCTCCTTTCTAGTTCTCCATTTTCGATTCCAAGTCCGGGGGGGTTAACTCCCAACAAGATATGATTGTCTCCCCCGACGTGTCATGCGTCTCTTCGTTTTCCGACGGTTATTCCCATTTTACATAGTCGCACCTTTAACCATTGTCATAGGTTGCCTATATACCTTTTCTTTTACTTCTACCAGTTTATCATCTTTCATCTATCTCTCCTAACATGTCAGTTGAATTTCCCGGAAGTGACTAATCAGGAGAACAGGAAACAAAGAACGAAGTAAGTAAGGAAATAAAAGAGGAACAAGCCGAGTCCAACGATCATTTTGAGGGAGAGTTGCTACCTGAACCCGTGGATGGTGTAGCCTATACCATTGACGAGATTATTAGGAGTGCGTACCTGAAGCGCGTGTTGAGGTCTGAGATTCTTCGTACTGGTCAGAATGTTCCTCCCACTGATGACAAGCTTATCCCTCATCTTCTTAATCAGTCTGTATTACCCTAATCTTCTCCCGGGTGGCTCATACACCCCGACTTAAAAAACACAACTCTCTTCCCATTCTACAAAGTTCCACGCGTGGTTGTTCATCGCGTCCATTAATATATTCCAATCATATATTTTCATTTCATGGCGGTGACACCCAGCATATGTCGCATTAGGCGGAGTACATCCTTTCCAATCCTGACCACGCGGCTCCTATGAGGGACATGGACATAGAGGATGCAATAAACGCATCCCTCCATCACGAGGTGGTTAGGTGTAAGTGATACATTACTCAGACTTTGTTTCCGCTGGGCACCCCCGTTCATACTTTGTTTTTTGCATGAGAGAGGCAACCCCAGTTTTAAAAGATGTATTCTCCCTCATGGGAATGCTGATTCACGGTGCTCATTTTCATCATGAGGCGTTTGTCTTCGAGGCGATGACTGAGGAGGTTAGGCGGCTATGGGTCTTCTTGATAGACTGTAAAGATGAGTCCCGGAAAGAACGAGTAAAAAAAGATCCTATGTCTAAGAAGGGGGAAGGTTCCGAAGGGAAAGACGCTACTTCTTCCAAAGCCAGTAGTCAAAAAGAGAAGCCGATCTCTTCTGCCTTGAAGGGAAATACTATTGCGGAAGAGATAAAGAAGAATTCTTCTGCACCTCCTTCAACGAGTGACCGCTTACTAGCTAGCTTTACACGAGCCTTTGAGTCCTACAAAGTCGAGATTATCAAATTCAACAGACACGCCTCCTTTCTTATCTGGATTAAATATTGGGTTCCTCGGATAGTTGATGAGAAGTTTATTCAGCCCCTTTATCGAAGCATGGGATTGGGAGCATCTGTTAGAGCATTGCTCGGTTGAACTCACCAAACGTTGGTATGTCAAGTCTGATTGTCATATTTTAGTATCAAAACTCATCTAGAGTCGCTTGATTAAATACTAGAGACAACTTCTTATAGGTTAGACTAGAAAGTCTAGGAATGTTGAGACATACAAGTATTACTCCAAAGACCTGAAGAATGCATCCTTCCGCTTGAGGTTAGTAATACTGACTTGAACTTGTTCCATTCCTGACGTATCTTTCAAGTCGTGCATATTGAAAACATAATTGAGAAGATGTATATAATGTATACATATTGTATAATACTCTAGTGATGTGATATGATCATAATAGTATGATCATAGTATTAAGGAATTAGATCCTACGAAGTATAGTGCTTATCTTTTGAACTTCGTAGATATGACATCGACATAATCTTGTATATATTTTTATGATTATGTGTATGGGTTATAATGAAGATTTCATCCTAGGAAACAATGTTTTACATTTGTTTAAAGCAAGTAAATTTATGAACTTGTTTCGTGAATCGAAAGGGAATCATTAGGCTTATTGGTCCAACTATTAGTTGAAAATATTTGGATGACCAATATGTGTGAGATGGTTGAACCGATCTCAACTTAGGTTATGTATCTTAGTATAACTAATCATTGTGCCTGACTTATGATTTGGTATGACTGGTTTTTATTAATTGGTGTAACCGATCCTAAGTAATCACCATGTGATGGTATGATCAATTCTTGTAATTGGTGTGACCGATCCTAGTAATTGGTGTGACCGATCATGAGTGTGTGTGTGTGTATGTGTAATCGATCCTTGTAATTGGTGTAACCGGTCCTGGTAACTGGTGTGACCGATCACAAGTAATACCATGTGTAGATGGAACAGATCCTTGTAACTGGTGTAACCGATCCTAGTGACTGGTGTGACCGATCACAAGTGTTTCCATATTTAGGTATACCCGATCATAGTGATTGGAAGTGTGGAAGTGTGGTATAACCGATTCCAAGAATGTAAATCCATATAAACATGAAATAAGGATTTGCAGTGAAAAGATGTCAACATACTTTGAACACGAGCTGTAACTCTTATCATATATTGTTCAAAGATATTCCTTAGTACTCAAGGTGATCTTGTGCCAAAATAAATTAAGAATCTTTTAATTAAGGTTTTTGATTTTATATACATTAATTACCAACAATTAATGTATAAATCTAAAAAATAAAAATTAGTAATGTGCATTTACTAGTTGGAGATTTTCTATTGAGAGATTTCAGAAATATTGGACAAGCATTTATTGGAATTATGAGAACCGAATTTTTCCATTCATTGCATATCTTGAGAATATTTTCGGTTTTGGAAATTCCTTGGTGTCCAAACATCCTTGGTCTATAAATACCTAAGTTTGCATTTCTAGCAAACTATTCTAAGAGCCAGGAAAACTTCATTTCTTGTTGTTTCTGATGGAGCCGTCCATTCGGAGAGGAAAGTATCCTAATTAGGTAAAATCTCTTACGACCACTCGTTTAAAGACTTCTGTAGGATCAAGAATCTCTACGAGTACCATTGGTGGGAAACTAGATAATTGCAGTGTTATTAGTTTTCGGTTGATTTGATTCACTAACGATTGTTGAAACTTTGATTGCACCTAATTTATTTATGCTTGAGAATACTCTCTTCTAATATAAGATTCACTCAAACTAGATCAGAGCATCGACATAATCTTTAGAAATGTTTGTAGATCTAAAAACATCTTGTGATAATCCATTGTTAACAGACTCCGTTATGTGCATGATTGATCACAAGAGATTCAAGTGGTTTCGTGCAGGTTATTGAAGATTAAATAAGATTTGAAGACGAAGAAGATTTCTTATTAGTTTTCGTATGTTATGAATTATGTGCACAAACCTTGATCGGATGGGATCCAACTAGAATTGGATTTATTCGATTGATTATTTGCGTGAGATCGGCATTCTCTATATATCCCTTTTGAGATTTATTTTGATTGAGTGAAAATTTAAACTTAACTACTCTGGTATTTATTGGATAGATTGATCTAACCAGACAAAGGAGTTCATTATATTAAATAGAAGAGCCTTTGTCAACAACTCATCCAAATCTTGTAGCAAGATTGATTAGAGTGGTTACCAAACAAATTCTTCCTTTGTTGTTTGGAATATGATCCAGAGAACTTGTTATTCACGTGCGTGACTCCAGAAGTCGAAGACGCATGGATACTGAGGGAACTAAGTAGCTCCGGGAGTCTTCTTGGTCTCAACTATACGAAGTTGGTATTAGATTTTGTATATCGGCTTAATTATGAGAGTATTCAAAACTGGACGTGGTTTTTATGCATTTGCGGTTTCCTCGTTAACAAAATCTTGATGTGTCTTTTACTTTGATTTTCTCATTATAATTATTCATTATAATAAAGTAAAATACACATATACAGTAACTCCCAATTACTTGATAATGATCCTATAGAGTTTGGTTATCACCGAACCTATTATTAAGTAACGCACTTTGTTGTAGTAATGTCTCGATCTTGTATCCATAGTCAATCACACAAGTTATCTTGTTGTTGTATTGTCTCGATCTCATATCCATAGACAATCACACGAAGTGTGAACCGAATTGTCGTATTGTCTCGACTCTGTCCATAGACGATCACATTTGGTAGAAGGCTTATAGGTTGAAACAAAAAGATTGTGATATATTTGAGTACCGTCGTCTTTTTCAACATCTTCCCGAGTATGGTCCCTCATCTCACTCATAGGCAGTCCATCGAGAAGACAAGATTGAGTCCGTCGTGGTCCCTGCTGTCTACAGTTACCCGAGGATGGATCTTTGGTGCCGCAATGGGAAAACAACTAAGGATGATATCGTGGACTTCGTGATGTGGCCATGACGATCACTCTGGTCCCGCTCACTATGACTTCACGTCTCCGCTAGAAGGTGCGATGTTAGATTTGTCACAAGTTTTGCCAGTGCAGGACTTTGATTCAGTTATGGCTGTGTTACCCGGATATCTTCCTGGTTTTTATGTCGGTATAATTATGCGATTTCCTACAATTCTGACTGCGTGGCTCGGAAACTGGGGTTTGATCAGGGGTTCCTTCTCCTCCTCCACCTTCATATTATTTCGAGACCCCAACAACTCGTGATATTTTTAGTTGTTTTATCTTCAAGGAGCCAAAATGCATGACTGATTGTGCGATCTCCTTTTCGTTTTAACATTCGATCTCGGCGCGCCCCTTGGCCATTTCTGATGCCACAATTGTTAGAGCATTTATTGGTTGAACTCACCAAGTGTTGGTATGGCAATGTTGGTTGTCATATTTTAGTATAAAAACTTAACTAGAGTCGCTTGATTAAGATTACTAGAGACAACTTCGTTTAGGTTAGACTAGAAAGTTTAGGAATGTAGACTTCAAAGAGTTTTCCAAAAGGTAACCTTCTTCTTTCTTGTTGGTCTTGGAAATGTGAAAGTCAAAGTCAGTGTTTGACTCACCCATATGACACCTGGAATGATCTGTGAAAATATTTAATGCACTAGAACCTCTGCCACCTCTTGAACCTCTACCACTTCTTGTTCCTGTTTTTTCCCATAGATCCACTTGCAATTGATGGTATAGCCCGTGAAGATGAAGTACAAGGATTTGTGGATTGAGATGAATCAGCACCGGTAGCGTATGAAGATGGTGTAACTCATCTTCATTTTCTTCCTCCTTTGCCACTTCTATTTAAGCCCCTACTGATACTAAGCTCAAATGAATATGGGTAAGAATTGGTGTGAGATCATCCCTCAACCATGGTTTTCTTCCTCTTTGCTTTTGGATTATATCCAGCAGTACACTACCACGTGTCATCTTCTTATATCCATTTTTTTATTGCGTCTTGCACAAGTTATAACCTTCTTATCAGTGTAGTTCATCATGCCATTTATTCTTTTCTTTCATGCATTAAACAACATATTCAGGTTTTTGCAACATATAGTTTTTCATGTTTGGGACATAATTACGTTGCCGTAGTTTGTGTCTCTTATAAAATATATTTGTCTTATTAAATTCTATATTATCGTCACAAAATAAAGAAAATAAGACATGCTTGTACTTTTTTAGAATGATCGAGGGATTACTTGTATATTACACTTTACTTTAACATTATCCTATCTTTTTTCCATTTTTTTTAGGGTTATTTAACGAATGGTACCCCAGCAAATGTCCAACACCTAGTTTTGGTACTCAATATTTGAAATATTAAGGGTTGGTACCTAGATTTATCATTGACCGTTAAATTTTTGGTTTGACCTAGTTAATTTTGACTTTCTATTTTATCATTCTTTTACAATTATAACTAGGTGACTGCTTTAGCAGTGCTGGGACGACCGAAGCAGGGGGACTTGATTTTTGTGACGCAATTTGTAATAGCTTTTGCAACAATATCTGTAACAGTGATTTTATAACATATATGAAAGTTATATTCGTGTAACATTTATATTGTAACAATTATAACATTTATGTAACAATTTTAGATCTGATGGCTGAATTTTGTTGGCAATCAACGATCAAGATTAAAATTAAAAGTTTAGCTGACGGTTTTTTGACCATTATCATGCCGCATTAGCCGTCAATTGGGTCGGCTTCCATTCGTTTTCATCGCTCCAAACCGTAGTTGGGGACGATAATCTCCGATTGTTGACTCAATTTCGAGAAAAAACGATCAATTCCCGTTCAATTCAATTGAATCGATTAAAAATGAAAAAAAAAGCGTTGCAAGCAATGCATTTTTAGGCCCCATATTGACAGTATATACGGGACTCCCTTTGGTCGTCCCGATAACAGAATCTTTTACACATTTACCCCTAAACTTTATTGATTTAACGATACAGATCAAAATTTAACAAAACATCGTTAATGAAACAACACAGTATTGATACCAGAGCAGCAGCAGCAACAACAAAGACTTGTTTATAAATTGCCGCCCATCACCACAGCAGCAACAACACAGTATTGAAAGCTATGTTCTTGGTACACCACCGCCGCCCATCACCATGTAAACACTTAAATCACGAAGGCATCTACGTGTTCACAACCAAAGTTCGTACTCTAGACATAGGCTCATACTGATGATACATTTGTGCTTATTCCTTGGCTCAAAACCCTCGGGTTTATCACAGCCTCATCTAATAACACCGTGTGAGGCGTTTGAGCACGGGACCTGAGTAAAAATAAAGAAGACCAAATATAGAAATAGAGATTCATGGGGTTTTAGACGAACGTAAAGTGCTGAAATGTAAATGAGACTGGGGTTTACGTGGTTCAGCACAAAGGCCTACGTCCACGGGGTTTGTTGTTTCACTATGTATTTGAGAGTTACAAGGATAGTCGAATGACTTTGGAGTTTACATATGTCTATCTATTGTAAAAGACTTACACTCACAATTATTCTCTCTCCTTCTCTCTCCTTCTCTCCCTGATTTTTCCGATCCCCCTCACTCTTGGTGGAGAGGGGGTATTTATAGGGTTAGAGTCTGGGACCCATCTCTGAGGGCCGTTGAAACCTTATCTTCTTGTGCTTCGTGTCCGTCCCGCGGAGGTCTTCGTTCATCACTTGATCACGCAGAACCATCCTCGTTCGTTCCACGGGTTGATCGACACGTATACTGCTCAGAGTGTTTAATGCGGGTAGTTGAGGCACCTGCTCGTGTCAGACAAGTGTCTTATGCCCCTGTCACATCCGTGTCAGCTAACTTTCTCTTCGCCGTTGATCTTATCTCCTTTTGGGGATGGGATAAAGTAACTCTTCGGGAGTTATTTGGTGTTCCGCGGTACATCATGTTTTGATGTGTTGGCTTGCATGCTTTCCACGTATCTTCCTATATACACGTGTTTGATGGTGAGATATGTACACACAATTTGCCCCTTTTCTTCGGGCTTGAATGTTTAGTGGGTGCATTGAAGAAAACAGTTGTTGCATATTTTTCCATCTCTCCTAATAACTTCTCATAGATACTTGGGCACGTCTCTTATTCGTGCATTTAACTGCTCATTTAATGGGAACGCTTCCCATTCCTCCATTAATTTCCTTCTCTTTCTTTCGGGTATATTAAGGAGAGAAAGAGAATTAATTTCATTCTCCCTACAAATTTATTTCATTCTCTGTCAGTCTTCATTCCTTGTTCTTCAGCCCTTAAATTCTCTCTGCCTTAGCATTCATTACGCTTGCTTCTTATTTATTTCTGATTTGTCCTTAATGCTGCTGTTTCTGCTGGTAAGTTTTCTTTTCTTTGTTTCCATTGTTTTACGCTGTGTTGATTTGTGAATTTTCTGTTGTTGATCATATCGTAGCTTCCTATTTCTGCTGCTGTCGTCCCTTGTTTGTGATGAAGAACCTCTTTTAATGCTTGCATGCTAGTTTTCCCCTGTTCTTCGTCTCAAATCAAGGAGGCCATTGTTTTACTTGTATTGATTAGGTTTTTGAGGTTAGGGTTTTAGGGAATTTCGAGCATGTATGCTAGTTTTAGGGTTTCTGTGCTTTCTGAGGTGGATTGTTATTTATGTGGTTTTTTTGATTTTTGGTGATGTCCTTGTGTTTGTTTCTAACTTGTTTATGGTTTATCTTTTCGCAGCCATGTCTGACCGTCCGCGGCTTCCTTATCAAACTCCGGGTGCTGGTCTATCGAGATCCCCTCCACGCAGAGAGTCTCACAATGATCTTCGTGGTATTAGAGTTTCTTCTTCTGGGGCGAAGGCCTCTTCTCCTAGGGAAGAGGGTCCTTCGAAAAATCCTTCCGGGTCTCGAAGTGCTGTCGATCGTGCGGTGTCTCGTCCTCGTGATGAAGTTAGGAGTACGCAGGCACCTCCTCGTGCTGTCGCTTTTGATGTTCCTCCTCTGCGTTCTGTAGTATCCGAGCAGCATCCTCTGCCGCCCCCTCCTATAATTTCTTTCAAAGGGAAGAATAGAAAGGGTGGTGTCCTGAGGGCTGAATCTTCTAAAAATCCTTCTTTAAAGAGAAAAGCTTCCGAGGCTTTCATTGGTTTATCTGATCCCGCGGGGGAGGATGAGGCTGCCCCGTCGATACGCATTGTTTCGGTCAGCAAGAAAAAAGTAACGTTTAAACATATTGATCTCGAAGTTTTCAAGGAAAAGCATGAGCTTCAAGCCTTCGATGTTCGTTTCTATGCCCCTGAGGATGATATTACTTATGAGCTCATCTCAAAGTATCAGTTTGATGAGTTTCACTTGTTGACTACGGTTGGAGCCTTCGAGGCTGGTCTTATGCTGCCGTTGTACAAGTCTGGTGACTCCTTTTATTACGATGTGCTTGCTGGTCGTGAAGGATCTTCCACCAATACTCACAATCGTTCTGTGTCGCAATTATCGGGGAATTATCTCCGTGCACTAAGGGAGTGTTATCTGCGGAGTAAGGGGGAGACGATGATGACGTGTTACGTTCCAAATCCCGTGGAGAGGGAATGGTATACTCCGGAAAACTTCAACAATTCCTTCGGTGATTACGTTAATAGTAGGAATCGTAAACCGTGGAGTGTTAGCCTCCGGAATCTCGCTGCTCCTCGGGGCGAAATTCGTCTGTTAAGTGAGGTTAGCGATGCCAAACTGAAAGTATGTTCCAGGCACCGAGGGGTCTAGTCAGCAGAAACTTTTTCCAGCACGTGAGAGGATCAAGCGTGACCATGATTATGAGTGGCACGCTACTGTTATTGAAATTGTTGGTCCTTGGGCGTACGGTTGGATTCCTGGTCCGCGCGGTTGGCGTCCTTCTGCGAGTAGCAGGCCACGTGAATCTCCTCCTGCTCGTTATGGAGATTTCTGTCCCTGGCGTTTAAACTTCGAAGGCATGAACTTTCCTTATGCCCTCGACGTTGTTGAAGGAGACGAGGAGGAAGGTTCTGGTGCTATACTTCCATCGAAGGGTGTTCCTACTGTCAAGGTACGCGGATTCTAGCCGCGCTTCTCCTCCTTTAAAAGTCCAACTGTTCAGGGAAAAATAACTCTTTTGTGGAATGTGTTGGTTTTCAGGTGTCGAAGAAGAAAAGGATCAGGCCGAAGCAGTCTTCTACCATTATGATGGGTGAGGCTGAGGTTCATGAAGAAGTTACCAGTCCGGTAAACGAAGAGTTTGCCGAGGATGAGGAGATTACGGATGGGGAAGAACGTACTGATACTTCCCCTCTCAATGCCAAGGAGGAGGTTCGTGCGGGTTGTGATGGTGATGAGGGAAGAAACAATGCCTCTTTAGCTGACGGTGGTGTTACTGGTGATATTTCTGTCCCTGCTGGTGATGCTGCGGAGACTCTCCCCACCCTTTCTCAAGAGTTTTATTTTGACCGGATTTATTCCGCAGGGGAATTCTTCGATGATGCTCTCGATTTTTCTGAAGACTTCTCTCTACTTTCCCCCAATGATGATTGGGATGTGCTCGGGGGTGCTGGTAAGGAAGACGTTGTTGTTCGAGACGGGGGCGCGGATGATCATGGTGCGCATGTCGATGCCGAAACTTGTGCTGAAGGGGCCATATCGGAGAAGGGGAAGTCGGTGATTGACTCGCCTTCCGCGGATTTCCCTTATTCGCCGACATCTGAGGGTGAAGACGCCATAATGGATTGGCTCAAGAAAAAGAGTCTGTTGTTCGTCCCTCATCCTGCTCCGGTGGTTACTGGTGAAAAGGATTCCGATGCGTACACCCGTCGTATGATGGAACTATCTTCCAAGGCGCGGGTATCCGAGGCCTGGGGGAAAAACTTGAGTGTTCCCGAAACTACCCTTGTATCGGAGCCTCCTACTTCTGTTGCGTATATGATGGCCATAGACGATTGGTACCAATATGGTTTTCCTCAGCAGCGTGTCTTGGAGGTAAGTCTTCGTACATATCTCTTCGTGATGATCGAATCCTTCGGTGAAATAATGTTTGTTGTCTTAATGTGTAGATGATGAGGAGTGAGCATTGTAACCACGTGCTATATCAGTTCTTTAAAGAAAAATCTTTGAAGCTGGAGGCTAAGCTTCGTAAC
This sequence comes from Papaver somniferum, assembly GCF_003573695.1. Classification (NCBI taxonomy): domain Eukaryota; kingdom Viridiplantae; phylum Streptophyta; class Magnoliopsida; order Ranunculales; family Papaveraceae; genus Papaver; species Papaver somniferum. The sequence continues at coordinate 105,985,096 of NC_039368.1, forward strand.
AGAGAAAAGGAATTATCTGCGACTGAGGTGGAAATAGAAGAGCTGAAGAAAAGCCTTAAAGAGAAAGAAAGGATGGGTGAAGCAGAGGATGGTCTTCGTTCAGAGCTTGCTGCCGTTCGCGCCGAATTAGAGCAGACTCGCGGCCAAGTTTCAGCTTTCACAGGTTTGGTTCTTTTTCCTCTTTTTCTCTCGCCGTGTGTCGTAATTCCTCTATTACTTAGTTATTCTGTCTGAGTCTCCCCACCCTATCTCCAGTGGGTGGCGTCCCCGAGCTGATATGGTTTCGAAACGAAAGGGCACGGCAGAAATCTCGTATCAAAGAGTTGGTCGAGAAAATTAAGAGTGAAGCCAAAAAGTGGGATGCTCGGGCTGAGGTATGGCGCACAAGGCATGTTCAGATAGTTGATATGCAGAATTTGTGTAATCACGACCGTGCTTTGTTCAATGGTACACTGTTGTGGACACGTGAGAATCTGCGGGAATCCCGTGAGCGTGCTTCGTTGTTGGAGTCTAAGATACAACTTCTGGAAGAGGAATTACGAAAGGCTCGATCCCTCCCTTTTCCAGGATTTAAGGATAGCATGCTGTGTCTAGCCAGGGAAAGGGACGATGCCCGTGACGAAGTTGGGGCTTTAAGCAAGGCCTTTGCCGCGTCCCGTGCTGAAGTAGCTCGCCATGCTGAGTCTGAGAGAAATCTTGAAGTGTGTATGTATAGACTTAGCAAAGGGGTATCAGAGATAAATAACGAAGTCAACCATCTTCGTCACATGGATTCGATGAAGCAGGTAGAACTAGATGCCTGTCAATTTACTCTCACCAACCTTCAACTAGATTATAAGAAACTATCAGTGGAATATGACCATCTTGATGAAGCGCGAGATGCGGTTGTTAATGAGTATGAAGAGGCTTCGGCTTGTGTCGAAGGTGTAACCCTATTTCATCGAGTGTGACTGTGTCTTTTCTGTGCTAACTCCCTGGTGTTGTCTTTTCAGAGCTCGAGGGACAACTCCGTGTTGCAAATGAAAAGTTTGAAAAGGCTCAATCTTCCTTAGCGCGGCAGGAAGAACAGACTAATCACTTCAAGAGTTTGGTGGCATCCCGCGAGGAGGCCGTTGGCGCTGCTTCTAACGAAGTGAATCGTCTTGAGACCTGTCACCCCGCTGGCGAATCCTGGGCCAGAGGATTCCCAGACGGTGGGGGCCGAGGCAACGTTTTAGGATATGGGGTTAAAATATTTACATACACCCATTTCGTCGACCCGTTGCCTTAAGATTGGTTGGGTATCTCTTTCTGCTGGGTGCCTTCCCCCTGGTCTTACACTTATGGACACTGACGGGGGAGCCCTGAGAGATTTTAGATTAACTACTTTCCCCAATATTTTCGATAGGTTTAGTTACTTGATATATAGAAAGCTTGTTTGATTGATAGGTTGAGGCCTGCAATTCCTCGTCCAGAGATAGAAACATGTAGAGTGGTCACGCTCCCTTCTTCTTCTGGTACCCTTCACGCAGTTGCAAAGCTGCGTTGCCCCTATGGGAAGTATGGTTTGAGACACTTAGCATTCCAAGGATGTCGGAGGACCTCGCCTTTCAGATTACGAAGGTAGTAGGAACCGCTTCCCGCAATATCGTGTATTATAAAAGGTCCTCCCCACGTAGGTGATAACTTTCCCCATCTCTTCTCTCGTTGATACTGTGGGATTGTTCTCAACACATACTGCCCCTCTACAAAATTCCGAAGCTTTACCTTTTTATTGTACTCCCTTGCAAGTCTTCGTTGGTAATTTTCCATCTTCTGCAATGCTGTTTCCCTTCTTTCTTCTAGGTCGTCCAATCTCTCTAACATCATGTCTGTTGTGAGATTTTTCTCCCACGCTTCGGTCTTTGTGGTTGGCATGAGTATCTCTGTAGGGATGACTGCTTCAGCTCCATAAGTGAGGAGAAACGGGGATTCCCCAGTGGCAGATCTTCGCGTTGTCCTGTATGCCCATAACACATTGTGTAACTGTTCACACCACCACCCCTTATGTTCGTCTAATTGTTTTTTGAGGATAAGGGCGAGGGTCTTGTTGGTGGCTTCCGCTTGTCCGTTGCTTTGAGGGTATATAGGGGTGGATTTGTTTTTCCTTATTTTGAAAGCATCGAAGAGCATGTCTATGTTTTTCCCTTGTAATTGCTTACCATTATCGGATACGATTTCTGCTGGTATGTCGAACCTGCAGATGATGTTCTGGAATATGACAGTAAACACATCCACGTCTCTGATCCTGGCTAAGGCTTTAGCTTCCACCCATTTACTGAAGTAGTCCGTGGCTAGTATCAAAAATCGTCTTTTCCCTGATCCTTCGATGAAAGGCCCGACGATATCTATGCCCCATTTTGCGAATGTCCACGGTCTATCTACAGAATTTAACATTGTTGCTGGCGCGTGTATCTTTTTGGCGAAACGCTGACATTCTTCCGGCATCCTGTATCATCGTGGGCCAGTAATATCCTTGCGTTTTGGCTTTGTCGGCTAGTGATCTCATACCGCTATGATTCCCTGCGTCCCTATAATGGATGTCATTTAGAATTCGGTGCCCCTCTTTTCTAGATAAGCAACGTAGTAACGGTCCGAGGAAGGATTTCTTGTACAGGACCCCATCCCGAAGATCATATCTTCCTGCTTTGGAGAGTATTTTCCTAGCCTGTTTATGGTCCGCGGGTAAACTTCCCTTTTCGAGAAACGCATGGATCACCGTTCTCCAATCATCTTCGCTGCTGAAGTCTTCGTCTTGATTTGCTCTTGACAGGATATCTTCTTCGTCAAAATCGTTATGGATGTCCTCTCCTACCTGGTCTTCGGTATTTTCTTCCACTGTATCTTGATTGGTAGCGAAGGAGAATTGAGGTGTAATCGAAGGCTCGTATACCCTTGTTATTTTAATAGCTTCGATGCTTTCGTCCTTCAGCATGGATGATATATATGCCAGGGCATCTGCGTGCCTGAGATCCCTTCTGTATAAGTGCCGGAACTTGATGTTCGGAATTTGTGACGCCAATGTTTGGACCAAGGCCATGTAATCTGAGAGGGTTTTATCGTACACGTTGTACTCGAGCCCTATTTGCCGTATGACAAGCTGTGAATCACTTGTTAGTCTTACGTCGGTTACTCCCATCTCTATTATTATATGGAGAGCATGTACGACTGCCTCGTATTCGACGATGTTGTTGGTATGCTCTTTGAATTCTAACCTGAGTGCCTGTACAATCCTTTCTCCGGTTGGGGTGGTGATGACAATGCCTAATCCTGCTCCTTCCTTATTTTTGGAACCGTCGACGAAGACTTCCCATTGTCTTTGACTCGAGGGTTCGAGGATATCCATTGGATCCTTGCTTTCTTCCTCGGATTCTGGTATTCCCTTAATCTCATCGTCGTTGTCCAAGGGAAGGTCTGCTAAGAAATCCGCCAAAACTTGGGATTTTCGAGAATTTTGAATTTCATGAATGATGTTGAATTGGTCCAGGTGGGTGTTCCACTTGGCTATTCTGCCTACTTTTCCCGCGCTTTTGAGGACTGCTTCCAGTGGTGCTTTGCATGGGACCCGGAAGAAGTGAGTTAGGAAGTAGGTTCTCAGCTTTTGAGTAGCCCATACCAATGCTAGGATAAGCTGTTCGATCTTTGTGTAGTTCCTTTCCGCAGAATTGAGGGTCTTACTGACGTAATAGATAGGTTGTTCTATCTTCGTATTGGTTTTGACCAACACTGCGCTGACTGCGTCTTCGGTTGCTGCTATGTATAATGCCAAAACCTCATCAGGATCCGGCTTCTGCAGGATCGGAATCGAAGCTAGGTGTTCTTTGATTTTTTGGAAGGCTTCTTCGCATTCTGCGGTCCATTCAAACTTGCTCCCTTTTTTGAGAATATTGAAGAAATGTCTGCATTTGTCCGAAGATCGGGCAATAAATCTGCCCAAGGCTGCTATGGACCCATTGAGCTTCTGAACTTCTTTTAAATTCTTTGGGGATGGCATTTCTACTATGGCCTGAATCTTCACTGGGTCTACCTCGATGCCCCTTTTTGTTACCAAATACCCGAGGAATTTCCCTGAGGTGACACCGAAAGTACATTTCTCTGGATTTACTTTCATGCGGTGTTTCCTCATTGCTTCGAAGATGTCTCTCAGATCCTTGTGGTGATCTTTGCGCAGCTTGCTTTTGACGAGCATATCGTCAACGTAGACTTCTAAGGTACTTCCGATCCATGGCCTGAAATAGCATCGACCATTCTTTGGTATGTTGCCCCTGCGTTTCGAAGTCCGAAAGGCATTCTAGTGTAGCAATAAAGACCATGTGGTGTGTAGAACGCTGTGTGTGGCTGATCCTCTTCTGCCAGGGCCACTTGGTTGTAGCCAGAATGTCCATCCATGAATGACAGTTCTTCATATCCTTCTACTGCTTCTACCAGCTGGTCTATGCTTGGCAATGGATAGCTATCCTTTGGACATGCTTTGTTGAGGTTAGTGAAATCGATGCATATCCTAACCCCCCCCTTTTTCTTAGGAACGACGACCATATTGGAGATCCACGTAGGGTACTTGACCTCCTTGATGAAACCTGCGTCTAGTAGTTTTCGAAGTTCTTTTTCCACTGCCTTATGATATTCCGGCGCACTTTTCTTATTTTCTGTCTGAAAGGTGGCGTGCCTGGTTTGATGCGCAGCTCGTGTTGGATTATTTTTGGGTCAATCCCAGGCATATCTCCTAATTTCCAGGCGAATACATCTGCGTATTCTTTAAGTAACTTGGTCAGAATCTTCTCTCTTTTCGTCCATTATGGTCCCTACTTTGATCATCTTCGGGTTTTCCTCCGTTCCTATGTTGATTTCTTTTACGGGCTCTACTGGCGTGAAAACCGGCTTCGGATCCCCGAGGACTGGGCGTTCTTTAATTGCTACTTGGTATGTTTTTCCCTCGTTGGCTGCTGAAGTACTTGTCTCTGTGTTCCGGACATTATCATCTTTGGTCAAATCCCTTCCTGTAGTTTCCTTGAGGAACTGGTCTATGGCCTTCTCTTTCGCAGCTTCTTTATTTTTAAGTCTTCGGGTTTTGTGTTGCTTTTCTTGTTCGTTGTTGATGCGATCCTGAGTGGCTTGGCACTCTCTTGCAGAGACCCGATCTCCCTTGATTTCCATTACTCCCTCAGGTGTAGGGAATCTGAGATATTGGTAGTACGTTGCCGCCACTCCCTTGAGTTTATGTAACCATTTTCGTCCAATGATGGCATTGTAGGGGGACGGGGCGTCCACTACGCTGAACCGTGTTTCTACTTTCATGGGTCCGGCGTCAACCTGCAACACGATGTCTCCCAAGGCTTCGTGGGTGCTCCATTAAATCCGTAGATGGTGTAATAAGAGGTCATTAGCTGTTCTTCATGGAGCTTCATTCGTTTGAATGCATCGTAGAATAGAACGTTCACTGAGCTTCCCCCGTCTATGAGGATCTTTTTAAGGTTACATCCAGCCACGGGTAGTGTGAGGACCAAGGGGTCGTTATGGTCTTCCATATCTTCGTCGATATCTTCAGCATCGAAGATAATAGGTGAGTCCATCCACTCTTCATGTTCGTCCACCTCTATCCCATCGATCTTATACAATTCGCATCGGTCCTCGAACTGCTTCCGTAACCTCTTTCCTATCTGTGCTGTAAGTGAGGGCCCTGCGGTTTCAGAACACGAGATGGTGTTGATTGTGCGGTTCCCTTCTGGAAGTTGGACTGGCTTGGTTCGTTTAGATCTATCCTCTGCGACATCCTTTCGTATGTAATGTTTGAGCTCGCCCGCATCAATCAATTTCTGGATCATTATTTTGAGGTTTTTACATTTTTCGGTCTGGTGCCCGTTGAAACAGTGGTATTCACAGTAATCTTTGGATTTCTCGGTTCTTGGGGGTTGTTTTCCCTTAGACCATGGCCATTCCAGATTTTCCCTTCCTTTGACTCTCGCAGGATCCGAGCATAGCTAGCATTGAGCTTTGTGTAAACTTGATCTTCGAACTTCCGATCGTCTTTTCGCCTTTCGTCCCTTCGTTCTTTCCTATCTTCGTGAGGTCGTTCCACCGAGCAATTCCTTTTGGTCCAGTGGTTTGTTCTGCGGAATTTGTACGGTGAGTTCTCTGTGGGTACGCCCTCGGGTTTTCACGCTGGATTTCTTCAAGACGAGCGTGTTTTTCAATAATTATTCGAAGATCCCCCTCTGTCTTGGCACGCTTCCATGAATCTCAACAAAGTGGACTCATTCGGTCTAATCCCCACTTGTAGCAGTTGATACTTACCACCGGGTCCACACTTCCTATGGCTTGGCAGACCTTGTGCCATCTGTTGGTGTATTCCCTCGTGGTTTCCTTATAGCCGATTGCCAGTGAAAAGAGCTTATCCATTCCAGTATTAACAGCCTTGTTGTACATGTAAGTTCTTAAGAACTTTTCTGCGAGTTGGTCGTAGGAGTGGATGGAGTGGCGGCAGATTATCAAACCAAGACAATGCCGATCCCTTCAGACTCGATGGGAAGTATCTACAGAGTACTGCGTCGTTCTGGCTCCATCTAGCCAGTACACGGTTATAATACCGAATGTGTGCAGCGGGATCGCTGGATCCGTCATAGCATTCGAATGTCGGGACAGGGCATTTGAGTGGAATAGGGGTGTTGGCCAGGCGATGAGTTAAGGGTGTGGAGTTAGCCTCTCTCATGACTCTTCTAACCTTCCTCCGCCTTGTCTACTTTTTAATTGCCTGATCTCTGCCATCATTTCATCACGCAGCTCTTCCATCGCGCGGTGGTGCCCTACGTTCCTCTGCTCGTGATAGCTTGACTCTCCATCGTTATAATCTGGGTCGGATGCGCTACTTCCTCTGGCCGCGTTTCCATTGGCTGCTACGATGACTCTTCGGTCTCGGTTTGGTTCGGGTGCCTTTGAATTTGCTTCATCGAGTTGTTGGCTCGTCTTTGTGCTTAAGGCAATCCGGTCTTTTAAATCCTGGTTTTCTCTGGCCAACAAAGCCACAGCATCCGCGTAAACCTTTTGGCTTTTCTTCAATTCTTCAAGTTCGGTCATCAATCGGTCTGATTGGTTCGACCCTTGATTGGGAGTCCCAGCTCGTGCTATTACGGCCATCGTGCCGCCTTCTTCTATGGTTTGCACTAAAGGCGGGGGAGGTTCAGCTACGATTGTTGGCATTTCCAGATCGGGCGGAGTGCCCATCTGCGGTGTTAGAGCCACCGGCACAGTTTGATTCTGCTCGTTGGTTGATGGAATTCCGAAGGTTGGCGGATGCGCGGGTTGGTACGTTCTGGATTCATCCACCCTTTCTTTTGGTTGGTGAAATTGATTCGTAGCAAGAGTTTTCATGGCTTCCGTAGTCTTCAGGACTGCCGCTGTCGTATTATATTTTGTTGTCGCTGCTCTGAGGGTCGCGGCTGCAACGGAGTTAGCATTCATAGACGAAGTGATTTCCGCAGTGTCCTGTTTCTGACTGGTCATTTTGGCTTTGTCTCCTTTCTGCTTGCTCCGGGTGATGACCGGGGTTGTCCTCGGTGCTTCCTTCGACGTGGCTCTGGATTTTCCTACTTCTTGCATCTTTCTGCACAAGGGAATTTCAAACAGCGAGAAACAGAAATGTCCGTGCGGATCGGGTTAGTTTGCGAAAATTCCTAATTCCAAGACAGGGAGAAACTGCCCGAGGGCCACAGAGAACTCTTAGGGAAGCTCATTTGATTAAAACATGAGTTAAAGTATATGGATTAAATTCTTATTAAAAGTGCGGATTCATTGAAAGTACGAGGAAACGCGAGAAAATCCCTTTTAAAACTGCACGTAAATCCTTTGAAAACTTACGAAAACCCAACGGAAAGATAGGTCCGTACGAGATCTAGAAAAATGTAGATCCGTGGATCTAAGTAATAAATCTTTTAACCAGTAAACGACGATACTGTCGGTAGTACCGAAGATAACGGGTGCGTTTTTGAACATGGTAAAGTTAATAAAAGATAAAAACTGTCAGAGATAATGAAGCAGAGCAATCTTACGCTAATTTAATTATGAAATCACAGGGTAAGATAAATCTTTTACCGGGACGAAGTCCCTATTTCTAGCGCCAAATTGTAAACACTTAAATCACGAAGGCATCTACGTGTTCACAACCAAAGTTCGTACTCTAGACATAGGCTCATACTGATGATACATTTGTGCCGATTCCTTGGCTCAAAACCCTCGGGTTTATCACAGCCTTATCTAATAACACCGTGCGAGGCGTTTGAGCACGGGACCTGAGTAAAAATAAAGAAGACCAAATATAGAAATAGAGATTCATGGGGTTTTAGACGAACGTAAAGTGCTGAAATGTAAATGAGACTGGGGTTTACGTGGTTCAGCACAAAGGCCTACGTCCACGGGGTTTGTTGTTTCACTATGTATTTGAGAGTTACAAGGATAGTCGAATGACTTTGGAGTTTACATATGTCTATCTATTGTAAAAGACTTACACTCACAATTATTCTCTCTCCTTCTCTCTCCTTCTCTCCCTGATTTTTCCGATCCCCCTCACTCTTGGTGGAGAGGGGGTATTTATAGGGTTAGAGTCTGGGACCCATCTCTGAGGGCCGTTGAAACCTTATCTTCTTGTGCTTCGTGTCCGTCCCGCGGAGGTCTTCGTTCATCACTTGATCACGCAGAACCATCCTCGTTCGTTCCACGGGTTGATCGACACGTATACTGCTCAGAGTGTTTAATGCGGGTAGTTGAGGCGCTTGCTCGTGTCAGACAAGTGTCTTCTGCCCCTGTCACATCCGTGTCAGCTAACTTTCTCTTCGCAGTTGATCTTAGCTCCTTTTGGGGATGGGATAAAGTAACTCTTCGGGAGTTATTTGGTGTTCCGCGGTACATCATGTTTTGATGTGTTGGCTTGCATGCTTTCCACGTATCTTCCTATATACACGTGTTTGATGGTGAGATATGTACACACACACCACTTTATGATTTTTTGAGGTAAGGGTTGTCGGAAAAACCACTGTCCATCATCACCACCGTTAAACAATCTCTGCATCACTATTAATTTTATGGTTTTTTGAAGTAATGATGATTACAACAGAATAACAAGTTAACATCCGATTCTGGGTCTTTCCCAAAATTCAGATCAAATCCTAATGAGAAATGCAGCAGCAACATCATAATACAAACAATAATCTCTGTAAAAATATTATGAATCTTTTAAATGGATGCAGAGGTAATCAAATCTACACCGACAGTGATCCATTCAACACAATAATTGCATTTTTTTCAGGGCTTGACGTATTTTGGGTTGGGATTGATTACGGTGGGAAAAAATTGGGGCTTTGAGGTTACAGTTCTAATGATTTGACTGTGATGGAGAAAAAGGTGACATGAAGGAGAATGGTGGTGATAGATTGGAGTATGAAAAAATTAAACCAACCGGTTATTGGAGTTGAATAAAGAGGAAGAAATCCAACCCATTATGTTTCCCGTAAACTTACATCTGCGGAGTGAAAGGAAGCTAACTAATTAAGCTCGGATTTTCTAATCTATCTAGAACAGTTCGTAGAAGATGGAGTCGTGGGGAAGGGTAAATATGGAAAATTATTATTTTTAGTATTAAATTATATTTATTAAAAGAAAATGATAAAAAGTCAGGTCAAAGCATGGTAGTTGACGGTCAACGTATGGTCAAGGTATCAACCCTTAATATTTCGAATGTTGGGTATCAAAACTAGGTGTTGGACATTTGATGGTTACCAAGCGTTAAATACCCCTTTATTTTTTTATCCCACTCTCTCTTTCTCTCTCTTATTCTTCTTTCTTCAATAGAGATCTTTGAGATCAAACCCCATCTTCCATAAATCAAAAGCCCTCCTCCTAAATCCTCATCTCATAAATGAAAACCATCTTTCAGAAATCTACCCGATCTTTCACTAACCCAAAGTATGTATCAAACACTAAAAATTAAATTCTTCTTCCCAATACCCTAGAAAATTATTCTCTATGAATGAATTTAACCCAGTCCAATATGATAATAAACCAGTCCATCGAGATAAGTTTATCAAGTTAAATCCCTAATTTCGTTATTTTTGATTTTGTGAGTCTAGGTTGTCTTGTAGAGTAAAATCTACTTAAAAACTCGAAATATGTTTCTTGATTGTGTCTCGTGGAGTATCATCGGTTTGGTTTTAGTTTCATCTGATGATATGAGGTTTGAATTATACTACTGTATTTCTTCATATCTGGATGTGATGGTTTTCTAGGGTTTATTCCTGTTTGTTAATTATTATTATTTTTGGTATTTATAAATAGATACAACCTTTTCGATCTGAAATATATCAAGTTCATTTTTGCATTTTGTTTTGATTTTTCTTCGCCGAATTCAATCATTTATATTTGAGATTATTGAGGTTTATGTTTAGTTTCCAAACAACGTTTTTCTTCTATGCAGTTAAATATTTATGTTTATAATGTTATCGTTACGTCTGTTCGGATACTGAAAAGTATACTACAATAGAGAAGCAAGAAACAAAGTAGATTGGAAAAAAAGTGGGGTGAAGAATAAATGTAAATATTCATACTGATAAAATTTTAAATATTATATTTATTTGAGGCTCGTTGTTTACAGTTAATGATTTAATATTTTACTCATCACAATCAAATTTATATTTTTCTTTAATTGTGTCAAAGTTGTACTCACATGTTGATCTTTTATCTGTATGTATTTCTTGGAAGTTGAAGGACTTAGGGACAAACAATGACATTTACGAGAACTTCATCAACGAGGGTATGTGAAGACTGACTTATCATATTTACTTAGTGTTTCAATTATTCTATCTTATGAGATTTTATTGTATGATTTGCATATTACAAAGCAAAAATTTCAAGTTCAAGATTGTGGAAATATGATTCAAATAATAGTTGTTCATAGATATTTAGTAATCTTAGTCAAGAGATATTTCACAAACTATATTTGTATAAATTGATCTTTTAAACAATACACAAACTGTTTTGGGGTATACCTAGTATGTATATATGTGGCTTTGGGTATGTTTTTGAAAACGTGGGGAGTACCATGATGACCAATTATAGTGAAAATTCATGATTACCAATTGTCTTTTTTATTAAATCATGAATCAGGAAGCAAATTAAATAAAAAGACATAAATTATTTATAAAGAACAAAATCCTATAACATGCCTAGATGAGAAACAAACCAAAGCACAAAATTGTTTTGAAATTAATATGAAGACATATGGTGCAATGAATCATAATCACCATTTTCATTCCTATGAATCCACCCCTGCAATTGATAAACATGTGCAAAGAATCACAGTTACATAATGGATTTTGCATATTTTCTCCTGAACCATGAATCACAAATCTGATATCCTAAATTTTCAGTAGACGTGAGATGGAAAATCAAGAATAATGTGTTCAAAATCCATTCATTTGATCTGTATCACTTAAAATTTTGAACGGTTTCATTAACTCATGTGGAGTGAAAATCAAAAACGTAGTGGGGATCTGTGAGATTTTTTGAGGGAGGTTGTTAGTTTTGAGAAAGTAAGTAATTTTAGGGGAAGGAAAATAAAGGTTTGCGTGAGTTTTGGGTTGAAATATCGTCTGAGTTTTGGGTTGAAACACAAAACAATATCAAAGACCACTAATTTTGGGTCGACTAAAAAATGATATTTTAGGGGAAAATAAAACAATTAACTTCATATTTTTATTATAAATTATTATTTTAATTAATCACAAGTGTAACAGAATAATATCTAAGATTCTTATAGCTACTGATTCTCATGGATCAAAATAAGTCTTATCATAGTTCGTAGCATTTTTCAAATCATTACGACTAAAAATTAGTCTGTCTCATGCCGTGCCGTTATGACACGGGTTATTTCTAATTATAAATATAACTAATCTAGATAAGGACTTAAACCAAGTACCATGTTTGCTTGTTTACAAACTAGGAAATTTTAGTAGAATAAGATTATATAATATTGATGTTTTTTATGTTATATCTTACAAGATGTTTATTTTTGGTAATACGAAGTGAAAAAAACTAAATACAACGATGATAGTAGTATCAAACCTGAAAATTTTTATTAGTGGTACCTACTTTTCATCTTAACAATTCAATTTATCACAATTATAGAAAAATGAATTGAGATAAATTTGTATACACACAATCATATAGAGAACGAGTGACCTTTTTTTTGGTCCCTTTCAATTTTGGTTCTTGGGTGGTCGAACAACTATGCCTACCTAAAAGATGGCCATGTACGTAGTGAGTATGAGCTGGTCATGTAACATCATTAATATTAATTTTCAACAAACTAAGAGTTAGATGCCACAATTTTAAGTGGAAATTGAATAAATACCCCACTTCGAATGGACCTTCATAACTGCCCTTTAGGACCTTCACAAATACTTCTAATGGAAAAATTGAAATTATCAATAAAAACATAATTTTCGCAGACTCTTATTTAACCTTAAGATCTTCTCATTCTTCTTTAACTCCCATTAACTGCGGAATCATAACACTAAACATACCATTGAGATTCTAGAGTTGTTAATTAAATGATGATTTTTGTTTAGTTTTAAAGGAATATTGATAGATTGTATATGCTCGGGCTACACTTACGAACACTAACATAAAATTCTGCTTGGTTTGGCTACAAAAAATTCCGAGGGCGATCTACTATGAATTGCAATGACAATGTGATTCCTGGTGGAGCAATTTATATACAAAATACAAGTCCTGGTTGAGGAGCAGCTTATACGCTAAATGCAAGAGATGGAGACGGAGCAGCTGATATGCATTGCGCTAAAGACGTGGGGCTCAAATTCCGGCATGATTCGGTTAGGGATGTCATTGTCGATATGTGTTATAAATCTGGTGTTGTTGCACGTAAAGAAATCTCTTTGGGGTTTCTTTCTAATGCTAAGGCTTTAAAGCCCGACGATGTCCTTGTCTACAATATATTAGGAAGATGGAAAGGATGTATACTTTGACGTCATATGGGTCTCACCTTTTACTAGTGATAGAACTCGCAATGTCACTCCCAGTCATGCCATTAATGTTGTGGCTGTGCGTAAATGCAACAAATATCCTAACAAATGCTCTACACATGTTTATGGGTTTAGTGTATTGGCTTTTTCTATTTTAGGTGTCCTAGGTGAAGATATGATTTCATTTTTGAAGAGATTATGGAAATGCCTAGTTAGTCATGATATGAATCATAAGATAGGTGGTTCCCTCTTTCACAGATTAGGCATTGTCACTCAGAAAGTGTTGGCCCCCAGCTTGTTGCTAGGCTTCCCACCAACTCTTTGTAATATTTCACAGTTTCTTTCTTAATAATATGCCCTCAGTGGTACCAAAAATTGGGTAGCTAGATCAGCTGGTCATGCCCGTTCCTTAAAGGTTTCATGCGCTCTAGGAGGTCCCAGATTCGAGTCTCCAATGTCGCAATATTGAAGAATTTTACATGGAAGGTAGAGTTAGCTTGCCCCCCTTACGACATAATCAACGCCCCTATCCGCTTCGGCTCCCTTGACTGATTCCTCATGAGGTTCGCTGGTCGGCTAACACGACAACCTATTCAACTAATATAGTAGTACGCCGTTGGAGCCTACCTTGTTAGGCTTCCAACTAGTTCCTTGCAATAATACTCTTTATCCAATAATAATAAAAATTATTAAAAAAAAATACTTTTAATAGTAAAAATAATATGAATAAGTAACATATATGGACAACGGGTTGTTAAGATTATTATCCAATGACCCGTTTTTGTCCTTATTTGATATGTCCAGAAATTCTTTAGTATGCCCTAAAACATGGTTCTCACAAAAACACTTGAAGAATGCTTCAAAAAAAAAAGAAAAAAAAACACTTGAAGAGTTAGTAGTCTTTTTTTCTTATATAATGGATCCAGGCCCATGTGTGAGGATCTTTGTAGGAATGCTATCTTTGATGAAAATACCAGTAACATCAAGACTATCACGTTCATGTACACATTCAAGTCTTTTCCGTTACAGACATGTGTTATCAGGGGCAGAATCAGACTTTCCAACTCGGGGGACAAATATATATAGCGGAACCCAAAATCTTTTAAGGTCTTTTGGGACAAAATAATATAGAACTTGCCTCAAGATTCCACAAAATATCAATATTTCATAGAACATTATACTAGTGTTAGAATTTGTTACATAAAATTTTAAAATATATGTAAGAAGTTACACAAACGAAGCATATTATAGCAATTTTGTAGAACCCAGGGGGAACAATTACGGAAAACTTTAAATTTCTAAGCCTAAAATAGTAATTTTGTAAATTCTAGGAAGGACAATTGTCCCCCCTAGTCCTCACTAAGCTCCGCACCCGTGTGTTATGATACCTTCATAAAGTAAAGTTTCTGATAATCAACATGTTATTCAAAGTTTAGTTGCTAGTATCTATTTGAGTAAAGAAAACCTTGATAAACTTGCAACTAAATATAGATGTAAACCTTGTTTTAAAATATCGATTTCCACGGGTAAAAGAGATGCTACTTCTGGTATTAGCTTTGAAATTCACAGTAAATAAATTACGCTAGGTATTTGAAAAACGTACTCAGCCGTAAATAAATTGCGGTAGGTAGTTTAGTTTTGAATTCACCGTAAAAGATTTCCCATATGTATTACCGCCAGGTTTAAATTGAGATAATCTCATCCGTAAATGATCTTCAAACAATTTGTGGCTAGGAGTTCTTCATTTCCAAGAGGTAAATTACAAAAAATATATGTTTTACAGTAGAGAACGTTCATTTTCGAACCGTAATTTATCTTGCAAATGATGCTCGTCGTTTACATAACAGGATAATTCACTTCTTTCCACAGAATTAACTAGTAATGCATTGGCAAGAAGTTTGTTCCCACGAAGAGCGGTGAGATTTTAGTTGTTGTAAAGTATCAATAGAGGATTTTTGGGTTATAAACTAAATAAATAATAAAGGATAACAATAAAGATTAATTTAAAGCAATGCGAATAAAAACGAGTAAGGAATCCTTCGCCGTCACCGAATGAAAACTAAATTAAAATACTCATTTAGATATTTCTTGTTGAATTTATGCTGTCACCAACCGAATAATAGTAATAAGTTTTGTTATCCCCGGAATTCATGTTGTTACTGGATACAGAAGCGCTCGACTAACATATTTTATCCAACTAAGCCACCCAAAAGTAGCGCACTCAAGGTGTACTCCTACAATCACTTTTTGATTGAGACAATATCCGTGGGAAGGACTGATTTGAGGATGAGGAATTAGCAGTCAGACTCTTCATGTTTTGTGAGTTAGGCTGATCGTAGCAGCAAATACATAAACTCGGTCTGCTTACTAGTATCATCTCTATACATGATAACTTATTTTATTTTTTTGATAGGAATACACAATCAGTTAACGGTATCCCTCTGTCAATTTTGCGGTGTACTACTTGTGCAAAGAATTGAGTGACGGTTACACATACCACACAACCCAATGTTAGTAGAAAAATTTACTATTAGGTTGATTTAAGTGTCCAATTAAATAACCCAATAATAATTCTTAGACATTAAGAATAATAGAGACAATCGACACGAAAATTAAACTCAAAATAAACTGATAAAAAGACTTAGAATTTCATTATTCACGATTTTGAAATCCATAATCGATTAATTAATTAGTTATCATAGCTAAAGCGTATAAAAGATAGAAATACAATAAAATCAAAAAGCACTAAGGAAAGAATTAAAGAAGAAAGAAGTGTAGAGAAAATCAAATGTGAAAGTTGTATCTAGGCTACCATTTATATAAGCTTTTGTAACCTCCTTTGATATCTATCATGTTAAGAAATCTGATAACCATCACTACCTCTTGATCCTTATCTAATTACGATACTTAACCTCTCTTAATCCTAACTAACTAGGAAATCTAGATAGATTAGGAATTTATTTGTTGATCCTGAAATTGGTTTCCCTTTTAACAATTTTGGTAGACTCAATAGCAGTTCCCAAGTCTGGTTGTCCCTTAGCATCATTTGGGTGTCAATATCATTTTTACAAAACTCTTCTTCCAAGTGGATCTGGTTGCCCTTTAGTGGATATTTGGGTGCTAATATCTGTTGCCCATGGAATGATTATTTCGCGTTCCCGTTGTTTTGTCCATGACTTCTTTATGCGACGTCGGAATGACCCCATTTGTTCGCCGTTGGCTTGGTTTTTTCGTTCTCATCGAGATGATGAAAACAAATCTTGAATTTGAACGAGTTTTATTTGATTTTTGGGCTTTCTCCACATGTGTACATCACTTTTGTAGCCATTTCCACTTCCTTTTGGATGTGAAAACAATTATAATACAAGATAACATATAAGAAATATGGCTAAAACAAACATAGAATTGACACTCAAAACATGTAAATTAAGCACTTATCAGCAACTCAAATTTTGGAACCTAATATATGTGAATCTGACCTTTCAAACACACAAAAAAGGGTTTATTGAATCGAACTAACATTAACTATAAGGGGTTTGAAATTTTATAATTCCCTATTGGATGTTTTCTTCGTTGGGTTGCTTTTGATAATCGATGTTTTGGTTGTGTTGTTGCTATCTATCATCGCTATTATTAATCAATGATGAAATTGTTCGGTTTAGGGAAGAAAGAAATCGACTAAGACAGAAAAGGAGTTCTAAAAATGTTTACGACTGAATTAGCTTTTTGTTTTGTTTTTGATATTTAAGTTTGATTAATGGAAGGGTAAGTTAGACATTTTCTAATGCCCTAGGACACCCCGTAACCATCAACCTGTCATTTGATATTCTGAAATAGCCCCTCTATTGACTGAGATGCCTCTATATTAGGTTTCTTTTTCTGTTTGACTCTGTTTCTTTGAACTACTGGGCCATCGATTTCCAACGACTGTTAATTTAAAATGAATGTTTTCTTCCACCCATCCGAGTCACATTTTTGTTAATAAAAATTATTAAAAACAAAAAAGAAAATAATTTTAACCAATTATATACCTACAAATAAGTAAAAGGATGATACAAAAAAAGTCCAGGCTACAAAATCAGTCACGACCTTCCCATCATTAATTATCACCGTTCAATTTTCCTTGTAATATTTCCCACCATTCAGATTAAGTCCCGTTGAGGAAAGGAGACAAGCCCTCCTCCTTGTTCATCTTTTGCACACACAAAGGAGCCATAAATTTATTGTGATGTCCGAAGCTATCAGGTTGGTATAGCCATAGGCTCTTTTAGATTCTGTACCAAATATATAAAAAAAATACCGTACTAGAAAATCTACTTCACTTTATCTTACAAAAATATTTTCACCAACTATGGTCCTAAGTCCTAAGTCCTAACTCAACAGCCAGCCAGGGTTGATACTGTCTCCATCTGTACTCTTACCGCTTTGGAAAAAGTATTAACTAATTAATAAAGAAAGAAAGATTCTAGTTTAATATTCAACTTTAATTTTTTATCTTTCAATGAACTAAATTCTGATTCTCCAAAGCTTCTTGAACTTTGAGCTATTCGTGTCTGCAATTCAGCATGCCCAGAGGGCCAAGTTCATTTCCATGTTCAATCTCCGTCTGGGCTCTCCCTAGAACCTCATTTCAGGTACAAATCTTCACTCTTTTTTCTCATTAATCATTTCTTTCTATTGAGATCTGCGTGTATCTACCACACAAGATAAGAAATGACCAGTCTTTTAAGTTGTGTTTGGATAAGTCTTGTAAATTTCTATCTCTATTTCTATTTCTGATTCTGAATTCTCCATTTTTGTATTGGGGGATTGGATACACCTGTTTTTTTCTGGGATAATATGGATTATACAACTTTGGTGATTCACTTAAGTAGAGGAATAATGGTCTAATGGGTGTTTTTCTTAATCTCAGGGGATAATTAATTTGGAATTACTAGCGTATGACAGACGAGGTTGCAAAGTAGAGTTTTGGAAGGGCAGTGCGGAATAGATATTGTGTGCTTAGATATGCAAAAATGGGCAACAAAGAACAAATCTTGGAGTACAGGCAAAGACTTGACAAGACACTAGCATCTAATGAGCTTTCTAGTGAGGAAGCTATTAAGTGCCGTCTCAAGAATGAACTCCTACATTCATCTCCTTCTGAGAATCAAGGTTGGTTCATTTCGGGTTTCCTGTTGGTCATTTTGTTTATTTTTTGATCCGTTCACTGCTAATTAAGAAACTAGGGAAGAAATCAGTGAATGGAAGTCTAGTTTGATTTCATGTTTTTCAGTAATAGGTAAACTGCTTGGCTTATTCCAGAGTATGTTGAGAGTATTGTGAACAAAAATGGGAAACACTTCTCGAGTTGTCTTGACATGTTGAGGAGTGTGGGAGATGATTCATCGATGACAGCAACTCATGATCAGGGACATGGCGAATGGAAGGTACATTGTTTTGTCTGAATAGTCTTCTACTTATTCTTATATTTATCAAATTGCTTAGTAAGTAGCTAGTTATCGCCCATGGTTTCTCCATTCCATTGAACTATGTTAAATGTGAGCCTCTTTTTCTATTGAACCAATAGAGTTTTCTACTGACAGTTGAAACAAGATACTGATGAGTATCGTGTTATGTATCGAGAAGGACCTCAAGGGACCCCATTACATTCACTACTTGTTGAAGGCTTTGTTGATGGGCCTATGGATGTTTGTGAGTAAAATTTGATGTACTTGAAATTTTTTGCAATGAATTATCATGATTTTGTAGATGGATAACAGAAACTAGTGAATTATGCTTCATTTTTTGGTTGCAGGTTTATGTCTCGCATGGGAAATAGCCCTCTTTCATAGATGGTGAGAACTTTTGGCTATATAGTTCATTTCTTGGTTTGAGATGCCTTATATGTGTCTGGATACTTCATAAGAGTTCCATGTTACCTCTGTTCAAGTTATCTTGGATAGCGATTTGCCATCAGTAAAGATCTAACTTTATCAGCTGTTATCGTTGTTATTAGGTGGCCTCAGTTCAACTTTCCTACTTTTAAAATCATAGAATCCAAATGTGTCCAAAAGGTTCGAATTGGTGAACAGATTGCTTTGGTGAGGTAAAACCTACACATTTTGGATCAATACTCATTTTAAGGATTTTCTGAAGTGATGACCCCCTACTACAGGATATTGACTTTTTTGTTAATTATTTGGAAGAAAGGATGAAGTGTGCCTGGCCGTTATCAGCTAGAGAGGTTGTTGTGCACTATTTTGAAGTAGAAATTCTGGAAGATGATCTGATCATTGTTGTTCTGAATTCGGTAGGTGGTGGAAATTGATCATTTTCTTCCTTCTTTCTCAAGGTTAATATTGTTTTTTGAAGTATAGCATAGTCAGGACTTTTCTTTTATTCACATCCAGGTGACTGATACAGAGAGTGTTGATAGAAGTACACATGGGTTCACCAATGATGGGATACCTGAAGTGAAGGATATTGTGAGGGCAGAGCTGGTAGGAGCCTTTGCTTTACAAAAGGTTACCTCAGACAGAAGTTACTTTCGGTAAGTGCGGGTGTAAGGCACATTTTCCTTGAAATTTCATGATCCCTGTACAGGAGACAGGGTCGTCCACTTGATGGGTATTATAATCTTTGCTCTTGGAGTTAAATGCTTTGATATGCGAGAAGTACATTTTTTCCATGTTCATGGATGGTGAAGTTTATGTCAGTTCCCAAATAATTTGTTTTCTCAGGCGATGGCATTTTTTTGCAGGACAATAATGACCATGGATATAAAGCTGGATTTTGTTCCCCCATCACTTATTAATTTCATGTCAAGGCAGCTCGTAGGCAGTGGCTTTAAGCTCTATAAAAAGGTCGGATTTCGATTTTGTGATTATGCCAACCAAGTGAAATATTTATCTGTTATAGTGCCTAAT
Organism: Papaver somniferum; assembly: GCF_003573695.1. NCBI lineage: Eukaryota > Viridiplantae > Streptophyta > Magnoliopsida > Ranunculales > Papaveraceae > Papaver > Papaver somniferum. Next base: position 106,005,047 of record NC_039368.1, read on the forward strand.
TGTTTTCCCATCATCACTTTCTTATTAGCAAAATCTACTTTCTTCCAGGCAGTTGCATCTGTGGCTAAAGGGGATGAGGATTTCGGCAAGGTCTTAAAGGACACTTTGTATGTTCGAATACGTGAAGGTTTGAATCAAGAAAGAAGACTTAAAATGGATTCACAATCAGATACAATAACGGTTGAGAAATCTGCAGACAAGTGCCATGAAGAACATGGAACTGAAACTTTTCCAGCTGATGCAACAGTTACAGGCAAGACTTCTCTCGGTGATCATCTTATCATTCGAAGTAAGCAGGCAGATATGTCAGGTTCAGGTCAGACGTCTCAATATGAGATTGAGGAGGAAGAGATTGAACAACATACGAAGTCTGAAGAGGATGGAAATGGTATTATATCGATTGACCAATCTTCATCCCATTTAACGGTGGAACAAATCAGCAAAGAGAAGAAGGTGTTTATCAGTCCAGAGGTTGAACATGCTCTTGACATATTAAACAATGTCATTTCCATGGTCAGGGGAAGTGGAATTAACATTCAGACTTGGTCTGGATTAGGCTCTTCTAATCAAGAAGTGGTAAATTCTAGAGTGGCACCTCAAGATTGTACTGGGGGTGAAATTTTTGCTGAAGCTGTCAAAACAGACAAAAAAGATGCGACTGTGGATGGAGCAGAAACTGGTTCCCGTGTTGCTTCATACAGGTATTAAACCCAAATTAATTTTAGGAATACAGGTTGCTGCACTGATTTGAAGATAACCAAGATACTTGCTTCGCGTGTCTATTTGCTTATATATATCGACTTTTCAACTTGCAGGCCTCATACACCAGAATCATTAGTAAAAGAAGTGTACCCATACCGAACGGCACCAACAACACCAGAACAAAATCTACTTGTTTTAGAAAAAACTCATGACGGTGTTTTGAATTCTTCGCGGGGGCGGACGCTGGGAGAGTCACTGCGGGCACCAGTATTAGAAAACATGAGTAAGGACTATTCTGAAGTTATCGTCAAAGTGAATGGAACCCATGAAGCTAGGAACATTAATGGGAGAGAAAAATCCAGGCAAAAGAAGCACATGTTTTGTTGCTTCAACTCCACTGCAGATCAGTAGTAGAGTACATTAAAGCTGTTTGAATTGTTAGTTCCACGTTCTGGTCAGTCCACCCGAAAATTTACTAAGCTGCAAGATTTGCTTTAACAATACCAAGGATGCAAAAGATGAGGGGTTCTTCCCCTATAGCGTAGAATAACTTAAGGCTATACCGTTAAGTTATAAACAACTTAAATATTGAACTGTTTGATGAAACAAAAGATGAAAACACAATACGTGATCATGAATGAGAAGCAGAATTTGATGTAACCTTCAAATTCATGTAAAGGCAAGTTTTTACCACATTGGGCATTGGTACTTTGCCCTAAGTTGAGCTGGTCTGGTGTGTTATTGTTGCAGTAAAAGATGAGTGTAGTCTCTGAGTTTATTTCGATTGCTGAAACATGTTTTTGTTTGTTATGCATGTTAATGCAAAACTTCATATCATACACAGGTGAAATTTAAGATGAAAGCTTTCTTTTATTCATGAGATCCCATTTTCTTTGTAATACAGTATGAGCTAAATCATTTTTGCCTTCTCTATTTAGCCCATAATAAACAGTGCGAAAATTGATGGAACTAGGGATTATCCCACTACTTGGCATCTCATATAATAGCTGCAGGGCTTCTTCAGACCTGCCTATCTCACAGAGGCATGTCATGAACATTGAATATGTTTTAAAATCAGGTACAGGTCCTTTAAGCTTCATACGTCGAAAGATATTCCAAGCATCACTAACCATCTCCATGTTCATATAACCACGGATCAGCGCGGAGAACGTAACAATGGTTGGCTCACAACCATCTTCTCCTATTTTCTTGAAAAAATCCAAAGCTTTCTCAATCTGTTTCTTCTTAAAGAAGTGGACAATTAGCGATGTATATACATGTACTGTTGGACTGGTACCTTCCTCTTTCATTTTATCCACCTTCGCTAAGGCTTCATCCACCCTACCTGCTCTTAGTAAACCATGAACAAGACTTCCGTAAATATATCGATCAAGTTTAGATCTTTCTTCCCCTACTTCATCTACCATAGCTTGAGCTTCGTCTAGCCTCCCCGCACGGCAAAGGGCCCTAATGACCAAAGAATAGCTAAGAGGCTTGCTAAACCCACTCTGGCATAAATATTCTCTGCATTTTTGAGCATCTGATATTTTTCCTACTTCACACAGACAATTAAGATAGATTTCAACCAGTTCTTTGTCTGGCACATACTTGGCTCTGATCATATCATGGAACAGTTTGACGGCTTCATCTACCTTTCGGCCTTTCTTCCCACAAAGAAACATTAGCAAATACTTGAACGTATTTCCATTTGGTTTACACCCATCACTTTTCATTTCTTTAAATTTCTTTATAGCAATCTCAGTCAAACCTGCTCGAGCGTACTGCATTATCATGATAGTCCATGTTTCTGAAGTTACCAAAGAGCCTTTTCTTCTCATTTCCAAATAGAGGTTTCTCATGTGTTTAAAATCTTTCCCAGATCCAGATAATTTTATGGCCATGTTATAGGTCTCTGCAGTGTGGCTATAATCAGACTGCGACCCCACCCATGAAAAGAAACTCAATGCAGCATTACCATAGTGTTGGCAATGGCGAAGAACATCGAGAACAAGCTCAGGAGTGAACTGAATAGTGTGCTTATCCAGAGCTTCTTGCATTGAGCTCCAGTCCATGGAGGACGATAAAATTTTACAGATCTGGAGGACGGTAAAATTCTCTTGAAAATTATAATCACTATAAACTCTACTCAGTGGCTCCAAAAGAAATTTTTCCCGCGGTGGATGTAGTTGGGTAGGTTTTGAACTGCAGCAGAATTCTAGGGGCTGGCATGTATCAACGACAGTGTTGGTAGCTACATCGAGAGACTGGTGACTGGTGGGTAGATATACTGAATCATTTTCTTGACTGTAAATGGCTCTCCAGATCTGCTTCACCTTTTCAGCTGTCTTTATGGCACCTTTTCTCTCAGACGAGGATATTACCAAGTGAAACATTTCATCTGAGATGTTCATTTTTGAGCTCCTCATCTCGTTCAAAAGATCAAGAGCCTTATCTGTTCTTGCAACCTTACAGAGCTCCTTAACAAAGATCAAATAGAATTTTGGAGTGGGTTTTACACCTTTATCCTTCATATGATTAAAAATATCCCATGCTTCCGTGACATGGTTATGCTGCACATGACCTGTGATCAAAACTGTAAATGCCACAATATCCGGTTCAACTCCATTCTCCAACATCTCCCTGTAAAGTTTGCAAGCTCTTTCGTACTCATTCGACCTAAAAAGGTGTTGCATTAGCTGGGTATAAGTCGAAACCATAGGAAGATGTCCAGATTCTTTCATTCCTGTAAACATTTCAAAGGCATCCTCTAACTCACCTCTCTTTAAATGCCCAGTTATAACAATTCCATATACTCTTCCGTTAACAAACTGATTTTGCTTCATAATTTCTATAATTTCTAAGGCATCTGCAACTCTAGCAGTATTACATAGCCCTTTCACCAAAATTTCATAATTTGTAGGATCAAGTGTTATCTTCTTACTCTTAAGTTCATGAAGCAATTCTATTGCTTCTTCGATTCTCCCTGAAATGCAAAAACACCTAAGCATGCAAGAATAAACAATCTGCTCAGGAATCTGGGATACATTTATCATATCGTCTCCAATCAGTCGAACAGATGAGAGATTTCCTGATCCCGATAAGCAATTCAACAACTGTTTATATAAATTCATATCAACCTCCATATTCATAAATACCATCTCTTTGTAGAACTCCAAGGCAATGTCAGCTTTTCCAGCAGCACACAACGTACGAACGATCAATTTGTAGGCCATTCCATCAGGTTGACAGCCAGATCTCCTCATACTCTCAAAAACATGTAAACATCTTCCAATCATATTCACCTTCCCATAGCTAGAAATGAGAATGGTCCACGTTTTGATATCTTTTGAACATGATTCCATCTCCATTTCTTTAACCAATTTATCAACCAGACCGAATTCTTTTGCTTCTCCAGCAATGTATAACATAGTATTGTAAGTACTAGTGGTGTGGTAATGTCCATTTTGAAGCTTCACCCAGTTAAAGAATCTATAAGCTAAATGACCAACTTTAAAACATCTCTTCAATACTTTGTCAACTGTATCTGAATCTAACAAAAAACCCGACTTCTCTAAGCGCTCCTCAAAAGAAACTGTAACATCTTGAACACGTATAATTTCAGTAATCTTATGAGCAATAGGACTCACATCATCATTTATCACAGATTTTCTTAACTGGGTCTCTTCCAAAGCACTCACTTGGGCACTTCTACAAACACTTGGCCTTCGTTCTAATGGTTCTTTCAAATTTCTAACATGGGTATCTTCAAAACTTGAAACCCCACATGAATCAATACTCTCTTCGGGAGTTCCTAGTATCTCTGTAATGCTGTTGAAGATAGAAGCCAAATTTTTTGTTTCCGTCAGCGTTTCTTGAGTTCTCGTTCTAGAATTTCGAAACTTTGAAGACTTAGAATGTGTCGAAGCTTTATAATTTTTGAGCTTACTACACTGGAATTGAAGTATGTTTTGAGATGGAGTTGAATCTAAACTTCGAAATTTCGATAAATACCTCATTTCACGAAAATTATGAAAGGAAAAATTTGTTGGATTGGCGATCAAAATACAGAATTAGTAACTATCATTTCGTCCTAATATGAGAAGTTTGGTCTCGTGGGCCTGGGTGCAGATCCTCTGTACCGGGAATCTGTCCCTGCCTATCAAGGGATGCCACGTGTGTCTTCTTCTTCAATGGTTAACGGAGTTTATTCGCTCATAACTGTTAAGATTTATATATTAAAAAAGCTCAAAACAAAAAGAAAAAAAAAATCGAGATGTCTGTCTTAACGAAAAAAAACAACATTATCAAATTCATCCCACATTGAAGTTAACCTTATCAACTTATGTTGATTACAAATGGTGTTGATTACACAAGTGATCTACTATCAGATTTATACTAAGAGTTAGAAGATACCTTCACGAAATCTGTGCATAAGATATAAACATAAGCAAACCCCATATCTTTAATCCACGGTTGATTACAAATGGTTATGAAACAATTTAATAAAATCAATCAAGAGATAACCAAATAACAAAATAAAGTAAAACAAAAATTCTTAGATAAAACAAGACAACTAAAAGAATCTATGGAGTGATCCAGTTGATGAATAATCGTTCTTCCATCTACAGTAATTAGGTTTTGATTTTAATTGCACTTAAACGGAATCTTCTCCATAACTTAATGAGGAGTTTCCTATAGATATGTGTAAGTAGGGATTGGATAAATCAGTTCGTCAGTCATCATCAGATTCATCACCGGTAATGAAATACAGAGAATTACATGAACTTTGCGAAGGTTTGGATTACTTTTGTATTTTTATTAAAGAATATTTAGCACGAAATTTGGTTACACACGTGGCATCCCTCATAGGCAGGGACAGAGGTACAGGAAAATTTCCTGTTCAGAAGATCTGCACCCCGTGGGCCTCGCCCATTTATATGTTTTGTTTTCAAGATTCTATCATTTTTGTCCAAAATTAGGGATCATGTTCGGAGGTAATGACAAAAGTGATAATTATATAATTATCCCTTGTTTTGATAGGCTTTACAAATACCCTTATGTGACACAATAAATATGAAACCTATTTTGAGGCATACTTTATTTTTTTGAGGCATACTGAATAAAACCAAAATAGTGTCACTAAATAAAAAACAACATCATCCCTTATCCACCCTTTTTGATAATAGCATAACTACCCTTACATAATTAGTATTAATGATTATGATTAGATTTGATTAGCTAGAAATTTTAAGGATTAATTAAAAATTAAATTATTAGTGGTGAATTAGTAGAAAATCAAATTTATGTGAGAGAGTTGGGTTTTTGAGAGGATGAAGAAGAAGAAGAAGTGAAAAAAAAAAACTTGGATTTTGAATTTGAGATTTTAGTGATTAGAAATGACCAAATTGTGTGATTCAAATTAGAGGTAGACTTCTATACGAGGTTTAATTTCTTTTTATAAGTTGACTCTGTCAAAAAATTGAATTTTTAAAACCCAGATCTACTGACCAGAAGAACAGTTCGAGTGATAACTTTTCAGCCGAACTTCACTCTGTAACTAACGAATTTAGGTTCGGCTAATTCGAACAAAATTTAGCAAAGTCGCATTAGCCGAACATAGTGTTTCTCTAAATCATACATTAGGTTCGGCTCAAAATTGATACTCCAAGATCAGCCGAACTGATATACTGAAAACCCTAATTTCATCTTTGAAATCATGTTCTACCGATCAAACAAAATAAAATCAATCAAAAACAAGATGGGTTTGTTACACATACATTCTAAAATACATCTAAAAGCAATTGAGATTTGGATTTCGCACTCCAACATCGCTCACTTTGATTCGTGTTTGCTTTGCTTGATCAATTTCTTGATTGATTTGGAGTACGAGATGTTTAAGTTTAAATTTTATTTTGATTTTTGATTTTAGGTTTTTGAGGATAAGGGCACTCTAGTAATTTAAATTGTGTAAGGATATATAGGTAATTGCACTACCTTTAGACACCCCTTATAAACCCACCCTAGATGGTATAATGAATGAGTATGCCTCAAAATAAGTTTCATAAATATTCCCCTCTCTATCTATAAGCCCATCATGGATCCATTAACATCTTTTTTGTTTCCATATTTACCCTCCCTACATAATCAGAAAATCAACCTTCCAGGGGGTTAGTCGTGGGAGAGTTCGAGAGAATTTAATGTATTTAGGTTTTCTCCTGTTAGTCCTGAGGGAGTTTGAGGGAGTCTCTCCAAATCTCCGTTAGTCGTTGGGGAGTTTAGAGGAGTCTCCTAAACTCTCTAGAAAACACCTGTTAGTCGTTGTGGAGTTTAAAAAAAGCTCCCTGTTAGTCATAAAACCCTACAATACTAGGGAGTTGGTTGCTTTGGGGAGTTCGAAGGATTTTTTAGTGTATTTTGATCTCACAACAAATCTCTCAAAAGAGTAGAGATTTGGGAAGGAGTTTGGTGCGTAGAAAACCATAGGAGAAAGAAGAGGAAACGTTTTTTTCCGGGTATGTTTTTTTTCTTCTTTGATCTCCATGATTGTTTATAATAGTTTGATTTGTGTACTATTTTGATTGTTTTTCATATCTTTGATCTCCATGATTGTTTATTTTGATTGTGTGTATAGTTTTTTTTTGTGGGTACTCTCTCTCTGTCAAAACCCTAATTTGTGGTTCAAAAGATCTTGGTAAGAAATTGCATGATTTGATTATAATGATATCTTTAAATTCAACCGTTGGAATATGCTGAAATTTGAGTATGTCGTAGTTTACCTTGTTATAGAAGTATAACAAAATTTTCACGCGGATCAGGTCACGTTTGCTACTGCAAAGCTTGCACAATATATGATTATGGTCTGTTGAGTTTAAATCCCGAATAGGGGACTGATTCCTATTTATCTCATTCTCCGCTTATCGGATAAAGCTGAAATTTTAGTATGATGTTTGTATATATGAAGGTTACCTACTGTAGAAATTTCATGAAGTTTTGATCAATTTAGGTACACCAAAGTGTGAGAAATCCGGAACTGAATTCTGTATGCACGTATTGAAAGTAGTCGGGTTCTGAGTAATGTATCTTTTTAATGAACAATTGGAATGCTATGATTTTTGAGTGTGTTGTGGAATATTGAGTTGTAAGTGTACCATAAAAATTTAAAGAGGATCAGGTAAGTATTAGTACTGCAAAGATTGGACAATCTGAAACTGTGTTTCGGTGAAACAGAATTCCTTTACAACTATCTTCATAATTTGTTATGTCATCATGCATTAATTGGCTTGCTACTTTGCATGGGTGTCATTGAGAATCACTATCACTTGTTAAGTCATTTTATTTAGACACATACTTCTCTTATATTCTATATGCCAAAGTTCAATACAGTGGCGTACTTCATTCCGTTTTTTCGTGTTTTAGCCAATTCATACGGTGTTTTTGTTATAATGATATCTTTAAATTCAACCGTTGGAATATGATGAAATTTGAGTATGTCGTAGTTTACGTTGTTATAGAAGTACAGTAAAATTTTCACGCGGATCAGGTCATGGTTTCTACTGCAAATCTTGCACAATATATGACTATGGTCTGCTGAGTTTAAATCCCGAATAGGGGACTGATTCCTATTTATCTCATTCTCCGCTTATCGGAAAAAGCTGAAATTTTAGTATGATGTTTGTATATATGAAGGTTTCCTACTGTAGAAATTTAATGAAGTTTTGATCACTTTAGGTACACCAAAGTGTGAGAAATCCGGAACTGAATTCTGTATGCACGTATTGAAAGTAGTCGGGTTCTGAGTAATGTATCTTTTTAATGATCCGTTGGAATGCTATGATTTTTGAGTGTGTTGTAGAATATTGAGTTGTAAGTGTACCGTAAAAATTTCAAGAGGATCAGGTAAGTATTAGTACTGCAAAGATTGGACAATCTGAAACTGTGTTTCGGTGAAACAGAATTCCTTCAAAGTTAAAAGCATAAACCTGTATCTTTGCAAGTTTCTATTAGATTTAATGGGCTTTTAGAGTTACAACATTTGATCGTTTTTCATCATAACTATTAGTATTTATTTTTTTTTCTCCTAGTTGAGAACTTATTGTTATGGATTGATTGCTACTAATTATTATGGGTTGACATCTTTATGGTTATTATGATTGAATTTATGAACTTTATATTCTATATGCTTATTTTCTATATACATATACTTTTATGCTTTTGAAATAATGATGATTCTAATAAAAAAAGAGTACTTTTATCATCTTTTTAGGTGAACATGTCTAATTTGGATTTATCTACTGATAGTGAAGATGAAGCCTTTGATACAGAAGAAGAAAGCAGTGATGATGAAGAGGTAAGCAACAATAATGAATTTGAACTATCCATATTTTTGAATATACTTTCAGCGGTGCATTCATGGTTGATGGATATAATCAAGCAATTGCAGTACATACAAAGTCAGCATATTGAAAGACCAATGAGACGCCCAGTTACTTTGTTTGGATATAACTATATAAGGAGAGTTTTGCGTCAAGACCCAGAAGACTTTCGAAGAAGTTATAGGATGTACCCTGATATTTTTCTAAAACTATGTTGTATCATTAGAGAAACTACATCATTATGTGATATAAGATGTGTTTTTATTGAAGAAATGCTTTGTACATTTTTACTCGTTGTTGGCCAAAGTTCACGATATTGCACAATACGTGACACATTTGGTCGCTCTCGGTGGACAGTTAGTAAAAACTTCAACAGGATGTTGCGAGCTTTACTTGGGGGATGGTGGGTTTGCAAACCGACGATATTGTTTAACACCATTTCGTGGCCAACGTTATCATTTGAAAGAATTTTCTGGTACGAGTAATCATGCGAAAAAGGCTGAAGAATTATTTAACATGCGTCATGCTTCTTTGAGGAATGTAGTTGAAAGATTGTTCGGTGTTGTGAAGTCTCGTTTCTTGATCTTTAAGTCTCAACCTCCATTTCCGTATCAGGTGCAAGCGGAGATAATGACAGCTTGTGCAGGCCTATACAACTTCTTACGAAAAGAATGTCGTTCAGATGAGTTTTCGGTCGAGGAAGAGGAAGATAGCCATCCATCAACGCTTGTGAATGACGATGAAATTTTGACACAACAAACTCAAGAACAACAACGTCAAGAAGCTAATGCATGGAGAAAGAGTATAGCGGATGATATGTGGGAAAATGTTCGTGAACAAAGGGAGTTAGAATTGTATGGAGACCGTTAAATTGAAGGGAAAAAAAATTATCTCGTTGCACAAAATAACATACTATTGATACAGAGATATGATCATTTTCATTTATTTTTTTTCTTTTGATTAAAGATCAATGTTATTTGCAAATAAGGATTTATTGTTTCTTAAAAGATAATGAGTTAGGAGTGAACTCTCTCCCCAAACTCCCCCAAACTCCCTCTAATAAACTCTCTCAAACTTCCTACACTCCCCCAAATTCCCTGAACTCAAAAACACAAAACTCTCTCAAACTTCCTACACTATCTCGAACTCTCTCAAAATCCCTGAGATTTAGGCCGTGTTTGGCACCTTTGACAACATAAAACTTAACTAGATTAGAGTTTTCTCTTACTTAATTAGGATTACCATAAAATAGTTAAGCAAAAATGTTGTTTGTTTTTCCATCAAATCCCGTACTGGTGTATGTTATATTTTGTTTGTCTAGAATTTAATTTTACTAGAAAAAATTTAGAGCCTGTTTGGTATAGTTTTCAAAAACAGTTTTCTATTTTTAAAAACAGAGAAAACAAAAAACAGGAGAAAACGCGTTTGGTAGGGACATTTTCAGAAAATGTTTTCTATCTGTTTTCTGTTTCTGAAAACAAAAAAGTGAAAACAACAAATTATTGTTTTTTGTGTTTTCTCTTTTTTTTTCTTGGTTTTTTTTTTTCTATTCAAAACAAAGTAAGAGATCGGGGGAATGACTACAAGTGAGTCATGGATAATATCACTATCTCTTAGACTAATCTTTACATTTGATACGATTTAGTTGATTTTCCTTGTTTTGAAAAACAGTTTACCAAACAATTTTTAGAAAATGAAAACAAGGAAAAAAGAGTATGTTTTTAAAACAGTGGAAAACTATTTTTGGAAACTGTTTTTGAAAACTGTACCAAACAGGCTCTTAGTTTTACTTCTTATCATAAAGGGAAAATATATAGGATAATTGTAAAAAGGGTGAAAAATGGGTCAAGTGAAAAGTTAGTTTAATTACCTATTTTAAAAGAAAAATAACTGTCTATTTTTGGTTGGGATTTTGGTATCCTGGATATTTGGGAGAATAGTGTAACCTTAATTTTTTAGCTTATTAAAATTAGGGAAGGTTATGCTATTCCTGTCCAAACTTAGAATAAAAAGAAGACAAACACTTTTTGACGGTTATTTTGGAGATAACCCAACCTAAAATAGGATATCAAATGTGCCAAACGCGACCTTAAAATACACTCAACTCCCCCGAAATCACTCAAGGACTAACCCCCTATTCGTTCTTTTTGTTTTTTTGATATCAAAATTCTCTCCTTCTCTCTAACGACAGCGACCACCACTACCACCCCCTCCGACATCACCTCCGCCATTACTAATAGATTCAGGAACACCTCCACTAATCCCACCACTAGTTCTAGCACAATCTTCAGTACTTCCATCAAGTCCACCAACACATGTACTAAATTCTCCAATCGAATCTAAAGCTCAGATCCATTTTCGATATCAATTGGATTTGTCTTGAAGGATGTTCGATGATAACAGTTAGTTCTTAAGGATTTGTCCGCATCGATTTAGGAAGAGAAGATAAAAATCGTCATCAATTTAGGAAGACAAGATGAAAATCGTCATCAGTTGTTGGATCTGAAATTTCACTTGTCCATGACCCTAATTTCAGATTTTCTTCTTCTTCAGATCCATAATTAATTCAGGTAACTGATTAACTTTCTTTTCAATTCGTCATTTTTAGTTGTAATGACTCATAAAAGTAGAATTTAACAGTTTATTTATACTTGATTTTTCTTTGTGTTTGGTGGTGGTAGTGTAGCATGTACAGTGGTGGTGGGTGGTTGGGATTGTGTTTGTGGTAGTGGTGATTGGATTGTTGCATTTTTGTTGATTGGAATTAGTTTTTGGTTTCTTCAATTGGAACTGGTGATGGTATGATGTGTTATTCAGCTAGCTTTCTCTAATAAATTTCAAATTTTTACATTTCTGTAGACCTTGTAAGGTTGATGATATTACAACATATATTGCTAATAAGATGGGGTTAGATGCCTATTTCAGATACTTTATTGTTGATTCTTGTAGATTTAATTAGGAATAATGTATTAAGATGACTAGATTGATGCAGGACACAAGAAAACATCTGTTATACCTAAAGTAAGACGGAACTGATATTCTGAATTTTCCATTGGTTTTGTTTGATTGAAACTTGACTTAACATTTTAGGGATGATTCGTAAAATCGAGCTCAAATTATAGATTTTAAGAAATTGATAGGATCATTATAATTAACTTATGTATATCATGCTTTCATTATCACTTATATATATCATGCTTGCATTATCACTAGAAATGCTTGTTTGCTGTTTCAGTTTATATACTCCGGCAACAGACATATGGAAATGAAAATAGAGGAAGTTGTGTTATTTTCTGCTTGTTTCTTACATTCAGTTCAAGGTTGTATATAGCCTAACCCGCATGAATGATGGATTTAACATCAAATTTCCATGAGTCTTAATTATATGTGGCATAAAGTCAGCCGACTAATTATTATAAGCTTAACCTTCACACTATATGGTGGGTCAGACATCCACCCTTCTTGAATAATTCTTACCCAACAAGATGATCATTACGAATGTTTTAAACTGTGAATTGGGAATTTTATGTGGGTGTTTGTTTACTGACTGCAGTAAGACTATAAATGTGGGATAAATATGTATTATGTGTGTGCAGGTTGGCGTGTTCTCTTGTTTCTTCTTTTACAAATCCTTCTTGTAAGAATATCATAATTTTGGTGGTCATGCATAGTTTTTCAAAATTTCAAGCTAGGTTTAGTTGTATGTTGTTGTTTTTCATTCTCATATTGATTATTAAGAATACTGATTATGCATTGTTATTTATTTGTGGCAATGCTGTTGGAAGTGGTGGATCAGTCATGGTGGTGGTGGAACAATGGAGTTGGAGGTGGTGGTGGTGGAATGGTATTAACATTGCAGTAATATGCAAGCATACAAGTGCATTAACACTTTTGGTGCCACGTCTTTTTTAAGGTAATTTGAAATATTAAATCAGTGTTGTTTTTACGTTTATCTTTTTTGTGTTGATGGTTCAAAGACCCTTCACGATGAATCTGTAATTTCGGAAGGGAGTCAGTCTGCAAACTATTCTAGCTAGACTCTGTTTTAACTTTTAAGTGAATGAAATGCTTAAATTATGTAAATTTTGATACTCAAGGAAGGTTTGGATTAATTAGTTACAGCTAGGTTGAGAAACGATTAACTTGCCTTAAGAATTGAGCATGTTTAGGAAACAACGTATTTCATGCAGATATTTTAGAATTAATTCATGCATATGCCGGTTCGTTTGTGGATGTTGCAACATTAAAGATCTGGAATTTGCTAGTAAGCTGGACAGTGGCCATGTATTGTTGTTGGACTAATGGTAGTGGTGGTACTGTTGGAGGCCTATCTTTGCATTTATGGATCTCTGGGATTCAGTTATTATGGGGTCAACTCCTGTTGTTGATGCCATTTTTATGGGATCAACAACTTTTGTTGATCCCATTTTTATGGATCAACTATTGTTGTTGATCCCATTTTTATGGGATCAACTTGTTGACACCATTTTTTATGGGATCAACTCCGATTGTTGACCCCATTTTCTTGGAATTAATATAAATATGCTTGTAGTTTAAATGCTTGGGTTTTATAGATGTAAATTCTTCAAATGTTGAATTTGTGGTGCAATGGTAGCATGAATGACTCCATGTCAGATGATGCAGTGAATATTTAGCATAGAGCATGTATAGTCATGGAGTATCAGGTAGTAGCTACATTGGCACCGATTCCATACTAGTCCGACCGAGTATAACATATTCATACTATTAATTAGTTTAGTGTTTGTTTTTTGATTGTTTTAGGTATGTAGTGAAAATTTATGCTGTTAAATTTGGTTGTTGATAGCAAAATCTTGGCACCACATATTTCTGGATCCCAGATTATGGAGTCAACTTTCGTTGTTGACACAAGTTATCTTGGATCAACTTTTATTGTTGACACAAAAAACTGGGATAATTTTCTGACTATCTTGTTTACACTATCTTATCTTGAAAGTTTGGATACAATAAACAAACGATTCCGATGAGGCCAATGACCCATATGTTTTCTTTCTTTTAGACGCATCATAAGACCAGTACCTATCTGGATGATATTAGATCCAAATATCACATCCCATCATAATTAAGTTTTCCATTGATTCTGAGACAATGCAGTGACATGAACTGATACACCAATTTTCGGTGACTTATTAAACAATTTTAGCTTGTTGAGTGATTTATGGCGGTAGGATCTGAGGTATTTCTTTCATCTTTTGTTTTTATCTTGCAAGGGGGTTGTATTATAGTCTAGTGCGTCCAAAGAGACAGGCAACAACTGATTCTGATAGTATCTTGCACTGGTAGATGCATAATAATATTAATCATGCTACTTGAACAGCTGAATACCAGCTGGGAGAATTCGTAAGTTACATCAACAATTAGCATCAAGAAAAACCCGAGAATTTTTTTTGCTTATTATGATGTTTAAGCACAATTTTTTGGTTGTTGATTAAGGGTGCACACGGTACGGTTCGACTCGGTTCTTGCCGAGACCGAGTACCTGTACTTCCCTAGCCTCGGTTCCTATTTTTTGGACCGGTACCTATACCCTGTATCTCGGTTCCGGTACTATTCGGGACCGGTACTGTACCAGATACGGTTCCGGTACCAGTCTCGGTTCCAGACAAATTTTTTCAAGCAGTTAGTTATACTGCCAGACTTCCTTTCTTGTCCTGGCCTATATGACCAGTGGAGCTCATGAAGGATGATGTACTCAGGACAAAAGCAATACCACCCGTACGGTAGCACAGGAAGGTTGTTCATGAATAGGGTGAACTACCCTGCAACAAGTACATGGACAAACATACAGCTTAGCCAATTAAGTTGTTTGGATTGTAAATAAAAAATAGTAAAAAAAAGTTTTAACATTACGAAGGTCACCTTACAACTGAAGAATAATAGGCGATTGGTGGAACGGGCAACTTCAGAGCAACATTAAAGCATGTTTGATGCTTTTCCTGATGTCGTCTCGTGATGAACTATACCGCCGCACCATACTTTCAGTCTTCTTCAGCTACAACAAGAAAATATGATTTGATATCAATGACAAGCGCAAGCAAAACGACCATTATACTAAGGTCTACATTAAAACTGACATATAAAACAAATGTACTTACTTGATTTTGAGAGAAAGAGTGGTTATGACGAAATGGAATCACCTGTAACCAGTAATAGTAAGTAATTAGTACCATTTGGTGATATTTGTGGCGCATAACAGCAGGATGGATCAACTCACCAGCAAAGTGATCTTTGAGTTTAAAATGTCCTAATATCCAAAGTTGCTCTGCTAGAAACCAATTAATCGAATCTTGAATCAAAGCCTTCATATTCACAACACCCAGAGTCAGAAACACTGAAAAAAGAAAGGTATATGACTGCTAAACTGTTTCCTAAATCTAATGGCTATTACTACTCGGTACATTCGGTCCGGGACGGTACGGGATTTGGATAGGACTGTGTACCTGTATCTCCGTAGCCTCGGTTCTTATTTTTTGGATCGGTATATGTACCCCCTTCCTCGGTTCGGTACAAAAACAAGTACGGTTCCACCGGTTCAGGGACGGTCCATCGGTCCGGCTCGGTTCCTGTGAACCCTTATTGTTGATCCTAAATTCTGAACAAAACTTTGTTTTTTTTGTTTGTGAGTTCTTAATCTATTATGGTTGTTGCAGAGTTTAGATTTTACAATCTGAGCTTCTCGCATCTTGTTTCGGAAACAATTATAGTCAGCGTGATGATAACTGTGGTCAAACAAAATTGGCCTTTTGTTCCCGAAGACCTCGTGCTGTTTGGCTGCACTGTAGATGAGATGTCAAGTTTCATTCACTACTGCGGCACGAAAGGGCTTGATGTGTTGAAGTTGTTTCACTACAACATTTTTTTTTGCTTTTTTTTTTTAGGTTTCATACTAGTTGGATGTTTTTCTTTATGCCTTTTGGTCTGGACTTGTTATGTATTTAATGACATACGTTTTGATTTATTTATTTTTATAAATGTTATTTTTGTGTTCTATAGGATATGTCAGTTTGCAGGTTCCAGGTTCATTGGTTTTTACAAGAAACAAACTTATGTAAATGGTGTCTACTCCAACTGTTGATCCCATTTTTTGTGGATCAACTTCCATTGTTGATCCCACATAATGGGATCAACTTTAGTTGTTGACATTATAATCTTGAGACGTTGTTCCTGGGTTCCACCTTTTTTTTGTCAACTTCCATTGTTGATCCCACTTAATGGGGTCAACTTTCATTGTTGATTCCACTTAATGGGATCAACATCCATTGTTGATACTAAAAAAAAAAAATTGCATGATTGTATCTGTATACATAGGTGAACTCCTTTAGCTATACCTGTAATCTTCAATATTAACATTCACATGCAATCTTCAATATTAACATTCACTTCATAAGAATCCAATACCAATAATAAAATCATTTATAATAGATAGCAATAACGAGTAAGTTTTTTTTTTTTTGGTTTTTTTTTTTTTTTTGGTAACCAATAATTCGTAAAAAACCATTACTAACAAAGCAAATAAATTATTCAAACCATAAACAAAACAATTAAATTGTTCAGACCATATGCAGACTTACATTTACTTACTAAGACATTTTTCGAACGACACTAAGATTCTCTTTTCAAACCATGAATAGACTATGTTAGCTAGCACTTACAGACCTACACTAGTAACTGAATTGTTCAACTGCGTCTTGCAATTGGACTATTTCTTGATTAGAGTAAGTAATTGAATTAGGAAGTTGTTCCGGCTTCCATGCACCCAATTCTTTATCTTTTTTAATCTCTTGAGGGACATCTTTTTCTTGATGCTTCTTTGTTGTCCTTGGTAATCTCCTCAATATTATCTTTTCTCAACTTGAGTTCAACAACAATTACAGTGAGCATTCATATTTTCAAATTAGCAAGTAATTTTTTGTATCAACTTAGATTGTTGATCCCACTTAATTTGGGTCTAACATTTAAGTTGAGGATATACAGGTTGTTCCCCCACCTCCAAATATATGCACACTAAATTTTGTTGCCTTATTTATTGCACAAATTATGAGTGTATTTCTTTTTTCATTCAGGATAATCAACGAACCGTAACTTAGAGGATCCAAAGTAATTTTGAATGATGCAACGGATGAGGAACATGTTGAAGCATAAGCTCTTTATGAAGTGGTGCGATAGGATGGAAACATCTTGCAGACAGCATGCTCGGAGGTGAAAACTGAAATGTTCCAGACACAACTTACTACAGGTTTGATTGATTTTTTGTGTTTTCATTTATATGCTTGATACATGTTGTCTGTTTTTAGCTTGTATTTGGTTTTGGTCCTGGGACTTAATGTCCATTTTGGGTATTTTACTTTATGGTATTATTGATCATAATTGTTATATATTTTTTGCTAATTAATAAAAAGAAATTGATTCTAGAAAAAAATGAAAGGTTTCTTCGTGGATTGTTGTTCGTTTCTTGTGTGTCATGGGAGATGATTATCTGAAGCTGGAAGGTCCAGTCCACGTCTTCTACTGGCGCTCGTGGATCATCATTGCTATGGTGGTGGAGGTTTTTAAAGATAGTGGTGGTGACCTTCTTTTTTTTTATAAGTTAAAATGCATTCAAAAGATTAATTTTGGGAGTTAGTAACCCTTACATCAAGTTGAGTAGATCCATCAACTGTTGGGATATTAGTTTCAGCCCAAATATTTGATTTATCTACTTCTAAAGAAAACTTAATACAAGATGGAGGTTCATTCCTCCAGTTGAGAATGGTTCTAAAAGATTTATCTTCCTTGGCCAGTATATCATCTACATTGTTTGTTGTTCTTGGCACATAAAAAACCCATTTTTTTACAAAGATTAAACTCTCTTTTTACTTCATCCATTATAGTCCGGTTCTGCCAGGTAATTCGAGACGATTTCCCATTCAGATAATCAAAAATCTTTTTGCAGTCTCCCCCCACACTGAAATTTGAAAGATTTTCTTCATTTGCCCATTGTGCTGCTTGAAGGAGTCCTAACGCTTCTGCTTCTTCTAGAGATGAGGCTGTGATTGGTCCTGGTCTGCCCTGTTCGAAATTCCCTGCAGCATTTCTGAAAATTATGGAGAAACTTGCTGGAGCATTTATAGAAATCCAAGCTGCATCTAAGTTAATCTTATTTTGACAGGCTCCTGGAGCTTTCCATTTACCTTTAGAAATTTCCCTATGCCAGTTGATCTGTTAGTAACTTTGTATTTATCCTTATGCCAGAACACCAAATGTCTTTGAATTTTTTAAAGCCAGCTGATTATGGGTTTGTTGTTGTTTTCCAAAGGTTCTATTACATCTTTCCTTGCAGTTCCATATAAACCTGATCTTAGTCATAATTATTTCTATAGGAATGGTAGGGTTATCTTTACCCACTCGGTCTTTACAAACATCTAAGAAAGTAGTAGATCTGTTAAAGTTTAAATCAAATGGATAAGGATTTGTGGCCCAAACAGCTTTAGCAAAATGACAATGTAAGAAAAGATGTTCAATGGATGCATGTTCCATACAACCGAAAGCACAGTTAGGAGATATATCCTTCTTAAATCTAGACAGTTTAATATTGGTAGAAACTACATTTTGCAGACATTTCCAAATAAAAATCTTCATCCTTTGAGATATTTCTAAGGCCCATAAATTTTTCCAAAAAGAATCTGGTTGACCTAATTTTCCAGATTTAGTAAGAAGCCACCTTAAAATATCTACTTTGTCTATCAGGTTGCTACTTATAGCAATTCTAATATTACAAATTTGACTAGCTATGTTGTTTGGAAATGAGGCATGGACTAAAGGTTTATTCCACTTTTTAGTGATAGGGTCAATGACATCCTTCACTTTTTAGTAAAGGTTGTTATAGCCGCGGTGGCGACCGCTAAGGATCCCATTGTTGGTGAATTTTGGGTGGTCAGATTGGTCCATAGTAGAGGGTCTATCCGTGCCTAGGTTGGAGCTTAATTGCTTAGTTCTTGTGGGCTTGGCTCACAAGAGGTAGAGGGTGATGTCTCTTGGGCTCTTGTCAGTTTATAGGTTTGTTCCTTTTAAGTGAGTAGTGTGTGTTTTCATTGATCATTGGAGCCCGTTACCCGTTGGTTAGTTGTATTCCATATGTGAAAACTACAGGGAGACCTATTCTCCCAGATTTTTCCACTGTCAAACCCACGGACAGAAAAGTTCAGGCGCGCACCCATTTTCCCGTCAAAAATTCGTAGCAGACCCATAATTTATGAAATTCTGCTTCTCAGTTTTTAAAAGGCCAAACTACCATTTTCTTCGAGCGACGAACAGAGAGAAGCGAGAAGAAAACAATGGTGAACTCCGATTCTTCGTTTTTAACATTTGGATTTTTCCCTTTGTCAAATCTTTTCCCAAATCCTTTTCTGAATAATCTTCTCAATAAAACTAGGGTTTCTGTTTCAAAATCTGCGGTTTAAATCTGGGGATTTTGGGTTTCTGTTGTCTTTGATTATTCGAGAAGTAAAAAGAAATTAAAATTGAAGTTGAAAAGGGTAAGAAGTGTGTTGCAGTATTTCGATATCAACTGAATTGGAAATTTTCATACCTTATTTGTCTCCATGTTTTTGATCTCAATCGGAAATTTATGATTAGATTTGAATTAAAGATGTTATGCATAATGTTTTATTTAGAGTATCTGCATGACCTGTTATGCATTGTTTAGAGTATCTGCATAACTTGTTATGCATATAAGAAGTGTTATTGTTTTTGTTAAGCATTCCCTGCGTCATTTATTGTTTTAATGCATAACATCTTATGCAGATCCAACATTGACAGCATGACAAGTTATGCATTGTTTAGGTTATTTGCATAAGTAGTTATGCATATAAAAAGGTTTTTACCTTCCCTGCGTCACTTATTGTTTTAATGCATAACATCTTATGCAGATCCAACATTGACAGCATGACAAGTTATGCATTGTTTAGGTTATCTGCATAAGTAGTTATGCATATAAAAATGTTTTTACGCCTTCCCTGCGTCACTTATTGTTTTAATGCATAACATCTTATGCAGATCCAACATTGACAGCATGACCTGTTATGCATTGTTTAGGTTATCTGCATAAGTAGTTATGCATATAAAAAGGTTTTTACGCCTTCCCTGCGTCACTTATTGTTTTAATGCATAACATCTTATGCAGATCCAACATTGACAGCATGACCTGTTATGCATTGTTTAGGTTATCTGCATAAGTAGTTATGCATATAAAAAGTTTTTTACGCCTTCCCTGCATCACTTATTGTTTTAATGCATAACATCTTATGCAGATCCAACATTGACAGCATGACCTGTTATGCATTGTTTAGGTTATCTGCATAAGTAGTTATGCATATAAATTTTTTTTTACGCTTTCCCTGCGTCACTTATTGTTTAACTGCATAATATCTTATGCAGATCCAACATTGACAGCATGACAAGTTATGCATTGTTTAGGTTATCTGCATAAGTAGTTATGCATATAAAAAGGTTTTTACGCCTTCCCTGCGTCACTTATTGTTTTAATGCATAACATTTTATGCAGATCCAACATTGACAGCATGACCTGTTATGCATTTTTTAGGTTATCTGCATAAGTAGTTATGCATATAAAAAGGTTTTTACGCCTTCCCTGCGTCACTTATTGTTTTAATGCCTAACATCTTATGCAGATCCAACATTGACAGCATGACCTGTTATGCATTGTTTAGGTTATCTGCATAAGTAGTTATGCATATAAAAAGGTTTTTACGCCTTCCCTGTGTCACTTATTGTTTTAATGCATAACATCTTATGCAGATCCAACATTGACAGCATGACCTGTTATGCATTGTTTAGGTTATATGCATAAGTAGTTATGCATATAAAAAGGTTTTTACGCCTTCCCCGCGTCACTTATTGTTTTAATGCATAACATCTTATGCAGATCCAACATTGACAGCATGACCTATTATGCATTGTTTAGGTTATCTGCATAAGTAGTTATGCATATAAAAAAAAATTTACGCCTTCCCCGCGTCACTTATTGTTTAACTGTATAACATCTTATGCAGATCCAACATTGACAGCATGACAAGTTATGCATTGTTTAGGTTATCTTCATAAGTAGTTATGCATATAAAAAGGTTTTTACCCCTTCCCTGCGTCACTTATTGTTTTAATGCATAACATTTTATGCAGATCCAACATTGACAGCATGACCTGTTATGCATTGTTTAGGTTATTTGCATAAGTAGTTATGCATATAAATTTTTTTTACGCCTTCAATGCGTCACTTATTGTTTAACTGCATAACATCTTATGCAGATCCAAAATTAACTGAATGACCTGTTATGCATTGTTTAGGTTATCTGCATAAGTAGTTATGCGTATAAAAATTTATGCATTTGCTGATGATTGTTATTAAATCATGTTGCAGTTTCAAGAGAACTTTAGAGATGAGTACAGTGCAATGGAGTTGGAACTCTGTGAACCAAGAAAACCAAGAAAAAGGTCAGCTATATTGGAACTCGTTGCAATGAATCTTGAAGAGAACAGGGACAAGTATGAAGAAGCATTTCAAGATGCGTTACAAATCATTGAAGAAGAGAAGTGTCCTGATAGTATTGAAGCAAGGTTTAAGATTATTCAAGCAAAGCTGAAAGACATGAAGAAGACTCAGGAGACATATAGACGGACTGGAGGAGACTTCAATTCTCAGATGTATGAATATGTCAAGATTTTGCTCATTGATTTAGGCATAAATGAGGTGCAGGAAGAGTCGTCAGGTGGCCCTAGCTTAAATCCATCACCAGCTGATACTATTGTCCCACTTTGTGAAAATTTTCCAAGGAATCAGACACATGTTGAAGTAGTATCTTCAACTGAACCACCTACTCAAGAAGCATTTCCAGAAGTTACCAGACTTGATAGCCAAGAGCAAACTGCTAGTCAAGGACTCCAGTCTTCACCTTTCAAGTTCATGGACATGGAAAAAGCTGTTGATCTCTCCAGCTACAAGGAAATTGACACACCAGAGGAATTGGAGACAACACCAAATCTTGCAACAACTCATGAAAGAATTGAAGCGCAAGGGAAAGATTTTTTGGATGGTGATGATGATGATGACATTCTTTCAGAAACTGAGAAGAAAGCTGAAGAAAATGAACAACCCACATTCGATCTCCATATTTCACAAGGAGATGATGCTGGTGGACAACAACAGCAAGCTGTTGAGATGCCAGAAGAGACAGTCGCAGAAAAGCCGGAACAACTCGCTGTTGAGATGCCAGAAGATTGGAAAAGAAAAAAAATTATGCCCAAAAATGATGAAGGGTAATAGAGTCTTTCAGTACGTTTTAAATATGTTTAAATAATTATGGGTGCGACTGTATCAGAAATTAATTGTGGACCTGGCGGTAAGAATTTTTTTTTTTTTTTGGTCTGCGCCTAAGTTCCCCATTCCATATCACATTGTAATTTTCTCGGAGTTGTTACTCATCGTTGAGCTTCAATACTAATACCTTTGCTCAAAAGAAAGAAAGAAAGAAATCCTTGTCGTGACCACCAAACTGATGGGCCAAATATTTCTTTCTTCGTTATGAAGCCGCCAGTCGATGATCTTCCTGAGAGGTCCCCTTAGTTCTTGCAAACATTCCGAACTGGGAGCCTTTTTATCTTTCAAGGGTTTACTTAAACTGAAAGATGTGACTGAGAATATAAAAAATAAATTATAGGGTCAACGTCTGACAGCAAATTAATTTAGAAAATGAACTCTCCCTTTAATTAATGAACGGGATGTGGCCTCTCTTGAGTCTTGATCTTTGGTATAGTGGAATGCAAGTGGTTTATTAAGTAACCATCACGTCCAGCCCCCATGTTACGCGCAGCAGGCTTTTTTAAATCACACATGAAATCCCATGTTCTCATAATTGGGGTGGGCATGTATGTTTATTAACCGAGACTAACAATCATTTAAATCAGTATGCTATCTTGTTTAGCCAGAATGACGATAGCCATTCAACCCAAAGATAATTTCTAAAGTCAAATGCAAACAGAAGGAGCACAACGTCATTGTGCAACAGCACTAGGTCTGGGGGCGATCATACCATATACTCCTACAGCCATACTAGAAAAAATGAAGATGATCCTTATCTAATATTCTGCTCTACTGACAAATGACGTGCAAAACTGCCAAATTATCTCTATCTATATATATATATATATAGTAGTTAAAAGAAAAAAGGTCTCTTTGTTGAAACTTGAAACAAATAAAGAAGAAAATCAAAGTTAGTGGAACGGGCAATGTCATTCAACCGCCTATGGCCGGCAAAAGCAAACTGCGCAATAGATTGCGGTATGACCCACTTTTACCATCACTTGCAATCATGTCTTTTCTCTTTCATTGACAGGGTCAAAACCGTGTAAAATTTTAAATAAGTACAATTCCCCACGGGTTGTGTACAGTAACTATCACCGGCGAATACAACTTAAATCGGGAAAAATAACTGTAACCAAAGCAAAAGCACAAGTCAAAAACCAAAAGCAAACAAGTGTGAGGAACAACCAAAGAGCATCAGATGAGAAGCTCTTGATATACCTTTGAAACCGCGATTATCGTAGCTCGCCAACTAAAACAAGAATGCTACCTATATTAAGGAGGACTTTCATCAACCTAAATCCTTGTGATTTTTCTTTGCATGATTAAATATTTTTTGGCGATTTGCGTCCGAAGTGGGAAAGCTCAACTCCATTGTAGTACCACGCTCCATGAGCTTATCCATTGAAATCTTATTAGGATTAGTAAGAGATTTAGAAGAGCATTTCTTTATCTTACTAAGATTAGTAAGAGATTTAGAAGAGCATTTCATTTTTGTGCTTAATGACACGTTGGGGAAGTGATCCGTCACTTTAGACTTTATGCTCACATTGGCGTTGACTCCTTAAACCGGCTTAGACACAGCTGGTTTGTGATGCTAATATTTGTGACTCCCACAACTGATGGAGTTGAAGCAACCTCATGTTTTTCTTAAATCCCATGGAATCAGTTATATGTTTCGAATCCAGGGGGAATTGACGGATCCGAATAGAAGGAATTTTACCCTTGTATATCAGCGAGACACTTATATCAACATCTTTGTTATTACCTTCTTCAATCTCTTCAGCCGACAAAGGTCATTTGTTTCTGCTAGACTTCTTTTTCTTCTTCTTAACGATCTCATGAGAAACAATAACAACTTTTGTTTGGCTAGTAACATCATTGTTAATTGATCTGCATTAAGAAAGCAAGTGTCCCATAATTTGCAATGGAAACGAAACTTCGGGACCTTGGGGATCTCGGCACATTGCCAAAATCCTTCTTTGTTATCGTCATCACCATTTTCAACCTAAACATAATATGGAATCTTATTTGTAAAGTCTACTTCAACCAAAACACTAGCAAAGAAACCAAAATACATAGTTAAATTGTGTTGTATCTACCTGTATAGGCTTGCCAAAAGCTTTGGCCATTGCCAACAAATTTTCCTCTGTCCAATACTCCAAGAGAAGTCCCATATACTTGATCCAAACTTTAGCTAAAGAAGTTCTATGCTTTTCCGGGTTGAACCTCGGTTCTCAATCCTCACTTTGAGTAGATGATCATCTACTTGACCAAATTTGAATCTTATCATTTGCATTCTCTAACTTGATAAGAAAGAACCCTTTTCCAATTGGAATGAGCTTGACTTCACCTTCAGTCTTCCATTGATTAAACAATTGATCTCTAGCTTCTTCAAACTTTATCTTGCTTAAATCAAGCCTCCCAATGAGACTAAATTTCCGCTGATTTAAACCATTCTTATACATGCTCTTAGTTAACTTGATTGCAGGTAATTCTCCTTTTAGATAGGGAGGTAGTGCATTCAGAAAAGCAGCAGAAACAACTTTAAAGGTGTTGGGTTTCTCCATTACCACAGAAGAAGTTCCTCAAGAAGGAGGACCAACAAAAGATAAAGAGGACATGTTTCCATCATTAAGTAAGAAGAAGATGAACCATCTCAGCAAATCAGAAAAGAATGATCCAGTTAATCTCCCTTCATCCTAAATCTAGTTCACTGATGAGAAAAGATCAAGCTAGGAGGGATGAAAAAAATTTGGTTCACTGATTAGTATTTCATCCCTCCTAATTCTAGCTCACTGATGTGTCTTGAAAATATTATTTTTTCACGACAATGGGATTTTAGATCCTCATTCATCATAGATTCATCTCCAATAGTTAGGTCCTACAAGCTAGGAGGGATAAACTACTAAACATGAAGGTGTTGAAGAAAGTCTTAACTACACCTTCGGATTCACCTCCATGTCATATTTTTCATTAACTTTCTTTTTTAATAATTAATTAAAGTAAAATTGAAGGTTAAGATATCATCACATAAGATATTCTAAGGGTTAGATCATATACTATCGGAGATGGTTTATTATCTCTAGGGTCCTAAATTTACTACAATTCGACTTCACATTAGAAAAACGCATCATTTTCGTATTTTGGGAGATTCTAGCTTTCATCTTACTGGATGATTTTTTTTCTTCGTCTTATGGACGATTTTCTCACTACTTCAGTCTTATACACAGTTTTCTCATATGAATCTTTTAGAATAGCCATCATATTTACTTTATTTTTTTGTTTCTTATATAAATTCTTTATTCTGTTATAGTCATTCATTTATCCCATATTATCTTTCCTTTAGTATCTCCCTCTCTTCTCCTTTCATGGCTTCCTCACTAAAACAAGATGAGCTTGGGGATCTTGCTAACCGTATGCAGGGCCTATTTGAAGAAGAGCGTCTAGATTCTATTGAGTTTCCAGATGACCCAGAAGAAATAATATGTAATTGGAATAAATGTTTGCTTTTCAAGATAGTGAATTGTAAATATGGAATCAATATTATCCATGATCTTCTAAGGGCATGGAAACTCAACGTGCTAATAAACATATTTGTTAGAGCATTGCTAGGACGAGCTAACAAATTTTGTTATCTCAAGCTTGTTGTCAATAATAGATATACGAAACTATATCTTGATTTATAATCTACTAAAGTTAAATCTCAGACTAGGATTAAAGCATGGTAGTTGAGTATTAGACATCAATGAATAACCTCAAAGATTAACGATCGGATAACAAACAAAGACATTTGAGAAAACTTCATCAACAAAAAGGTATGAGAAGTCCGACCTATCCTATTTATTATTCCATCTTTTAAGACTATGTCATATGATTTTGGTAGATTTAATATTGGAAATAAGAAATTTCGAGTTCAAGCTTGTCTTGGTTAAACTCTCGAAATATGATTTAAGCAATGGATGCTCTAGATCCTTAGCAATCTTAGTAAGAAAAATTTATTGTTCACAAACTTTTTTGTTTCAATTTAACAATTTGGAAATTTCCCAAGCAACAATACTTATTATATATGGCTATTGGGAATGTTTAAAATTCATTATGTGAGAAAAAGAACTGCTTAGCAATTCATTCTGTACACTGTATAGGTTCACAAACCCAATTTGCAAACCACTACCAATTGACTATCGCGAACTGCCAAGGTTTGCAAACCCTTGTGCCATAACTTTACGAATTGTCAGAGGTTTGCAAACCTTCCCAGTTATAGTATTAGCAGAAAGTCACGAACTACTCTACACAACTATGTTTGCTTTAGATATAATTCTCATAGACACTTCTAAGATAAATTTGTTCACAAAATCACGTTGTGCTTGTGGACCACTGATTAGTCTATAGTGTTATTAAACACCGCTCATGCTTGTTATGTTCAAAGTCTACTGAACCGCTGTGAAGCATTATTATGCACGGTTCCAGAACCCTAGACTATAATGCATATTCTTCTGTGTAATTTCAAGGCAGACATCTCACATGATTATATGTATTCCTAATACAAATTCCATCTCAACTAAGAAAGTATTTTCTTGAATTTCAAGCAATCCTAGCTTGAATTCACAGTTACCTGGAGATTTAAAAAAATATATAAATAGCAAGAGGATTTCTTAATCCCTAGCACTCTTGTGTCCTAGTTGCTAAGCTAGAGTTGTCATCTATAACTTAGATTCTTCATAGAACTGCATTCTAGGTTACGAATTTGAAGACTTCACTTAGAGATTCGTGAAACCCAGTCTGGCTATTTTTAACCTGATAGTTTGTGTATCCAGATCTTATTCTTATTGATCTTTGAGGTTTTCATATCAATAACGAGATAGACATAAATCAGAAAGTTCTCTTCGTCTTAAACTTTGTGATTTCTTAAGATAGATATCTAAACTCTTCTTTGATTTGTTTGGATTTTTCTTGAGAGATGGTTAGTAATCCAGCCTTCTCAGCTAACCGAGTTAAGTTTTACGGATTCGTGAGGATTGATGGATTCCTTCTACTACAAATAATTTTCCAGGCCTAGATTGAAAAATCAAAAAGAAAATCAAACCGTGTGATTTCTTAAGATAGATATCTAAACTCTTCTTCAATTTATTTGGATTTTTCTTCAGTAATCCAGTCTTTTCAGCTAACTGAGTATAATTGTTCCGTATCTTTGAGGTTTGATGGACTCTGTCAATACAAATAATTTTCCAGACCTAGATTTAAAAATCAAAAAGAAAATCAAATATGATTGCCTGTTAGAGGCAGATAGGTATCAAATGACTTCACCGAGGTTGAAACAACTCTTACTTTGTAACAGACGTCATCTCAGGGAATCAAGTGCTTGGAATTGTACAAGGTTCAAGAGGCGTAAGGAACATGACTGCAGCATAATTGCTTGGAGCATCAATTCGGTCTCAACTGCAACTTAGTCCAAAGTATGATAGTGTGTATAGCGGTTTAATACAGTATGGTGTTCAAAGATGGACAAGGTCCCAGGGTTTTTCTGTAGGTGAAGTTTTCCTCATTAACAAAATTTCTGGTGTCTTTTACTTTTTCTTTTCCACATTATATTGGTTTATCTTTAAAACAAGAGTAGGACAAGTAATACGTGACCAATCTACATAGTTTAAGTCCTTATTATTTAAGATCAAAATAAATACTTTATTATTGTTGAATTTGTATCTTTAAAGGTAGATTGCAAGTTTCATACTTGTTAGAATTCAGATACGACTAGATTGATCTCGGATATTGATTTTTCAGATCGTCCAAGAACCCTTCTACACAATCAGGTTCGCGGACCTTTTATCTAAACATATTGATTTTGGAAGAGAAAGATAAAACTTTATATACAATCTTATTAAAGGGTATTTGCTTTGATCTACTTGTGATTGTATTAGGTTTTGTCTATACAGCTTGCCGAATGAAAAAGTTGGTGGTGTACTTGGTAGTCTCTCCTTTTTAATCTTGATATTTGAACACGAAATATATAAAGTCAATTTGAACACTTCTGCGATATGGGTGTCGTATTATCAAGACCACAAAGGTCTATCAATAAAGATTCACTAGTTTTGGAAGTTTATGAAACAGACAATGTACCATCTGATCATAAATTTTAGTTCGTTGATTTTACCAGTCAAATCCATGGTTTCCCCATTAGTGTTCTCACCACTAAGTATGCTTCTACTTAGAACTACTAGATATAAAGATGAAAGGGAATTTTATTATTGAATGGGATAATTTACATTGAGAACTCGTAAGGTATATATAGCGACACCATAACTTGGTATACAAGATTAATACTTGTAAATCAGTTCATACTAAATATAACCCTAAATACTAAAACTTTCCGTATAATATTCGTATATTCTAATACCCTCCCTCAATCTCATGGGGATTGAAAAACCGCATGAGATTCATTAAAAAGAATACCGATTAGGAGGACTGCCAAAGCAGAGAAATTCACATAACCGTTGATGGATAAGAAAAAAAAATACCCTGCAAAATAGGGATTAGAAAAGTCGACGAAGAACCGCGCGGCCGTAGAGAAAAGATAATTGATTAGGAGAACCAATGATAACTGGATCCATAACCTATAAAAGAATCAACGGAGCGTATCAGAACCGTCAGATAAATAACTTCTGTAAAGGGAGAGGTGGCGTTCCCGACATCTTCAACAAAACCTGAAAACTTGAATTAAGGGGTTGGATTTAGGATTGGGCAAATAAGAATGATTAACCTAAAAATAAAAACCTAATAAGAAAAACTAATCATATTGCAGCGGAAGAAAGATCCGGCGGACGATAGCATTGGAGGCTACGCCGCCGGTTATAAAAGAAAACGAGGTGGGAAACAGGTTCTGATCGAACCCTCTCTGATACCAACTTAGAACTACTAGATATAGAGATAAAAGAGAATTCTATTATTGAATGGGATGATTTATATTGAGAACTCGTAAGGTATATATAGCGACACCATAACTTGGTATACAAGATTAATACTTGTAAATCAATTCATACTAAATATATCAAATACTAAATATAACCCTAAATACTAAAACTTTACATATAATATTCGTATATTCCAACGCTTCTCTCATTGCTGCAAAAGTGGTACCCATACCCTATCAGTCCTAAAGACACTCCTGATATACGATGGAGTTCACATCAAATTGGATATTAAAAAATAATTCAAAATAAATAAATGTTACTTTAGCCTCAAAGAAAGTGGTTACAGCTCAAAAAAAAGTGATTACAAGGTCTGGTATCACTGTGGTATGTTTGGGGGTATAATGAAAAAATTTCTTGTTCTATCGAAAGCTTGTGAGAACGTTTTTGTAAGCAGTTCCAAGGGATTCTTTGAACAAATATCAGACAAGAGCAGTGCTAGATTTTTCGATGACATCAAAGCCAATCCAAAAATAAAAATTCACTCTCTTTAACTCTCCACTGAATCAGGAAAATGCACCAGTAATAAAAATTCACTCTCTTTAACATACATTGAGAATTCATCAAAAGAATAGAAAAAAATTCAACTAGAATATTTTTGGACTGATCACCCATCCTCGAAGAGACTCAAGCTAGTTGAAATGGAGTCAATAGTGGTACTATTAGTAAATTGGACTCGTTGGTAAATGACTTGTACGAATGGGGAAACAAATCCTTTCGTCACATTTCTAGAGATCTGGAAATGAGAAGTCAAAAACTAATAGCATTACAAAACAAAGTACATCTGATAGATATTAGAGAAGATGAAAATGAGATTCTTAAAAGATTGAAGTTGTGTTGAAGAGTGATAAAATAGCCCAGCAATAGAGAAATTATTATAATTACATACCCAAAGTTGGAAAAATTACCAAAGATTTACTTCAGTATGTGGTGCATAAGAGGAACAAGAATCACATTTTGTGTCTTAAGACTGAGGATAACAATTGGACTTCTAATGTTGATACTATAAAGAAGTTACTTCTTAACCACTTTCAATCTTCACAAAAGGTACCAATGTATGTTGTACTCACTTTCCTTCTTTAAATTTTAATATGACTACCTCTTTAGAAATAACTCTATTATTTTCATCCCCACTGAGACTAAATTTTGCAAACCCTAAATAAAATAAGATCCTTAAGTACCCCTGGGTCTGACGGATTCCTGGCCATCTTTTACAAAAACTGCTGGCAAATTATGGGTCTTAAAATTACCAGTCTTATTCAAGATTGTTAGATATTATTCTGTAGCCCTGGCTTAAATCATATCAATTTAGCTCTAGTACCAAAAATTAAAAGTTCATCTTATCCTACAGGCTACAAAACTTAGCCTTATGCAATGTTATATATAATGTTATCACAAATTTTTAACTTGTATGTTAAGTCACCTTCTTGATAATCTCATCGCCAAGAATCAATCTGCCTTTATACTTGGCAAATAGATTTTTAACAATATTATCGTTGCTAAATAACTACTACAATATATGAACCATTTAGACTCCATCATAGCTCTTTTCTCAAGCTTGACATGAGTAAGTCATATTGTTACTTATTTTTTGGTTTAACCCACTGGCATAGGTATATCAAGTCAGTTGTCAAAATTAGATGCCAAAACACATTCTTGATTTAGTTTGATCAATTAGTTTCAAACTAGATTAGGTTTAAGAAATATAGTATAAAGTCAAAGCTATCCTTGAAGACTGAAGATTGAAGACTCACGAAGACATCTATGGATAACTTGATTAAAGGTTAGTAACTAATACTTGATTCTCTTGTTTATTCTACCTCTCTATCTATCGAAACAGGTACTCACTCTATGGAAATTCCTATGACGGTAAATATACATTTATGCATACACGCGAGAATATTTGACCCCAAGACTTTAATGAGAATGAACTTTGTCCTGTAAAGGTCCTCATATTGCAGTGAATCAAAATATGAATCTAACCAGCCAAGAATCACTTGATTCCGATTTATAATGAAGAAGTTATGAGTTATTTATTAAAGCAACACTGATGATGTGTGGGTAAGGTTGATTTCGTGAATAGGAACTTGTGCACGGAATTTTGGCAACAATTTAAAAACTAAAACCGTAAATACGTGACTAAAGGCCTATTTTAGTTAAGTGCTTGGTGTTTTCTTTCCTAGACAAGGTAGCTTGGTTTCCAAGCAACCTAGCTTTGATCATTCACTATAAATAGAGGTTTCATATAACCATACAAACC
This sequence comes from Papaver somniferum, assembly GCF_003573695.1. Classification (NCBI taxonomy): domain Eukaryota; kingdom Viridiplantae; phylum Streptophyta; class Magnoliopsida; order Ranunculales; family Papaveraceae; genus Papaver; species Papaver somniferum. The sequence goes on from NC_039368.1 coordinate 106,036,739, forward strand.
ATCTCTTGGAAAATTGTGTGTTAGTTGCATAAGTTTGTTTTTCACATCTTTGTTCTTCATGAACCAATGAGTTTTTGAAGACCTTACCTAGGGATCATAAAGTACAGGCAATTTATCTTTTCTGATAGTTACGAAACCTGTATCTGTTTGTTTCATAAACCCAGGATTTAATAAATCAAGATATCTCTAGATTATTTCTAGATGATCTTTTAAGAGAGAATCAGTTAGGTTTTATTGCCGTTACTACCTCGATATGATATGTTTACCTTGTTAAAAATAACTTATATATACAAGGATTTTCCATATAGGTTCCCGAACGAAAAAGTTATCTTTTTCACATATGATAGAGTGGACTGGACTTTCTAAGTTGTGTTCTCCAAAATTTTGGCATAAGACGTCATTCCCATGAAATTAATGGCCAACTGGAATGATTTTTTAGACCCGAGAGAGACATCTTTCAGGGTAGTCATCTCTAACCCATTTTATTTATTCTTTGTTTCCAAAGTTTAACCTGCATTATGAATAGAATGGAGCATGATACACTTTATTGATGCCATAAGATTAACAGATAGGCTCCCTTTGTGTCTCATGCAATGTTCCCTGATGAAGTGATATTGTTTGACAGTCTTAATAAAAAAAAACAATCTCTCTATTCAGTGTCATTATCCATGCGTATGCAACTTGTTCGGATAGCAAGTTAACTGTAACAAATTTGTCATCATTTAATTCTGAAACCTGATAATATAACTGCTTCATTTGAATTTCTTACTGGAAAGTTTGACTCTAAGATGAAAGGACGGAAGAAACACTCCGTAAATCATGTTGGGAGAACTATTTTGATTCAACATGTCCTTGCTCTCGTACCATTATTCTATATAGCTACTACTTCATTCCCAAGTTTATGATTAAGAAGCTAAATCAAACAATAAGAAACTTATGGTGGGGCAATTTTTGAGAAGTCGAAGTTGATTAAATCATACGAGATTGGTTTATTACTTATAAAGAAAAAAGAAGATCGGGGTTAAGATCACTTGAAAAGTTAAATCAAGCTTTGGTTGCCAAGTTCACATAGAGATTTATCAACAGTCATGACTCTTAGTAAAGCAGTTTGTTGAGGGAAAAATATCTTAGAGACACTTGCTTTTGGGGAGCAAAAAAGACCCATAATTGTTCAAGTACTTGGAGTGACATACTGAATTGCAGATCCTCTCTGAAACTTGGTTACTTGTGGATTGTGGGGGATGTTAAAAATATTAAACTTTGGTTCGATCCTTGGATTACTATTTTGCATGGTTTTAAACCTCAAATTGTTGACACTATTGTTGCTTTCATTCAATTTGTTGCTTAGTGTTTTTAATTAGTAAACTGCTCGACAATTTCTTCACACAAGCCAATTCATAAAAATGCTTATGTTGATTGGCTGATCTGAATACATTTGGTCCTTTCGTTGTTATGGTTTATATTTTATACAAGAGTTGGTCTACCTCTAGGATTTTGGTTCATTATTCTTCAATATCTTCCATATAGGGGTGGATTATTGGCATAAACTTATGCAATAATTTTTTTTTTTGTGCCCTGTTCAATTTGGATTAAATCTCATGTACTTCTTGTCCAATTTCCGTGTCGTTAAAGTTTTTACCAAGAGATTCTATGGGCATTGGGATAAAAGATACTTGTTAATAATATGGATCAATATCATCAATTAAAATCGCATCTTTCTACCTTCCAAGCATATTGCGACAAGGAATCCCAATAGATGTCATTGTCTTACAGTACAAGGAGCGCTAAAGTCATCGTAGTCCTTATACAACTAAAGCAGTGTTATCATATAATGAATTTTCCAATACAAGGCGTTGTGATGTACGTATATTCAGGAGCAACCAATCATCGTATTTGTAAGTTATCAACATGTTGTGCATATTTTCTTTGAATTTCTTATTAATATTAGTGATATCACTACCGTCACAATCCCATTTTAAATTGTATTAAGTAAAGTTTTTGGTTGGTCGTGAGCTTGCTCTACCATACTTTTTGACTCAAGTTTGAAGTGTTTATAATCATAAGTAAACAAACACATACATAAACATAGTTTTATATGTCTCCAACCATTGTTTCTTGCAATGTGCAACTATTTTGGGGTATATGCTTCAATTATCCTCAAACTCCTTAAAATTGTTTTCTTAGGCTTTCGCGGTCATCGACTAAACAAATTTATCCCACTCTTTGAGTAAACACATCCGATTTACTTCATCTTCTCCATATTTCTCATCATCTTTCTTTTATCTTCATCTTCTCTTCATGGGTTAGTTTACTAAGACGTTCATTTTTCTCCTTTGTACGTTGAATACCTTTCTTTAACCTTCCCTTTTGGATATTCCATTTAAAAAAAAATTATGCCTTGGAAAAATATTCCTTTATGACGTGCATTAGTGCTTGCTCATTGTGGATCACTATGACCCAAGAGTTTCTTCCATGTTGTATAACAAATTCAAGGTTTGTAATCACCAAATATAACTCTCGTCCTTCACACGATCCATAAAGCACCATGCTATTGTGAGTGTTTTCTTGTCGGAAGTTTGTCCGACAATGTTCAACAACTGTATATTGTATATGTTCGTCTTGTAAACATAACTTGGTAGAAGCACTGAGCCAATTTTCAACCGTTAAAAAAACGCAAAAAAAGTATGATTTATCTTGTCGTATAATGCTTTATGTTGTTTCACCGTGTATTTTTGTTGGTTCGCCAAACACAAAGATACTTGCATAACCGTATTACCATCATGTTCCAACTTTTTGATAGTTGCTTTGGTCACATAAATTGTAGACAATTAATAAAGGTTATATTGTCATCCATCTTAAACTTGTTGATAAGCTTACTTGGTTAAGTTCCCCAATTTTACTTAGCTTGGCAACGTGGGATGGGGGTGGGTGGGGGGTCCAGCAAGACTTTGCATATCTTTATGGTTATGAAAACCATTAACAAATCTATACATTCTCCATATGTTCTTCGTTCTTATTGAATATAATATCGAATGGGAAACCCCACTTCTTTGACTTAGCCTTGTACCCACTATTCATCTTCTTAGGATACACATAATCCTTTCTCTTGTAACTTACATATAATCCACTATAGTCACAAAACCAATTCAAAACGCTTAAAGTGTGATTGCATGCTTAAAACCATGAGATACATGATTTCCTTTCCCTTCGCAATATCCCTTTCTTTAACTTAATTTTTAGATGATCATTCCTACATGATACAATACAAAAGACCTTATCAGAAGAACTAAGCAAATTATTCAAAAATCTGGATCAAGAAAAGATTTGGTAACGTACTAATTCATTGGCACGGAGGTGAGTACCAGGTTATGACATCTTCAGCTTGATCATAATTTGCAACTACGAGCTATAAAAACATAACTTGTAAGATAATATATGTCAAGCAAACAAACAAAATCAACATGGCTTATGAAATACGACCTGTAGACTCTACCATATTGTCCAACAAAGAGTTATCTGTGCAAAAACACTCAAGCATTCGTCATGGTTAGAATAAATTGACCATAACGACTAATACTTCATTAGGCCAATATTAGATTAAGCAGTCGACATGGTACTAGTTTACAACCATGACAACTTTTTATGTTTAATCAAAATTCTTCATGGTTGTATAAAACTAAGGTGATGACCATTTATTTAAAAAAATGTGGGATATACCTTATGTTGATGTAGTCTGTGTTAAATTACCATGTCGACTGAAAGAATCAGCCGTGTATTAAAACTACTTACCGTGCCGACTCTGTGTAAGATGAAATGATTAAAAAAAAGTTGCCCTCATTAGACGAATTAAACCTGCAAACATCCATTTATTTCCACGTAAAACGTACATCTGATTCTTTGCAGCTCATAATTCTTCATTTGGGTCATTTGTTTCTTCATTTGGCTCAAAAGAACCATCATTTACGTAGTTGCTTTGAGTTGGAGGAATATATGTTTCACTGATCATGCAAATAATCTGAATTTCTTTTATTATTAGCGTACGTTGATTCATCTATTGGAGGTGAAGATTCCCTTACATTAAACTTGTGATTAGAACCATTCATCTTACCAAATTATCAAAACCCTAGCTTTCCCCAAAAAATTCTTCTTCAACTTTACTCTCTCTACTACTAACTATAATACAACTAATCACAACTATCTAAAATTCTTCTACTTTAGTTGTTATAGTACAACTAATCTAATCAAACCATAACTAAAGGAATTAGTTCTAATTAAATAAGGGCATTATAGCCATTAAAAAAAATATAAACATAGAGTTTTGGAATCTACTCAAAATGAACCTATTTTATCTTATTAACTAGTCTCCAATTAAAGGGTAGTCCGTCAACGAGCCAGTTAAAAAAATGTCTAAAATTTCCTTCCCCAGTTTACACGGTAGTTTTATGTCACACGGATTTGGTACACCCCATGTAGTGGAGAATAAGGTCAATAATTAACTAACTCAATTCGCGTCTCCGACAGGAAGATCATCTCTGGTAAAATATATGGGGTCAAGAAATGTCTTTATATAGAAAATGGCAATATTTCTAATCCCAAAAAGTGTTGGTCAAAAAATTGACTCTTACCTCAATAAATATTGGTGGGTTTGCAGGTAAAAACGGTTTACTAGTTTTTGAGGTAAAACTAGTGGAGTATGTAAGTGATGGATGAATCAAATCATCTAAACCTTTAAACAAATGTTGCTTGAGAGTACTTTGAGTTCAAGAGACTAATTTGTAGGATTCTGGCCTATACCAAGATATTGTCCGTTCAAGATTCAATTCAGTCACAAGGAAGGAGAAGGGTCAGTCTATAGGGAGAGAAGATGAGAATGTGAAGAGGTCAATCTAAATTGATTGATTAATGTGTGATGTGTTGAACTGATTTGAATATGATTTCTCTATATAAGACGAGAGAGATCTTTTGTAATTGCTTGATAATTGACTGTCGTAGGTTCGCTTACGTCGAGTCTTACTTTGTTCTTGTTGTGTTATCAAGTCATAGGTTGAGGAACCTATTTATAGAATAGGTAGTTAGCACATCAATCTCCTTTTAAGTGGTAGCGTTTGAAGAGAGTGGAAGAATGGGGAAGTAAGAAATCACATGTAAACCAGTTCCACTTTGCGTGTGAGACTTGGTTGATTGACCATCCACTATCCCATCCACTATCCCATTCACTCCTTTAACTACCAGCACGACTTCCCCATATTTCTCATCAGATGTATTGCACATCGTACATGTTGTAGGTCTCCATACCAAAACCCTAGTGAATATCCCCCCATGTGACATGAATTGATATCTCATGTGAAAGTCTACTTTGAAGACGTATTTTATATGGTTAATCGTTGTCCTAATTAGACTATGAGTCTTAATTGATAAACTAAACATAATTCATAATTCATGGTTATGATGGATGAAGCATGAAGTGTCTGCTGAGATAGCAACATGATTTGTGGACCATAGACATTGAGTCTAGTGGGTCACTGATGATTGTGACATATCATTGTGCTAGCTGAAGCAGAAATGATAATCATATGATGTGTCAAGCATTTGACAGGAAGTCATATTAAGATGATTATTATTGAATGATCATAGAAGGTTCATCCTCGATCCAAATGTCATGAGTAAGTCGAATGACAAGCAGGGAGATTATAATATTAAAATAATAGTCAAGTGATGAACCATCTGAGTATTGGTAGATGAACTAATAAAACACCGATAGCTGGATCAGTATGAAATATTACCTCTCGAGTATTGATGGTTGAATCAATATGAGAAATATTACTCCGCAAAGCAATTGATAGTTGAACCAATACAATATTAAAAAAAATATTGGTAGCCGGACCGAGTATTAAATAATTAATTAAAATATTGATTGTTGGATCAATATAAAATTAATAGTGTTTTATTGTTGTTTGAACCTGTTCAGAATTATGCTCTGTGGAGCATTGGGTTCAAAATCCTAATTTTGATAGATGTGAGTATCAATCAATGGATGAAACGGGACTAGCCATTAGTGGTGATGAACCGACCAAGTGGCGCCCAAGTGCTTTGCTAAGCATTTACCAAAGACAGTTGCAGAGCGGAGCAATGATGATTAATTGATGATTAACCATAATTAAAATAGTGCTCTCCGGAGCATTAGGTAGTAAAACCTAATTGTGGTGGAGAGAGGGACCGACTAAGGGGGTGCTAGAACCGGCCATTGGTGATAGTGAGACCAATTAGTGGTGTATGGATGATGGTTCAAGTTGATGGAAAGAGTTTGAACCAAATATGAACTATATATGATTATTAGGTAATTAATCAATGAATGGTGTAGGACCGGATATTGGTAGCCAAATGACCGAGTATAGTGGCTTGCACGTGTCACCATGTCATCCGCGGACCTCTCCTGAGAGTTTTAGTATTTTCTGATGGTCGATTGAGTATTATATTGTGTTTTCGGATGAGTTTGATCTTGACTGAAACTCTTGATTTTGCTCGGAGGATGAAGTAGATTTTTGCTTGAAAGACCAATATTTGGAAATATTAAAATAATATTATTTTGATATTGTTATGGTAGAAAATCATAATGGTTGCAGGACCACTTGCTATGCAAACCATATGGTCCATATAGAAAGATTTGAGAAAATACGGAAAATCAAAAAATTTAATTGAAAGAGGAAACCCTAAAAAATAAAATAAACATGAAAGAGGTGGGGGTGGGGGACTGAACAAACGGCAGCGTGGCCGGCCGGTTGTATGTCCCCACCCATGTATTTCTTTTCTTTTATTATTATATTATTATTTTCTCTCTCTTCCTTTCCTCTTTTGATTGATCTTCCATATCCTTGTTCATCCATGTTCTTGGATGCTCTTTGGATCATTATTATTAAATATATCATGCCTTTTACTCGGGGCTTACTGAATGGTGGCCCTTATGCCCGAAAGGTGAATATTCATTACTAATCCATGGAATTTAGCCGGTAAAAGCCATGAATTGAAGTAAAAAAATATTAGGGTAAAATAGGATATGTTTCTAGGAACTTATCTGATAAATATTCAACACTAGATTTAATTAATTAGTCACTCTATACTAGTAGGTAATATGTGTAGGAGCATTTAATTGATTCAGATATGAGATGACATCATCATGTTTCTTCTGAATATTATTCTGGGATGAGTTACAGCACCAGAGACATCTTTCGGTTGAATTTTCAATATAGAAAGAGATGCTCAGCCGCTCAACACAAGTGATAAAATACATGGAATATCCAAAGCTCTGCCTCAGATGCTCTAACATTGTTGTGATGGACCGAAAAATTTACGCCTAGCGCGCCAGGGCGCGCAGGCCATAACTTTCCCGATGCGCCATGATGATGCTACTTACCGTGCCTTAAAACTAGGAAAATACACGTCCATTTTCTCTTGCAAGCATGCTCGTGGAGCATGATGCAGCTAACTTAGCTTCCACACTGTTCCATCTTACCCTTGTTCTGCGAAGGGTTTAAAGCCTTGAAGGCTATGACCGACGCACCTTAAATGCATTGCTTCAATGTAGGAAATTTATCACTGAATTCCTATGTAGCTGAGTAACCGTCATACTGCCGAGTCTTGTCCAGGCATAAGGCATTCCTTGGACTTACGCCTAGGCCATTGCAGTCCTAACACTACCCTTTAGCTCGGGCATTGCTGAAATCATGCAGTTTTCTTGCTCGTGCCAAGGGTGCATCAGTCGGGTTCATGTCGTACTCTCCTTAGACTTATGCAAGCTCCACTAACTTGCATATCGATGTAGCTTACTTTCGAGGCCATGCCCAACGCACCATTGGTACATGCCTAAGTCAAAAGCCTTGATAGGAAGTATGAGCGTCCAAGGAATGGAATTCAACTAGCCTCATCAAGTATGGCCACAATCATCTCTTGCATCGAGCTACCGAGCCAGATGATATGAGAGGCCAAATTGCCGTAATCATCTCACAATTAGATGATATGAGCGACAAAGTGCTGGACCGGCAATGCTGCAACTCATTGCGGCTTCCTACGTACCCTTCCCTACTCTGAAGGGATCAATCACATACCGTAATTCATCCTCGAAGGGACAAGAAACTTAATACAACTCGTTTGCAAGACCGTGACCAAGCAATAATGGTAATGGCGTAGTTCGTATAGGTCGTTCCATGAAAATGCATCCAAGTGATGAATACTTGGTCCGCGGCATGGCATAGTGATGCCCATGCTTAATACGCTCCGTTGGCAAGGGTACGCGGCTATAAATGAGGCTTAGGCATCATTTATACTCTTCCGTCTAAGCTATGAAGCTTACTTGGTGCATAGTCCGCATATGCACCCTCAACCAACTACCCCTCCCTATATATGTTAACTTGACATTTTTACAACTTAAATTATGGGATCAAAAATCATTCATCAACTCCCAACTTCGTGATGGACGCACCTTATATTATGGCCAACTGCAATGTACGACCGTGATGGTTGTACATTCAGTTCTGGCTCACAGGCCAGTTCCAATGCCCGGCCTCGATGGCTAAACATTTCCTGATCCAGGTCCATTGTAGGACCGTGACGGCTGTATTTCCGGTTTTGGCCCATAGGCCATTCCAATGTCCAGCCGTGACGACTGCACATTCCCAAGGCCAGCCTACTCTGGCCTGTTACGATATTGGTCATAGGCCAATAACCTGTGTAATACGCCGTTGTGGAGCTACTTTGTTCTAGGCCAGCCACCCAACTGGCATAATGCACCTTTTGATGCAAGATTGTCCTTTGGCTATTATAGCTTGGTACCATATTATCCTTGACCAATATGCCCACGCGATATGCCATTTTTTGGCAACGTATTGGCCTAGGACAATGTTCCTTTTACTACACAGCGGATGCTTTGGATGAAGCTTCATCTCAGGCTATGGTGCATCTCTGAGCATGCGCCATGTTAAAAACACGAGGCGTTACAATTGCAGTCATGTGTTATTGATTTATGAGGTTACAGAACTGCAATTCACTTCTCTTGCGGTGAAGATATGATATTTTCTACATCAGACTGGTCAGAGATACATATTTTCGTATACGGTTTTACGAATTTAGCCATCGTCGAAAATCCACCATTAACAATGGGGATATGACATAAGATTAAAGAAGATAATATGCACTTGTTGGCTTCAATTAACATTTGAAAAACGAAGAAAGAAGGGGTACTTGGATTCCTAACTAGGAAAATTAATAATCTAGCTATGATGGCCAAAAGTGTTCGTAGGATGCTTGAGAATCCAACCTATCTCCTAGCTCAAATACTTAAAGCTAAATATTATGCTAAAGGGGAAATGTTAAATTCCAACTGTCCACTTACTGTCTCTTGGGTATGTAAATGCCTTCATAACACCGTGAGTAAGACTAAACCATTCATTTAATGGGTGGTGGAAGAAGGAGATTTTATTGATCCTTGATGTGACAATTGAATTCCTGGGATATGAACATCCACAGCAAGACCAAATATTGTTCCTGACATAAATCTAAAGGTGAAGGACTTAATAAGTCGGGATACTAGGGGATACAACAAACCTAAGAAATGTATTTGATCAATCTTCAAAAGAGAAGATTAAACAGATTCGCCCTTCCCTTGATCTTTTTGAAGATTAGACAGATTCCCCTTTCCCTTGATCCTTCTACTAGTAGAAGGATTTGGATCCCACCTAAGGATGATAGTTTTTTTTATTAAATATGCTTATGCAACTCTCGGTGTAAGTGGTGACACTAGTAATGATGATCTTTGGACTTCTATTTGGAAACAAAAAATACCCTATATAATCCAGTTGTTTGTCTGGAAAGCTTAAAAAGGAGGCCTATCGGTCAAAGAAATTATCCATAATAGAATACATACCCCGGCCTATACATGCCCAAGGTATATAATGGAAACCGGATTAATTATGCATGCTTTGATCCTTGCAAAGGTCTTATAAGAGTATGGACTCTGCTAAGCATTCAAAAAACAAACTTCCAGGATTCTACCTTAATTTGATGGAGAAGATACTAGGTGCAATTACAATGATGGGGATTCTGGGATTCTACCTTAATTACACCCATATCAAAATCAGTCTAGCAGAGCAGAGCATTTCCTATTATTAGTTTAACTTTTATATCCTCACTTGCATCTATGCAATAACTCTGAATAAGATTATTTCTCCCTGGGTGTCTTCGCCTAGAGATTTGGTTAAAACTAATACTGATGGGGATTGGATTCTTAACTCTCTGAATGGGTGAAAAGGTTTTATAATTAGAGATTTAATTCATAGTTCCATATTTACTGAATCAACTAACTTTATATGTTCTTCTGTAGAAAAAGCAAACATATGCCATTAGAGATGTCTTGAAAGCTGCAAAGGAGAAAAAGATCGATCAGATCATTGTAGAGAGTGACGCAACAATGATTACTAAGAAAATTAATAAGAAGATTTTCTTGGGGGATCTCTATACTCATAGTCTTAATCATGAAATTAGAATCCTAAGTTCGAGTTTTCAGTCTATCTTATTTGTGTATGCTCGTCTTACTTGTAATGGAGTTGCATATGGACTTCCCCAATGTACGTCATATGGCATGATCAGGCCCGCCAGTCTGGATACCTTCCCTTAGCGGCAATCATAGGATGGAGTAGGCGTTTGTATTTATGTTGATTATAAAAAAAGGGTATTTTGCATTACCTCCCCTAACAAGATTGCTAATTCGCATTACCTACCGTACAAAGATTAAATTGGCAAAATCTCATTTCTTTACATATTTCGTCAAAGACCAGTTAGCTAAGTCACCATCTTTGTAAAAGTGGACCAAAATATACACGTGAAACGTCGGTTACCCAAAATACCCTCACATATAAAACAGATCTTAGACACGTATGTGTCATTAGACGAAAACATCTGACGGTTCTGCACCATGTCAGATAATGGATGGTTTAGATTTATCACCTTTTTGGTAGCCGTTGAGGATCTAACACTTGCTCTTTCGTCTCTATAACTACTCCTCCATCGAGCGGGAATAAACAATATATGGAGAGAGAAAACTGAAATCAGTTTCAGAGAAGAAAAATCACCAATTCTAAGTGAGGGTTTCGTCAAAAAGAAGGATAAATTGATCGGAGTGGGAAGAAATCAGTTTCCTTCACTTGCTCTTTCATATGTGTTATTAGAGCTTAGTCGCGCTGAATTAGCATCGAAATCGATTGTAAGTATTTTGCATTTTTAGGGTTTTTGTTGTTTCAGTTTGTTTTTCATTTTAATGATACAATATACGATTATGGTTACGATTTTGATGTGAATCACATTTTTGTTGGGTTTATACTATGATGCTCTGATTTAAGGATATTTTCTATGACTGATTCAGAAGCGAAATCATATGTTTGTGATGTGATAGTTCAGTATAGGGTTTCTGTTATGTCATGTAGTGTAGGATTTGGGTTTTTTTTAATTGATTTGGCATGATTTCAGGTATGAATTTTAAATTTTACTTATGCTCTGTTTTTTTCCCCTGTGATTGTGTTGTTTTATATAAAAATATGATAAATAAGATGTTATTTATATGTTATGATGTTGATTCTGGTGGTAAAATTGATTTAGGGTTTGGGTTATGTTGCAGTGAAAATATTGATTACATACACTATGATGGAAAATGACCTAGACAACAACCTATTGGTGGGTTCAGTCTCCTTGATTACATGAATGGAAAGGAGGTGTATTGGCCTAAGTATAATGGAGATATTTTGAACATGATTGACTTGTTAGACAATGTGTATGCATGTATTGAGGGGTTAAATGGAGAGTAGTGTCTATTCCAGAACTTGGAGAGTGGTTTTATGTATGATGTTGTGGATGATAGAGACTTTCTTAAGTTTTGGAATGAATCAGATCAAGATGTGCCTAACGAAGTTCATTTGTTCCCCATTCATGAGGGACCACTGAATGTTATAGTATCAAATGAAGAAGTTGAGGTGAATAGTGAAGTTATTTGGCCACTGACACAATCTCAGACAGAGCCATCTGTTACTGGTTATATGTTTGAAGATGAATAATCAAGTCAGCATAGCACAAAAGTATCAGAAGATGATCCAAGTAAGCATGCCAATCAGCATACAAGTCAGACTCCACCAGAGCAGAATGTTAGACTCCACCAGAGCAGACAAGCCAAAAATGTTAAGATACCTCCCTTTAGTAAATAAAGAAATTTGTGTTACCTCATTTAATGGTGGTTTTACTTACATCGTTGTAGGAGTTTGAAGATAAATCACACATATTTTTGTTTGCACTTCAGAAGTGGCGAAGATGTATACTATTGGTTTTGTTGGAAAACAACATATTTGGTGACAGTAGATTTGTGAAAAGGAGAAAAAAATTTCCTCTGCAAATCTGGTTTATATACAACTGACCATTGAAGACCAAATTAGAACGTTCAACGTTCGATTTCTTAGAAAAATCTGACCTCCCATTTTTTATGCTTTTCAGCCCTACACGTGTTTGATGGTACGGTTTGTACTTTTTTGTCAAAGGGTATTTTGGGTAACTAAAGTTCCACGTGTATATTTTGGTCCACCTGTACAAAAATGGTGACTCAACTAACTAGACTTTGACGGAATATATAACGAAACGAGGTTTTGCTAATTTAATCTCTATTCCAGAGGTAACGCAAGTTAACAATCTTACTAAGAAGGTAATGCAAAATACCACAAAAAGAAAAGAAAGAAAGAAAAAGAAAAGTAGTATTTAGCATTGGTTAACTCTAGTTTAGACAGACGCCTAAAATTAGTAGTGTAGTTTGATCCTAAATTTTCTGATTGCGCGTTTTCTTCTTCTTTGTTTTCGTCTCTTGGTTAACAAAATGTCGTCGTTCACAACATGTTTGAATAATATAACAATTAATCAACTCTTAATGAAAGAGGAGAAGAAAGAAAAACGAAAGAGAAATAAAATAGAGTAAGGAGGAAACTTCACAACTCCTCTCCTTCTTCGCTTTCAGACATCCGGACAGACAGACAGACAAGACAGACCTGGTAAACCTCAAATCTTCTGTCTTTCTCCACAAATCAACTGGCTTCTTCTTCACCTGTCTCTCTCCCCTGTCTTTTCTTTTGCTTATCACTACAAATTCGATGTAGAATTGTTCAAATTGCTTAATATTAATGTGCTCTTGTTAAATCTCTAGAAATCACACCTGAAATTGAAGATTTTGACAGGTTTTGCTTATATCTACTACTAGATTATCAATTAGGTAGTTAGACAAGTTAAATAGAAACATTTTCCCTTAATCTCATGAAAATGAATCATTGACTTTTTATGGTTTATAGTTACTCATTTATGAATCTGTAAACTTGGGAATCATTTAAATGGTGATATAGGAAGAGGGTTTGAATATATTTTTTTGAAAGTTCAGAAGAAATGGGTAATACTTGTGTAGGACCAAGAACTGAAAAGAATGGTTTCTTCGAATCTGTTTCTGCTGCAATGTGGCCGTCTCGTGCCGTTGAAGATTCCGCTCCTTCGACTCCAGGAGCAACATCAAGAAAAGGCGGAGGAGAAACCACTGTTGAAACAACAGTAACAACAACAACTACCACTACAACAACAACATCATCATCTGATGTTTCTCCACCACCAAATAAACCACCAGAGCAAGTTAAAATCCCTGATAAAATAGAGAAAACCGAAGATACACCACCACCACCAGCACCACCAAATCCACCACCTCAGAACCCGAAAAAACCACATCACAAGAGAGTAGCAAGTGCTGGTTTACTTGTAGATTCTGTCTTACAAAGGAAAACCGGTAACATAAAGGAGATTTATACCATGGGAAGGAAACTAGGACAGGGTCAATTTGGGGTTACTTATCTTTGTGTAGAGAAAGAGACGGGTAAGGAGTTTGCGTGTAAGTCCATTGCAAAGAGGAAATTAACAACGCAAGACGATGTTGAAGATGTTAGGAGAGAAATTCAGATAATGCATCATTTGGCAGGTCATCCGAATGTTATATCGATTAAAGGGGCTTATGAAGATGCTGTAGCAGTTCATCTTGTTATGGAATTATGTGGAGGAGGGGAGCTTTTTGATAGGATTATTCAGAAGGGACATTACAGTGAAAAAAAGGCAGCCGAACTTGCTAGGGTCATAGTGGGAGTAGTTCAAACTTGCCATTCTTTAGGAGTTATGCATCGAGATTTGAAACCCGAGAATTTTCTATTTGTTAATCAGAAGGAGAACTCACCCCTTAAAACTATTGACTTTGGATTGTCGATATTCTTTAAGCCAGGTAATCATAGAAACTTCATTCTCTTGTAGTTTATCTCCATCATACACTTACATTTCGTTTTTGTAGACTTTACTGCATCGTGAAATCTGGATTAGATTGACTTTTTCATGCATAGGCTGAATAAATATGGAGAGACTTGCCTAACTGTTGTAGTGCATTTGACTCATTGGGCAAGATGCCTGTGAAAGTCTCATTGAGTCCCTGCGTCAGAATAAAAATTTCAGTTAGCTTTGCTGGATTTTGTGGACTCATGCTAGACCTGGATACAAATCCTAAGAGTGATATTAAATGCTATCTGGAAGTTTCTCTGTGGTGGTATATAATGATATGACATGATTTGTCTTTCGTTATAATTTTGTAATCCTTCTCTTTCAGGCGAAACATTTTATGATGTTGTTGGTAGCCCATACTATGTTGCTCCAGAAGTTCTTCGGAAGCGCTATAGTCCAGAGGCAGATGTTTGGAGTGCTGGAGTGATCATATACATTCTGTTAAGTGGGGTCCCTCCATTCTGGGCTGGTGAGTGTTTTCAAGTTTCAAAAAGTACTATAGTTGATAAGTATGAATTCTGAATTTCAGTAATCATCATGAACTTATTATTATCTCTGCATTTTTTGTGATGTAGAAACCGAGCAAGGGATATTTGAACAGGTCTTGCATGGTGACCTTGATTTTTCATCAGAGCCATGGCCTAGTATATCAGAAAGTGCAAAAGATTTAGTGAAGAGAATGCTTATTAGAGATCCTAAAAAGCGGTTAACTGCACATCAAGTACTATGTGAGTTTATCTATCTTTTGCTTACCACTAGAGGTTACTTGAGTAGTCACTGGGTACACATCCCTACTTTTATGCTCAACTGGTTAGATTCCTCCAAAGTAAGTTGGCATGTATAAAAGAGCTAATTCAACCCACTGCAAGAACTTTATTTTTTTCTAAGTAGAAATCTACAACACAGTTAGAGTAGCATTGATGTTGTTCCTTCAAATATGGCTTAGCATTTTTCTGTAAAAAAACATAATTCCTGCATTACTTACATCTGGCTTGTTTTTGTGGCAGGTCATCCTTGGGTTCAGGTTGATGGGGTAGCTCCTGACAAGCCTCTTGATTCTGCAGTTCTAAGTCGAATGAAGCAATTCTCTGCTATGAACAAGCTCAAGAAAATGGCCCTTCGAGTAAGTGCATACCTGACTTATTTAAATGTTGGATCTGGGTTGTTCAAGAACTGAATATAAACAAATTGCTGTTATGTTTAGGTGATTGCAGACAGCCTCTCTGAAGATGAAATCGCTGGACTTAAAGAAATGTTCAAGATGATAGACACAGATAACAGTGGGCAAATCACTTTCGAAGAGCTAAAAGCTGGGTTGAAAAGAGTCGGGGCCAATCTAAAGGAGTCCGAGATGTATGCTTTAATGCAAGCAGTAAGTATCAGCTCAGCTCTGTGAGTTAAGTTGCACAGAAGCTACAACAGTTTCATGTATTTTTGTAAAATCAGTAGTGCTACTTTTTTTAAAAAAAAAATCAGTAGTACTATGGCCAAGGGTTATTTTCATGCTTTCTATCTCTAATTCCTCCTTCGATGGAACTGCAGGCTGATGTTGACAACAGTGGCACAATTGATTACGGAGAGTTCCTTGCTGCCACATTGCATCTAAACAAAATTGAAAGGGAAGATCATCTATTCGCAGCTTTCTCATACTTCGACAAAGATGGCAGTGGCTATATCACGCAAGATGAGCTTCAACAGGCATGCGAGGAGTTTGGGATTGAGGATGTTCGTATAGAAGAAATGATCGGAGAAGTTGATGAAGACAATGTAAGTTGTTTAGCTTCACTACTTCTCTATGTTCAGTTATATTTGTACGTCCTCTGATTTGATTATGCAACGCCACGGAGTAAGTTAAAATAATCTATTTTAGAACTGAACACTAGACATGTTTAATATTGAAAATGGGTCGACTAATTTGGGTGTCAATCAAGCTTCTAATCTTTTACATGTTTCATCAGGATGGACGCATAGATTACAATGAATTTGTGGCGATGATGCAAAAAGGAGACGTCATCGGTTTTGGTGGTAAGAAAGGTCGGCAAAGTAGTTTCGGCATTGGGTTCAGGGACGCACTAAAAATTGGTGGTTGATATGTAGAAGAAAAAACAATGTTGAGGCTCTTATAGTCTAATTACTTATTCAGTAGTGTCGCTTTTCATCATTTTTCCTACAGATTTTGAGATTGAATAGGATCACCAAGTGTGCATAGAGAAACAGAAGTCTTGTTCTTTTCAGGGCATCAAAATATGTCGACATTGAGGTTACACGGAGGGAATTTTGATGTTAAGCATTTAGGTTGGAAAGAACAATACAAAGATTCTTGTATCACCTGTAAGGAACTGTTGGTGGGTTTTCATACTTCTCTGGAAAGCATCAGAAACGTTGTAAAGGCCTTTTTCTTGTAGACGTTTTTTTGTTATTTTAAACCTGGTTTCCATTTATACCTGGCTTCGGTTCTGTTTAGCAGAACTGTAGTCTCTAGGAGCCATCTCATGGAACTGTGAGAAGATGATAGACTATATGAAAGGGCAATATGAGCTCAATGAAGTGGCAGTGTCACGCAATATGAGCTGAATGAATTGTAGGACTACACACTACATCATGCAACACAAATCTTATTCTTCTGTGACTTCTCAAGTCAAGGAAATAACAACAGCTACTTCAGCCAAGAAAGTAAGAAGTTATATTTAGCAAAAAAAAAAAAAAGCCTTGGGAGGGGGTCTTTTCCTAGAAGGACCAGTTCTTATGGAGTGAACAAATCATAGTATGGACTCCACAAAAGAGAAAAAGGTTGGGCAAACAGGTAAATTTAATGGGTTGCCCATTCCGGTTCTTGGGTAGCCGCGCGTCTCGTCTCTGACCGTGCGGGTTACCACAAGCTGCCGACGGTTTTACTGAATCCGCGCGCGGTCCATGTAAATCCACCGGCGTCTTAAGTGAATCCGCGCGGCCTTTGGATCTGATTTTCATCATCCAACGACTTTAATTCTTTTCCCTATAAATTCAGCTCATTTCAACTAAAAATTCATACCAATTTTTTCTCTTCACTTACTATAATTTGTAGAAAGATGCGTCCACCCGTGTTAGTTCAACGAGCTCAGTATACTCGAGAAGAAGATTTAGAAATTTGTAGAAACTATGTGTTGTTACAAACTCAGCTTGTTAAAGCACACTATCCGGGTGTGAGTTTCTGGAAGGATATCTACGAGAAGTTCTGCAGCGACACCTTTAACCTGAGTCGTCGTGCTATCTGCGAAATAGAAAATCGTTTTTAAACAATTAAGAAAGAAGTGAGTGAGTTTGTAACTTTAATCAATAAGCCGATAAATATAGACTGAAGGGTGAAACTGATGTTGAAATGGTCAGAAAATCTTTGGATGAATGGCGAAGATGGAAAAGTATGGTTTGTCGTTTCCAAAATTGTTCCTAAATCCTTAGGCAGTTGGACACGTTCAACCCTATCTTGTTAGATGTTGTTCCACCGAGTACGTAATGCTTAATTTATATATATGTAATTTGATTTGAAAGAAAGAAAGCACTACTTTTCATTAATTAAGATTAGAATTACATTCGTAGCATAATTAAAAGTTACAACTCTTCTAATGTGGATCCTCATTTCCTTCTTCACCATCATTCCTTTCTCCAAGATTTGCAATGCTCCCGCTTGCCAATAAATTTGAGAATTGACCTATATCTCCTCCGTAATTTGAGATGGCAGGAGAGGGTGTTTGTACACCTGAAGGTCCTACAAAAGTGGAAAAAGTTGCTTGTGGTGGTGTAACATGATAATAAACCTCAGGGCGAGAATGGTGTTGAAAGGTGTCTCGGATCTGGTTGAATTACTTGATGTTGGGAAACATGCACAGTCTTATTCTTATGTATCCGGCACTTTTGTTTCTCCCATCATTTATGTACCATCACCCTCGTGCCATGATGCGTTGCTCCTAAAAGTACTGCTGGAGTGATCACAATCATTAGGATTTATAGTTGGGCTAAACCCAAACATGGTATCCGTCTGCCATTTCCAAAATGTTTGCATGTGCAAGCTCGCCATTTGTTGATTTAACCGATATAAATTCTTAAGCTCTTGTTTTAAATGATCTTTACTAGCCTCCATATTGTAATATGGACATGTCCGTTCCATAGCTTTAAAAACAACAGGGATTGTTATCAGCTCGCCTTGTGAAGTTATGCTTGGAAACTCCCAATGTATTTTAAGTTTATTTGATGAACACGATGAAAAACTTCCACTTGTAGTTGGGTAAGTTTATAAAACGTGGTTCTTCTAGAGGCGGCTTGTTAGGAATGAATTGCCTATTACGATCCATAGTTTCTAACGCCGGGAAATCAAATCTATAGATGTGCATGTTATGAACACCAATTGTATGCTTCGCAATCGTCCGGTACTATTGCAGATATTGTGCTTCGGTAATATGAGATTGAGTATTTAATTCATACCTCTCTCATGGATGTTGTCGCAATCTATCATAATATGATGCGGAGACTTCCGTCATTTTTGGAGGATTGATCGCATATGCAAAAGTATGATGTAACTGGAAACGTAGTCTTTCTTCCAAATACCAATCACCTCTGTTCATTTCCAGGGTATAAAAAACAAATCTAATCAAGAATAGTTGTACCTACGGATCTGCGAACACAGAAAAATCGTTGTAAGGATGAAAAATGACATCTTTGCGTCTCCGGGTCATTTTTTGATGCCTATCAACAAAACTGGAAAGATCTCTTTCGCTAATGGTGTCTCTTTCCCAATTATTCTTATGGTATATGTCCATTATTGGAACTCTACGGGTATTGTCTCTAAGAATTGTTTTACCAATACGAAAGTAATACTATAAAGGAAAAACCACCAAGTACACGAGCATCCAACGTCTCTGAGCAGCGGAATTCATCATCCTAAATAAATAAAAACTTTAAGGAATGCTATTTCAATATGTATACAAAATTTTGTGAATAACAAAAAAAATGTTTACTCTTATTGAAATAGCACTCCTTAAAGTTTACACATGTGTTTCAATTGATGAAAGACCAAAAACAAAAGCATACAAATATAAGTTAATATATTGACCATTTTTTTTGTTCATAAAAAATACTTAATTTGAACATCATAATTTAAATAATTACCTCGATGATGCCCCAAAAACCAGAAAATTTCTGAACACCTATGAATGTCGCATCGAAGGCGTTGTATAATTATGCTAAAATTGTAGACCCCCAATCATAATTTGGTGCAGTATCAATATGTTGTAATAGTTCAAGCCAACCAACGTGAGCAACTGTGTTAGAGTTAGGAAAGAACGTCTGACCCAATGACCATAAGAGAAATACTCTTTCGATTTCCTCATATTCATCTATATTTCTTGGTGTTCCTTTTTCGTAAGGAAAAACTTCAAAGCTGAACAATGTATACCACCTCCTTTCAACTCTCTATGATCTGCTCATATAGTTGATTCTGAAAACAAGGGAAGAAGCATTTTCCGTCTATCACCGCTTGCCCATCCGTTTTGGAATTCCATAAGTGAAATACAAATTAAGGGGGTAATTTCTATGACAAGAATGATATCATCTAATTAATTGTTCTGCAATAATCAATAATTGCTCAAAAATAAATCTTAATTTTTTTTTGATGCAAAAATAATAAATAAATTTTAATTTATGTTAAACAAACTTATTGATTTCGAAGTCCATGAAATAGAATGTGTGCGTCGTAGGCCACCACCTATCCACAATTATTCTTGTAAACGTGCAATTGTATTTTCTGTGATTTAGATTATAAAACCGACGTCAGGGATATCTATTCACATTGTCTTTGAATGGAGCGGGTTGACCTAGGTAAACAACGTTTAAATCCTCGTACCCGCCTCATATTTTATAATATACGTACCGCTCTTGATGCCCCGATACATGACCTTGAACTAATTCGGGAACAATGACTACACTATGCAAAGCAAACTCTGCAGCACAATTTTGAGTATAATCGACATTTGTAGAATACTAGGAGGCATCTATAGTCTTTCGCATTTTCGATCTTTTAATTTTCCTTAAACTGTTTATCGCATCCCTCATTACCATTCTTTTATATTAAAAATTGTAAATAACAAGTAGACGATTTTATATAGAGAAATCAGGAAGAAGAAAATGGAGTGGTGTGAGTGAAAATGGTTGAAAATTAAAGAATTTATAGGATTTGAAAATAGTAGTCACTGGGATTTTAACGTTGGTGGATCATTACCAACCGCATGCAGATCCTTCCTGCCTGCCCACGTGTCTTCTGCTCCCGCCCCGTGTTTAATCCAATTACGCGTTTCTTCACCAATCACCCACTATTTTTCCCACAGTCGAAATTCTCCTTTCCCCATCCACCTAGCTTTGCAAAAAATAAATAAAAAATATTGAGTTCTAATAGGATCTGCCCTAATAGATCACTAAAATTAAGTAGAAACTATTAAGTAGTTCTAATATTAGAATACATGAGTGAGTTTGGTCCTATTAACTTGGTCAAATATTGTTTTTTTTGTTTTTCTTTTTAAATATATTACCCATTGGTCAAAAATATTACTGTCTGGTCCTAGGAAAATTATGCATCTCTGACAACATTAGAAACATAAGAAAATTCATATCTTCACATTATGCAAGAGAAGTGAATTGCAGTTATGTAACCTCATCAAAGTAATAAATGATGGTAATGTTAGAGCCTATGAAGCAGAGCTTTCAATATTCCATGTAGTTTCGTTTATGTTGAGCGGCTCGATATCTCTTTCTATATTCGAAATTCATTGGAAAAATGTCTCTAGTGTTGTAACTCATCCCAGAATAATATTCAGAAAAATCATGATGTTGTCATCTCATATCTGAATCAAAAAAATGTTCCTGGACATATTGCCTGCTAGTACAAACCGGATAATTAAATAAGTCTAGTGTTGAATATTCATCAGATGAACTTCTGAAAAATTTGCTAATATACCCTAATATTTACTTACTTCGATTCATGGCTTTTCTCATCTGAATTCCATGGATTGGTAGTGAATTATTTACTTTTCTGGCATAAGGGTGACCATCGAGTAAGCCCCGAGGAAAAGGTATGAGTGTACTTAGTAATAGTATTGCAAAGCGCATCCAACAACAAGGATGAATGTAGATATGGAAGGTTAATCAAATAAGGAAATAAAGAGAGGGAAAATAATAATAATATTGATAATATAAAAGAAAACCGTCCGGGTGGGGTCCACACGACCGACATGACGTGCCTCTGGTTTTGGTTGGTCCCCACATCTTTTTTTTTTTATTTTAGAGTTAAAATATTTTATTATTATTTTAGGATTTTCTCTTTCAATCAAAACTCTTTGATTTTCCATATCTTCTCAAATCTTCCTACATGGAACATATGGTTTGCAAAGCAAGTGGTCCTGCAAATATTATGACTTACCATAAAAATATTAAAACAATATTATTTTAATATTTACAAATCGTTCAAACAAAAATTTACTTCATCCTTCGAGAAAAATCAAGAGTTTCAGTCAAGATCAAACTCTTCTGAAAATATAAAATAATGCACGATCGACCATCAGAAAATACCAAATTCTCAGGAACGGTTAGCGGATGACATAGTGGCACGAGCTAAAACGCTGGGGTACCAAGATACACCACCAACTTTTTCTTAGGCAACCTTCATGGACAAAACCTAAATAGAATTCCGAGAGTTAAACTTAATGAATCTCAATCAAGGAATAATATTCAGAGTTACTATTTCTTCTGTAATCAGAAAGTTTATATTGAGTAGTCCGTGAACTTGATTTACGTGTGAGAGTACTTGGACGATTCCGAAGATCATTATCCAAGAATCAATCAAGTCGTATCCAACAAACAAGAATGGATGTATCTAACTTGATTGTCTTACGTACAACCTGTGGTATTTCAATTATAAACAAAAATAATGTAATACGGAAAGAAATAACACAGACACCATAAATTTTGTTAACGAGGAAACCGCAAATGCAGAAAAACCCCGGGACCTAGTCCATACTTGAACACAAAGCTGTATTAAACCGCTACAGACACTATCATACTACAAATAACTTCGGACTGGAATATAGTTAAGACCGAATTAATCCCTCACAACAATTAAGTTACATTCGCGCTCTTTACGCCTCTTGAATCCGAGCAGGGCTCTGAGCAAATGATTCCCTTAGATGACGTCCTTTACAGCCTAAGAGTTTCTTCAACTCAATTGAATATTTTAAACTAATCTGCCTCCCACAGGTAAGCCAATATGTGATTTCCTTTTTGATCAATGGATCAAGGTGAGACTGGAAATCGATAGCAATAGACAAAGTCTAGCTAACCTCAAAATCCAGACTCATGCTTCCCGAAGAGCAGCCTAGATTATTATTCACCTCACAAGTATTACACCTGTGGAATTACAAAGTCGGAGACGAAGAGAACTTTGTGATTTCCATCTATGTTGTTTGAGTGGGAAACTCAACAATCAAAACAAGATCAGGATACTCGGACTATCAAGATAAATATAGGTGGACCTGGCTTCACGAATCCCTAGATGAAGTATTTTTAGTCGCTAAACCCTAGAAGGGTTTGAGGGAGAGGACGACTCTAGTTTACAAATAGTGTCAGGGATTCAAAAATCCAAGTTGCTTGAGTTTCTCCCTTATATAGACTTTCAAAGTATAGATTGCTTTAGGTTTAAACTAAGATATCTTTGGAACCACCCACACAATATTCATCGTTAGATGACTCTTTGAAATGAGATTAACATACCAAGATTTACACTCTGGTTAGATGAACCTTAATCGAACCGTGTATAAATACATTGTTCATGGACGGTTATCCAAGACTAGCCGATTGAACCATAAGCTTAATAATTTTCATATAACACTTAAGAATTTAAGCTTGAGTCACAATCATAGGTTATAATGTGATCAATAATTTGTATATAGTGTTTTTAGAGATTTATTCAATTGTTAATTATCTCGCAGAAATAATTTTTGTGCATCTGAAAAAATCTGACAGAGCAAGTATGTGTACCAGGTACTATTCAACCTTATTTGTGACTATTTTTGTCATGGTACATGTAC
The DNA here is from genome assembly GCF_003573695.1 of Papaver somniferum. Lineage (NCBI taxonomy): Eukaryota > Viridiplantae > Streptophyta > Magnoliopsida > Ranunculales > Papaveraceae > Papaver > Papaver somniferum. The sequence continues at coordinate 106,060,222 of NC_039368.1, forward strand.
CGGGTATGTGTACCCTTAGGACAAAAAAGAGTTCAAGAACTCGATAACTTTTCCGGTTTGCGTACCGGGTATAGATACCACACCTATTTCAAAACCAACATTTCCTTTACGGTATGCATTCTGGGTATGCTTACCATTCCTGGTTCACGAGCAACAAATTTTTTATGGTATGGATACCGGGAATGCGTACCAAAAAAATTTGTCGATTTATAGCTATGTCGGTACGTGTACTAGGTACATGTACTGCGGCTCCAGACCTATAACAACTCGCCCAGTATGTGAACTGGTATGCATAGTTTCATGTATCCAGATTTTTGGTAGTTCTGTATTTCTCTCTAAATCAATTCGAAACATTCCCAAATAACATCAATGATACATATCGCTGTTCCAGGATATTTTCGAATGATAATCTTGAATCACGATTTAGAATTTGAACAATAAATTGTTTTGGACTCAAAATTCTTGATATACTTGCAATAGTCTAATTAGTCATGCGACAACGTCTCGTAGATAGAAGGATGAATATAACTTGAGAAATAGCTTGTTCAGTCATCACTTACCTTTCATTGAAAAATTTCTCCAAAAGCTTCGATCGATCTTCGCCTTCAAACAGTAGAACACTGTAATGTCCGATTTTCAAATACACACTTCTGTCCTAATCTGAGACTTGACTAATTGTAGATTAGAAATCAATATATAGTTTTGATCAACTAAATTTGACAACAAGCTTGATATAGCAAAACTTGTGAGTTTGACCGAGCAATGCTCTAACAATCTCCCTCTTTCTTAAATTTAGTGACAAAACTATCAATACATATGGATTAAAAAATAAAGCTTCCAAAACTTCTTGAATCCATCATGCTTAATTTCCTTGGTTTCTTCAACTCCTTGAATCCTTCATTATTTCAAGTTGAAATGATTTTGAACGTGTTCAACTAAACATCGTTGTTGTTGAAGATCCGTAGTGATAACAACCTTGAAAACAAATATTCTCAATCATCGTTATACAAAAACATAATATTATTATCTTCTCCAGAGTTCAATAGTATAACAATTTTGAAGTGATACTACGGTGATAAGTTTCTCCCTCTTAATCAATACTTACATCTTTTGAATAATAGGTGAAACCTATAGATATTGATTCACCGCCCCTTACATAATGATCCATAAACCATATGTATCTAGTGTGAAACTACTAATTAATTCTCCCCCTTTTTTTCACTAAAGATTGGCAAAGGTACGAAAATCCTGGGATCGTAATGAATTCAACCAAAGGATACTTCAAGGCTTAAAGGAATTACATATCAACTTTTATTTAGATGATATCACATAGTAAAAAAATGCTTAGCGCTCATCTAGGAGATTTAAGATACAAGCATCCCCTATAAATTCCACAGCCACACACCCCACAAAGATATAAAAATTAAGCACAAGTTCATTTAAAAACTATCCCCAATTTGATGTCATTCCCAAGAGAACAACATGATTGACCTTACTTTGATTAAAAATAATGATTTTTTCGGACATTAACAAACCACGTGGACTTGTATCCTGAACATCGGCATAAATTAATCTCAAAGCCAGTTACGAACAAGGAGATAATTTTAATCGGTATGACTCAACATAAGAAAATCTTATGGAGTGTATAGTGTAGTAATAACACAAAAGTGTGATCACAAGTAGATCGATACTCCGAAAATTCTCAGAAAGTTTGTTTAGTTTTTTGTTTAGAAAACATAATAGATTTAACTTTTGAGCATACATGAGATATCAGTTCAATTCACATAAAGTAAAGGATTATCTCATAAGACTTTGCAATATATTAAACCAATAATGATTACATAATGTAAGTTCATCTACCAAAACTCTAGAATTTAAATAAATAAATATGAAAACATACAAGATGAAAATCATTGGAAATAGCTTGTGTAATCACAATTTATATTATACAAAACCCTAGTTATCCTTCTCGAACACAAGAATAAATTCTCACAAGAAGTTTCCTAGTATTTAAAAATTTTGAAAAATTCTTTATCATTTTCGAACTCCTTATCAATGATGGGTATAGGAACATATGATTCATGAATGAAAGAGTTTGTTCCTGCAAACCTGTTAGACTATTGTTTGATAAGTGTTTCTAATACTTTAAGAGATTTTTGTAGAATCACTTTCAGTCCATGCACCTCCTTCTTGGTTTTCTTAAGTTCTTCAAGAAGAGTTTCAAAATTTTTCTGATTGGAGCGATCCGCTCTTGGTTTCTTCATATTCTTCCTTTTCCTTTTAAGATATGAGTCAAAAGGATAGGACATATCTTGTTCCTTTCTAGTTGGATGGGTATCAACAACCATTGAAGCATAGATTTCACGAGAAGATGTTGTGCTTGGAGTCTCCATGATTCGTAAGAACAAAATGGATTTGTGTAAACACAAATATATTGCTCAACAAGCAAGACTTCTTGTGAAAGAGATATGAGTAGAAGATATTTACCATGCTGGGTTTCGGAACATCAAGGATTCACGTACCAGAAAAGATACATGAAACCTAAGAACAATGAAATGTCACTTTTATCCTTCCTTAAGTTTCTACATAGATCCTATTTTTCAATACTATTACTTGAGACAAAGATTAGGATGAACAAATAAAAGATGAACATACAAGTAATAATATTCAAATATGATCCAAAGCCCTAATGTGCACATTTTTGTCTCTTTTAAGAGCACATGAGACAAGATGTACATTTTGAGGTAAGCATTAGAGTGCTCATCACTAGGTTCTTGCACGGAATTTTTAATATCCTTATTTACAGAATGTTTTCTCCAGAGTCCTCTATTCGTTTGAGATTTTACTTTAACCTTTGAATCAATCAATCTTTTAAGATAAGAAGTGTCAACTTTGCGTACCTCAGGATTGGAATTTTGAACAAGTTTAAGCATATTATTTGCCAAACGACTATCCCTCTGTTGCAGTTTGTTGACATACCTTAGTTTATGTTTGTACTTGAAGCATTGTGTGAGCCTGTGACCCTCAATGGTACAATAAGGACATGTCGGTTTGGATATTGATTCAGGAACGACATTAGCATCTAAACAAAGAGTACCTGAAATATTAACAGAGTTTTCATTAATATACGAAAAATCCATTACATCCTCCAATGATTTTGATAAGGAATCATCAACCAAATTATCAATATTAATATGAGTATTTATATAATCCTCAAAATTGATAATTTCACCCAAGAGTGCTACACTTGACACTTCATCCTCTTCAGAATCATAATGATCAGATGTTTCATCAAGTGTTGTAGTCAAACTCTTGTTGCTAGTGTATTTCCTTCGATTTGGGAACTCATTGGCAAAGTGACCGAAACCTTTACTCTTGAAGCATTGTGGCATATCCTCATCATCAGTATCGTTAGACTCTCTTTTTTTGACAGAAATACGATTATGTAGCTTAGCTGAAGTAAGAGGCTTTTCTCCAATGAACCGTTTATTTTCTCTTACTAAAAAGTTCTCTAAACTGTGTTGTGATCAATTAAACTGAGTTATTAAGATCTTCGTCTGAAAATTCAGGATCAACAAGATTGTTCACAGACTTATTACACTTTCACTTCTAAGAGTTTCAGTATTTTTAGTGCCTTGAACGCAGTATCCTTTCCATCTTTGGATTGCAGTTCATGATCAAAGATCTTTAACTTTCCAACTAATGTGTTTTTGGAAAGTGTAGCAAGGTTATTTATTTCCATGATAGCATGTTTCTTAGACTCATATCTTTCTGGTAAAGATCGGAGAATTTTCATCACAATGTTCTTTTGGGGAATGATCTTCCCTAACGCATACCATGCATTAAAAATTCCAGACACCTTTTGTTTATGTAATACCCCGATTTCGGCGGTGGTTCGCTGATGGAATGTAGTATAGGTAATGGTTTGTCCTTTCCTAACACCGAGTCCTTTTCAGCACAAATGGCTCCAGAATTGGAAGAAAACTTTGCAGTTAAGCGTGCCCGGGCGGGAGCAATACTGGGATGGGTGGTGACCTCTTGGGAAGTTTCTACTGGATTACCGAGGCGATGCCCGTTGAAAATCCCACAATGCCGGATAACCGTAGTGGCTAAGTGGGGACAATATCGGTGGAGGGACGGGTCATTACAAATGGTATCAGAATCGACGACGGTTCACCTGCCGAGGGTGGGAAGGTATGTTGGATGGGGTTGGTCCAGGTGCTTCTCATGAGGGGCAGGCAACATCGGAGATCTGGGCTTGTATATATATTCTGGAGCCGATGACGACTCCAATTTAAGGTGGTGGTATTGTAATACCTCGATTTCGGCAGTGGTTCGCCGATGGAATGGAATATAGGTAATGGTTTGTCCTTTCCTAACACCAAGGCCTTTTCAGCACAATTGGCTCCAGAGTTGGAAGAAAACTCTGCAGTTAAGCGTGCTCGGGCGGGAGCAATCCTGGGATGGGTGGTGACCTCGTGGGAAGTTGCTGCTGGATTACCGCAGCGATACCCGTTGAAAACCCCACACTGCCGGATATCCGCAGTGGATAAGTGGGGACAATATCGGTGGAGGGACGGGTCATTACAAAAAAATTGTAATACCCCGATATTCGGCAGTGGTTGTCCGAATGAAATATAAGTAATGATTTGTCCTTTCCTAACACCGATGCCTTTTCAGCACAATTGGCTCTAGAGTTGGCAGAAAACTCTGCAGTTAAGCGTGCTCGGGCGGGAGCAATCAAGAGATGGGTGACCTCCTGGAAAGTTGTTGCTGGATGATTCCAGTGATGCTCGTTGAAAACCCCACACTACCGGATAACTGCAGTGGCTAAGTGGAGACAATATCGGTAGATGAACGGGTCATTACAGATTAAATACATCAAACAAATCTTCATTAGACATACGAAGATTTTCCCAGTCAGAATTTAAGTTTTGAAATCTAGCTTCTTTTTCTGAGGTATCTCCTTCTAATACGGTTTCTAAGATATCCCAAACATCTTTAGACGTAGTGCACGATGTCACATGGTACTGAAGATCTTGGATTATGGCGTGGATAATAGCATTTAACCCGTCAGAATTATACTTTGCAGCATTTATCTCGGTTTCACTATATTCTTCTAATGGTTTCGCAACAATGGTTTCATCTCTAATAACTGTTGGAGGAACATATCCTGTAACCAGAATTTTCCATGTCTAAAAGTCATGAGATTTTAGAAAGGAACGCATATCAATTTCCACCATAAGTAATTTGTACCATCAAAGGCTGGCAGTACGTTTATTGAAATTGCACTCCTCTCCATATAGTCAGATTGCTTCAACCACAAACTTATTAGGTCTTTCGCGTGTTTGCCTGCTCTGGTACCAAATTGAAAACGCGGAGGTACCAAAATACACCACCAACTTTTTCTTAGGTAATCTGTATGGACAAAACCTAAATACAATTCTGAGAGTTCAACTAATGAATCTCAATCAAGGAATGATATTCAGAGTTATATATCTTTCTCCTGTAATCAGAAAGTTTACAGAGACTAGTCTGTGAATCTGATTTACGTGTGAGAGTACTTGGACGATTCATCGATATCCAAGAATCAATCAAGTCGTATTCAACAAGCAAGGATGGATGTATCTATTTTGATTGATTTACGTACAACTTGTCATATTTCAACTATAAAGATAAATAATATAATGCGGAAAAGAAAGAACACAAAAACCATAAACTTTGTTAACGAGGAAACCGCAAATGCAGAAAAACCCCAGGACCCAATCCAGACTTAAACACCAAATTGTATTAAACCGCTACAAACACTATCCTAGTACAAATAACTTCGGACTGGAATATAGTTGAGACCGAACTAAACCCTCACATCAATTCAGTTACAGTCGCGCTCCTAACGCCTCTTGAATCCGATAAGGACTCTGCGCAAATGATTCCGTTAGATGACATCCTTTACAGCCTAAGAGTTGCTTCAACTCAACTGAAGATTTTATGCCAATCTGCCTCCCACGGATAAGCCTATATGTAATTTACTTTTTGATCAATGGATCAAGGTGAGAATGGAAATTGATAGCAACATACAAAGTCTAGCTAACCTCAAAATTCGGACTTATGCTTTCCGAGGAGCAGCCTAGATTATTATTCACCTCACAAGTATTAAACTTGTGGAATCAAAAAGTCGTAGATTAAGAAAACTTTGTGATTTATATCTATCTTGCTTGAGTGAGAAACTCAATAATCAAAACAAGATCAGGATACTCGAACTATCAAGATAAAGATAGCTGGACCTAGCTTCACGAATCCCTAGGTGCAGTCTTTGTAGTCGTTGAAACCTAGAAAGGTTTGTGGGAGACAAAGACTCTAGTTACAACTAGGAAACACAAAGAATAGTGTCGAGGATTCAAAAATCCCAGTTGCTTGAGGTTCTCCGTTATATAGACTTTCAAAGTATAGGTTGCTTTAGGTTTAAGCTAAGATAGATTTGGAATGAAGCAAACAATATCCACTGTTATATGAATCTTTGAAATGAGATTAACATACCAATATATACACTCTGGTTAGGATGAACCGCAACCGAACCGTTTATAAAGACATTGTTCATGACCGATTATCCAAGATTAGCCGATTGAACCATAAAATTAATCATTTTCATATAACAGTTAAGACTTTAAGCTTGAGTTACAACCATAGGTTATAATGTGATTATTCATGTATATATAGTGTTTTTAGAGATTTATTCAAATGCCAATTATCTAACAGAAATAATTTTTGTGCATCTGAAAATATTCGACAGGGCAAGCACGTGTACCAGGTACGTGTACTCTACCTTGTTCGTGACTAATTTTTTCATGGTACATGTACTGGGTATGTGTACCCTTAACACATAAAAGAGTTCAAGAACTCATAGAAATTTCCGGTTTGCGTACCGGGTATGGATACCACACCGGTTTCAAAATCAACAGTTCCTTTACGGTATGCATATTGGGTATGCGTACCATTCCTGGTTCACGAGCAACGGACTTTTTTATGGTATGGATACCGGGTATGCGTACCAAAAAGTTTTTGTCGACCTATATCTACACCGGTACGTGTACTAGGTACATGTACTGCGGCTCCAGACCTATAACAGTTCTCCCAGTATTATTTATACTGTCTTGTATCCAAATTTTCAGTAGTTCTACATTTATCTTCAAATCAATTCGAAACATTCCCAAATAACATCAATGACACATATCACTGTTCAGGGATATCTTCGAATGATAATCATGAATCACGATTTAGATTATGAACAATAAATTGTTCTTAATTGAAATTCATAAAGTATGAACAAATATTCTTTAAGCTTAGTATATTTCGAGAACGAATTACCAAGATAAACTTGACTCGAAATTCTTGATATGCTTGAAATAGTCTAATTAGTCATACGACAACGTCTCATATATAGAAGTATAAATATAACGTGAGAAATAGGTGGTGCAGTCTTCATTTACCTTTATTTGAAGTTCTCCAAAAGCTTCGGTTTATCTTCGCCTTCAAACGGTAGAACGCAGTGATGTCCGATTCTCAACATACACTTCTATCCTAATTCGAGACTTGACTAATTGTAGACTACAAATCAAGATATAGTTTTGATCAACTAAATTGGACAACAAGCTTGATATAGCAACACTTGTGAGTTCTACCAAGCAATGCTCTAACAACGAGTACCACCATGGCCGGCCATGGTCGGTCCCTTGGCCATCAATTATTGTCAAAGTTGTGATGCAATTTAAATTTGATGTTGTGTAATAATACTGTGACACTGTATAACAATGATCGGAGCATTTGTTTTCTCATTGTTATAGCTACGGATTATCAACATCTATTCTCGAGCGTTAACGATAATAGTTTTATTCATATGTCCTTGTGCTTGCTTTCTTTGTAATCATTTTCTAATTAGAGACCATCACTTAAATGGGTAGAATTATTAGTATTTTGAGAATTTTATTGGTTGTAAAGTTTTATCATCCGAGACGTACCCGTGTCCTAAATCGTCTTGTGCTAATAAGAAAAGTATTACGGAGAAATGCTGAATGATTTACGCATAATATGGGTGGATTTTTGGAACCCTATGTATCTTTTCTTTATTTTCTATTATTATTATTCTTCTTATCATTTTATTTTAATTGTGAATTGAAGGTAACTACTTTAGTCCCTGTGGAACGAACTCGCATTTGCATACTGCCAATCGACAGCCGTGCACTTGCGGTATAATATAAAATATCCCATCAAGTTTTTGGCGCCGCTGCCGGGACTAAAAGTTGTTATTTTTAATTTTTGTAAATTTGTAAATATTAGGATAGATGAGATCGTTTTCTTTATGTTATTTTATTTTCTAGATTTTACTTGTGGGTATCTTTTTATTTTTGGTGTGCAGGTTTAAGTGCATTAAAAGTGGAAATAAATTTGACTGCCAAAAGGTAAGTAAGAAATCCCATATTTTAGATTTCCATTTATTATTGTAAATATCTATATTAGGATTCTCTAGATTTTATTTTATGGTACATAATTAGATTAAAATTTTATTTTATTAAAAAAAACACAAACGCACACGCACACGTGCACGTTCACACCGTGTTGCATCGTCTGGCACCGATTAGTTGGAAAACACGTGGTTTAGTACGGTGAACCCTCTGGGAGTTATCATCCGAAACACCACAAGTCTTAGCCCCGTACCATTGACCAGTCTCTTACTGTAGGTATATATTGCTCAAGGTAACCAAGCCTATCCAAAATAGTGAACCCAGCATTTGCATTTGCATTTGCACGTGAAACCAAAAAAAAATGTCGAGTTGGTATTATAAAGACCAATATAATGATTATCATACTAAGTGTCGAACCGAACAATATTCGGGCTTTGACCATTGTGTGGATAGTACTTGGGACCATTACCGACCTTATGAAGGTTATGGCTCATACCATGGTGATCCCAATTACTATCCGCACGTCCACCAGTCATATGAACGGGTAAGTGAGCAATATTATAATGACCAAAATGTAAGTACTTCGTCTCTGAAGGATTTAATGAAATAGTTGCAACAAAATAATTCTAATGATCCTAGTTTTTCTTTTGAAAATTCACTCAAGCAGTTGACTGAAAATTTAAATAGGAAAGACATACTAAGGGAACAATTTTACGAAGAGTCACTCAGGCGTGACTTAAATACGAAGGAATGAATTGTAGCTTCAAGTATTGCTCTAAATGTACTTAATTTCCGATTAGATAAGGTTCAACCATCTTCATATTGTGATGATGATGAGGATAGTACTGATGAAGATTATGAGAAATGTAGTCATGATGACAAGGAAATTGTTACACCAATTGAGCCTTACGATGATCATGGTGTTTCTAGTTCAAATCCTAATAATATTGTTGATTATTCACCTATTCAAAAGGAAGTGGATTTGACTAGAGATACCATAGTCTTAGATGGTGTAGTATATCATTGTGATTATGAAGCCCGGTGATGGTTTAGAGGAAAGAGTTTATCCTGAGAGTAGTGTTTTAGAGTCTAGCGATTCGAAAACAATAGTCTCTGCTGAGGATTATAGAAATGTAGAACCACCTATTTTCAACCTAGAAGAAATGAAAGACCATTTTCCTAAATCTAATAATTTAGAAATTAAGGAAATTGTGACTAGTTTATCCAAGGATATCGACAATTCTAAGTTTAGGGGTGAATATCATTCTCCCCTTGGTTTACCCTTGACTCTTGTAATGGTCCCTAACTTGGGACTTGACATATGTGCCTCTACCATCTTAAGAGACTATCTTCATGCACGTTTTACTGAACCTAGTTATGTCCAGAAAGAAACCCAGTTGATAGAAACCCATCCTCTGGTAGATGTGGTTAATCCGGTCCATGATACCATAATTGACTTTGTCGTCCCACCAAGATTTTATTTACCAAATGCGGGAGTATCTCAATTTGAAATGTGTCGTTATATAGTTTTAGAACTAAACCTAATTATTTTAGGAAATTAGAACCGTCGATACATTTTCTTAAGAATGACCACCACTTTCATTGTGGTCCATTCTATGGGTCAAATCTGATTGAATTTGAAGATCCACAATTGTTCAGGTTATTATTATGTGCTTCCAAGTTTTTAGTTGAGTTTTTCCAGACTCTTAAACCTGAACTTTTGGATCTTACCTATGAGGAAATCCATCCCATGAAAATATTTTATTTAGACTCTTTTATAGAGCCTGAACCAGAACCACAGCTAGATGTAGTTGTATTAAACAGGAAACTAGGTAAGGGTGTGCTTTATTTGTTTATTTTCTTGGCATTCCTTTTATTTGTGGTAGATTTATTCGGTTTTGATAACCCACTTAGGTTCCGACTATTGCTATATGATTTTATGTGGTGACTAATTCTATCAACGTCTGGCTGAAGACACTAAATTTAGGCTTAATGGGAGGCAACCCATAATCTTGTTGTACATTAGTGGAATTTTATTTCTTGTTCCCCATGGAAGGACGCTTCATCCAGGTATTATCTTTCCAATCTTTTTGTTGATGCCTCGTGTTACTTTACTTTTGGTATTGTGCTTTTATTAGAAACATTGACGATAACGTTAGATTTAAGTGTGGGGGAGCGGTTAACATTTTGGTATTTCCTTGCATATTATGACAGCTGTTGAGCGGTTCTATTGTATTTTCTTGTCTCAAAAATAAATAAATAAATAATAAATAAATAAATAAAAAATGATGACCAACTGTTTAGATGACATCTCTCGGTCTAGCTGTTTACCAGATCCATCTCGTTGTTTAGCAGACATATCTCGATCTTGTTTTAAGTATTTTGAAGGAAATAAAGCTCGATGGACTAAAATACGGAAATCTGCGGAAAAAATGGAGGAAATGAAGTGATTTATGATTAAATGGGCTAAACCCGAAAGGAATTACATGGAGAATCATTTTATTAAGTCCAGTTATGTGGATATGGGAGTGTGGTAAGAATTCCACTGAGTGTATAGAAGTGTGGAAACCATGTGAAAGATATTAATTATGATAAAGGATATCTGAAGATATTTTGTTTAATGAATAAAATATTTCCTTATCATGTGGAGTAATGGAATATTTGAAGATTTGGGAAAGAATATTATTCTTTATGGTTGAAAATAATAATTAAGATATTGATTGCAGTATTTGACACATGATGCATTCTGATTGGAGGATTTTTATATTATTTGACATGTGGTGTACTTTTATTAAATGATGATGTGGTAGTGGATATGATAAAGAAAAGTGGTTTCCTTTGAAAACTATAAATACTGGTTGAAGCATATGGAATAGAGAGGTTCGGGGTCCGTAGTCCAGAGTAAAAATAATAGAGTTTGAGTTTTCATTTTTCTTTTCTTCGTCTTTTCTTTTGTAATGGAGTAATCTCTCCACTAGGGTTATTAATGAAGCCCTATTATGTGTTAGAGATTTCAACTCATTTTTAATAATATTTTTTCTTGGTTCTTTATTCTCGAGCGTTAACGATAATAGTTTTATTCATATGTCCTTGTGCTTGCTTTCTTTGTACTCATTTTCTAATTAGAGACCATCACTTAAATGGGTAGAATTATTAGTATTTGGAGAATTTTATTGGTTATAAAGTTTTATCATCCGAGACGTACCCGTGTCCTAAATCATCTTGTGCTAATAAGAAAAATATTATGGAGAAATGTTGAATGATTTACGCATAATACGGGTGGATTTTTGGAACCCTATGTATCTTTTCTTTATTTTCTATTTTTATTATTCTTCTTATCATTTTATTTTAATTGTGAATTGAAGATAACTACTTTAGTCCCTGTGGAACGAACTCACATTTGTATATTGTCCAATCGACAGCCATGCACTTGCGGTATAATATAAAACATCCCATTACTTAATGATCCATGGATCCTAACTGTTCACGTATTTAAGCTTGCGGTAGCTAGTATAGCAGGTTCTGGCCTAAAAAAATGGAAGATATTATATCGTTATGACGACAACATATGGAACACGAAGCTTTTAAGTACCTTCTTTTCAACGGTGGAGATCAATTGTGTCAAAGAAAATTGTGGGTACTAAATAAGAAATGCGTCTTCATCAATGTTGTTAATCTCGGCCGAGACAGTCGCGCTTTTGCTTAAAGTTGCGGTTTCGGCCATTAAGGTAGTGTGATTTCGCATACAAAATTTGGCTGAAAATCTCGTTCGACTCTTTCGAAATTTGGCCGTAAATCTCGGTTGAAGTTTATATTTCTTGCATTTCCAGCTTGAAATTCTTACAGATTTTGGGTTTCCTGCTATTTTGAATGAATACATGTTTCTTTTTGTAAAAATTGGTGGTATGTATTATATTAATCACAACTTAATAGGTACAATGTGTGAAAAATATTTGATATACATATTATAGGTGTAAAATTCGAAAACGAAGTTTTAGTAGTTATTCTAAGATTTAACCGAGAATTTCCCCGAGATAAAGTTATCTCACGGATCGAAATACGGAATTGACTACATTGATCTTTACTACTAAAATCTATCACCAATTGTTAGCTGACTCAAGGGGAACCAAACCAACTGCTCGTAACTCTCAATTTAGTTGGAAAGGATTCTGGAAAGATATATAATGCCCCAAAAAGTGCAGGTCTTACTCTGGAAAATGATTTATAGCGGTCTTGCTGTGATGGCCAATATTATAAGGCATGTGCCTTGAGTTGATATAGATAGAAAAATTTACAACGTAGAACCATAAACAATCAACTATTTTTTATTAAACTGCAGTGCTAGTAAGTCCCTGTTATTTACTAGTCAGCTTATAGTACATGAGAACAACAATTGTTTACTCTCTCAATTTCTCGGCATTAGAGATGAAGGGTACAATTTTAGTTGGTATGCTTGCATGTTGTGATGCTGATGGAAGGATAGGAATAAACTCATGTTCTAGAAAAATGAACCATGTATTAAAGCGGTCATTATTGAAGCAATAAACCTTTTTGGTAAGTACTTCAAATCAAATAATGTTTTCTATCATGATCATGATGTTCTTAATGAGACTAATGAATTTATAAAAATTAATGTGGATGCAGGAATTAGGAAAAACTATAGTGTGACTGCAGCGGTGGTTAGGAATCATAATCGAGAATTTAATGGTTGCTCTTCTAATTTCTTCGAGGAGAATAATCCTCTTAATGGTTCGAACAACAAGTTCTTTCAGATAGTAATCACATTATAAATCTTCAAGGGAGCCAAAATAGGAGAGGCAGCAGCCCAACGTAAGGTGCTCAACAATAATTCCGTCGATTGATCTCTTTTTTCCCATGAAACATCTAGCATTCCTCTCAATCCACACATTCCATCAAATACTAGCTGGGATTCGCCTCCACACCTCTTTTCCCCTAGAAGTTTCAATGACTGAATATTTCCAGCATGGAAGAAGAGGAACGCAAAGCTATGTCTGCCTAAGAAGCAAAATACACCCAAACCTGCTTTGCAAAGATACACTCCTAGAACAAATGTATAAAAGATTTGGTCACCAAGTTGCAAAGGTAACACAAATTCGCGGACTGATTTCTTGTAGGATAGTAATGATAATGTTCCTGTGAATAAAGTTATCAACAGTATGGAGCTTATCAAGAACCAACTGCCAATGATTCTTCATAATCATTGGGAAAGAATCTTTGGTCTGGGATTCTTAAATCTAAAATTATTATTATGCAGCACTCTACTATCAAAGTACAAAATGACAGTAGAGTGTCTTTCTGGAAGGATATTTGGATTGGAGATCAACTTTATCTAATATATTTCCTACTCTTTACAGGCTATCTAGAAATAAGCATTCCACTTTGAAAGACATGGTTGTCTACACAAATAAGCTTGGGATCTCAACTTCTATAGAAGTCTTAAAGAAGATGAAGTAGGTCGGTGTGTTGATTTGTTACAAATCATAAATACTCCAAACTTGGCTGAAGATGATGATGATTTTCTCCATTGGAACCCTGGAAATTCATTCTCGGTGAAATCATGTTACAATGCCATTGATGTAGAAGGTTTTTTCGGATTTCCTCGTAAAAACTCGTGGAATCCTAGAATATTTCTTCTTTACAAGCTTCAAGTTAGTATGAGTATTCAGAGAGGATGTCAAAGCTACTTTATGGGAGTGGAAAAGACGTAAGGGTAATTAAATGAAGCACAAGCTGTGGAGTTTACGCAATTTGGTGGATTATCTGGAACGAGAGAAACGGAAGAATTTTTCAAAGTAAACGCAAGCAGTTTTCTCAGCTATTGAATGAAGTAAAATGTATGTTATACAACTGGCCCTTGAATACAAAGACTTTCGAAAATATTTCTCTCAACATGTTTCTGTTTAATTGGGTAGGAGAAGTTGAAATTTCTTAGTTTTGAGTTTTTCCTTTCTCTTGTGTGAGTTCTCTTGACTCAATATAGCTAAGGAACTTCTTTTGTACTTTCTTCACAAGAAACCCATGTTTTTCCATTAATACATTTTGCCCTTTGAACTTTATTTTTAAATAAAATAAAAAAAACCATGTAGCCACACGAACACTATAGAAACTAAATACAGTAAATCATTTAATTCCGACTTTGAACTCACTGTAACATGTTATTGCGCACCACGTTTACACTTACAGTAGGAAAATCAATCGCGTTACTTTTGGGTTTCCAATTTGCAACGACGTGCAAAACATACTGGTTATTTTGTTTATACCACCTGGCAAGCATAAGCACATACACTTTCAAACTTTTAGCGACTGTCATTCTTATTCTTGGATTACATTTGAATCTTGTTTTTCCCCGGGTAGACTAGTTATCCGATGCCCTCAAAGGGGCCGTGGATCTGGTGTTGACATATGTGTTTTGGAAGAAAGTCGGGCTTTTGGTTTACGGAAAATGAGTTATTTGTCCAAATATTTTTAAAACATGGTTCAAATGGACGAGTAAAAATTGGTATGAGTGAAATGGACACAAAAAAAATAGGAAGAATAAAACTGGATTCATCCTGACTTAAACTTAAAAAAGAGGGAGGATAAAACTAGATGCATCCTGATATAAATTAAAAATAAGAAAAAACATTTGCAAATTGGTAGGATGAAACTATTTACATCCTGGCTATTTTTACATTTTCGTCCATTTAAACAGTATTAAATTTTACATATCCGTTTTACTCAGGAATTGTTGATTTTGGTCTTTTTAACCAATTTTGTGTTTGGTTTAGGTACGTGGAATGTGTCGGTTCCTATACATGCAAGGATTTTCTTTGAAATTTTTCGTTGTCTATGTCGCCTTCCTTTTTCGTTCTAATTGGTATATGTCCCCTCCTTTATCTCGATTTATATAGAGGAAAACAACTTCTTTAGAAACAAATTGGGTTCGGGTGAGGGACAACATTTATTAAAAAAAGAAAAAAAAGGATCAATTCTATTTCAATGCCTATTGGAAGATGTCACCAAGTCAAATAACAACACCTCACTTACTTCTTTCAGCATTTTATTCAAACAAAGACAATTACTGACTTCAAAGCGTACAACATTTACTGACTAAACTAATCCCCCGTGTGGCTGTGTGCTTTCTGAAATTCCAGTATTCTTAACGTTATTAGAGCAAGTCTTATGGTGGAATCCAACCTATTTCAAGTGTGAAAAAATCATGAAATGTCAAGTCTAGTGACTTCCAAGTTAAGGTCTTTCAGAGAAAATTCAAGCAGGGTTCCACGGTTTCGTGGAATCCATTTGAACGCCAATAGGAATAGCGCTAAAAAAACGCTATTAAGAATACCGTTTTCACTATTCCACCACTATACTTGCATTTCCATCCACAATTCCAAATGTTGAGGTGGCATGGAAGATGGAAGATGAAACTCCTCCACCATAAGATTTGCTCTTAGCACCGAGCATATAATAATAGAATGTATGATAAGACTAGTTCCTTTCTGATAGAGCATACAGGGTTAAGGCTTCACTCTACCAAACCAACATGCAGGAATTAATAACTGACCCCCCGTGTGCATTATGAAGATCTAATATTTCTAACATTGTTTATACTACCAAATGTTAATGGACGTGACTAGTTTCAGTGTATTAGTTCCCCACTTTCCCTCACATTAGTACTCAACAACTACAAATGACTAAACTAATGACTCTCCGTGTGCATTATCAAAATCCCAATATGACCACCTACCAAGTCACAATAGTACAAAACTAGCTTCACTTTATTCGTTTTTGGCCTTTTCCATAACTCGTGACTCGAGTATTGCATCCATGCAGCTGATTGTTGGGGACACTTTGTACGTTACCTTCTCCGCTCCATGTTAGGGGAATTGTCTTAATCCTACTCATGAAAAGTTCCCTCATCCGAATAGAATTGGTTGATAGAAGGGTTTTCCCACTTTAACATGGGTTGATTTAGTATTGCTAGAGAAATTACTAAACATTAGGTGCGCGTGCTACGTACTGGGCATTTTTTCTCTATAATTTAGTGTGGATGGGGTTTCGTCCCGCCTCGTAGCGATGTACTTTTGATTTGGTGTGCGCGGAAAAAATACATTAAATATGTAGAGAATAAGTGAAAATTTATTTATTTTTTCCTTTTATTTTCACAGAAAAGATGTGTGAAATATGTGGATTTTTTCCCCTTGTACATTAATTGGGAAAAAAGAGTCCTAATATGGTAGGCACTGGATTTCCAAATCGAATTTGGACTTCTATAAAATTCCAAACACGGTAAGTTAGGTTTTCCTTTTAAGTTTGTAATTTTTAAACCAATCATATATTGCCAAGTGTCCTTACCAAAACGGTCATTTCACAAAACTCAAAAAAAGGCCTATTTCGGTCAATAGGAAACGAGGGTTTCCTCACTGTTTAATGTGTGAGCTTTATTTATCTAGGTCTTTAAGTCTTTAGATATTAATTGGGATGATGACTGCATCCTACTGATGGGAAAGGGCATTTTTTTGAGTCTAAATCAATTGAAGTTCATAGTTCTTTGGCACAACCAATAATTCATCGTGTAGGCAAAACCACGATTATGCTGGAATTATGGCAGTCTAATGATTCATTGTTGCTTTCTGGAGTAAGACACTACTTAATCACTGGATCGGTATTAGAGGTTTTCCTACGCCTATGTGGGATAAATCGTTTCTGAGAAGGATTTGCTCACCATGGAGAACTTTTAAGTAAGACAGCACGTGGGCCGGTACAATTTGTTTTCTTAAGAACCCGGTACTTTTATCTCCCACTGACTAGTTCCCATGTTTAACTACTTGTACCTGTAAGAACGGTCTGGTACAAGGCAGGTAAAGAGTTTTTACCCATTACAATTATCAATTAACAACAATGAACCTTTTGATAATATAAACCAACAAATTCAACTCGTCAAACTCATCAAAACTTTCAGGTAAACCCAAAGATCAGAACCCTAACATTAACATCACTAGTAGCAGTAAATCTTCTCCGGTTTCTCATTATCGCGGCTAAATTGAACCATGAAACCTATCTCGAATCGAGCCATCAGTTATATCCCGTCAATAGATTTTTTTTATTAATGGAAAAAACAGCCTAATTTCATCAAATCAACAACAGAAGCTTCAGTTTTATCGCTGCATCACCTTCAACAACAATAATTTTCCATTCAAATCTCACACAACCACCATCAGAAAACCATCTTCTATTCTAATTGCAACAGCATCAGATCCCCTCTTTGCAACATCAATTTCTTCATTGTTTTCTATCTCATCTTCAATTTGTTGCAGTAAAACATCTGAAAAAGCGGGGGTCTAACAACCACACCCAATATTACGCTTAGCAATCTGTATGGACAAACTCCAATATACTTTCTAGAGAATCAATTAGATATTCAGACTCAATCTAGATAAAAGTACATCAAATATTTCATATCTCGATCTCTCGATTTGATCTATACTCAAGCAAACAGAAATCTGCGAGTCTTTATCAAAGAGACATAACTTGGATGGTACCAAAGACCAATATCCAAGTGTCAATCAATTTAAATCAACAACCCAAAGGTTGAATATTCTAATTGATTGAATAACTCACAACCTGTGATATTTCAATTATATAAAAAATATAATGCGGAAAATAAATAACACAGACACCAGAATTTTGTTAACGAGGAAATCGCAAATGCAGAAAACCCCGGGACCTAGTCCAAATTGAACACACACTGTATTAAGCCGCTACATACACTAGCCTACTCCAAACTAAATTCGGTCTGGACTTTAGTTGAACCCCAACCAATCTCACACTTATCCAAGGTACAATTATGCTCATACGTCTCTGATCCCAGCAGGATGCTACGTACTTGATTCCCTTAGTTGATCTCACCTACAACTAAGTGTTGCTACGACCCAAAGTCGAAGACTTTAATAAACAAATATGTATCATACAGAAAAGTCTACGATAATAGATAAATCCGTATCTCACGAATATAACTATGAGTTTTGTTCCGTCTTTTGATAAATCAAGGTGAACAGGAACCAATTGATAATCCGGACATATTCCCGAAGAACAGCCTAGTATTATCAATCACCTCACAATAGTCTTAATCGACGCAGCGAAAAAAGATATTGTGGAATCACAAACGATGAGACGAAGACGTTTGTGATTACTTTTTATCTTGCCCATCAGAGATAGAAATCTCAAGCTAATTATTACAATTGTACTCGTACGATAGAAACAACAAGATCAGATCACACAACTACAAGAAAAGTAGCATCGGTCTGGCTTCAAAATCCCAAAGAAGTCTTTAAGTTGTTAACCTGGTTTAGAAGAAGAAACCAAAGGTTAAAGGAGAATCGACTCTATCTTAGCACAACTAGTATCACACAGAATATGTGGGGATTAGGTATCCTAGTTGCTAGAGTTCTCCCTTATATAGTCTTTCAAATCATGGTTTGCAATCAATGTTAGCTTAGTAACAAAGCATTCAATATTCACCGTTAGATAAAAACGTGATTAGATTCAAGTTAATATTTATCAACCATTATATCGAAAACATAGCTTGTTATACATAAATGAAATGCACGTTCCTGGGCTAGTTTAACCGTACCCAAACTTGTACATTAGTTGTTTCAACAATAGTTAACCAAATGGTTAGCCATATGATCACTTTCATATCAACCATATTCTTCTTCACCATAACTAGTTCAAATGACTCAAATGAACTAGTTAGAGAGTTATTCAATTGCAAGGAAATCTTATGTACTACACAAGACACAATTGAAACAAAAACGATTTGATTCACATGAATCGGTTCATGAACTCTATAGCTACGGTTTCCAATTGCATTTCTTAGTTTATAAAGATAAGTTCACTATACATCGTTTTTAGACATAACCTACTCAAGTTCGCGGACTTAAGTTCTCGGATGGAGTTACAAACTCCAACAGACTCGGGTTTGAGAACTTCGCCAGTTCGCAGACTGGGTTCGCGGACTGGGTTCGCAGACTGAGTTCCGCGGACTGAGCTCACGCACTTCTCCGGTTCACTTGATCAACAAAGTTTGCAAACTTCGATTCAAGCAATAAAGACTTATACATATATGTGCTTCCATAACAATGCTTATATCCTCCAAATGGTTATATAGTCTAAACTCTCATTTCAATCATTGAAACATTCTCAGAGGACGTTATATTGTTGTTATTCACAAACCATTTCTCGTCAGAGCAATTTTCAAAGTGATTGAAACATAACATGACTTTAGTTACTAGGTAAAGATGAACTTGGATAAAGCGAAAGCTTTACCAACACATATTTCGAGAAATAGATAGGCGAGGTAAACTCGTCTTGAAATACCAAATGTGTATAATCTAAGTCTATATAGCAAAACGACTTTTGTATCAAGATAGGAGATAAATAGACTTTTGAGTGATAGATAAGTTCAAGTCTCCACATACCTTTTATTCGATGAAGATCCACCAGTTCCTTGAGTAGTCCTTCGTCTTGTATGATGATTGCCACGGAGTTATTGAGCTCAACTACACTTTCTATCCTAGTCCAATACCTTAGCTATAATAGACTAGAAATCGAGACTTATAGTTTTGATCACTAACATTGACAAACATGCTTAAGATAGCAACGATGCGAGTTCGACCGATCAATGCTCTAACAATCTCCCCCGTTGTCAATTTTAGTGACAAAACTATCAATACATATGGAATACAAAAAATATATAAATAAAATTTTGTAGCTCCTATTCCACATGCCTAATCTTCAACATTACTTGAAATCTTCGTCACTTCCAAGTACTCCAATGATCCCAAAGGTTGTAAGTTTAGCATCACCGTTGTTAAAAATCCGTAGCTCTAACAACGAGAAAACAAGAGTTCTCAATCATTGTTATACAGTGTCATAGTATCATTACACAGCGTCAAAATTCAATTGTATCACAACTTTAACAACAATACTATGGTGATATGTCACTCCCCCTTAGTCGATACTCCATCTCACGTGGAAACCACTCCCCCTTACATAATGATCCGAAAACCATATGTATTTGTGGTGTGAACTACATATTAATTCTCCTCCTTTTTGTCAATAAAATTGGCAAAGGTACAAGAACGGGATCCTAATGAAATTTCCGAAAGACATATTTGATGACCAAAAGAAATCATATATTATCTTATTTAGATGCAATCATAAAGCCGAAGCTAGATGCATTCATCAAGGAGTTTATTAAGATACAAGATAACCCCTAAAATATTCCACAGCCGCACTCCGCACAAAGTTTGGCAATTAAGCACAAGTTAAAAAGAACTCTCCCCTATAATATGTCATTCCCGAAAGAACAACAAGGGCGACCTTAATTTCAAAAAGAAAAGAAGGATTTCCTTGGACATAAAAAATTACATACAAGTATGAATTTGAATCCAAAAAACTCAATTAAATTAATCATAAGAGAACCCATGATTTACTTAATTGGAAATGCTCAACACAAGTAAACTTATGGAGACTTAAAAACACTCAATTAGATTAATCACAAGAAAACCCATAATTAATCTAATCGAAATACACAACCAAAATAATCACAAAAGTAATCAGTTTAATTGGTCATGCTTGACACAAAGTATCTCATGGAACAATAACCATACCAAAACAATGACTCAGTCGATAGAGCTCAACATAAGATACCTTATGGAACAACATAGTATGTACACAAAATGTGGATCGGAGATCGACCTAATACCGTGGAATAATCAAGGAATCATTCTATTTTCCATCACCATTTGCATAATGACATCCAATATACATAATCTTTGAACATAAAAGATTTTAACCTATCTTCCATCAAAAATTGACATAATAGGCTTAACTTTTGTATTTGTCAAAAGTCAATTCATTCTTTCATCAATACATACATATCAACTCACGAACGACTTTACTTTTGACAAAGTATGGGATAATCAAGTTCACAGACGTAAACACACATATCCCATAACAATATTGCAATATATAAAACCATAAATATTAATACTGCAAAAATTATCTTCCAAACAAATTTAGAATTTAAACCAATAAATCTAAAAACATGAGATGAAAACGTTGGACATATCTATGTGTAATCACAATAATGGTTATTCCAACCTCTAGTTATTCTTCTAAACAAGAAAAATAGAAGATTTACTAGGCAACTAAATCAAAATCAGAGTTCGTTGAGAACCTCATATCTTTCAATGAATTCATCAAAGAAGGTATCACTGATTTCCTTTATTCTCCTCACCGTATACACACCATGCTCGTGAGTTAGAACACTAACTTTACGATCAACAACCCGAGCAAGCTGTCTAGCCTTGACACAGTCCATGATGAGCTTCTTTTGATTCCGTATCAGAAGATTCTGATTAACAAGAATTTTGGCCTGACCATCTAGAAGTTGGTTTATTTGCAATTGAAGATTTGCAAACTCGACCTTTGAATCATTCTGAAAACGAGTTAAATCCTTGACAGAATCATCAATCCAGGAGTTGTGATCCTTTCTTTCAATCATCTTCTTTAGAACCACTCCTGAATTGACTCACGTTCTTGATTGTCTTCCCCCATATCAAGATTCACAATCTCTTGTGATTTTGCAGAGTTCTCCATAAAATTTTAGGGAAGATAAAAACACAATATATAATAAGTATATATGTGTTTGTAAACAAGAGTTGGAAACTATAGTTTCGAAAAACCCTAGGATTTCTCGAGGAGAGGACGTGAACGTTTGTGGATCGTCAGTTCAGAAAACACAAACAGAGATAATATACAGCATACTTGAGAATTTCCCAATTAATTTCCTTGTACCTCTCAAGTTAGAAACAAGGAATCACGGACCTGGAGTCAGGTGGTAGAGTGGAAATTAATCCCATTATGATCATCGAGAAATGAGTTGTATATATCATCTGACAGTTTGATCTTTGTTTTCTTCGCCTTTCTTCGGTTGACTTTTATCCCAGAAGAGTAAGACATGGCGTGTTTCACATATTCGTCAGAAGGCTTTCTCTGAGGACTAAATCTAGGACCTTTTGCAATTGGCACAAGAGGATCAGGATAGATAGGGATCCATTTTCTAGATTTAGATTTACCAGAAACAGTCTTATAAATATAGGGAATACTTTCATTAGCAACATAAGAATTTATGCTAGAATGTACTTGAGCCCTGTGATGATTTCTATGAAGAAAATCATATTTATAAGTTTTCTGATTTTCTGTGGGCATGCGATTCACAGCAGTAGTCGATCGACTATTTGTTCCATTGACAGTGGACAGAAGCAAATTATGAAGTTTAGAAATTTGTTTCCTTCTTGCAAAACAATGGATAGCATAGTGATTCTTTTTCCCACATAAGGTACAGATTCGTGGAGGAGAAGCAGTAATTGGCACCTGTTTTAACTTCAAAGCCATATGAGAAGATTGTAAGTTATGTAAACTTTTATTGACACAATCTTCTTCTGGAGAACATTTCGTCATGTACTGTAATTCATGAGAATTAGTTTGTACAAAAGAATTTCTCCTTAAGACATAGTTTTCTTTTTCAAGGATCTGCACTGTTCATGGGATAGATTAAGGGATGCTTCTAGTTTCTCTTTTTTGATACGAAGTCTGTTAAAAGTTGATGAGTACGTCTCAATCAAACGTTTTTCTCTACTTGAGTCTTCCTTAATAATATCCTCAAGAATACTAATCTTTTCACGCTTTAGAGTAGTTTCTTGGAGAAGTTTTCAATATTCTTAGAGAATGACTCAATGATGTTGTAGAGATCATGTTCTCGATCAAGAGACTTTTCAAATTCATCAATAAGCTGATCCTGATTCTGAAAATAAATAACATCAGCAGAATCTTTTGAAATTCTGGTGAACTCCTTTTTATCCTTTGCCAGAGTGTCACATGCATCATGAGAAGAAGACATGTCAACATCAGATGGAACAATCTTTCTACCTCGGGATTCGGAAGAATCAACTAAGGAGTAACCCTTTGAGGTGTTTCCAAGACACTTGGCGTAATCAAAAGCTTCAGGAGACATCTGGGTATGCGTAAGAGAGACTTTGTCCTCAGACTCAGACTGCCACAAACACAGACTTATCAGGTCTTAAACGTGTTTGCCTGCTCTGATACCAATTGAAAAAACGGGGGTCTAACAACCACATCCAATATTTCGCTTAATAATCTGTATGGACAAACTCCAATATACTTTCTAGAGAATCAACTAGACAGTAAGACTCAATCAAGATAAAAGTACATCAAAGAGTTTATATCTCGATCTCTCGATTTGATCTATACTCAAGTAAACAGAAATCTGCGAGTCTTTATCAAAGAGACATAACTTGGATGGTACCAAAGACCAATATCCAAGTGTCAATCAATTTAAATCAACAACCAAAAGTTCGGATATTCTAATAGATTGAACAACGCACAACCTGTGATATTTCAATTATATAACAAAATATAATGCGGAAAAGAAATAACACAGACACCAGAATTTTGTTAACGAGGAAACCGCAAATGCAGAAAAACCCTGGGACCTAGTCCAGATTGAACACACACTGTATTAAGCCGCTACAGACACTAGCCTACTCCAAACTAACTTCAGTCTGAACTGTAGTTGAACCCCAACCAATGTCACACTGATCCAAGGTACAATTATGCTCCTACATCTCTGATCCCAGCTGGATACTACGTACTTGATTCCCTTAGCTGATCTCACCCACAACTAAGAGTTGTTACGACCCAAAGTCGAAGACTTTAATAAACAAATTTGTATCACACAAAAAAGTCTACAATAATAGATAAATTCGTCTCCCACGAATATAACTATGAGTTTTATTTCGTCTTTTGATAAATCAAGCTGAACAGGAACCAATTGATAATCCGGACTTATATTCCCGAAGAACATCCTAGTATTATCAATCACCTCATAATAGTCTTAATCGACCAGCGAAAAAAGATATTTTGGAATCACAAACGATGAGACGAAGATGTTTGTGATTACTTATTATCTTGCCTATCGGAGATAGAAATCTCAAGCCAATTATTACAATTGTACTCGTGCGATAGAAACAACAAGATCAGATCACACAACTACAAGAAAAGTAGTATCGCTCTGGCTTCACAATCCAATGAAGTATTTAAGTCGTTAACCTGGTTTAGAAGAAGAAACCGAAGGTTAAAGGAGAATCGACTCTAGCTTAGCACACTAGTATCACACAGACTGTGTGGGGATTAGGTTTCCCAGTTGCTAGAGTTCTCCCTTATATAGTCTTTCAAATCAGGGTTTGCAATCAATGTTAGCTTAGTAACAAAGAATTCAATATTCATCGTTAGATGAAAACCTGATTTAGATTCAAGCTAATATTTATCAATTGTTAGATCGAAAACATAACTTGTTATACACAAATGAAATGCACGTTCCTGGGCTTGTGTAACCGTACCCAAACTTGTACATTAGTGGGTTCAACAATAGTTAACCAAATGGTTAGCCATATGATCACTTTCATATCAACCATATTCTTCTTCACCATAACTAGTTCAAATGACTCAAATGAACTACTTAGAGAGTTGTTCAATTGCAAGGAAATCTTATGTATTACACAAGACACAATTGAAGCAAAAACGACTTGATTCACATGAATCGATTCATGAACTCTATAGCCACGGTTTGCAATTGCATTCCTTAGTTTATAAAGATAAGTTCACTATACATCGTTTTTAGACATAACCTACTCAAGTTCGCGGACTTAAGTTCCCGGATGGAGTTCACAAACTCCAGCAGAAATTCTCGGGTTTGAGAACTTCGCCAGTTCGCGGACTGAGCTCACGCACTTCTCCGGTTCACTTGATCAACAAAGTTCGCAAACTTCGGTTCAAGCAATAAGGACTTATACATATATGTGTTTCCACAACAATGCTTATATCCTCCAAATAGTTATATAGTCTAAACTTTCATTTCAATCATTGAAACTTCTCAGAGGACGTTATATAGTTGTTATTCATAAACCATTTCTCGTTAGAGAAATTTTCAAAGTGATTGAAACATAACATGACTTTCGTCACTAGGTAAAGATGAACTTGGCTAAAGCAAAAGCTTTACAAACACATATTTCGAGAAATAGATAGGCGAGGTAAACTCGGCTAGAAATACCAAATGTGTATAATCTAAGTCTATATATCAAAACGACTTTTCTATCAAGATAGGAGATAAATAGACTTTTGAGTGATAGATAAGTTCAAGTCTCCACATACCTTTTAGTCGATGAAGATCTACTAGTTCCTTGAGTAGTCCTTCGTCTTGTATGATGATTGTCATAGGATTCTTGAGCTCAACTACACTTTATATCCTAGTCCGAGACCTTAGATATAGTAGACTAGAAATCAAGACTTATAGTTTTGATCACTAACATTGACAAACATGCTTGAGATAACAACGCATGCGAGTTCGACCGAGCAATGCTCTAACAACATCAATACCCCCTCAATCTCTTGAACCTGAAGTATCAACCACAAGAGCCCCAAATTTCATATGTTTTACACCATCAATAGTGGACTATCAGATTTAATATTCTGTGAGTCGAAAAAACCCTAAATGTAACATGCAATCAGTTTTTGAAATAACTAGAGAAGAAGAAGAAGAAGAACAAGAAGAAAAATAAAAATAAAAAGGTGGTGGTGGCTGTGATAGAGTGGAGGGGTGGTGGTGATTTGGTTTTGATGGTATCTTTAATAAACAAAAGAACCCAAGAGAAGATGAAGGAAAAATGAGAGTGATTATGAGATAAGAGATCGAGGGAGTATAAAAACTCGCATCAATGGCTAGGATGCATATAAATCAAGGGATAAGATCAAACATGTATTTCAGTTTGGTATTGGTATGGGAATGCACTAGAACTGGTACATGTACCCTATATACAACAGGTTCTAAATCCTATTTCCATTTCCTGAACCGGTCCGGGTTTATTGTTTCTAGTCCGGTTCTCTGGTTCTAGTCCAGTTCCGGTGCAGCTCTTTTAAGGATATTCATATGGATTCTTTGAGCCATTTCAGATTGAACTATTGCAAAATCAAGTAACGTGTTAACTTGAAAGAATTCTTGCAGTATTTAAGTTCTCTAGCTACTGGATCTTAATTGAATGGATTACAAAATTAAATCCTTTAAGAAAAATGAATTTTGATCGTCATGCTAGGAATCTGTCTTATCACCAAGTAAAGGATCAGGAGACAACATTACAATCTCTTTTATTATTTCATGATGATCAAGAAATTGCATTTCATCAAAATCATTTTACTTTCAAACCTAAACTAAGGTCGGGGTAGTTGTACCATCAGAATATCATGGCATGGATAACGCAAAGTGTTAGAGCATAGATCGGTTGAACCCACCAAGCGTTGGTATGTCAAGTTTGGTTGTCATCTTTTAGTGAATCAAAACTCATATAAGAGTCGCTTGATTATGTACTAGAGACAACTTCGTATAGGTTAGACTATAAACTTTAGGAATATTGAGACATACAAGTATTACTCGAAGACCTGAAGAACGTGAAGAAGTAACGACCTACAACGACGACATCATCCTTCCTCTCGAGGTTAGTAATATTGACTTGAACTGTTTCATTCCTAACGTATCTTTCAAGTCGTGTTATATTGAAAACATAATTGCGAAGCTGTGAATGAATATTTTACTCTAGTAGTGAGACATGATCATATGATCATAGTATTAAGGAATTAGACTACTAAGTATAATGATTATCATTTGAACTTCATAGATATGACATCGACATAATCTTATGAATTTTATTGTGATTATGTGAATGGGTAAAGGTGATTTCATGCTAGGAAACAATGTTTTATATTTGTTTAAAAGGAAGTACATTCATGAACTTTTTTTATTAATCGAAAGGGAAATTACCAATATGTGTGAGATGGTAGAACCGATCATAACTTGTTATGTATCTTGGTATAACTGATCCCAATGCCTGACTTATGATTTGGTATGATTAGTTTTGATTAATTAGTGTAACCGATCCTAAGAAATCACCTGAGATGGTATGATCGATATTTGTAATTGGTGTGACCGATCCTAGTAATTGGGGTGACCGATCACAAAAGAGTTCTGTAATCGATTCTTGTAATTGGTGTAACCGATCCTGGTAATTGGAGTAACCGATCCTAGTGACGGGTGTGACCGATCACAAGCAATACCATGAGTATATGGTAACCGGTCCTAGTAACTGATGTAACTGATCCTGGTAACTGATGTAATCGGTCCTGGTAACTTGTGTGACCGATCACAAATGTTCCATATCAAGGTATAACCGATCCTAGTGATTGGTAGAACCGATTGAACCCATGAATGTGATTTTATATTTGATCAATCACATAGTTGTCTTTGTTAGAGCACTTCATCGAACTCGCAAGCGTTTCTATCTCAAGCTTGTTTGTCAAGTTTAGTTGCTAAAACTATAAGTCTTGATTTCTAGTATACTTATAGCTATGTCTCGGATTATGATAGAATGTGTAGTTTAGATTTAGACTTCACGGCGTTCATCGATTGAAGACGAAGAACTACTAAGGGGAGCTTGTGGAACTTCATCAACAAAAGGTATGTGGAGACTTGAAATCATCTATCACTCAGAAGTTTATTTTTATTCTATCTCCTGTTGATACAAAAGTCGTATAGCTATATAGACTTTAATTTATACACATTTGATATTTTGAGTTGAGTTTAACTCGCTTACATATTTTTCGAAATATGTGTTGGTAAGCTTTCGCTTTAACCAAGTTCATCTTTACTCTTGACGAAAGTCAAAATATGATCATGTGAAAATCGCTTGGTAACATCTTACATGATTTAAATGAGACAATCATTTGATGTAGACTCGGAATGTTTCATATTGATCTATTGATCACTTGAAAATTGCTTTGAAGCTAATAGTTTGTGTAAGGCAGCTATTCCCGTCTTCCAAGAATGTTTCAATGATTAAAATGGAGTTTAGAACAATTAACCAATTATTGGATATAGCACAGTATGTGTACTTGTATGCTAATTATTGCAAGTTATTCCAAGTCCGGGAACTATATTCATCCCGTATGCATACTGGTTTGATAGTTGAAGTCCGGGAACTTAGTATGCATACCGGCTTAATAGTCCAAGTCCGGGAATTCAACTGAGTTTGGTTGTGTACAACATTATGCATACCCGTCTGCATACTGGCAAACCCAGACCAAGTCCGGCTACTTAGGTCCGCGTACCCTTTTGCATACTTGAGTGGGTTAAATTCTAAAATCGGTTATTCATGAACAAATACATTTATATAATAAGGAATTCAATCTTTTGAAAACCATGGATATAATGTTCATGAATTGATTCGAGTGAATCAAAATCGATTTTGCTTCAATTGTATCTTGTATACTTCTATGAGAATATAAACAATTGAATAACTCTAGAACTAGTTTCATTTGAGTCATTTGAACTAGCTGTGGAGTCATTTGAACTAGTTGTGATTCATATGAACAAGGTTGATATGAAAGTGTTCATATGGATAACTCCGGTTAACTATTGTTGAACCAACCTAGTGTACACGTTTAGGTACGGTTACCCATATCTAAATGAAGTCACTTTTCATTTGTGTGTAACAAGCTAAGTTCGATCTGACGGTTGAAAGATATTAACTTGAATCTAATCAGGTTTCCATCTAACAGTAAATATTGAATGCTTTGTTACCAAGGTAACATTGATTACAAACCCTGATTTGAAGACTATATAAGGGATAAGTCTACAAACTGGGAAACCTAATCCGCACACCTCTTGTGTGATACTAGTTGTGACTAGAGTCGATTCTCCTTTAACCTAGGTTTTTCTAAAACCATTATAGGTTAACGACTTAAAGACTTCATTTGGATTCTGAAGCCAGACCCCACTATTTTCTCTGTAGTTGCGTGTTCTGATCTTATTTTGTTCTATCGTGTTGAGTACTATCTTCTATAAGATTTGCTCAAGATTCAATCTCCGATAGGAAAGATAAAAAGTAGTCACAAACATCTTCGTCTCATCGTTTTTGATTATACAATATCTTGTTTCGCTTCCATACGGTTAAGATCATTGTGAGTTGATTGATATTACTAGGCTGTTCTTCGGGAATATAAGTCTGGTGTATCAATTGGTTCTTGTCCACCTTGATTTATCAAAAGACGTAACAAAAACTCGTAGGTATATCTGTGGGAGGCAGATTTATCTATTCAACATACTTTTCTATGTGAGACAGACTTGTTTATCAAGTCTCCGGATTTGGGTCGTAGAAACTCTTAGTTGTGGGTGTGATCAGCTAAGGGAATCAAGTACGTAAGTCCTGCTGGGATTCAGAGGTATAAGGAACGCGACTGTACCTTAATCAGTGTGAGATTGGTTAGGGCTCAACTACATTCCAGTCTGAAGTTAACTTGTAGTAGGTTAGAGTCTGTAGCGGCTTAATACAGTGTGGTGTTCAAATCTGGTCTAGGTCCCGGGGCTTTTCTGCTTTTGCGGTTTTCTCGTTAACAAAATTTCTGGTGTCTGTCTTATTTCTTTTCCGCATTATATTTTCTTTATAATTGAAATATCACAGGTTGTGCGTAATTCAATCAATTATATAATCCAACCTTTGGTTGTTGATATAAATTGATTTACACTTGAACATTGGTCTTTGGTACCGTTCATGTTGTTTCTCATAATAATAAGGCTCACGGATTTATATCTGTTTGATTTGCTGATTACATTGAAAACAAAGATATAACTCTTGGATGTATTTTCCTTGATTGAATCTGATTGTCTAGCTGATTATCTTGAAAGTTTACCGGAGTTAGTCCATACAGATTGCGTAAACGAAGTATTGAGTGTGGTTGTTAGACCCCCGCTTTTTCAGTCTTGGAATACAGATAAACCAATTCTAAACTTTTTTGGAAGTGTGGTATAATCGATTCCAATATTGTAAATATGAAAGAGGATTTACAAAGTAAAGATGCCAACATACTTTGAACACGAAAAGTAACTCTTATCTTTTATTATTCAAAGATATTCCTTAATTACTCAAGGAAATCCCTGTCCGAAATAAATTAAGAATCTTTTAATTAAGGTTGTTAGTTTTATATGCTTTAATTACCAGCAATTAAATGCATACCTTTAGAGAATAAAAATTAGTAATGTGCATTTACTAATTAGAGATTTTCAATTGAGAGATTTCGGAAAATATTAGACAAAGAATTTCTTGGAATTATGAAAACCAAGTGGGCATTTATTGCATATCTTGAGAATACTTTCGGTTTTGGAAATTCCTTGGTGTCCAAACATCCTTGGTCTATAAATACCTAAGTTTGCATTTTTAGCAAACTATCCTAAGAGCCAGGAAAACTTCATAGTTTTGTTGTTTCTGGTGGAGACGTCTATCCGGAGAGGAAAGTACCCTAATTAGGCGAAATCTCTTACGACCGCTCGTGTAATGACTTCCATGGGATCAAGAAGCTCTACAAGTACCGTTGGTGGGAAACTAGATAATTGCAGTTTATTAGTTTTCGATTGATTTGATTGACTAATGGTTGTTGAATTTTTATTGCACCTAAGATTCACTCAAACTAGATCGAAGTATTGACGGGATCTTTAGAACTGTTTGTAGATCTAAAGACATCTTGTGATAATCCATTGTTAACAGACTCCGTTCCGCGCGTGATTGATCATAGGTGTTGTGCAGCTTTAACTGGATATTAAAGAAGATTTGAAGACGAAGAAGATTTCTTATTGGTTTCTCATATATTTGTGTATCACAAGCTTGATCGGCTGGGATCCAACTAGAATCAGATTTATTCGATTGATTAGTTACTGTTTGGAATACGAACCAAAAGAATTATTCCAAGTACGTGATTTATTACAGGTCGGAGGCGTGGGAATACAAACGGAACTAGGTGAACTATAGGTTTAGTTGCATGGTCTGAACTATACGAAGTTGGTTTGATTTCGTATAGCGGCTTAATCCTGAGAGTATTCAATTATGGACAAGGTTCCGTGGTTTTTCTGCATTTGCGGTTTCCTCGTTAACAAAATCTTGCTGTGTCATTTACTTTTATTTTCCGCAATTATAATTGTTGTTATTATAATTTAAAGTAAATTACACAAACGTTAACTCCGCTTTACTTGACAGTGATCCTATAGTGTTTGGTTAAGTCCGAACCTATTATCAAGTAATCACACTTTGATTTTTGTATTGTCTTGATATCGTATCCATATATGATCACACAAAATGTGAATACCTATTTGTCGTATTGTCCCGACTTTGTCCATTGACAATCACTTTCGGTAAGAAGACTTATATGTGGATAAATTAAACATTATGGTGTATTTGGGTACCCTCGTATTTTCACAAAGGACTTCTGTAATGAGCTGGCAATTTCGAAAACTTCTCTAGGATTTATCATCCGAAAAAGTCTTACCGTCAATTTTTCATCTGTCCCCACATTTCAAATTTCAAATAACTTGGCTCGGTGTATGATTGGCGCCAAATCGGTTTGGGTTCAAAATCCCCTTTTTAAATCAGAGCCAGCTACCAAGTCGGCCAGTTCATCAGCTCATATTTCATACTCGAGTTTAAGTCGATATATGGATCAGGGGGTAAGAACTGATCCGATCATCCCGCCCATGACTCGAATGACTCAGTTAATGCGTATCTTTATAGTGAGAGAGAAGGTGTTTAGATTAGAAGCCCGTCGGGTATAGGCTCGTGTAAGAAAGCTTTATCTAGGCATTCCCGTGATCCAAATGAAGCTGGTACGTTGGGTAACTTCTTGTGGATAGATTTGTTCAGGGGATGGAAACAACTATGGGTGTGGCTGTTGACTGAGTTTGTTTTCTCAACTGAGTCAAAATCCTATTTTCTAAGAGTTGTTAAATGCTTCATCGAGTTCGAAAATAAAATCCAGATATCTCATCGACGCCATCGGCAAATGCTAATAATAATTTGGTTTCAACAGTTAGTTGCTTACAACCAGTATCACTGTCTAATCACTCTGAGATCTCTCATAAAGACGAAATCATAAATATAGTAAATTTCCATAGAAACTTCAATAGAAAAATTAGAAATTAATTGTGATACTGCTATTTCAAAAGACATTTGCAAGGATTTATGTTCAATATCAAAAAATCATCATCGGTCTCCAACAGTAGAGAATCAATATGATGGCTTCCACAAATTCAATAAAGATACAAATAATAAGAATTGGGTGGCTGATGTGTGTCGTAACCACAACAAATTAGTGAATTTTTTTCACTTGATTAACAAGTAATATAGTGTAGTCAAGTTCGTTCCTACGAGGAGCAAGAGGTTTTAGTTGTAAGATTGTCTTAAAAAGAGGAGTTTTCTTGTTTTAAGTTTGCAAAAGAAAATAAATAAAGTAATCAAAACTGTAAGTTGAAATAAATAAAAGAAGGTACATCAAGGAATCGTTCTTTGTTGCAAAACAATGATTCAAGTTATGTTTTTTTCACTTTTTATTAGTCACCGATTATCACCAGCCGTAGGTATAGCATCTAGATCAGCGCAACCCCTAAATGTCTTGTGTCACCGGATTCGGAAGTTCTCGACTACCGGATTCTACTTATCTAAACCACCTAGTAGTGATCACTCAAGATGTAATTTAGTCAAACGCATAAGATTCATGAATTTATTAGGTTAATATTAGTGGTTATACTCTTAGATCAAGGTCTACTTGCTAACGTTGTCTTCACATACAATTGCTCCACGGAATCCCTCCGCAAGGTCTCGTGTTTATACTAGTGTAAATAGTCAAGAAACGATTACTTATCCCCTAAATTTTACTAGCTTTAGATCAATTTAGTTGAGCACCTATACGACCTATCAATCAAGTATAAACATTAATATAAGCGAAAACAAGTGATAATCATATGAAAAACTTCAAGGTACAATTAAAACAAAACTCAAATCACGTTAAGAGGAATTCATCCTCAATCAATAAGAAAAATAGCTACTCATGGTTTAGAGTTCACACAAATAATTAAAAGATGTGAAAGAAAACAAAAACCAAAGTGTTGTATGTGTACATGTGTAGAGAAAGGTTGTATAAAACTTCTCTATTTATAGACTTCAATTTTCCTGCAATCTTCTTAGGATTAGGATCCCTTTCCTATAATAAGTCTTCTTTTCAAGTCCAAGTCTTTCTCAAATTCTTACATCTTCTCTTTGCAAATTCAAAATCAATTCCTCAAATTCTTCATCCAATTCCAAGTCTAGGTCTTCAAGCTCGTGAGAAATACACATACAAAGTTATGTGATTTTAGGTCGCTGGAATTCCAGTTTCCGCGGCTTGAATAGTCACCAGAAAATACTCTGTTCATTGGAGTCAAACTGACGGTCGGGCGTTAACTTTAATGGTCAAGGGGGTCAAGGGGAGGAGTGAGTTACCTTGATTCAGCTATCTTACTCAGTCTTACTGGCTGAGTTACTATGTTGAATCGGATATCGGATTTACTGAGTTAACTCGACGGCATAAAAATCCGACAGAGCTTCGTTTGTTTATTAACATTTCCAGACCAAATTTCAGCCATTAAAACTGAAAACACTAGGGGTACCAAAATACACCACCAAATTTTTCATAGGAAATCTCTATGGACAAACTCAACACAACTCCCAGAGTAAAAACTCAATCAAGGAAAGTGTCTAGAATTATATCTCTATCTCTCTTGTGATTAGAATGTTTACGGAATTGAATCCGTGAACCTAATTACAAAGAGAGTTCTTGGACAGTACCAAAGACCAATATCCAATGATCAATCAAGTCGTATCCAGCAAACTAGGTCGGATGTATCTACTGTGGTTGATCAACGCACAACCTATGATATTTAATTTATAAAGATAAAAAATGTGATGCGGAAAAAGAAATCACACAGAACCAGAAATTTTGTTAACGAGTAAACCGAAAATGCAAAAAAAAACCTGGGACCTAGTCCATATTGAACACCAAATTGTATTAAGCCGCTACAGATACTATCCTACTACCAATTAACTTCGGTCTGGAACATAGTTGAGCGCGAACCCAGTCTCTCAATGATTCAGGTATAGTCGTGCTCCTTACGCCTCTTGAATCCCAGCAGAACTTCGCGCAATTGATTCCCTTAGATGACGTCACACCAACTAAGAGTTGCTTCAACTCAATTGAAGACTTCAAACTAAATCTGCCTCCCACTTATTAAGCATATATAATTGATTTCCTGATTTACAACCAAAACGGATGATCATATCAAACATAAGATCCAGGTGATGCAAATCAATAGCAACTTGATAAAGTCTAGCTATCCTCAAAATACAGACTTATGCAACCTTAAGTGCAGCCTAGATTATTATTCACCTCACAAGTATAAAACTTGTGGAATCACAAAGTTTAAGACGAATAAAACTTTGTGATTTTTATCTATCTTGTTCAAGTGATAAATTAACAACCGAACAAGATCAAGATACACAAGTTATCAAGATAAAAGATAACTTGACTTGGCTTTACGAATCCCAATGAAGTCTTTGATAGTCATTAAACCCTAAAAGGGTTTCTGGAAAGGACGAATCTAGATACAACTAGAACACACCAAAAATTAGTGTCATGATTCAAAAATCACAGTTGCCAAGAGTTCCCTTTATATAGACTTCAAAGCCTAGGTTGCTTTAGGTTTAAGCTAAGATATCTTTGGAACCAAGAAAAAAAATATTCCCCGTCAGATGAAAGCTTTGAATCTTATTCATATAAACAATATATAAACTTGGTTAGTGATAGACGCATTTATGTGTCTATTTTGTTCTTAGTGTTCTGTATTGTTAGACTCGATTAAGTACTTATTGTGTTATTTTGTGTTCTTGTAGGAAATTTTAGAGAAATAAGCCCTTGCGGCGAAATGGGCTCAAAAAGCAGTGTTTTATACCCCGGAGAAATGTACCGTAGGCACCCCAGAAATGCACCGGAAGCGTCCCAGAAATGTCCCGGAGGAACCCAGAAAAATTACTATTTCCACCCCAATTGATATTCGCACCCCAGCACTCTGGTTAAGGGGCACCTTATTCAACAATTTGAATTTTTGTTTTTGGCGGGAAACGAAGTTTTCAACTGGCAGAATTTTGATTGTCAAAATGAATGGGTTAGAGTGCGATTCAATCGCTGAAAATTGGCAGAAAGATGTGATTTGGCATAAGGAACAAAGTTTGGGTGGTGGTTTAGATCAAATTTGGTTGGAATACGTGTTTTGATTCTCGATTTCAAAACAGGGCAAGCATGCACTGGAGGATGATAATCACGCGTCATGGAGAGTTATGGACGTGTTCTGATGATGTGGAATGGCTCGAGCATCACTTTGGGTCGTGAAGAATCGATTTGGAGCGTGGAGGGAGGAAGTTTACGCAAGAAATTCCAAGTTTGGTAAGAAAATATTCGGAAAATATTGTTATTCACTGCCCGCATAATGAAGAATTATATTGGAGTTATTGGCGAGATTTGGAGCTGTTGTTGGGTATAAATAGGCTCTTTGGGTCTACTAGACAGGGGGTCGAGAGTTTTGGGAGCTAGGGAGATCTAGAGAAGCAGAAATCAAGAGTTTTTCAGAACTCTGCTGCTGATGATGATGATGATGAAGAACATGAAGAACGGACCTGCCAGAGCAGTCGTTCTTCAACTATAACAGCGACAGCGGAACGTGGTCGTAGTTTTCCAACGACTACAGCACTTAAGAGATATAGTTCTTTGTAACGGGTTATGCAACGATTATAAACGTTGCAAACACCTGATTTTCACCATTTTCTCTCCGTTTCATCATTGTGAACCATTTTGAGACATAATAAATTATTTTGAGAGCATTTTTACTATGATGAGTTAATTCCCTCGTAACCAAGGCAATGCAGGAAGTTATTCACGCAACATAAAAGGGTAACTATTTCATTTAATTATATAATTTACCTAATCGCTGCTTTTGCAGAGTTTTAAATTGTTTGAATGATTGTCTTAATTATTTGTTATTCAGTTTGATAGGTTATGCTTGGTTTAATCTCTTGATAATCTATGCTTAAGGTTTACAAATAATTTTTGAGAATTTGTATGATTGATAGTGAATTAAAGATAAAAGAGGACTTAAGAATTGAATAGAGTTTTGAAATATTTATCATTCAATTTTGCATAATAATGGAATCTAGTGTCTTGGTTACCTCTCGCACCCATTGTTAATAATTTTGTATATAATTTTATTAAATCTTTAAATTTAATCTTCACAAGTCCGAGAGTTTGAACCTCATTACTACAAACCCCAGAAAAATCTTTAATCATTTTGGCGCCGTCGACGCGGATTTTTGCTTAGGTAGAAATTTTAGGTTTTTATTATTTTTTTACTATTATTTGTTCCTTTTTACGTTTCTTTTTGTGTCTTTGCTTTACAGGTTCTAAGTGGAATACTAAGGACTTGGGAACAAAAAGCTTAAAGCTAAAAGCTAAAAGAGACATAAAAAGACATAATTTTTTTTTTTAGGATTTGTAAATAGGCTTTATTTTTCATAATTTTTGTAATTTTTGGACTTTTTATTTGGACTTTATTCTGGACAATTGGACGTTATTCTATTTTTTAACCCTACGGAAGGGTATTATTAAAAAAAAAAAAAAAAAAAAAATTATATAAACTGTGTGCAGGGAAGGACGACGATTATTATATCGTCTCGGCCCCTCGGGTTCGTACATGACATAGGAGTCGTGGCCCGAGTCGACTCCAACGGTTCATCCCCCGTCTGGTACGGGAGGTAAGTCCATCGAAACACTCGTGAATCTCCTGTCAGCGGGTTTACTGTATTCCTTAAGGTGATTCATTGATTGAGGACGAATTTGGACTGTTTTTAAATTCCTAGTAAAGGGCAAGGCCTGGCTAATACAAGATAAGGGTTCGGATTTCATCACCGCTTCCTTCTTGCCCGCCTTAGGAAAATGAAACCTAATGCGAACCCAAGCTTTAAAATTTGTAATAGAACGAGACCGATAGGGTAACGAGCTTAATAGGAATCTCGTTCGAAAAAATATTGGTTGCTCTTTAAGCACACTTCAAAGTTCATGATGGTTTCTGTAAGTTGAATGTGTGACTGCGCCGCCTTCTAATGCGGTGAGGCCTTGGGTATCAAAGATCTACTAAGCTTCCCTCGCCTCGATTCAACTTACATTAGCTCGGATTGATTCCAGAGGGGTGTGCTCAAATTGTAACGAATTCCTTTTCGAAGGAATAGAAGCTGGTCTAGAAAACAATCTAAGTGAAGCCATCATGCTTTTTGTTTGCTAGAAATCTTTATGTTTGTTTTGGTAGAGTCGAGTAGGCCTTGTTTGTGGTTGTGTAGAATTCCCTTGCAATTAAGAATGTCGAACTGGTATGATAGAATCCAATACAATGAGTATCGACCTGAATTTGAATATGGACATCATCAGTTTTATGACCATGGTGGGAATAGTAGTTGGGAACGCCAACCTTTTCAAGGTTATGGTTCATACCATAGTGAGCCCAATTACTATCCACACACGAATTGGTCTTACGAGCAAGAAAATCAGGAATATTATAGTACTAGTCATGCGTTTTTGGAAAATTACTTAAAAACTAGTCTTGATTATGACATTTCTAAACCTGTTCAATCTCTAGAAGAAACCTACCAACAAGTTCGAAGGGAGTATGAACGTGCAGTTGGTTCAAGAGAAGAGAGTACACAACGGTCTAAGATATTCAATGAGACTTGTGAACGTATAAGTGTTACGCTCAGTGAAATTCAAGCACTTTTAGAGGCAGAAAATGAACAGTTAGCTAATGCTGCTCGAAATAATCTAAATTTCCAAAATAGTGTTTCCAATTCTACCCTTGATATCAATAGTGAATATTTGCCCAATCTAGAGGACGAGGTTAGATAAAAGACACTACTTTAGATGAGGTTCATGATGATTATGATGAAGATAATATTGATGAAAAATCATACATTTGTAGGCATAGTGATCCGGAACTAGTTACTCCATTTGAGCTTCATAATGATAATATTACTTCTGGATCAGATCCCAATAATTTTAATGATTATTCACCTATTCAAAAGGATGTGGATCTGACTAGAGATACCACCGTTTTAGACGATGTAGTTCATGATCCTTTAGCCTACAGAGTATTGGACAATCCATTATTTGATGAACTTATTAATGGATCGGAGGAAGTAACTTTGATTAACACCTTAGTTAATGAGCCTTTATATGAAACTTTCTCTGATAATCCTTTATATGATTGTGATGATGGTTTAGAGGAAAGAGTCTACCCTGAGAATACTGTTTTAGAATCTAGCGATTTAGAGACACTAGTAAACTCGTAGAAATGAGTGAGGATGAACCCAACTTAGAAGAATCTATTGACCATTTCCAGGAATCTGATGACCTAGAAATTAGGGAAGTTGTGACTAGTCTTTCTAGAGACATAGAAAACTCTAAGTTTGGGGGTGATTATCATTCTCCGTGTGCTTTAACTCTTAAGTACCCTCCTGTAGGACTTGACATTTGTGCCTCAAACATCTTACAAGATTATCTTCATACACGTTTTCCCGAACCTAATGATGTCCAGAAAGAAGCTCAGTTGTTAGAAACCCATCCTCTGGTTGATGTGGTTAACCCAGGCTATGATACCAAGATTGACTTTGTTTTCCCACCAAAAACTTTTCAACCAATTGTGGGAACTTTTGATTTTAAGATGTGTCGGTTATTAAGTTTTGAGACTAAACCTAATCACTTTAGGATATTAGGGTCGACACATTTTCTTAAGGAAGACCACCTCTTTCATTGTGGTCAGCTGTGTGAGTCAAATCTGACTGACTTAGAGGATCCCCAGTTATTCAGGTTGTTGTTATTTGCTTATAAGTTCTTAGTTGAGTTTTTCCAGACTCTAATACCTGAACCGGATCTTAGCTTTGAGGAAATCCAACCGATGAAAACCTGTTATCTAGACCCAGTTATAGAACCTGAACCTGAGCCACAACTAGATGTAGTTGTCTTAAACAAGGGTATGTTCGGCATCTTTTTGGTCTGTTGCAGTTTCCTCTTCTTGTGGGTACCACTTTTTGATCCAGATGACCCACAGTTATTCCGGCTACTACTATATGATTCTACGTGGTGACTAATCCTTGATTAGTCTGGATGAAGACTTTAAACTTAGCACTTCTTGGGAGGTAACCAAATATTCATGCGACACAGTAATATCCTTCCTTAACTCTTTTGCTTCAAATAGTAACCGTTTCTCCTTGTTCATGCTTTTAATTTCATCTTTAGAACATTGAGGACAATGTTAGATTTAAGTTTGAGGGTATGGGAGAAACTTTTTAGTTGCAATTAGTAAACTCCAGAGCCTAGAAATTTATGCCTATTAAGGTTTGCACTAACCAATCTAAGTGGATGGGAACATCTTGATTATAGGAGTTGAGGAACCAATCTGATTAGATGGAAACATCGAAAGAGTCTATTCATAAAAGCACAGAGCTCAGGTGTTAGAAATAACATGATAGTTGCACCATATCTCGTTGAGTCCTTTTCATTTCTTTTTATTTATTTTTTTTATTTTAAACTATGTTTCTCTAAGTGATTAGGTGGGGCACACGATTCAAGTTGTTACCACTGCTAGGGTGAATTAGAGTGACTGAGTTACTAAAAAAAAAAAAGACCGGACCAGTTAGACCAATCGGAATAAGTATTAACACTTGGATATCAATATGCGTGTTTTCTTCCTTTTTCCGTCGCCTAAGCAAGCGTGGAATGCAGGACCCGTGGGAACTATCGTGTAATCTGCTGACAAGAAGCATGCGCTTGGATCAAAAAGATCTATTCATGCCGTTAAGTTAAAAAAATATGGTTATTGTTCTGTGTAGTCAACTGCTGGTTCCCTTGTATTTGTCAGTTTGTTGATATAGATTTAAGTTATCGACCACTGGTTCCCTTGTATATGCCAGTTGTGTTGATATTAGTCAGACCGGTATCGCAGTCCATTAGGATAGGTTCATTCTGGCAGTGGCCTTCAGACAGATATGTGAAACATCGATCATTTGGTTAACATCAAAACCATCTACATTTTTCTATTTCCATCTCTTTTTT
The DNA here is from genome assembly GCF_003573695.1 of Papaver somniferum. NCBI lineage: Eukaryota > Viridiplantae > Streptophyta > Magnoliopsida > Ranunculales > Papaveraceae > Papaver > Papaver somniferum. Next base: position 106,100,880 of record NC_039368.1, read on the forward strand.
TCTATTTCCATCTCTTTTTTTTCATATAAAGACATATGATCATTTGTGTTCTTGTAGGAAACTTTAGAGAAATAAGCCCTTGCGGCGAAATGGGTTCAAAAAGCGGTGTTTTACACCCCGGAGAAATGTACCGTAGGCACCCCAGAAATGCACCGGAAGCGTCCCAGAAATGTCCCGGAGGAACCTAGAAAAATTACTATTTCCACCCCAATTGATATTCGCACCCCAGCACTCTGGATAAGGGGCACCTTCTTCAACAATTTGAATTTGTGTTTTTGGCGGGAAACGAAGTTTTCAACTGGCAGAATTTTGATTGTCAAAATGAATGTGTTAGAGTGCGATTCAATCGCTGAAAATTGGCAGAAAGATGTGATTTGGCATAAGGAACAAAGTTTGGGTGGTGGTTTAGATAAAATTTGGTTGGAATACGTGTTTTGATTCTCGAGTTCAAAACAGGGCAAGCATGCACTGGAGGATGATAATCACGCGTCATGGAGAGTTATGGACGTGTTCTGATGATGTGGAATGGCTCGAGCATCACTTTGGGTCGTGAAGAATCGATTTGGAGCGTGGAGGGAGGAAGTTTACGCAAGAAATTCCAAGTTTGGTAAGAAAATATTCGGAAAATATTGTTATTCACTGTCCGCATAATGAAGAATTATATTGGAGTTATTGGCGAGATTTGGAGCTGTTGTTGGGTATAAATAGGCTCTTTGGGTCTACTAGACAGGGGGTCGAGAGTTTTGGGAGATAGGGAGAGCTAGAGAAGCAGAAATCAAGAGTTTTTCAGAACTCTGCTGCTGCTGCTGCTGATGATGAAGAACATGAAGAACGGACCTGCCAGAGCAGTCGTTCTTCAACTATAACAGCGACAGCGGAACGTGGTCGTAGTTTTCCAACGACTACAGCACTTAAGAGATATCGTTCTTTGTAACGGGTTATGCAACGATTATAAACGTTGCAAACACCTGATTTTCACCATTTTCTCTCCGTTTCATCATTGTGAACCATTTTTGAGCCATAATAAATTATTTTGAGAGCATTTTTACTATGATGAGTTAATTCCCTCGTAACCAAGGCAATGCAGGAAGTTATTCACGCAACATAAAAGGGTAACTATTTCATTTAATTATATAATTTACCTAATCGCTGCTTTTGCAGAGTTTTAAATTGTTTGAATGATTGTCTTAATTATTTGTTATTCAGTTTGATAGGTTATGCTTGGTTTAATCTCTTGATAATCTATGCTTAAGGTTTACAAATAATTTTTGAGAATTTGTATGATTGATAGTGAATTAAAGATAAAAGAGGACTTAAGAATTGAATTGAGTTTTGAAATATTTATCATTCAATTTTGCATAATAGTGGAATCTAGTGTCTTGGTTACCTCTCGCACCCATTTTTAATAATTTTGTATATAATTTTATTCAATCTTTAAATTTAATCATCACAAGTCCGAGAGTTTGAACCTCATTACTACAACCCACGAAAAATTATTAATCAGTTAGGTAAACCGTAACCGAACCATGTACAAAGACTATGTCCAACATGGTTACCGAAACTAGCCGGTTTGAACTTAAAAGCTTAACATTCATTTCCATGAACACAAATACATTGATCTTGAGTCACAATCATGTGATCAAATGAGTCTAGTGTTAATTAGAAATTGATCAAATACAAATTATCTCAGAGAAATAATTTAACACAATTGAATCACAATCGACACAGTTGGTAAATGCACAAAGTACAAATACTTGAGTAGTTCATGAATCGGCTGAGTCAAGGTATGCGGACCGGTTTGCAAACTTACAAGCAAAACCGAGTTTCGGAGTTGACGGAACATTTTCAGTTCACGTACCGGCTTGCAAACTTAGGTGCAACACTAAGTTCCGGAGTTGAAATAACTTTTTCGGCTCACGTACCGGTTTGCAACCTTAAGACCTTCACCGGTTCCGGAGTTCACATAACCTTTTCAGTTTGCGTACCGGTTCGGGTACTAAACTGGTTCTAGAACATGGAACTGTATTGGTTCGCATACCGGTTTGAATACTTTAACTTGATTCCTCCACCACAGTTCCAAAATGGTTTGTATACGAAAATACATACCTATCCAGATCACGAAACAAACAGATTTTCTCATGATGTGCATATGAGTATGCGTACCACACAAATCTGGAAGTCGATATACAACTACTCCGCTACGTGTACGAGTACATGTAATACCACTTGAGACATATAACAGTTTTCCCAGTTTGTAAGACTGATAACACCGTCTTGTGTTCCGAATATAGTAGTTTTATATTTTTCTAAATAAATTCGAAACATTCTTGAATAACATCAATGACATTATCAGTGTTCCAGGCTATTTTCGAATGATAAACTTGAATCAACATTTGGTTCCGAACAATAAAATGTTCTCCACCGAATTTTATCAAGTATGAAAAAATGTTCATTAGGCTTAGTCATTATATTTCGAGAAATTCGTAAACTAAATAATCAGTTCTCGACTCGAAATTCATGTTTGTGCAAGCTAGTCTAATTAGTTATACAACAATTGTAATACCCCGATTTCGACAGTGGTTCGCCGATGGAATGAAATATAGGTAATGGTTTTTCCTTTCCTAACACCGAGGCCTTTTCAGCACAATTGACTCCAGAGTTGGCAGAAAACTCTGCAGTTAAGCGTGCTCGGGCGGGAGTAATCCAGAGTTGGGTGACCTCCAGGGAAGTTGTTGTTGGATGATCGCAGCGATGCCCGTTAAAAACCCTACACTGCCGGATAAACGCAGTGGATAAGTGAGGATAATATAGGTGGAGGGTCGGGCATTACAACAACCGTCTCAAGGATATAAAGTGAATATAACTTGAGAAATATGTGGTTCAGTCTTCACTTACCTTTTGTTGATGAAGCTCTCCAAAAGCTTCGGTTGATCTTCTCCTTCAAATGGTAGAACGCAAATGATAACTTGTTCGTTTCTCAACTAGCTCTATCCTAGACCGAGACTTAACTAATTGTAGACTAGAAATCAAGATATAGTTTTGACAACTAAATTTGACAACCATCTTGATATAGCGACACTTGTATGTTCGACCGAGCAATGCTCTAACAAAAACTCCTTGACTGCAATCCTAACATACATTTAATTCTTACGCTTATTAATCACCATTACAAACTCGTCACCTACAATAAACATTAGCATCAGAATCCTCTCAGTCCACTAATTCTTTCTCTATCTCATACTACCAACACAGCTCTCGATCTATAAAACAACCATTGATTTCATGGTTTGCCTTGAACTGATAAATGCAAGCATTGATACTTCTTATTTGAGTCACGAAACTCTGAAATTCGAACCAATTCCTCAAACCCTTGTTAGTAACAACACCTCCTTTCTCTTCTTCTTCCATCCAGCTTCCACCAAAACCCATCTTCATTACCAATCTCTACACCATGAGTTCATTCTTTCAATTCTCAATCATCCCTATCTCGGTCATTTCCAGAAACCCATCTGCACATCTTCTGTTTCGAACTCAGCGAGCAGCACCAACTAAAATTCTTCTCAACACTAATATCATCGTCTCTTGTCGATTTCAATTCAGAAGCTAACCCATTTTCGATTCAACAATCAGCAACTTCAGTTTTCTAATCCTTCTCTGGTACTTTAAATCCATCTGCTTGAACCATTCTTCATCAATCAACACACATAAATCTTGACTCAAAGTGAAACCCATGAACTTCAGCGCCAGATCCCCTTTTCTCTTCTCTCAATTCTATGTTTGTTTCTCGATCTTGTCTTGGCAATAATAACAGCACAGCCACTGCTTTTCTTTTTCTCAATTTCAGATAGATTGAATTATTGGAATGAATGAGAAAAACTCTCGATTCTAGGGTTAGGGTGATTTGGGGTTGGATGGGTACACCCACTGCCGATACATGGATGCCATGGGTAACTGCTTAGGTACCGTTATAACAGAATCGGCTACTCCTTAACATAGACTAGGCTCCCAATATTATTGGCCTGTAAAATGGCCCTTTTCCTCTTTCTTGCTCAAATTGGGTGATTTTCTTCTTTTCCTCCATGCGACTCCACAGTATGTAATAACTCAAAAACACGCATAAAATACATAATTTACAAGATAAATAACAAAGAAAGCATAAACAATATATAATACCAGTATGGATGATGTTTCAGGTAATTCTCCATGTGTTGGTTTACCAAATTTCAGATTGGATACAGTTGGGAAAACCGATATTTCCCAAACGTAGACCAATTCTACGATGGAGAAATATTAATGTCCCAGACGTAAACCAATTATATGGTTGGAAAATATGAACTCCCAGCCGTATATTTTGTTTACAATTGGAAAAATATGTACTCCCAACTGTATATTTTGTTTACGGGGTTCCTAACCGTAAATTAGTTTTTTCCATAAATATTTTGTCCCTATAAAACCTAACCGTGAACATACTCCATATTTTCCCAACCATATTTAACCTTGAATTTTTATACGGTTGGGAAAATTTGGAACTCACAACTGTATATATTACTTGCTATTAGGTTCCCAACCGTATGTTAATTTTTTTTCAAAAACAATTGATTTTTATTTCAAACCCTAACTATAAATTAAATTATTAGTTTAAATTAATCATTAATCATACTCATTTTAGTTAATTTAATCAGCACTAACTAGTCATAGATATTCTAGATAACAAAATTAGTAGGTTAAGAGATTTTTTTGATTGATATTTGATGACCAATTTTATTATTTTGTATCTTGTGAGCCCTAGTAGCCAAAAGTTTGGAACTATTTTTTATCTTTTAATAGGATGCGATGCGACGATGGATTTTCCTAGTTAGGAGCCACCTTATATCACTTGGCAAGTATGAAAGCACATACACTTTCAAACTTGTAGTGATTGTGTCATTCTTATTCTTCGGAAACGAAAAGATAGGCTGGTTATATGTGTAATTTGTATACGAAACCAACCTATATTTTTGACATGGAGGGAGTTTTTCTTTTACTTTTTCGGATAGATTTAGTTACCGGATGCCTTCAAAGGGACCGTGGATCTGATGCTGACATATGGAAGAAAGTTTACTTTCTTGATTAGGTATTTGGAATGTGTCGGGACTTCCTCGTGCAAGGATTTTTTGTAGAAACTTTTATTTTTGCAAATGCAGATTTTTGTCTCTGTTTCCTCCTTCCTTTTCAGTCTATGTCGCTTCTTTATCTCGATTTATATAGAGTAAACAACGTCTTTAGAAACAAACGGGGTTCAGGTGGGGGACAACATTTATCAACATGAACAAAAAGGAAGTGGATCACATTATATTTCAATACCTATTGGAAATTTGGAAGAAATCACCAAGTCAAAAAACAACACCTTACTTACTTCTTTCGGCATTTTATTCAAACAAAGGCAATTAAAGTTGTTCTAAAACACAAAGCGTACAATATTTACTGACTAAACTAATCCCCACCGTGTGCTTCCTGGGAGTCCCGTATTCTTAACGTTATCAACACCGTGCATGTAGTAGTAGAATGTACGGAAAATGGGTCATTTATCCAAATATTTTTAAAACATAGTTCAGATGGACGAGTAAAAATTATTATGGGTGAAATGGACACCAAAAAATTAGTAAGAATGAAACTGGATTCATCCTGACTTAAACTTAAAAAATAGCAAGGATGAAACTGGATGCATTCTGATGTAAATTAAAAATAAGAAAAAGTATTTGAAAAATGGGTAGGATGAAACTGTGTACATCCTGACTATTTTTACATTTTTATCCATTTAAACAGTATCAAATCTAAATGTCCTTTTCATCCAGAAATTGTTGATTTTGGTCTTTTTAACCAATTTTGTGTAGAATGTATGATAGAACTAGTTCCTTTATCATGGAAGATGCTACACTGACGGAGGATTTTCTCCCGGTCACAGCCCCGGGGATCCACACTAAAGAGTAGGGGGTGGGTTTTTAGTGTGCATTGCCGGTGGATTTTCAGTACATAAATTATTTCCGCTTATTGTTTTCGATAGAGCTTCCCTCTACCGAACCAACATACAGCAATTAAATACTGACCCTCCGTGTGCATGACGAAGACCTAATATTCCTAACATTGTTTATACTACCAAATGTTAATGGACATGACTAGTTTTTTCTTTTTGTTGATGGAGTATATGACTAGTTTCAGTGTACTAGTTCCCCCCGCTTTTCAACAACTGCAAATGACTAAACTAATGACTGGCCGTGTGCATTATCAAAGTCCCAATATTACTACCTACCAAGTCACAATAGTATAAACCTAGCTTCACTTTATTCGTTTCTGGCCTTTTCCATTATTCGTGACTTTTTTTTTTATGAAAAAAGAAATATATTAATCAAGCAAAAGTGCATAAAATTTACAATATCTTTTCTCTCAAAAATATTCGTGACTTGAGTATTGCATCCATGCAGCAGATTGTCGGGGCACTTTGTACGTTACCTTCTCCGCTACAAGTTACGAGAATTGTCTTAATCCTATCATGGAAAATTCTCTCATCCAAATAGAATTGCTTGATAGAAAGGTTTCTCCCATTTACCACCAGTATTTTACCTATTTTTCATCTTTACCTAAATTCAAATTCTGTTCCAATTTTTTCTAGATTCCATAAGTCAATCTCTGCCGAGATCTCGCAGGAAATTTCGGTTTCGGCTCTCAAGGTAGTGCATTGTTTGGTTTCGGCGAAACGAAATTCGGCTGACTTGGCCGGAAATCTTAGTTGAAGTTTTTGAAATTTGTACTTTTTTTTCTTTCCCTGATACACGATTTTTGAAGTATTATGGATTTTGAGTTTTCTATTATTTTGAATAAAGACTTGTTTCAATTCTTACAAATTTGTGGTATTTCATTATATCTATACACAAAAATGTGTGAAAATGCTTAATGTACATACTATATGCATAAAATTCGAAAATGAAGTTTCGGTAATTAGTCCCTGATTGTCACCGAGAATCTAAAGTTGTCGCGGTGTCTCGGTCCCGACCGAGATGGACCGGAATCCGGAATTAACTACATTGCTCCATCCCACCTGTTTTAAAAAAAATTCATATACATTATCTACATTGGTTTGTCCTATTTAACAAGATCAATGGCATTGATCTTGTCTGGGACATTTCCATTTTTTGGAAATCTGTAATTCAATGTCAAATTGTGTATAACACTAATAAGGTGATCAATGTCATGATTTCTGATGATCCTAGTAAACCAGAATTTCTTATTACTTTTCTACATGGTTCTTTATACCATGATGAGAAAGTACAACAATGAAATTAAATTGGTGAAATCTTTTCTAGAGCTAATATTCCTTAGAATATCATAGGTGATCTTAATATTACTCTGTAAGCCCATGACATATATACCTTCACTTCACCTACCACTATTGAATTTCCGAAAGTTCAAAATGTTATAGATAGTTTTGATCTTTCTAATTTAGGTTATATTGGTACTCAATATACTTAAAATAATAGACAATCTGGTACTTACTTATTTGTACCAGATTTGACACGGCATTGGGTAATGGTCACTTGCTAAACCTCTATGGTTCCGCTGCTATTCACCATATTGACATTATAGCCAATGACCACATCACTGTTATTTTGGAGACCGATTTCATATCTCACCAAGGTAGCAAGCCCTAAAGATATTTCATATGTTGGGGTAGAAAACCTTTTGTTAGAGAAGTTATCAAAACTGCTTACTCTAAAAACACCAGAGGGTTTCCTCTAGACCAGTTAAACAATAAACTTGGATTTGTTAAACATAATCTCAAATATTGGGATACTAAGCATTTTGGTAACATTGATCACAAGGTCAGAACTCTTGGCGATCATTTTCACAATTTAAATGATCTACCTTATACTATTGAAAATGTGGAATTGATAAAACAATTAGAATTTGCACTTAAATACGGGCAAAAAGTTCAAGAGAACTTTATGTCCAAAAATCTAGACATGAAATTTTCAAGTCTTTTGATATAAATACTGGATTTTACACAACTACTCCAATAGAAGAAAGTACTATAATCATATTAGTGCTCTCAAATAGGACAATGGACAGTGAGATAATGATAGAGCTAATCTGGAAATCCTACTGGTCAATCATGTTAGTTCTATAAGGACTACTTCAACTCCTTATAGGAATAATAAATTTTTAAACTGCATAGAACCTTGCATCTCTGACATTGATAATTCTGACCTCCTTAAATTTGTTTGTAAGCAGGAAATCATTGATACTATTAACCAAATGATACCCTGGACTAATCTCCAGAAATCTTGCAGGAGAATGTAATAGAGTGTGATGTCTCTCAACATAAGCAATAAATCCGAAGCAGGCTAAGGCTTTGAGAGCTTTAGAGGTGGCTGTTTGGTCTAAGGAAAAAGGACTAAGGAATATACATATTGAAGGTGATTGTATCAATGTGGTGAAAGTTATCCAGGGTCACACCCCATGGGTCAAATGGACAACAAATAATATCATCAATGATACTTTGATTATTCTCTCTTATTTTGATTCACGGACCTGTTCTTATGTCCATAGGGATGCAAATGGTATTGCAGACTCTTTAGCAAAATTTGCAAGAACTCAAGTAGATAGATTGGAGTGGTATGATGAATGTCCTACTTGGATCAACATTATGATTCAGAGTGACCAGAACAATATTTTATTTGATTAAGAAATAAAATCATTCTTATTTTCCTATTAAAAAAATGACACCCTGAACCACTCCAGAGCCCGATGGTTTTCCTCCTGAGTTTTATAAAAAGAATATTGATCTCCTGAGTTTTGGAAAACTGTTAACAGTTTCTTTGATTCCAAACATCTTTTAAAGAGATGAATCATGTATTTTTATCTTTAATTCCCAAGACCAATAAACTCCATCTGAATTCACACCCATATCCTTGTGCAGCTCTAATTACAAAATCATTTCTAGGATTATTGTAATAGAATGAAACTACTCTGTTGATGGTGAGTTTTTGACAAGGACATAAATAGTAAATTGCTCTGCCCTGGATGCAGAAGTGTAATATGAGAACCCCTTAACCGGCATCAGGATTAAGATTTTGCACTACGACATGTATTTTGCAAGAGAATCAGTAATGCATATCCGACATCTGGTTTAACCGCCGTGTTATATATATATATATATCATACAAACATCTCCTAGACGAATTGACCGCTAGTATAGAGCAATAATGCCCTCAGGCTGCCACTAGTGATGGTGACGACTACCCTTTAGATAGTCTCTGCCTACATAAAGTAAACATGCTACTGAAAGTATGATATTTAATACATAGTCATATCAATATCGTCTCAAGTCGCAAACTCCCACGGCCGAGTTCCTTGAACATACTATAGCGGCGCTATGGTATTCAAATTTATACTAGAATAGCATTAAATTTCAAATATATGCTTCGCATATTGCCATAGACTCAAGTCCTAGATCACAACCATATGATGATCAAATCATGAACGATGGCCTAATCATTGCGACACAATGGCTAAGTATATCCAAGCCCAAAACATATACTGCATACCCCATAACATCTTGGATAGACATAACCAAGGCCACAATACATCTGTTATAGATTATAATGCTTCAGCTAAGACAAGAATGGATCAATGACCTAATTGGAATCATCCCAAAACAGTCGGCCAAATCCATGGCATATCTAAGTACATGACACAATTTGACAAAATATGGCATATGGCACTGCGCCACAGCGCAAGCCGTGCATCGTTCTCGGCCTTGGCATCTTTGGCCAAAGCCACTGCGTGGTCCGACGCTCCATTATCGTCCTTGACAATGTGGCCAAGGCCATAGCAGGTTCCCGCGCCTCATTCTCGGCGTTGGCAACTTTGGCCAAGGCCACGGTGTAGTCCCGCGCACCATTATCAGCTTTGGAAATGTAGCCAAGGCCATGGCAGGTTCCCGCGCCTCATTCTCGGCCTTGGCAGTTTTGGCCAAGGCCACGGCGTGGTCCCGCGCGCCATTATCGGCCTTGGAAATGTGGCCAAGGCCATGGCGCGTCATTATCGGTCATGGTAGCTTCGACCAAGGCCACGGTGCAACCCCGCGCATGGTTCACAGCCTTGGAAGCCATGGACAAAGCAATTGCAAGGTCTCGTGCGCCATTTTTGGCCTTGGAAGCTATGGCCAAAGCCGTGGCAAGACCTCGCGCGCTAATCTTGGCCTTGGCACTATTGCCACGGCCATGGCACGGTCCGTGCGCTATTTTTGGGCCACTATCCCATTCACTATTTTGTTTCCATAAAATAGTCCAATCAAAGGTCACACGGTACTTTAGTACTCCATTATCTAACATGTAGAATATGGCCTGGAATAGTACTTTTCATTTTAGTTGTGGCATGAAACATGCGCGTACTATGCCACTTTTACGTCGTTGGCATGTCACACTAAATTATAACGCATTGACTAGACACTAACAAGCCAAGCTACTTTGGTATGCCGCAAAAAAATGTGAGCATGCCCCAATTCCACAGATGGCTTTGGCTAAGTTGTTTTCACAACAACTTCAACTTAGCACGTATATATGGTATATCAACGGCTACGATTAATCCTAGATAATATGAGATTTATGATCCGTCAAAAGCACCTACGAAACATCAAAATACGTCACATGGGGGGATTCTTCATGGGGTATCAGTCTGGTGGTCTACGGCAACATGAGGCGTGGCAACACCCCATGAGAAAAGTTAAAGTAGAGTGGAAGTTACAGTAGCTGGAGAGATAGTGGGCGCAACATAAAGGGATTTCCGGAAATTTCCCTAAATTATCTCGCACTAACCCATCATCTTCACCTCTCCATAACTCACGACTCCCACTACTTATGATATTGGCATTGTGAATCCAAAACTACTATAAATAGGTTTCTCAACCTATTCAGAAGACAAAAAAGCTTTCATACCAAAAAATTCTATGTTTTCTTCCTCGTTTTCAATACCCAACATACACAATTCAATATCATTGTCAATTTCTTAAACTTTTCTGCTTCCCTCCCCTAAGATCAACCCATCTTCCTCTCCATCGTGACCGAATTAGGACGGAACGGCTACTATCGTGGTTTAGGCCTGTCCAGTTCGATTTTGATTTTCGAACCTAAAAGAAAGTACCACAACGGTGCATTTATTTTACCTGGAAGTAATTTTTAGGTATTAACACACTCCTGAGCAAAATGATAAGTCTTTTTTAGGTTGCTTATGTCCCAAACATACATATTCAATACAATGTCATTATATGTCGTGAATTGGTGAACACTATGAAAAGGAAAATAAAAAAAGATAAATGGGGAGTCATAGGGCTTAAACTAGACATATCTAATGCCTTTGACGGGATTGAGTAACCTTTCTTTAAGGATGCTCTTAAAGCTTTTGGTTTTCCTAAGCACTAGTGTGAGTTAATATACCAATGCATTAATACCACTAGCATATCCATAATATTAAACAAATTTCCATAAAAATATTATAGAACAACTAGGGGTATCAGACAAAAATATCCCTTGTTTCCATACCCATTTATCTGAAATGACGAGGATACCAAGTACACCACAATCATTTAGATATCAACATATATGACACACACCTTGCGCGATCTAATATAGACAGAGACTGTCAAGAAGATAGCAACCACAAGGTGTACACTTAGTATATAGAATAGGTACCGAAACCTAACCTAATGATGTGTTTTCAAAGTTGTTGTAGTAATATGATTCTTTCAAGACTTGTAAAAGCGGATTTTTAGATTTTTTTTTTAATAAATAAAAATAGCGAACTAAATTAAAAAGATGTTGTGAAAATTATGGAGAGAATGGGGCTAGGATTCCACCATTGATTGATATTAGTGATTTAATAAAACAATAATTATGCAACTCAACATTCAAATTGATTCTAATAGTATTGCCTAGACATGTAGATTTCCAAAAGAATAGATGTTAATCCAAGCATAGAATATCAAAACCCTAAAGCAAGCATATTCTATCAAGAGAAAATACACCTAACTAATCAAAATCATATAAACAATTTTTAGTTCAATGCAAAAATCATAATAGAATTGTTGTAATTAATTAATAGAAATATATCACTTTTACCAAAACAACGGCTTCCTCCATAGCCCCAAGGATTGGGTTTAGCTCTACATGATGTTGGAAACACGCTCAAAAGTTGATTTCATTGCTCAAAGTAGGTGTACAAATGATGAAATGGAGAAAATGATGAAAATCGGGTGTTTGCAACGTTTATAATTGTTGCAAAACATTGTTACAAAGAACGATGAAAAAGAATTGTTGTTGTTGTATCTCTGCGATCCTCGTGTGGCTGTCGTTGTCACTGTTGATAAACGACTGCCTCTGGTGGTCTTTTGTTCTTCGTTTTCTTTGTGCAGCAGCAGAAACAAAGTTCTGAAAACTCTTGATTCACGCCTCCTGAGCTCTCCTCTCGACCCCAAACTCTCCTTCCCCCTCTTGCAACACCATAACCTTTATATATCCAGTAGCACCAAGAAATCTCGCTATAACTCAAGATAATTCTCTCTTAACTCGGCCTTGATGAAAGATATTCTGGGAATATTTTCTTTCCTGATTTTGCTTCTCACGCTGTTTTCCCACGCCAAATTACTCTCAACGCATCCAATCATTGTCCAGAAGTGTTCCAACATGCATTAGCCACGCGAAAATCTCTTGGTCACTCAAACAGGACTCGAAATGGAAAACCAACCCGTGATGCTCTGATTTCATATCTTGGGTTATCTATCCAAATTTGATCGAAACAAACACCCATACCAGCTCTGTTAGGATATATCACAACTACCCATGAAGTTTCAGCGATTGAATCGCACAAAAACTGCTCCAAAATCCGATCGAAAAATCTGCCTGTGAATGGAAATGTTTTCCCGCCAAAATATTTTTTTGAAATGTTGAAGATGAAGTGCCCCTATCCTTTTCTGGTGTGCGAATAGCAGATGGGTGCTGAGGACAAATTTGGGTGCTGAGGATGAATTTGGGCTACACATAACCTTGGGTGTCCCTTAGCCAAATCTGGGGTCAGTATAGCAAATGTCCTCCAGGGTCCAAATAGCACTTTTTGAGCAACTTTTTCCGCACAAGTGTATTTCTCCAAAAACACCTACACAAACATAAAAACACCATAATAAGTACAAAATCAAGCACTAGCAATAGAGACACTGAGGACAATTCAGACACAAAAATGTGTCTATCAAATACCCCCAAACTTATTATTTGCTAGTCCTCGAGCAAATCTAATATAGAAAATAAAAATGACTACACTTAGCACGTGCAGCAAGCCGTTAAACCACTAGGTGGCCCTAGTGGCGGAGTGTTGTCTCCGGAGGGTTTACCAGAGGTGTACCCACAAAACCTTTACTCCAGACCCTAGCTATCTACGCAGAACCTTGGAAAGCACTAAAGAATCTCCTTGGTTGGCATACTCTCATTGACTACAGGAGGAAGTACCCTGATGCGAAATTCCAATTGTTGTACACGAGTTTGCACTCAGCATACTAAAATTCATATATAAGTGACAGAGCTCTACTCAGATAGTTTTTGTACATCATAACCGGAGTCAACCAATCACATGGAAAGATTAAGAAGATGGATAAAGAGATGGTTAAAAGTGAACGGTGTTTCCCATATCTTTCTGAAGGACTTTGCCAAGGTGAACCTATCCTAATGGACTGAGATACCGGTCTGACTAATATCAACACAACTGGCATATACAAGGTGACCAGTGATCGATAAACCTAACTCTAGGTCAACACAACTGGCATATACAAGGGCACCAGTGGTCGACTTTATTGAATTTATTCTGGTTGGTCTAATGGTCTACTTTTTTTTTTGGTATCTCAATCACTCTATTCCACCCTAGCAAAGGTAACAACTTGAATCGTGTGCCCCACCAAATCACTTAAAAAATAAAAACAGAAGGATTAGGATTCAACGAGATATGGCGAAACTACCATGTTTTTTTTTTTAATTCTAACACCTGAGCTCTGTGCTTTTATGAATAAACTCTTTAGATGTTTCCATCTAATCAGATTGGTTCCTCAACTCCTACAACAAAGATGTTCTCATCCACTTAGATTGGTTAGTGCCAACCTTAATAAGAATAAATTTCTAGGCTCCGGAGTTTATTTATTGCAACTAAAAGCTAACAAAAAGTTTCTTCCCATACCCCCAAACTTAAATCTAACATTGTCCTCAATGTTTAAAAGATAAAATTAAAAGCATGAACAAGGAGAAATTGTTACCACTTGAAGCAAAAGAGTTAAGGAAAGATATTATCGTGTTGCATGAGTACCTCCCAGGAAATACTAAATTTAAAGTCTTTAGCTAGAAATCAAATTTCTCAAAAAGGATTGTCACCTTCCAAAGTCATATATCAATAGTCGAAACAATTGTGGGTCCATAAGACCAAATAGAGCTGACATCAGTACGAGACAACTGCAATGATTCAGAAAAATGAAAAGAATGAGCACGTCCTCATCTAAGGTTTCTGTCAAGACAACTGGGCTTATCTGCGGCGCGTAATTGAACTTCATATGTGTGTCTCGATAAATAGATTCATCCGAAAAACGGGTCTCTAATAACGGGTTACCTCCTGGACAGTATCAGGAGGATCGGTTGCGGAGTCTGAAAAGACTCAAGTAATATCTCAGATGTACAAGGCTCGAGTCCCAAGTTAGGGACTCTAATTAGGGATACGATACAATCACAAGAACCATCACTACCCCCAAACTTAGGGTTCACAGACAAACCTCTAACTATTTCTTGAATTTCCGGATCTTCAGAGTCCTTAAAATACTCAAGAGATTCTTCTAGTTCTCTACCCCCAAACTTAGGGTCATCATTATTCTCAGAAAAACCTAAAACTATTGCCTGAATTTCTGGGTCCATAGAATCTTTAAAATACTCAAGAGCTTCTTCTAAAGATTGATCACATATCTGATCTAAGAGAATGGTTTCCTCAAAATCATCTAAAGAATCTACCAGTAAAGTGTCAAGCCAATTATCCTGAACCAAATCCTGAACTAAAGTGCTAATCATATTCACTTCTTCTAAATCATCGTTCTCAGAAGGTTGTCTAGTAACATTAAAGACATTTAGTTCAGTGGTCATATTACCAAAGGATATGTTCATAAGCCCAGTCCTACAGTTGATGACAGCGTTAGCTGTGGCTAAAAATGGGCGACCTAAAATCACTGGGATTTGACGACTTGGGTCCTGAACAGGCTGGGTGTCTAGAACAACGAAATCCACAGGATAAATAAACTTATCAACCTCAATCAGAACATCCTCTATGACACCACGAGGGACTTTGACAGACCTATCAGCTAATTGTAGTGTCATTTTAGTCGGTTTCAACTTACCAAGACCTAGCTGGGTGTATACATGATACGGGAGTAAGTTAACACTAGCTCCTAAGTCAAGTAAAGCTTTATCGACCATGTGATTACCAATCGCACAAGATATGGTGGGGCATCCAGGATCCTTATACTTAGGGGGTGTTTGGTTCAGAAGAATGGAACTTACCTGACCAGCTAAAAAAGCTTTCTTATGGACATTAAGCTTACGCTTTCGTGTACAAAGATCTTTAAGGAACTTGGCATAAGCAGGCATCTGCCTAATTGCTTCTAATAGCGGAATGTTGATGTTCACCTGCTTAAATGTTTCCATTATCTCGTTGAAAGTCGACTCCTTCTTTGTTGGGGCTAACAAATGTGGATATGGGGCTCTAGGCACAAAGGTAGACCTATCAGGAATTTCTTGGGAATCCTTAGAGACTGTTTCAGTTTCCTCGTCTACGGGCTTCTCTTGGGAAGTAGAAGGTGGAACTACAGTATGTCCACTAGGCATGGCTACCTTATTGTCTACCGTTTTACCACTCCTAAGGGTTGTTATCGAGTTCACATGATTTGATGATTTCTCACCAGCTAAAGATATTTGATGGACTCCCCTAGGGTTGGGTTGTGGTTGACTAGGAAACTTTACTTTTTCTCTCAATGTCGCATTTATCTGACTAACATGGGTTTTCAACTCGGAAATAGCCTGAGAGTTAGCTTGTACCATCTTTTTATTTTCATCTAATCCTTGTGCAACCGATTGCTGAAATTCTAAAGTGTTCCGAGTTAACAAGGAAAGAGACTCTTCTAAACTCATGATTTTCTTATCTAAAGGGATCTGAAACTGTGCCGGAGCTGAAGGATTCTTAGTATAGACAAAACCTGGGGGAACCTGAGCATTACTAGACTGACCTTGATTCTGGCCCTTGGACCAAGAAAGGTTTGGATGGTTTCTCCAGCCAGGGTTATAGGTTTCTGAATATGGGTCAAACTTCTGTCGGTTATCAAACCTAGTGTTGTTATAAAGAGCATTGGCTTGCTCTTCAACACATGGCCTTCCCAAAAAGGCTCATTTCTTCCACTACTACCACTAGAATGACCTAATTCTAAGGCTTCTAACCTTTTGGCTATAGTGCTATTTTGGCATCTGACTCATAAGATCCTTCTACCCTATTAACATTTCCTCTACTTAGAAGAATTGTTTTCTGGGGTTCCCTACTATTTTCCCATTGTTGGGTCTTATCGGCGATTTCATTCAAAAATGTCATCGCTTCATCAACAGTTTTATTCTCAAACCCACCTGTGCATAAGGACTCAACCATGGTTGTTGTTGAATAATCTAAACCCTCGTAGAGGATCTGAACTAACCTAACCTTCTCCAAACCATGATGAGGACATTGAGATATCAAGTCATTGAACCTTTCTAAGTACCTATATAAAGATTCTCCCTCTTGTTGGGCAAAAGTACATATTTGTGTCCTAATAGACGATGTTTTATGCCTTGGGAAAAACTTATGTATAAAGGCAGAAGTAAGTTGGTCATAGGTTTCAATTGACTCAGAGTCCAAACTGTACAGCCAAGATTTGGCTTTATCTTTTAAGGAAAAGGGGAATAACCTAAGTTTCAACGCATCATCACTTAGGTTTTTAATTTTCAGAGTACTACAAACTTCCTCAAATTCCCTAACATGAAAATAGGGGTTCTCATTCTCCTTCCCTAAAAACATTGGGAGCATCTGTAAAGTCCCAGGTTTCAGTTCATAATTTGCCTCGGTTTCAGCTAACTTGATACAAGACGGACGAGAGGTCCTAGTTGGGTTTAGCAAAGCTTTCAAAGTTGCCATTTCTGGCACTACCAAAGGACTAGGAGTACTAGGGGTACTTTCCTCACGAAGAGACAGATTCTCAAAACTGAAGTTTCCAAAAACGGGGCTCTCAAAAGAAGAGTCTTCGAGCTCCCCGCCTTCACAAGAAGAACTACTAGGTTTTCACTAATCAAACGACCTAGAGTGTTTCTTTTCCAAGCCCGTTTAAAAACTTCGGGCATACACTAAAAAACAAAATCAAAAAGAAAAGTCCTAAAAAGGAAGGGATGTTCTATGCAAACACAATCAAGGATGACTCCACCAGAGCAAACCTACTGATTTATAGCAAACAAAAAACATGATGTCTCCACTTAGATTGTTTCTAGACCAGCTTCTAATCCTTCGAACGGGAATTCGTTACAATTTAAGCAAACCCCTATGGAATCAATCCGAGTTAAAGTAAGTTGAATAGAGGCGATGGAATCTCGGTGGAGCTTTGATACCCAAGGCCTCACCGGTATTACAAGTCGGCGCAGTCACGCATTCAACTTACAGAAACCGTCAAGAACTTCGAAGTATGCTTAAAAGAGTAACCAATATTTTTCGAATGATTTTCCTGTTAAGCTCGTTACCCTATCGGTCTCGTTCTAGTCAAAATTTTAGGCTTAGGTTCGCGTTTGGTGTCGTTTTCCTAAGGCGGGCAAGAAGAGAATGGTGATGAAATCCGAACCCTTATGTTGTATGGCCAGTCCTTGCCCTTTACTAGGAAATTAAAGCAGTCATTTTCAAGTCCTCAACATATATGCATACGAAGGAAGACAGTATCTCGCTGACAGGGGATTCGCGAGTGTTTCGACAAACTTACCTCCCGTACCAGACGGGGGATGAACCTTTGTAGTCAACTAGGACCACGACTCCTATGTCATGTACGAACCCGAGGGGCCGAGGTGATATCGTAATCACTGTCCTTCTCTGCAAACAGTTTATATTTAAACTACCCTTCCGTAGGGTTTAAAAATAATGTCCCAAAATTTAAAGTCCAAAGTCCAAAAATATAAAGTGCAAAAGAAAAAGAAAGTCTAAAAAAAATAAAAATCTACAAAAATAAAAATGTCTCTATTTTTTTTTTTCTCTTTTTTTTATAAAATAAAAAAAATCTTCTTCGTTCGCTCCTTTCGCTTTGCCTTTCACTCGAAGTCTTTAAGTATTCAGCAAAAGCTTTGGCAAAATTTTCTTTCGCTCCAAATTCCGAATTCTGTAAGAAAAAGACAAAAACCCAAAAACGTAAAGAAGAACAAATAAAAATCTAAAAACTCTAGCCTAAAGACAAGTCTGCGTCGGCGGCGCCAAAAATTGATGTATTTTCAAAGTTGTTGTAATAGTATGATTCGTTCAAGACTTGTGAAAGCGGATTTTTAGATTTTTTTTTTAATAAATAAAAATAGCGAACTAAATTAAAAATATGTTGTGAAAATTATGGAGAGAATGGGGCTAGGATTCCACCATTGGTTGATATTAATGATTTAATAAAACAATAATTATGCAACTCAGCATTCAAATTGATTCTAATAGTATTGCCTAAACATGTAGATTTCCAAAAGAATAGATGTTAATCCAAGCATAAAATATCAAAACCCTAAAGCAAGCATATTCTATCAAGAGAAAATACACCTAACTAATCAAAATCATATAAACAATTTTTAGTTCAATGCAAAAATCATAATAGAATTGTTGTAATTAATTAATATAAATATATCACTTTTACCGAAACAACGGCTTCCTCCATAGCCCCAAGGATTGTGTTTAGCTCATCATGATGTTGGAAACACGCTCAAAGTTGATTTCATTGCTCAAAGTAGGTGTACAAATGATGAAATGGAGAAAATGATGAAAATTGGGTGTTTGCAACGTTTATAATTGTTGCAAAACACTGTTACAAAGAACAATAAAAAAGAACTATTTTTGTTGTATCTCTGCGACCCTCGTGTGGCTGTCGTTGTCACTGTTGATAAACGACTGCCTCTGGTGATCTTTTGTTCTTCGTGCAGCAACAGAAACAGAGTTCTGAAAACTCTTGACTCACGCCTCCTGAGCTCTCCTCTCGACCCCAAACTCTCCGTTCCCCCCCCCCCCCCCCCCCCCCCCCCCCCCCCCCCCTCTGCAACACCATAACCCTTTATATATCCAGTAGCACCAAGAAATATCGCTATAACTCAAGATAATTCTCTCTTAACTCGGCCTTGATGAAAAATATTCTGGGAATATTTTCTTCCCTGATTTAGCTTCTCACGCTGTTTCCCCACGCCAAATTACTCTCAACGCATCCAGTCATTGTCCAGAAGTGTTCCAACATGCAGCAGCCACGCGAAAATTTCCTGGTCACTCAAACAGGACTCGGAATGGAAAACCAACCTGTGATGCTCTGATTTCATATCTTGGGTTATCTAGCCAAATTTGATCGAAACAAACACCCATATCAGCTCTGTTAGGATATATCACAACTACCCATGAAGTTTCAGCGATTGAATCGCACAAAAACTTCTCCAAAATTCGATCGAAAAATCTGCCTGTGAATGGAAATGTTTTCCCGCCGATTTTTTTTTTGAAATGTTGAAGATGAAGTGCCCCTATCCTTTTCTGGGGTGCGAATAGCATATGGGTGCTGAGGATGAATTTGGGCTACGCATAGCCTTGGGTGTCCTTAGCCAAATCTGGGGTCCGTATAGCAAATGTTCTCCAGGGGTCCAAATAACACTTTTTGAGCAACTTTTTCCGAACAATAGTATTTCTCCAAAAACACCTACACAAACATAAAAACACCATAATAAGTACAAAATCAAGCACTAGCAATAGAGACACTGAGGACAATTCAGACACAAAAATGTGTCTATCACCTAACTATAGGGATCAAACTCAAATGTTTGATTTATATATAAATGTATTTACTTTAATTATAAGTAAAACCATAATTATAATTGCGGAAAGAAAAGTAAATAACACAGCACAAGATTTTGTTAACGACTAAACGCAAATGCAGAAAAACCCCGGGACCTAGTCCAGTTTTGAACAGTCTCATAATTAATTCCCTATACAATTACTAATACCAACTTCATATAGTTGAGACCAAGTAAAATAACTCCAAGTTACCTAGTTCCCTCAATATCACTGTGCTTACTTCCAATCTGGTCAATACACGTAAATCCTAAGATAGAGTCCACTATCTTAAGTCGCTTCAAATGCTTGTGACAATTCACGTAAATCCTAAGATAGAGTCCACTATCTTAAGTCGCTTCAAACGCTTGTGAAAACTTCAAGGACTCAAACTACTTTTGTAATTACCCGACCCTCCACCGATATTGTCCCCACTTAGCCTCTGTGTTTATCCGGTAGTATGGGGATTTCAATGGCCATTGCTTGCGGTTATTCAGCAGTTATTTCACGGGAGGTTACCCATCCCTGGATTGCTCCCGCCCCAGCGTGCATAACTGCAGAGGTTTCTGCCAACTCTGGAGTCAATTATGCTGGAAAGGCCTCGGTGTTAGAAAAGGACAAAGTATTACCTATATTCCATTCGGCGAACCCTATCTGCCGAATCGGGGTATTACACCTTCAGACCGTATTCCGGAATAGTAAAGGACCAATATTTATTCGGTAACCGCTCTAAATATTGAGAACTAAATCAGAAATATTTGTTGATTAAACAAATACTCTTCTGTTTAAATAATATAAACTCTTTTGTTCGATTTAGATCAACCAAGATCTATAATATCGAGATAATCAGATTTAGGTTCACAACCTATCAAATCCGGGTCCTGAAGAAAACCACAAATGATAGATCGTCGATCTACATAACAAGAATATGAAATATAATCAAACTCGTTGGATCCCAGGAAATCAAGCACGAAGTAAATCACAAAGATCATAAACCAATAAGAAATCTTCTTGTCTTCAAATCTTCATTCTTCAACATACCTGCACAAACAAACTTGATTCTCTTGTATAGATCATGCACAAAACGGAGTCTGTCAAATCTAAAGACATATCTGAACTATGTCGATCCTCGATCTAGTTTGAGTGACCTTGTATCCTAAGAGAAGTTCTTAGAATAAACAAACCAGGTGCAATCAAGATTCAACCATCGTTAGTCAATCAAATGAATAATAGAAAAATAAAATAACAATACGATTCTAGTTTCCATCAACGATACTATCTAGATGCTTCTTGATCCCACAGAAGACTTTAAATTAGAGGAAGTAAGACATTTCGCATAATTAGGTTGCTTTCATCCCAAAATAGTATTACAAGTAGTACTATTAGTCGGCTACCACTATAACTATAAAATGAAGTGCCAGTGTCAGGATCAGTTTGTAAGAAAAAAAACTTCACTATTTACAAAAATGTAGTTTGGACGCCAAGGAATTTCCATAACTGAAAATATCAAAAGATATGCAATTAACACTAATTTTCGGTTTTTCCTAATTCCAGCTAATATCCAACTAATAAACTGAAATTCCCCATGGATGAAAACTCAATATTAGCTAGCATATAAATATATACTTTACTAATATATCTTTCAGAGATATGTTTACTTAATGGGAAAATAAATATATATAAATTCGAAAATCTTAATTAAATGATTCTCAAATATTTCGGTTTG
Source organism: Papaver somniferum (assembly GCF_003573695.1). Taxonomy (NCBI): domain Eukaryota; kingdom Viridiplantae; phylum Streptophyta; class Magnoliopsida; order Ranunculales; family Papaveraceae; genus Papaver; species Papaver somniferum. The sequence goes on from NC_039368.1 coordinate 106,122,760, forward strand.
GGATCTCACCTTGAGTATTAACGAATATCTTTGAACAATGAAAGATAAGATTTTAGCATGTGTTCAAATTACTAACTATGTCCACATCTTGAATTTTCCTAAATTGTATTTCATATTCCGATATTCACACAAACCCTAAAATACATATGAAAACCGGAAGTACGAAATTATTATTGGGACCGGTCCTGCAAGAGATCCCCAATAGAGATCGGTCATGTTGCTAAGGATCCACCAACAGGGATCGGTCCTGCTATAGATACCATAATAGGTATCGGTCCTGCTATAGATAACCAACAGGAATCGGACCACCAATCCCATTGATTCCTTTCAACTGTGAAACAAGTTTCACAAGTTTATTCCTTAACATAGGTTTCTAGGCATGGAATCAACCTAAATTTCATTACATAATATAGTAACAAGTTACAAAGACAGTGTATATATCGTAATTACGAAGTTCAAAACATAGACATGATACTTCGTAATTCGATATACCAAAATTGTGATACAACTTGTATATTCTTCCTTGACACTTTCATTCATACCGAGGAAAACAACTTAATTCGTGGTCTGGAGGTTACCAAATATGCTCCTAGTATCAGTCATTTATTTTTTTGCTGAGGACTGCCTCATCTTTGCTAAAGCTTCACATGATGAAGCAAAAAAACTTATGGTCTTGATCAAAGACTTCAGTCTTGTCTCCGGTCAAATCATTAACCTTCAAAAATCTGAATGTTTTTTTTAGTGATTGTTAGAGCACTGCTCGGTCGAACTCGCATGCGTTGCTATCTCAAGCATGTTTTTCAATGTTAGTGATCAACACTACAAGTCTTGATTTCTAGTCTACTATAGCTAAATATCGGACTAGGATAGAAAAGTGTAGTTGAGATCAAGGACTTCATGGCGATTCATCATACAAGAAGAAGAACTACTCAAGGAACCGGTGGAACTTCTCGACAAAAAGGTATGTGAAGACTTGAACTTATCTGTCACTCAAAAGTCTATCTACTCTATCTCCTACTTCTTGAGACAAAAAGTCGTATGCTATATATAGACTTAGATTATACACATTTGGTATTTCGATCCGAGTATACCTCGCCTATCTATATCTCGAAATATGTGTTGGTAAGCGTTTCGCTTCGATCATGTTTATCTTTACCTAGTGACGAAAGTCATGATATGTTTCAATCACTTTGAAAATTGCTTTAACGAGAAATGGTGTAACAACTATATAATGTCCTCTAAGAATGTTTCAATGGTTGGAATGAGAGTTTAGATTACATAACCAATGATGGACATAAGTATTGTTGTGGAAATACATATGTGCATAAGTCATATCCCTTGAACCAAAGTTTGCGAACTTTATTGATCAAAAGAAACCGAAAGAATGGCTTGTTGCCAAGTCCACGAACTCAGTCCGCGAACTGCCGAACTTCTCATCCCGAGAAATTCTGCTGGAGTTGACAAACTTGTTGCGTGAGTACCAGTCCGCGAACCGGCGAAAAGTCTTTGCCGAGATTTTCTGCTGGAGTTTGTAAACTCTGCCCGGTTGCTTAATTCCGCGAACCTAGTGTGCGAACTTAAGAAGGTTATATATCTGAAGATGATTTCTGAACTTAAACTTATAAAGACTAAGGAATGCAATTTGCAAACCTTGGCTATAAAGTTCATGAACCGATTCGAGTAAATCAAATCATCTTTGCTTCAATTGTGTCTTGTGTAGTACATAAGATTCCCTTGCAATTGAACAACTCTCTAACTAGTTCAATCGAGTCATTTGAACTAGTTATGGCGAAAACGAATATGGTTGGTATGAAATGCTCATATGGCTAACCTTTTGGTTAACTATTGTTGAACCAACAATGTACACGTTTGGGTACGGTTAACAAACCTAGAAGCGTGCATTTCATTTGTGTATAACAAGCTAAGTTTTCGATCTATCGGTTGAGAAATATTAGCTTGAATCTAAATCAGTTTTTCATCTAACGGTGGATATTGTTTGCTTTGTAACCAAGGCGAAACCCTGATTTGAAAGACTATATGAGACATCTAGTATTGTGCAAAACTAATCCCCACACTTCACGTGTGATACTAGTTTGCGTGCTAGAGTCGTTTATCCTTTAACCTTTGGTTTTCTTCTTCTAAAACCAGGTTAACGACTTAAAGACTTCATTGGGATTGTGAAGCCAGACCAATACTACTTTTATCGTAGTTGTGTGATCTGATCTTGCATTTTCTATCGTATGAGTACAATCAGATTGATTGGATTGGGATTAATATCTCTGATAGGCAAGATATAAAAAGTAGTCACAAACATCTTCGTCTCATTGTTTGTGATTCCGCAACATCTTGTTTCGCTACCATACGGTTAAGATTGTTGTGAGGTGATTGATTTATCTAGGCTGTTCTTCGAGAATATAAGACCGGATTATCAATTGGTTTCTGTTCACCTTGATTATTATCAAAAGACGGAACAAAAACTTTAGGGTTTTTCTGTGGGAGACAGATTGATCCTTTGATAGACTTTCCTGTGTGAGACAGATTTGTTTATTGTCAAAGCCTGCGATTTTGGGTCGTAACAACTCTTAGTTGTGGGTGAGATCAGCTAAGGGAATCAAGTGCGCAGTATCCTGCTGGGATCAGAGGCGTAGGGAGTACAACTGTACCTTGGATCAGTGGGAGACTGATTGGGGTTCAACTACAGTCCAGTCCGAAGTTATCTTGGAGTAGGCTGGTGTCTGTAGCGGCTTAATACAGTGTGTGTTCAATCTGGACTAGGTTCCGAGGTTTTTCTGCATTTGTGGTTTCCCCGTTAACAAAATTTCTGGTGTCTGTGTTATTTCAATTTCCGCATTATATTGTTTTATCTTTATAATTGAAATAATACAGGTTGTGCATTGGATCATCAATTAAAGTAATCCAACCTTTGGTTGTTGATTGTCATTGATTGATCCTTGTATATTGGTCTTTGGTACCATCCAAGTTATTCCTTGTGTTTGATTAAAGACTCGCTGATTTCTATTAGCTCGAGTAAATCAAAACAAGAGATAGATATTAACTCCTTGAGATACTTTTACCTAGATTGAGTCTGACTGTCTAATTGATTCTCTAGAAAGTATTTCGGAGTTAGTCCATACAGACTGCTAAGCAAAATATTGGGTGGTGTTGTTAGACCCCGCTTTTCCAGTAACAACATCCAACTTGATTAAGCTATTTCGCTTATTATATCTCTTAATGTCAAGAAGATTTTTGTACATGAACTTAGGCATTCCTCTTTTCGTAACTAGATCTAAAACGGATTCCTTGAACTATCTTAATGTTCAATTTGATAAAAGAGTGGCTAAATGAAAAGGTAAACATTTGAACCAAGCAGGAAGGTTTTTCATGGTGCAACATGTTTTGAATGCTTCACCCGTATACAACATGAACACCTTTATTATACCTGATAACATAAAATGGAAAAATCCCAAAGACATTTTTGGTAGGGTAAGTCTAAAATTGAGGGTATTTACTTGAAACAATGGCAGAAAATATGCTCCCATAAATATCAGGGTGGATTAGGTTTTAAAAAATATTAAGCAAGTTAATGTGTCCCTTTTGTCCAAAACTGCTTGGAGTTTAATTCACAACACCGGTGACTTGTATGTAATAATTATTAAATGCTAGTATTTTAAAATCTGTCGTCCTCTACATTATTCCAAGAACGTGGATTACTCTTGGGTTCGGAGGAGTATATGTACTAATCTTTACTTTATCTTGCATAACTTTCTCATTGTGAAGTTAGGAATGGTCATAACATTCCTGCACTTAGAGATAAGTGGGTTCCAGATGCATCTGGACAATTTTATGTAGTAAATCCAAACCCCAATCATTCGGTGTCTACTTTTATTGATGAGAATACCATAAATTGGAAACCAGAACTTGTGAAAGCATTCTTTACTCCACAAAATGCTCAAAGCATTCTTGCATCTATGATTCCTATTTCAGGGGAGGATGGACTTATTTGGACACTTTCAAAGAATGTTCAACTTTTTGTTAAGTCTACATAGAAAATCATATATAGGATCAAACCGAAGAGATGAAGAAAAGGAAGTCAAAAGTGACTGTTCAACTGTCATATTATTGGGGAAATATGACCATAAACAGTTTGTTCATATCTGGTCGTCCAAGTGTACCAAATTGGTTATTTGATTTCAAGGGTGTGTTAGGTAATTGGTATGCACGTGTGGTTTTAAACCAGGTGTTCAATGTTGTTAATCCAGCTAAATAAAAAATGGATTGAAAACTTATTGATAGGAGGATTTGCTAATATTGAATCTCTTGGGAAGGTAACGCTAATTGACAATTTTTTTTGGAGAGGAAAAGGAAAATACCCCTAAAAACTAGAACCTCTATATCTATTAGTATTTTTGTATTATTGATGGTTATGAAATTGTGGTAAAATACCGGTGTACATAAAGTAAAGAGTTATCTTAGGGGATTGTTTTAAGAATATACATAAGATATAATATAGGAGGTGAACATAAAAATTAAGAAGTACTTTTATACTAAAAAAATGATATATATGGCTTTTTTTTTTTTGTCAAACGATATATCTCATTTCATTCAAATCAAAATAGTTACTATATGTTCGCTTGCAAAAATAACAAAAACATCAAAACACAAAGATAATCAAAATTCTAATACAAATCAAGATATCAATTACAAGTAAACCGCGAAGAGAAAGAGCAATCAACCGCAAAAATATCAATTTTTGGTTTATGTATAAGGGAGAGATGATGGTATATTCCGGAACTAATTCCGGCCATTTAATCTGATTGTATTCTTATTTAATAAGAGATGCTTCTTTGCCATTCCTCTCGAGATCGCACACCATTTTCATCATAAGCTTTACCTTAAAGCCTATATCGACTTACAATCCGAACTAAAGCTATAAATTTTCTACTTGTTTTTTATTTCAAAAAATCAATAGAATTGTTGTGCACTTTCCCGATTGTGAGGGTTACCTGTGTCATTGTAGAAGGTCTCACCTTCAATAACTCTGACTCGTTAAACCAGCTTGGGGCCGTTTCTTCACCCCTCTTTGGATAGTATATTTCATAGTTTTTGCAAAGTGATAAATCTTCTTCTATAGTAAAGTTAGGATTAGGCATATTGATTGAGTCTAGATAGCGAGAGTGAAATATTTTTGTAGAAGGTTGGTGTAGAACGTATGATTTTGAATTGGGATGAGTGGGCATGTATACGAGATATATTGAAAGCCGTTAGGGAAAACTAGTCGTTGGCAATAAAGTGTTTATCTCTTGATCAACTGAAAACAACTAAGTGACAGTTGGATTTTTTTTTTTTTGTCGGTCTGGCCCAGGTTTGGTCTTGGTTGAAAACTGAACCACGTGCAGCCCTATCCAAGACCATCTCGTGTTATTGCACTTCATTATACTCCCTCCGTTTCTAAATAGTTGAAGTAGTCACCACAAAACGACAAATAAATATTGCCCCAAAACAGCGAAGAAATGTGCCGAGAGACATCAAAAACGATGTAAAAATATCTTACTCAATTAACTATTACCTGCAACTTAAAAAGAACGAAAATCCAAATCTGAGCAAGAAAGATGTGAAGGCTCTAGAAGTTTTATTTATTTATTTGAGAAACATACGGGAAAAGAGAAGGGGAAAAAAACCACTGTTGATATTTATATGAATATCTTCACAACCGTTTTTGTTAATGAGAAGATATAAAATTGATTTCATGATTTTAATAGGATGACAGTAATATAATCAATCTTTATTACAATTGATGTTGAGTTTCCACAAGATTCGTGCCGAGTATTCTATAAAACTCAAACGACAATAAATTTGAAGACTAATATTTTGATGATATGTTCTTCTTAGAAAGTTCTATATTCATATATAAAAAAATGAGCACAATCCGAACATGTAACATTATTATCTACCACTTTGAAAACCAACTGTTAAAAATAGATAGTAAAATTTGAGATGTTGGATTGTGCTCATTTTCAGTTAGGATATAAAGTTTTTTAAGAGGAATCTAACGTCAAAATATATATTAGTTTTCAATTTGTTGTATTTTAAGTTTTGTAGAAAAATTATTATAAATTTTGTGAATTGTGTGTGAATAAGAGATTGCCTAGAAAGTACAAAAGAAAAAGCAAACGTTTTTTTTTTTACAAGCTCGAATTTTTGCAGTCCAAACTCCAAGTATTTGGAAGGGGAGTGTGTTGCACGTATTGTGGTTGACTAGATCGGCTTCTTACTAATGTTGTCGGAATGCCGCATTTTAGCTAATGCATCATGATCATGTGGCCGAAACTACTAGTAGTCAACCCAGTTTGATGACTTTGATCCCCAAAGGCAAAGGTATCCACAACAAATTTCTAATTAACAAATCTCGACAAACAAAACAATAAAGGTGCATCCGCACCAGCCTTACAAAGAGAATCAAACAACTTGGCCGGTTGACTTGACTTGATTGTTGTTTGAAATTCAACGGTTGAGATTTGTTGCTAATCTCGGTTGGTATTGGATTATTCTTAACACCATAATGTTCCATTACCGCGCGCACGTTCATCCAGCTCATATTGTTAGGCGGACAAGCCCATTGACTCCATTCACTGTAGAATATGATGATCGTAGGACCAATCATTTGGTTTGTTTATGCCACACCATAAACACTTTTGATTAGTCATTTGTTCAACGACTCATTCCCTCCCTCACTTCCCTAGTAATCCTAATCCTAACATAATCTTTACAGGACACCCGTATCATTGTAGTACAGTAATAAAATTATCAGGTGATCTGAACACCAATATCAAATCAAACTCTTTAACCATCGAAAATGGAAAAAACATAATTTGTACAGAGTGATATATTATGTTACTTGACGAAAACACCCTCATTAGAAAGTCAAATAAAACGGACGATAAGCAAAAGCCGAAATGGGTATTTCGGGACAAACACATGGTAGTTTTCTTTTTTGTGAATGTTGACCATGTCTACTTAAGTGGAACAGATTACAGATCTTCTAATCTTTCTAATTATAATTAAACTGATTTTTCGCAACGGGACGGATTTCTTCTTCTCGTTTCTCCCACCTTGTTTACTCTGCTTCTGTAGCCGAGGAAAATAACAGTGAGGGTTTTCAATAAACAGTCAACAAACAGAATTTGATGATTCTAAGATGAATCTCTCCTGTTCCTCCTCCTGCATCCGTACTTAATTTCCCCTTCCCTTGATTGTGGAGGTAATTTATTATTATTATTATTATTATTGTTATTGTTTTCATTTTTTTTTTCTTTTTTAGTTTTGCTAAGATGATCAATTAGAATATCGGAAGTTTGATTGTCTATCATAAACCCTCGATTGTCTTGAATGATGCTATAAATTAAGTTTCCCCCTCATTTCTTCTCTTATTGGCAGCTACCTGTAGTTATCAATGGATACTAGGAACGAAACTAGCGTTAAAGATGTTTTAGAGGTTAAAGGAGATTCTGAGGATTTATTAAATAATAATAATGATAACGACGGTCTTAATTCTTCTGCTGTGGTGGAGGTGGATGACGCCGCCTCCACGAGTAACCGCTCAAGTCAATCCAAGGTATGCCACGCCGTGCCGTGCACTGTACTAATCAACTATTTTCGTTTTGTCGTTTTATTTTTTATATTGGATGATTTTTTGTTAAAGCTTTAATATGTCCGTGTAGAAAAATGAAGGTGATCAAGTTGATGGTATGAACTTGAAGAAGATTAAAACAACAGCGCCAAAGAGTCAAATCTCTTTTGGAAAAGGTCAAACTTCGGTTTCTCGAATTCAGAAGCCGAACCTTACCAAGAGTCAATCTTTCACAAAACAATCAGTCTCCAATAGTTCAGTTTCGTCTCACAGAAGACGAGTTTCAACTGGAGGGAGTAGCAGAGATGGGAATTCGAAGAGTCGGCTTTCTACGGTATGCCATTTGTCCTGACTTTTGCTTGGTTGACTGTTTTATGTGTTCATTACCTCATTATGCCTGTCTTGACGACTCTTTATATATATGAAACCAGGCTAGGAAATCTAGCTCCTCAGACGAAGTTGTAAATTCCCTACCTTCTGAAGCCAATGAGTAAGTTCTTAACACCAAGCACAGTTATTATCATTTCTATGTGAACCTATGTGTGTATCTCAATTATGCACCGTGCTTCAAATGTCACTAAATTGATTTATTTGTTATGTCAGTTTGAGTGGTCCAATTATCAAGCCAATTGCACGGTTGTCGTTGATTAGAGATGATGAAGACGCTGTCTCCACCTCGTATTGTCTTCTCTTTGACTTCGAATTCCTATTCCTTCTTTGTTCTCTATATCTTTGGATTACTAACATATTCAGTTGCTGGAACAGAAGCATTACTCCTGGTGGATCACGGAGGAGAAGTTGTCCTGAGTTCACCTTCAGAGTGGTAGAGCGCGCTGAAAAACGGAAGGAGGTATGAATACAGTGTGGACCTTTTCATAATTTACATTATAGCATATTTTCTTATGAAACCCTTGATAAGTTACTAAGTGACTCGGGTTTATACACTCCAGTTCTGTCAAAAGCTAGAAGAGAAAAGTCACGCTCAGGAGCTAGAAAGGAAAAACTTGCAGGCGAAATCAAAGGTATGTTGAAACCATTTTGATGGACTTGCAAGTTGTTAGTTTCACTTTTCTTTTCGTATCTAATCCACTTGATGTTATCTTGCAGGAATCCCAAGATGCAGAACTTAGACAGCTACGTAAAAGCATGACATTTGTTGCTAGTCCAATGCCAAGTTTTTATAGGGAACCTCCTCCTCCAAAGACTGAACTAAAGAAGGTAATTATTCCAACTCCTCACTACAGGCGTATTACCCTGACAAAAGAGGAAAGTGCTACTTCTCTGCAGTAATGAGATTTTTCAAGATTCTTTTTTTGTTTTGAAGCATATAGATGAACTCTTTAACACTAGCCTTAGTAAAGATAACTATATATCTTCCCTATGATTAGAGATTTTAATAATTCGGGGAAGAGTAGGTTGATGATATTAATGACACGTTTAGGAGATAATTTATGGGGTTTTGTCTGGTTATGAATTTATAGGGGTGTTGGGTTTATGCTGTTTTCTTTGCTTTGTTTCCCTTGTGGCTTTCAGTGTTTAACCGCATAAAGTTTCTTTGTTACCAACATTGGTGAACTGTAGACTGTGGTAGTATATTTTACATGCAGAGTTCTCAAGAGGATTAACATTCAATTTATCCTTCAAATTGATAGCTTCCTACGACTCGTGCGGTATCTCCAAAGCTTGGAAGGCACATTAAAATCGCGGTTTCTGCTTCCGACAATTGTTCAAGCAGTGCAGTTGTGGAGAGCCCACGTTCGAGGCCATATTTGGATCGAAACAGCTTGACTAAAACTAACTCCAACAAAGATTCTGCTTCGAAAGGCCCCATTCAGAAATCACTCACCAAACTTCCATCCAAGAAATCGAGATCCATCAACTCGAAGCAAAACAAAGGAGAACATGATAACCAGAACCTGGAAGTAAACAAAGCTGAGGACAAAAGCACATCCATCGGGAACTCATCAGCAACTGAAGTAACTGGTAAGTTGGAAGCAACCAAGGATCCTGTTGCAAATGAAACGATACTGAATTTACCTAGTGCTGAGATTACTCCAGTGGAAGTTTCCATCAAAGGTTAAAAGTTTGACTGTCTTGTGTGCTTACATTGGGCAGATTGGATGTCCCAAGGTCTTGTGAATAGAAAATGAGTGAGTTTGTATGTTGCTATTTTCTTCTCTTTTGTTTCATTTTGCATCCGTGTCTTGTTATAGTTTACCCAAGTGCGTCTAACAAAGAAAGAAAGTTAATTTGTAAAGAGTGGTTATACCTTTTCAGTTCTTTTTTGATAAACTGGGAATATCTGAAAATTGGAATGACAGTGGATACCAACATTTCTCTATATATTGATCAAAAAAAAATCTATATATTTTATTGAAAATGCCATTAAAATTCTACTTCGTTGTTTGCATTGAACCATGGAGTACTTTAGAAACCAAAAAATAGAAAAACGAAGATCCACTCCTATCACATATTCTTGAATTGCAAGTTTACCAGGGACATAGTGGAATTACTTCATAGGGGCTTTCAAAGTTTTTTTTTTTTTTTTTGAACCGGGGGTTGGGGTTTGTATCCACCATTCTTCGCAGTTATAAAACTTGGGCACATTTTTGGCAAAATAATTTGCGGCTTTATTACACACTCTAGGTATATAATTACATCTCCGCTTACAGAACTAGTCATAAAAACGCAAGGTGACCAAACTTGTGGTACAAAAACCTCATTCAAATGTTGGAATTCATTAAAACTCCAACTTAAACAAACTTGATACAAAAACTCCAAATTTGATACAAAAATCCCAAATTTTAAAATTGGTTTCATCAAATTCTATGATGTTTGATCAAATTTTTTGGGGTTTGTAACCTGTTACAGGGGCGGCAGTGTGATAGTAATGTCCCTCTAGTTGGTTAGGGGATGTCCTATAGGAGGTGTAAATTAACTAGATTACCCTCCCCATTTTTTAACCTAAATCAAAGCTAAATTGAAAAATTGTTTTCTTCTTCTTCTCTTCTCCTCCTCCCATCAACCGTAACCTCCATTAAAACTCAAAATTTCATCGTCTTCGATTAATCGACGATTCGAAAATTAATCAAGTGTAGTGTAATGACTTATATGAGGTATGTTTTGAAAACCCAGTTACGATTTGGTTTATTTTGTTCGATTTAAGTTTAAGTTCTATCGAAAATTAGTATTTTAGATGAAAATTGAAATTGAAATTTCTGGGTTTATGTGAGTTAGGTTGATTTAACTCAATTAAAAGCCGTAACTGGATATTTTGATGTTGTTACGGTTGGTAATAGTTCAATAACCAACCGTATGTTCTTATGTCTGAGAATTTTCTTCAGTTACGGTTGGTAACCATTTTAGTTTATGAACCGTAACTCAGTTACGGTTGGTATCGAGCATTTGGTTACCAACCGTAACTGAGTTGCAGTTCGTATCGAGCATTTAGTTACCAACCGTAACTGGTTTACGATTGTTTTTTTTTTCAAATCTAACCAGTTACGGTTGGTAGTTCATCTTTTATGAACCGTAACTTCGATTTATGGTTGGTTATGAGCACAATTCCATCGTAATTAGCTCTGAAAATGTAAAAAAAATGAATTTTTTACGTACTTTAGATAACTTTGAGCAACAAAAAGCTAGTTGGGACTAATTTAGAAGTATACCCGGTCATTTTCAGGTCCTGGTTCTTTATTTTGTTGGTTAATTTCTTCAGTTGATTGAGATTGACCTTCTCCTCTAAACTTTTTTTTTTTAACTCTAAAAATCTGATTTTGGTTTTGATTTTGAGTTAATGTAAGTGAAACTAATTATTAACACTAAACTTGATTATCATCACTAAACTAGGTTATCAATTGTGAGGGTTAATTTGTCATTTCCAATATTTTTTATAAGGGACACCTTGAATGATCATGTAAAGACCCTTTTTGTCCTATTAGAATGCCGCCCCTCTAATAAACCATGCCACCCCTATAACGGGTTACATATATAACTTTTATTTAGGGTTATAACTCGCGGGGTTAGGATTTTTGAGTTACTTTTATTTTGATGGATTTTTTGTGGATGGATAATGACACCTTTGGGGTTATAACTCGCGGACCGTTTCCACTTAAGTTGTATTTTACATAAGCTAACGCACTTACTTAACAAAGTAAAAGACTGTCAGGGAGGCAAACCTGCACTTACACTCGTAAATAGACTTTTACAACTTTTAATGTCATATTCAAATATAACATGATTCCAACCTTGTGCTTTAGTCCATTGCATTGCCTCTAATAAAGCCCAAGGTTCAGCTTGACGAGGAACCGTTTTTCGGGAACCACCTTTTTTTGGTAGAGAACCATTATGTGATAAGAATATCTACCCTATAGTTATAAGGGGTATCCTAAAGTGTGGAAATGATTAACCGACCCTTTAATAACCTAATTTAATTTAAACCCAATTTAATAACCACCTCCTCCCACCACCACCGCCGCTCGCCGCCACCGACCACCACCTATAACCTCCGACTACCACCACCAACGCTGCTCGCCACCACCAACCACCACCACCACCACCTCTCTATATATATAAATTCTAGATGCAAGTTGCCGAACTTAGTTTTAATTGAGTTTTTGCTTACACAGAAAAGTTCGTTTACGTCGCAGTTTTTTTTTTCCTAGCCGGACTTTTAGTTTGGTTACGTCGCAGTTTTTTTTCCTAGCCTAACTTTTAGTTCGATTACGTCGCAAAAAGAATTTTCTAGTCGAACTTTTAGTTCGGTTACGTCGCAAATCTTTTTTTCCTATCTGAACTTCTGGTTTACGTTGCAATTTTTTTTCTTAACCGAACTTTTCTCTGAAAGCAAAAACTCCATTAGTTCGGCTACCCGTGTCCTCAAAATTAGCCGAACTACACTAGCAGAAGAGTTCGGCTCCCTGTTCTTCAGATTTTGTAGCCGAACTCTATTGTCATAGCCGAAATCAATTTATAAAATTAATCATTTTTTCGAAAGTTTTGGCCAATTCAAGCAAGATTAACTAAATTTGAAGTATGCCTAAGTATCCAAAACCCTCATTTCGAAGTCAACCATCTTAAAAAAAACAAAACCAAAACCCTCTTCTTCTCAAAAATTATTCTTCTAAAACACCCAACTAATTAATCTAACCTCATTAATTACTAATTATTTAACTAATCATTACAGTAACTAATTTAACTAAGAAGGATAAATTTGGTATTAACATAAATACTTAGATAAGGAGTGTCATAGAATTACTTTTAATATCTATCCAAAAATGAAATCATGATCCCCACCAAAACAAGGTTGTGCCCAAAAATCCGTTCTCGACGGGTATGAGCTACTCTCTTAAGAACTCTCTTTCCTGCCCACAAAGGTCACGGTAGGTTTCTCGTTAGTGACAACACAGTCATACCCATTTTTCAAATTTTTTCCACCCACAAACCCACACGCAGAAATCTTAGTGCGCCCACCCAAAAAAAAAATTACGGACAGGCCCATATTTTTCTAAATTACGTTTAATTTTATTTATTTTTTTATCGAAGGAGACGAGATAGAGAGAGCAGCAAAATCAGTAACCTCTGTAGATTCATCTTCGATCTTTTCTCGCACAACAGTATTCAAAGATCCCAATTTACGCCATCACCATCGTTCAACCGAAGAAAATGGTTAGCTAACGAAATTGCAGGTCTTCAAAAAATTCCTTTTACTTGCATCGAGCTCAAGTAATTAATTCAGTCCATTCCATTAGAAATCCACATAAATCTCTCGTTTTCTTCTCTCAGGAAATATCATGGTATTACTTGATTGGGTTCTTGATGGTGGTAGCGAAGATTATTAAATTCTTATGTAATTTATTATTAAAAAAACCCTAAATTTTTATGTAATTCATTCATTAGATTGCAGGAAAAGGAATTTGGTTTCTCTGTACTAAGAGATTAGACCTAGCTTGATGAAATTAAACAAGAAGAATTGAGGAAGGAGGAGGAGGGGATTAAAACGAGATTCGGAAGTTGTTAATTGATCCTGCGATTCAAGGTGGTGTTTGATTTTTTTTTCTTTAATTTGAAAATTTAGGGTTTTTAGTTGTTGTTGTGGTGTACTTGTTTTAGTTGGTTAAGTTGTAGCTTTGAAAATGAAATGTGTGAGTGGTCATTCTGTTGGCGGTTTAGAGCTTCATTCGTATAGATAAAGAGAGTAGATACTGATAATGTTGGAGCCTTACTAATTACTATAGGGTTGGAAAATGTACCAATGTTTAACGTTTAAGATAAGAGGAAAAAAACTGTATCTGCCAATGAATCATACGGAACTGAAAGCAGGCCTGTTAGTTCTTCTGAGCATAGCATGGAACAACAACAAAAAATAGGGGTTGAGATTCTAAGCAACCTGGTGTGTGGCTTGGATGATGCAGAGAGTATTATTGCATTAGGTGGTATTGGTAGCGTAAGTGGCAGTGTTGCTGGTGGTTATGATGGCGGTGGAGTGGATGACCATGCACTACCAGAGATATCCTACCACACCACTTACACATGTTTCCTTTCTTCCCCTATACTTAGCTATGTTTCCGCAGATTGAGCTTTGGAAGTATTTAAGTTGGGTGGAGGTTTAAAGTTTGTTTACTGTTGTGTCATATGCTACACATTTTCTATAGTCTTAATTCATTGATCAGTTATATCTGAATTGAGCAAGTGGCTGGTTCGTATGGAGCATCTTGGTATTGATTGAGAAGCAATTGCTAGTTGTCTACAGATTTCAGTTGTTGATGTTTCGAGATCTAATTTCTAGTTGGTGTTGCAGTGGATGAAAGACCACCCAACACTGCTTCTCTTGAGAAGCTGAGGTATTCAACAACAAAAGCATATGCTGCAATTGACAATGGTAATTGGGCAAAGGAAATTTTGAACATTTCAGTGGATGCCAGAATCAATGATGTTGCTCTCGAGAAGCAGATGTCGTCAGTAAAAAAAAAAAGGGGGGGAAATGTTGCTCTCAAGAATAAGGTTGTTTTCTCTCCTGTACGGCTTAATACTAATTTATTAATGTTCTGTAAGTAGACAAGATATCTTTTTATAACCTGATGATAGGAAATGTTGGCCATTTCGTAGCGGTCGGTGACACATTTGAAAGAATATATATATATATATATATATGAGAAACGTAACCAATCCATTTGTGTATTGCTATCGATTATAAAAAAAAAAAAGGAAATTGTGAGAAAACTCGAAGCTAAAGTTATTTTTTTAAGATTAGTACTAGTACTTCTTTACTAGTTTAAGACACTTGTTAATGTAATATTGTTGCATATGATTCTTTTTAGTGGTTGCATTCTTGCATAATTTGTCACGCAGCTTCAGAAAATGTCTGCATAACATGTTATGCAATCGTGAAAATGGATGCATTTCCAATTATGCATCTATAAAAATTGCTGCATAACTTGTTATACAGTCCAGAAAAGGGTTGCATAATATGTTATGCAGCTACTTTTTCCTTAGTATTGAAACCAACAAAAAATAAGGTTGTATAAATTGTCATGCACCTACAATAATATCTACATAACATGTTATGCAGTCGTGAAAATATGACTGCATAATGCATTATGCATCGAGAAAATTGTTGCACCATCTTTTATGCATCGAGAAAATAGATGCATAAGCCGATATGCATCCGTAAATATGGATGCGTACTGCATTATGCATCAATTTTTTATGTACACACTAAAATCAACCAAAACAATGGTTACATAACTTGTTATAGATGCATAATTTGTTATGCAATCGAGAAAATGGTTGCATAATTCGTTATGCGTCTGCAGAATGTGTTATGCATCTTTTTTTGTGGCTGCATAATGGTTATGTAGTCAGTTTTCGAAATTTTACCTAAAATGATGATCACCTCCGATTTTTTCGTGAATTTTCTTTTTTGATATTGTTGTTTGTACTCGTTGCGTAGTTCTCTTAAAAAAAATTCCAACAATATAAAGTTTATAAAATTCCAAGGCGCGGATTTTTAGATATGTTATATACAAGTTGTGTTGCCAATTGTACCCCTGAGGCATAACCTGTCATGCGGATGCATAATCCGTCATGCAAACATTTTTCATAATTCCATATAATTATGGGTGTCACGGAAATAATTATTGGTGTCACGATACCTAAAATTAATTGTGGGCCTGACAATGAAAATATTATTTTTTTGGCATGTGCCTAATTTTCCCTTCTCGTTATCATGGATATACCAGATAGATAAAAAGATTTAGACAAGAAGCATCAACATTTATTCTGAGAATGTATGGTGGAAGGGGAGTCCAATGTTGTGAATGAGCTATATGTATTCTTATTAGGAAATAATATAGGAGTCTATATTTAGGAGATATACACTTTAAGGAGTTTGAGTTATATTAGGAAAGTGTCTGTGTTTAGAGTTTGATCTTAGGTAGGAAAGTGCCTTGAGTGGTCGTCAAGTTTGTGAACAATATAAATAGGCTGTTAAGCCATAAGATTTATATACCAAGAATTATTATCAATGTAGACGTTCAATGCTTCCGCGTTTATGCTCTCCTCTCTCTTGCTCGATCCTTAACATGGTATCAGAGCGAGGTGAGAGGAAGAGAGAGGAGAAGAAGAGAGAGTTAGAGAAGTTTTTCATCGGTTTCGTTTTAAGTTTTATGAGAAAGTCCTTAAAAAAAAAAAAAAAAAAAAAAAAAAATCGTTGTTTGGTTGTTGTTTACATGAAGAAGAAAGAAGTTGAAGGTTTGTCAAGCCTTGTTGCTGTTGCTGAAGTGTTTGTTGGTAATTGAATCACGTGTGTGAGTTCAATATGTCTAAGAAAACTAGGTCAAGGCCGGTGATGTTGTTGATCGAGAAGCACTGCCCGTAAGGTGGCGATGGACAGAGTTAGCAGTGGAGATGGATAACGGTGGTTGATATGGATTCATGATGGCAATGATAAGAAAGATGGATGAAGTTACAAAGAATAGAGATGCTTCTGTTGATCACGATGACACAGTTGAGGACTGTTAACGCTGCCAGACGTGCTGGTGCAGATATTGAAACTGTTAAGAAATCTACTGCGGGAACAAATAAAGCTGTCTCCAGCGGAACTTCATCGAGCACGAGTTAAACAGGGAGAAACTGATTTCCAGATGAAGGAAGATGATATCATGAAAGCAAGGTTACTACTGTACGTGACTTGTGTTTCCCGCAAGGCCAAAGCCAGGCTTCGCAAGTTACCACAGGGTCTAATGAAAAGAAACCGCAGCCCATATGGTTTGGGTTAGAGGTCAAGTCCATGGAGTTTTGGGTCCAAGTTGGAACCCTAAAAAGAAAGAGAAAAGGTTTAGAGTTCAATTTACAAGCTGAAAAGAAAGAAGAAAAGGAAGTTTGGCTACTAGTTGATGGAATTGCTGTGAAGAAACTTGAAGTTGCAGCAGTCACTGCGAAAAGAACTTGACGGTTGCTGCCATATTAAGGACGGAACTCGAGCAGATGGATAATGGAGCTGTATCTGTGTTGGCGACGTTGATTGATAAAACAAGCTGAGAAGCAGAAGAGATAAAGGAATTCTCGGTGAATGATGGACAGAATTGATAGAAAAGAATATGGAGCTGCAGATGATTTATATTGCAGCGATTGTGAAGCATGTGACACGCTGTGAAAAGCTGCCTTGAGTTAAAAAGTTGGCTGCATTTATTCGAGTTAGATACAGAGACAGAAGTATCACGAGTCTGCTAGTGTGGTTCAAATGGTCGTTGTAGACAGAGAAAGAGAAGAGAGAACTAGGAAGAAGTGAAGAAAAATGTAACAGCTAGCCATGGTTGTTTTTCGTTTGGATGATTTTCGTGATGAATGGCTAGGGAAGGAAAAGTTGATTGTTAGCAGAGAAGAATGGAGGAGGCTGTATCGGTTGGAAGCGACGAAACGTTGAGCTGTGAACGGAGTTAGAGACCGAGAAAGAAGGAGCAGAGCTTGGTCGAGTTTGCTTGATTGCCAGAGATGGTTTAGGAATCTGTGTGTCTGTTTCCTAATTCGGTTAAAAAGTGAAGAGAAGGTGTTTGTTTAAATGCCTACAAACAGTGTGACAATTATGTCACAGCGTTGCAAGTCTGTTGCGAAATCTGATAGCGTGGAAAATTTGTAACAGCAAATAACAAGAAGCAATATTACAGCTTGTGGCAGAAGCGTGACGAGAAGAAAGAACTGTGAAAGTCTCGACTCTAACAAAAGTGTGACTGGAACAAGAGGAAAAGAAACAACATTCATGTTGTGAAGAAAAAAAAAAAAAAAAAGAAGAAAAAAACAATCACCAAGAGGTGATGAGGAAAAGAACAACAATAGTAGGTTAAAATCCTATGAGTTGTCGAGAGAGTACAAAAAGTATTCTATCGAAGAAACCAAGAAACCAAGAGTACAAGAAGTATTCTACGAAGGGGACCGAAACGTCCTTAAACTACAAAGGGAACCGAAATGTTCTAAAACTACAAAGATGGGACCGTAATGTCCTTAAACTTCCGAAGATGGGACCGTAATGTCCTTAAACTTCCATTGGGTCCGTAATGTCCTAAAACTATGACTGGGACCGTAATGTCCTTAAACTACGAAGAGGACCGAAATGTCCCTAAACTACGAAGATGGGACCGTAATGTCCTTAAACTACGAAGATGGGACCGTAATGTCCTTAAACTACGAAGAGGACCGAAATGTCCTTAAACTACGAAGATGGGACCGTAATGTCCTTAAACTACGAAGGGGACCGAAATGTACTTAAACTACGAAGAGGACCGAAACGTCCTTAAACTATGATATGAAGATTTTTTTTCGTAAAAGCTTTGGAAGAAAAAAAAAGAAAGAAAACCGAAGTTAAATTTCTTTGGTCCAAGATGGGCATTCGTGATCTACATGCTCCATCTTGAGGGAGGGTATTAGGAAATAATATAGGAGTCTATATTTAGGAGATATACACTTTAAGGAGTTTGAGTTATATTAGGAAAGTGTCTGTGTTTAGAGTTTGATCTTAGGTAGGAAAGTGCCTTGAGTGGTCGTCAAGTTTGTGAACAATATAAATAGGCTGTTAAGCCATAAGAATTATATACCAAGAATTATTATCAATGTAGACGTTCAATGCTTCCGCGTTTATGCTCTCCTCTCTCTTGCTCGATCCTTAACAATTCTAGTATGTAATGGATGCACAGGTGGGATTAAATAATTAGTAATATGAGACAAATATTTGAAAAGAGGATGGTAAACATGGGATTTTTATTAGAGGGAGAGCAAAAACGGATTCGAGGAGTGCGAAAATCGTGGTCGACTCGTTAACTAGGCCTAGTTTCATATATTTCCATGAGTCGGACGTAGTTACCCTTCTCAGTGGCACATAATTTTCACATGTGTTACCGAACTGGTTCCGCTCTTTTCCCCTGTAGCGGTTACTTGTGCCTTCAAACTTTTATTAAACCTTTTAATTAACAAACAAAACAGTGAACATAAATTTAATCTGTTTTTACAACAACAAAAGTTAGGTTTAGAATAGTGATACAATCAAGTTGGTCAATGTGAAGCAAGTGAAAGAGATCAGATATTTGGTTTAATTAGATTCTCCCATGTAGCACTTCTGACTACCTCTAAGAGTTCTTCAAATTCCTTAATGAAAAGCATAATTGATCTGCTAATTATTGAAGTGGAAAACTTCTTGTATCCTCATCATCCCTAACAGATTTATTATCAAATATTATCTCTCTTCTCTATTTTGTGTCTTAATACGTAGTCCAATCTAGTTCATCGGTAACAATCCGATAGTTCTAACCATAATCAATAGATTAATCAATGATCAGTAGTTTTGGGTGAGTTTTTCCAAACCAATAGGCATCAGTTTCGTAAAGTCTTAATAATCCTTGCTAAATTGGGGACTATGCCACTTAATTGGGGCCTATATATTACTTCATCTACCCAATTCACAATGATAAGAGGTGTCTAATATTTATGTAAACTACCAAATTACTCTCAAAAAAATATTAATATTACTATATTAATCACATCAATCCTTAATAAACCTAACTAAGAAAAATCATTTTTTATTTTTAACGTAAAAACCGATTAATCTCCTCCACTCCCTCTTTTTCCATTTTTTTGAACCCAAAAACCGTCGATGATCGACGATTCAAAAACGATTAATCGTTTCTTTCTTCCGTAAAATGATGAATCCAAGAACTAAGTATGCTACTAACATGAATCATTCTAGTGACGACAATCCCGAACTTGTTGAAGCGATTCGAAATTGAACGAAGGAAGTGCAAGAACAATCCGAAGCCTCTCGTATCGCACAGGAGGAAGAAATGGGTCGAATCAGGTACTTTTCTATCAACCTAATCCTCTAAACTAGGTTTTAGTAACATGCTTTAGGTTAGAAATCGAGAATTTTGAAATCAAAAAATTTCAGTGTTCACAGAATCGGATTAAGTTAGTCACGAAGTAACCCGATTCTTATTAGAAACGGATTATGTTCATAAACTTATAGTCTGATTGTTCTGCATGTGAAAAGGAATCGGGGAACGTTAGTGTATAAATAGCCCGATTGTTGTAGCCAATCTTCCTGGATCTTATTTTGTTGGAATCGGATTACATATGTCTTAACAAAAACCGATTGTTTAGTTCAGAAACGGACTTTATATGTATATCGAGTAAACCGATTTCGTGAATCGGTTCACATTAGCACTTGCAAAAATCCGATTGTTAATTTTATATGTTTGGAATCGGATTTCATATGTATATCAAGTAAACCGATTATATACCCTGACTTTAGAAATGCTTTCTATTCCATTGTTTTTTATTGCTTAAATACGTATTCTACAGGCAAAAAATCAAGCTGAAAAGAAATATAAGAAGAAATATGACCATGCTACTCCTAAGCCTTTGGGACCTCGTCGAAAAGACGGTAAAAATTTGAATGCTTCCTACTGAAACCCAAGGCGCACGGGGAGTAAAGCCAAAGGGATCATCATCAATGACCCACCACCACAAGCGGAGCAACCAACACATGAAGAATCTGATACCAAAACACCTACTGAAAAAGAAGGTGGTGACAAGGAAGAAGAAAGTGATGAGGGAGTTAATGAGGAACAAAGTGGTGGTAAGGAAGGTGGTGAATAAGAAAGTGATGAGGGTGAAAGTGATGAAGAAGAACGTGGAAAGGAAGGTGGTGAAGAAGAAAGTGATGAGAGTGAAAGTGATGAAGATAGTCGTGGAAAGAAAGGTGTTGAAGAAGAAAGTGATGAAAGTGAAAGTGATGAAGAAGAACGTGACAAGGAAGGTGGTGAAGAAGAAAGTGATGAGAGTGAAAGTGATGAAGAAGAAGGTGACAAGGAAGGTGATAAAGAGATAAGAGAAGTTGTTCAAGAACAAGAAGGAGACCCTAAAGGAAAAGGTAAGAAGAAAGAAGTTCCAAAGAAGAAGAAAGGTGACCACATGCCCGACGAGCTGAAGATGTTTGCTCGCGGCCCTGATGATCCACCTTTAGGGATAACAACTGATGGAGGAAATGTATTATGAGGTTATAAAGGCAGTTGTGTCGGCGTCGTCTACAATACCATAGTAAGTACCTAAACCTTGTGCCATGTAATGTAAACATTATTATCCGTGTAGTGTTTTGATTGTTGTCCATCGTGGTTGTTTGGTTTTATAGGATCACTAGCATGTCGTTCGTCTTATGAAGCCAGGAACGTCAGTGAGTAAGATGAGGCAATGGCCACTTATAGCTGATGAATCAACCATTGGAGAAGTTCTGGAAGTGGTCGATCTAGTCAATTCTACAGGTTTACTTTATGTGGTCAATAATTTGGGCCACCTTGGTTATGACAGGCCTCTTTGTTCCGCCTTTGCCGAGAGATACTACGAGTAAACGTATACTTTACATCTTCCGTTTGTAGAAATGACGATAACTCCAAATGATGCGAAGTTCATTACCGGGTTAAGCATAGAAGGTAAAGTCGTGAAGCACAAAGAGTACGTGCAAGAGCTTGAGTGGGACAAGATTTATGCATGGACCAAGGAAGTGTTCCAATGGGATAAGGAGAATACCAAGAAGGAGATGCTAGTAGGCAAGGCAAAGCATAGGATATTCCATCTCTCGAGGCTGAGGAACAACTTTATGGGAACAAAGAAGCTTCGTACTGAGGGAAAAGAGGTGACGCCGCAACGTATCATCGCCACGGCCAATGCGTATGTCCTCTATATCCTTGGAGATGTTATCTTCCCCGACGTTTCCGGTGCCCGTGTGAACGCCAACTTTATCCAGTTGTTGCAACCATTTGGCAAAATACATGACTACTCTTGGGGCACTGCCATCCTTGCACACTCTTTGACGGAGTTGAGAAAGGCTTTTAGGGCTCAAAGGAACCAACTCGGAGGGAATATGGCTTTTCTGCAGGCGTGGATATATTTTCACTTCCCAATATTTGCTAAAAGGGCTTTTGAGAACAAGGATTGGGACGGAGAGCACTATGGAAACAAGTACACCTGCAGAAGTAAGCCGAAGAAACAAGGAATGGATTATCTGAATTTGAGACGCCAGTTAGACAACTTGACGACGAAGGATGTTGTATTTGATCCTTACAAGGAGACTTTGGCTAAAGGAAAAGGAAAGAAGGTTGGGTGCCCAGATCAAGGTGAATATCATGGGCCTTTGTTTCACCCAAGAGGATATGTAATGTACAACCCGTCGAGAGTCGCAAGACAATGCGGTTACATAAAAAAAATCCCAAAGGCGCACAAGGATTTCAACTTTGATGAGACAAAAACCAAAGCACATGACAGTGATATTGTCATTGTTCACCGGCCTTTCCCATCATGTGATTATGGGGATAACAGAGTGTTTCACAAATATCCTTTGGTTGGTCCATCTTGAACAGATGACGAGGCAATTCCGCGTTACATGCCGTGGTACCTCAATGTTTCGCATACTCGAGTGATACGAGTAGATGAGAGGCCTATTATAGAGGACAAAGATACGGCTCTCGAATACTTGGTGCGTATTGTTACTCAATTACGATTTTGTTAATGGTTTTAGCATTATATATTCAATGTTTGTTATTTGATATTGAAACAAAGAAGACGAGTCGGACACTTGATAATCGGGGCAAAGCTAGAAATCAGGGAAGGGAAAAATGTGAAGGCCAATGAAAAGCTAATTGATGAATTGAACGGTCTCGAAGATGTAGAAGCTGATGCAAAGTTTTGGGAGCAAGATGAGGATGATTCTGGGGAGGAGGAGGAGGAGGAGGAGGATGAGCCAAATAAGAAGAGAAAGAGAGCCCCTACCAAAAAGATGTCTGAAGGTGCATCGAGCGCCCAACCTAGTAAACGAGGACGAGGTGGACGTGGTCATGGTGGTGGACGTTGTCGTGGTGGGGATGTTCATGAATGAATGGTTGTATTCATGTTTATGTCTTTAAGTATGGATAATTATGGAGTCAAAACTTATGTCTTGTCTTAAACTTATTGTCGAATTATTTTTGGTTACACTCCTAGTCTATGAATGACTTAATCTGGTTTCTAGTTTATGAATGACTTAATGTGTGTAGAAAAAATGGAAGATTCTAGCATTTTTTCTGTCAGAATCGGTTTACATATAACTATATGTAATCCGATTCTGACAGTTTCCCAAATGTTCAGCTTTAGAATCGGGTTTCATGTACAAATATGTAATCCGAATGTTATGAAGAAAAGTTATGTAACTTTTAGAATCGGTTTACATTTATAAATATGTAATCCGATTTTTATGAAGAAAAGTTGTGTAACTTTGAGAATCGGTTTACATGTATAAATATGTAATCCGATTTTCTTGAAGAAAAGTTCTGTAACTTTGAGAATCGGTTTACATGTGCTTTACAAAAGCCTGATTTGTTTGAGGCAAATTTATATGATTTTGTAAGGACAAAATTGGTCTATTTGATAATATATAAAATTCGATTGTTTGAATTGAATTCAAAAAAAAAAAATAGCCGTTGAGACTTTATCTATACAAGGAAAACCTCTTTAAGCACTCCCACATCACACACTTAGCCTAGAAAATGGAATGGGAACCGTTTGAAGATTTGTGTCTGGTAAAATCCTTTGTTAATATGTTCCGCGAACGTCCGGATGAAATCTATTCAATGTTTTGGAAGAGAGTTAAAGAGTTCTTTTACGGGCGTACCGCGAACCCCAATAACCGAAAATGGAGATACTTGGCTTTTCTATTCAACTACATAAAAGGCGCAATGCGAGAGCACGTAATTGTTAGAAATATGAGTAATGCTATCATTTTTATACCCACATCAACTACACTAGTTCACATACTAACATATAAGAATTCATTGAATTCCAACTGGAACGTTTCAACGGGCTATGGAGAATTCGTAGTGGGGAAAGAAAGTTCATTCACCACAAAGAATATACGACGTTGTACCGACGTGCTCGGAAGTTCATTGATGAGCATTTGATGTGTCAAATTCTAGAATTCCCATACTGAGTCCTATATATATGTAGTGGGCTAATTTCCTAAACTATGTAATGAATATTTTGTTTCTGAAAGTAAGGAATAATCGGTTTACATGTGCATTATAAAAGCCCAATTTTTGGAATCGGTTTATGTGGGTATTGATCAAACTACGATTCTGGGTTTACATCTTCCTAAGCATAAAACTCAACCCAGAATCGGTTTACAAATGCACTAACATAAATCGATTCTGGATCGAGTAAAAATTAAATTTTTTTACAAGTTTTGATTATCGATTAATGAAAGTTAATTTCAGGATTAACTTGATTAAACATTATTTAATAATCCGAATTAACACTAATTTAATAAGGGTATATTGGGCATTAATATAAATATTGGATAAGGGGTTTCTATGAATTTTCTCCCAATGACCATATTTTGTCATGTAGTTATAGGCCCCAATTAAGTGGCATAGGCCGCAATTTAGCCAGGTTAATAATCAATGATCAGTAGTTTTGGATGAGTTTTTCCAAACCAATAGTCATCTGTTTCGTAAAGTCTTAACAGATGAACAAAGCTTTTTATCATACAGTTTTTTCTCATGAAACTAGCTTCAAATTCAACGTTTTGGATGGGTAGGGTTAGGTCGTGGGTGTTGCAGGTGATACGAAGAAGAGAGCAAAAGACGAGAGAGGGTTGGGTCCATTCATTTGATGCACGTGTGTGAGGTATTTGTGTTCTCACTAAGGGTACATTTGTCTGACTCATGTAAATTTATAAAACTAGACCTAGCCAGCGAGTCAACCACGATTTTCGCACTCCCCTAATCCACTTTTGCTCTCCCTCTAACAAAAATCCAAACATAGTAGAGGTTGACATCAGCAAGTTGAAAGAGAACTTTACATCTATACGTCCAAATCTGCCAGATTGTTGTTGCAAAACCATGGAGAATTATTATTAAAATTAATCATAGAGTCAGGGGAAGTCCACTATTGACTTAATACTTGAGAGAAGAATGTTATTGAATGTAACGAAAGTGTTGAGGCAGGCGGGTATTCCAGATTGTTGTTGCAATTGGCGAGTGAATAAGAGATGACCAATGCCTTCTAAATGTAAATAAAATTAGTCTTTGGGATTCCAGTTATATGTTGGAAATTAGTTATGACATAAATTTCATTATGAATAGCTTCCACATAAAAAAAATCGGCTTATAAGGAATTCTTAATTTCCAGAACTTCAATCAAAATGCTCCTAAAAAAAGATAATTGAGTGGCTAGAGAATTAATACTGCACAAGTGACGATATGTTGATTTAGTTGCAAAAATTCTTGTTGGGGTAAGAGGACAAATCAAAGTATCTTGAAGTGGGATTGTCAATATCCACTTGTTGGGAGTAAAAAGCCGTCTTAAAAGAGAAATATTCCATTGAGATGTTTCAGTGTCTATGAACTGAGAAACCCATTGATAATCACGGGTATTCAAAACATCCCATTTGTATAGAGGCTAATTCTCACAAGAATTCAGTTGTGGGTCCAAATATTGATTGTACTACCATTTCCAACTTGCCATTTACCAAATCTATGATTTATTCGTAAACTATGAGTTAAACTCTGCCAAATCCAGTATGAATTTTTTGTTGAACGAGGAGGTTCATGCTTTAACTCATGATATGGATAGTATTTTTTCTTCAAGATCTTAACCCAAAGTTTTATCTGGCAGTGAATAAAGTTCCGAGCAAGTTTAGCTAAAATAGTTGTGTTGTAATGAGTTAGTTGTTTTAAACCTAATCCACCATGTATTTTAGGTAAGCTCATTTTATTACAAGAATAAAATGTTTGTTGTTATGTTAAAAAGAATGATTCGACCAATAGTTTATTCGGAGTTGATCCATGTAGTGATAGTTCAGGTAGACAGTTTAAGAACTTGCATATGATACATTCTCATTGTGCCCAACACATAATTCAGTTGAGTAGTCTTACCATCTTGAATGATTAGTTTGCTTCTCCATCCTTGAAGTTTATTATAAATAGGTTGATTATGTAATTTCAAAGTTGTTGTAGTAATAAATAATAGAGTTCGTTCAAGACTTGTGAAGGTTGTACTTTTAGATTTAAATTTTAAAACTAAAGAAAATAAAGCAAATTAAAACTGATTATATTAGAGAGACCGGGGTTCAGGATTTCACCATTCACCAAAATTCATGTAATTAATGTTAATTTTTATCATGCAATTCTAGACAATATAACTCCAATCAAAAGAAATTGTGATTCTAATCATTGCCTAAATTAGATTTTCAAAACATCAATTGTTAATCGCAAGAATGAAGTATCAAAAGCCCGAAACTAAGCATACTTCATCAAGAGAAAACACAACTAATTAATAAAAATCATTACTCAATTTTCACTCGGTGCAAATAATCATAAAAGAATTGCATAAATAAATTTTACCACATAACTTTTGGAAGAATGGCTTCCTCCATCGTCCCGGAAGATTGGGTTTGGCTCATCATGTTGGAAACATACTCAAAATATGTATTCATGGCTCAAAAAGTGTTTACAAGAAGAGAAAATAGTGAAACAGGAAATCTGCAACAGCACATGCGCGTTGCAGACCGACTGTTTCAACTCTCAACTGTTATGATGAACATAACCGTTACAAATATGAAGATAGATGTTGCAGAAGAGGATGAAGAAACTGTTACAATGAAGATAAATGTTGCAAACCAGTTGAAGAAACTGTGACAAGCATTTGAAGAAACCGTTACGACGGATGAAGAAACCGTCGTTGTTTCCCTGTTCTTCACGAGAAGCAACAGAGTTCTGAAAACTCTTGATTCACGCTTCCTGAGCTCTCCTCTCGACCCCAAACTCTCCCCTCCCCTATGTGATCCTAGGAACCTATTTATACATCATTGCGACATTGAATCTCCCAAAATCTCTTTATTTAATCCCATTATTTCTTTTATTCTCGAAAATATATTGTTTCCAAAAATCGTTTTCCTACGCGTCTGCAGCTGTATTTCTTTCCTTCTATACCTTCTTCACGCTCCAGAATATCGATCAACTCTTCCAAACACGTGCAGTACACGTTTAAATTCCTCACAACTCGTGCAAGCTCATGTTTTTCCTCCAACTCCCTGTTTGGATTAAACCAAGTTATCCAGCCAAATTTGATCGAAACAAACACCCATACTAGCTCTGTTAGGACATATCACAACTACCCATGAAGTTTCAGCGATTGAATCACACAAAAACTCCTCCAAACATTCGATCGAAATTCTTCCAGTGAAGTGAAATGTTTTCCCGCCAAAATTGGTTTTGAATTTGAGAAGAAGATGTCCTCCCCCTAATCCTGTACGGGTTTCCCTTTAGCACTTGCCTTATGGGGTGCAAATAGTAATTTTTGGGCGTAAATAGTAATTTTTGGGGTTTCTCCACATTTTTGGGGTGCTTCCGGTGCATTTCTGGGGTGCCTTTAGTACTTTATCCTGGGGTGTAAAACACCACTTTTCGAGCCAATTTTTGCTGCAAGAGCTTATTTCTCTATAAATACCTACAAAGACATAAAATAACAAAATAAATACAAAATCGAGCACTAACAATACATACAATTGAGACATATTAGACACATAAATGCGTCTATCAACACCCCCAAACTTATTATTTGCTAGTCCTCGAGCAAATCAAAACTACAAAATAAAAATGACTACACTTAGCACGTGCAGCAAGCCGTTAAACCGCTAGGTGGCCCTAGCGGCGGAGTGTTGTCTCCGGAGGGTTTACCAGAGGTGTACCCACAAAACCTTTACTCCAGACCCTAGCTATCTACGCAGAACCTTGGAAGGCACTAAAGAATCTCCTTGGTTGGCATACTTATTGACTACAGGAGGAAGTACCCTGATGCGAAATTCCAATTGTTGTACACGAGTTTGCACTCAAGCATACTAAAATTCATATGAAGTGACAGAGCTCTACTCAGATAGTCGCACTATGGACATCAATATCCGGAGTCAAAACTAATCACATGGATAGATCAAGAAGATGGATATAGAAAAACATAGATGGTTTTGATGTTTACTAGGTGAACGGTGTTTCTCATATCTGTCTGAAGGCCTCCGCCAAAATGAACCTATCCTAATGGACTGAGATACCGGTCTGACTAATATCAGCACACTGGCATATACAAGGGTACCAGTGGTCGATAATCCTAACTCTAGGTCAACACAACTGGCATATACAAGGGTTCCAGTGGTCGACTTTATTGAATTTATTCCAGTTGGTCTAATGGTCTGGTCTCTTTTTATTTTTTTTTTTTTTTGTATCTCAATCACTCTAATTCACCCTAGCATTGGTAACAACTTGAATCGTGAGCCCCACCTAATCACTTAGAGAAACATAGTTTAAAAACAAAACAAAAGTGAAAAGGACTCAACGAGATATGGTGAAACTATCATGTTATTTCTAACACCTGAGCTCTGTGCCTTTATGAATAGACTCTTTAGATGTTGCCATCTAGTCAGATTGGTTCATCAACTCCTATAACCAAAATGCTTCCATACACTTAGATTGGTTAGTGCCATCCTTAATAGGCATAAATTTCTAGGCTCTGGAGTTTATTTATTGCAAATAAAAGCTAACAAAAAGTTTCTTCCCTACCCCCAAACTTAAATCTAACATTGTCCTCAATGTTTCTAATGAAAGAGCAATACCAAACAGTAAAGTAACATGAGGAATTAGTAAAGAGAGAAGTCGGAAAGATAGTACCTGGGTGAAGAGAGAAATCAAAAACTAATAACAACATACAATCGCCTCGATGGTCAATCAAGGGTAAACAGGGTCCTCCAGAGGGACCTCCTCAATATCATCTGTAGGAAAGGGCTCTAAAAAGGGTTTCAATCTCTGACCGTTAACCTTTGAAGAACTACTACCATCCGGTGTCTCGATCTCAACAGCTCCATGAGGAAAGACAGTGCGAACAATAAAAGGACCCGTCCACCGAGAACGTAACTTCCCAGGGAAAAGATGCAAGCGGGTCATACAGAAGAACTTTTTGACCTGGAGAAAATGACTTTCTTAAGATATTTCTATCATGCACAAGTTTCATTTTGTTCTTATACTCCTTAGCACTATCGTATGCATCTCTACGAATCTCTTCCAACTCATTGAGCTGGAGTTTCCTATGGGCTCCTGCCTTGTCAAGTGAAAAATTTAGCTGCTTAACAGCCCAATAAGCTCTATGTTCTAACTCAACAGGTAAGTGACATGCCTTGCCATACACAAGTCGATAAGGTGACATTCCAATGGGGGTCTTAAACGCAGTTCGGTAAGCCCATAAGGCATCAGTAAGCCTAGACGACCAGTCTTTCCGATTAGGATTAACTGTTTTCTCTAATATACGTTTTATCTCCCTATTGGAAACTTCTACCTGACCACTAGTCTGTGGATGATACGGGGTAGCTACCTTATGTGTAATACCATATTTCTTCATCAAAAGCCTAAAAGGTCCATTACAAAAGTGCGACCCTCCATCACTAATTATAGCTCGCGGTGTACCAAAACGTGTAAGTATATTATTTTTCAAGAACTCAATCACAACCCTATGGTCATTGGTTTTACACGCAGCCGCCTCAATCCACTTAGAGACATAGTCTACAACGACAAGGATGTATAAGTTACCAAAAGAATTAGGAAACGGACCCATAAAGTCAATACCCCACACATCAAAGACCTCCACAACTAAAATAGGGTTCAAGGGCATCATGTTCCTACGGGAAATGGTTCCTAATTTCTGGCAACGTTCACAAGTCACACATAACTGTGGGAGTCTTTAAACAACGAAGGCCAATAGAATCCACACTGCAATATCTTAGCAGCAGTTTTCCTAGCACTAAAGTGACCCCCACAAGCATGATCATGACAAAAGGAAATAATACTGGACTGGTCACTCTCAGGTATACATCTCCTAATAATCTGGTCTGGACAATACTTAAACAAATAAGGATCATCCCAGAAGAAGTGCTTAACCTCAGCTAAAAACCTAGAACGATCTTGTTTACCCCAATGTTGGGGCATTCGACCAGTAACAAGATAGTTCACTATATTCGCATACCAAGGTAATTGGGTAACAAAGAACAATTGTTCATCAGGAAAGCTATCCCTTATAGGAAGGGAATCATCAGGGGAACTAACAACTAGCCTAGACAAGTGGTCTGCTACAACATTTTCGGCACCCTTTTTGTCTCTAATGTCTGGAGAAAACTCTTGCAACAAAAGGAT
Organism: Papaver somniferum; assembly: GCF_003573695.1. Taxonomy (NCBI): domain Eukaryota; kingdom Viridiplantae; phylum Streptophyta; class Magnoliopsida; order Ranunculales; family Papaveraceae; genus Papaver; species Papaver somniferum. Next base: position 106,153,129 of record NC_039368.1, read on the forward strand.
CCACCTAATCAATCTAGGTTTTGTATCCTTCTTAGACAAAAGATATTTCAAAGCAGCATGATCAGTATATATGATGATCTTAGAACCTAAGAGATAGGGTCTAAACTTGTCTAAGGCAAACACAATGGCTAACAGTTCCTTCTCAGTAGTGGTATAGTTCAACTGGGCATCATTCAGAGTTTTGCTAGCATAGTAAATCACATGAAGTAATTTGTTTTCTCGCTGACCTAGCACTACACCAATAGCATAATCTGAAGCATCACACATGATCTCAAAGGGTAGGTTCCAGTTGGGTGCCTGGACTATGGGGGCGGTAGTGAGTAAATTCTTAAGCTTCTCAAAAGCCTCTAAACAAGCATCATCAAAGACAAACTTAACATCTTTTGCAAGCAAATTGCAAAGAGGTCTAGAAATTAAGCTAAAATCCTTAATGAATCGACGATAAAAACCTGCATGCCCTAAGAATGACCTAATATCTCTTACGGTTTTTGGGACCTGTAAAGTTTTAATCAGGTCAACTTTGGCTTTATCTACCTCTATACCCTTAGAAGATACGATATGCCCTAAAACAATTCCTGAACGAACCATGAAGTGACATTTCTCCCAATTAAGCACTAAATTCTTTTCCTTACACCTAGCCAACACTAGTGACAAATGATGCAAGCACTCATCGAAAGACGAACCAAACACTGAAAAATCATCCATAAAGACCTCTAAGAACCGTTCTACCATGTCAGAAAATATGCTCATCATGCAACGCTGAAAAGTCGCAGGGGCATTACAAAGCCCAAAAGGCATGCGTCTATACGCAAAGGTACCAAAGGGACAGGTAAAAGTGGTTTTCTCCTGGTCTTCTGGGGCAATAACGATCTGATTATATCCAGAATAGCCATCTAAAAAGCAGTAGTGACTATGTCCAGCTAATCTCTCTAGCATCTGGTCGATGAAGGGAAGGGGAAAGTGGTCCTTCCTAGTGACCTTGTTCAATTTCCTATAGTCAATACAAACACGCCAACCCGTGGTCACTCGGGTCGGGATTAACTCATTGTTATCATTCTGGACTACAGTAATACCGGATTTCTTGGGAACAACCTGAACGGGGCTGACCCACTTACTGTCTGAAATGGGGTAGATAATGTCTGCATCTAACAACTTAAGGACCTCGTTTCGAACTACCTCTTTCATATTAGGGTTTAGTCGACGTTGCATCTCCCTAGAAGGTTTGGTATCACTCTCTAAATAGATCTGATGCATACAAACAGTGGGACTTATACCCTTAATGTCAGCTATGGTCCACCCTAAAGCTTCCTTGTTGTTTTGAAGGACGGTTACTAGCCTACTTTCCTGGTCACTATCCAAGACGGAAGAAATAATCACAGGTAAAGTCTCAGACGGGCCTAAAAACCTATATTTCAGGGAATCTGGCAATGGTTTTAGGTCCAACTTAGGAGGCTCTTCTAACGAAGGAACTAGGGTAGACTCAGAAACTGGTAGTGGTTCGACTTAGGTTTCCATCCATTACTAGTATCTAACAAAGGGGTTGAATCTAACAAAGCATTCACCTCATTAATCACATTATCATCATCAAAATCAATCCCAAAGTGAGCTAGGCATTTCTCTAATGGATCTTCTAACAAAGTGTTTGGTAATGACTCCTCGACTAATGTTCCTATCATGTTCACCTCTTCTATGTTCGAGTCATCTAGTTCGGAGGGTAGCTTACTAATATTAAAAATGTTCAGCTCAATAGTCATATTACCAAAAGACAATTTCATAATACCATTTCGACAGTTAATGATCGCATTGGATGTAGCTAAAAACGGGCGACCTAAAATTACCGGTATCTGGTTCTCTGGGTCAGGGACAGGTTGGGTATCTAGGATAACAAAATCCACTGGATAAATAAACTTGTCAACCTCTATGAGAACATCCTCGATCACACCACGAGGAATTTTAACGGACCTATCAGCTAACTGAAGTGTCATCTGGGTAGGTTTCATCTCACCAAGTCCTAGCTTAAGGTACACATGATATGGTAGTAAGTTCACACTAGCTCCTAAGTCAAGCAACGCTTTCTCAACACGGTATTTACCTATTGTGCAAGAAATGGTAGGGGACCCTGGGTCTTTATACTTAGGAGTAGTGGTATTCTGAATAATAGAACTCACGTGACTAGCTAGAAAGGCTTTCTTCTGGACATTAAGCTTTCGCTTTCGCGTACACATATCCTTGAGAAACTTGGCATAAGAGGGAATCTGCTTAATTGCATCTAGTAGTGGAAGGTTGATAGTTACCTGCTTAAAAACCTCCAATATATCATTAAAATTGGACTCCCTCTTAGTTGGAACTAGCAGCTGTGGGAATGGGGCTCTAGGGACAAAGCCGGGCTCAATATGACCCTCATTGGTCTCTTTAGAGACTCTATCAGTCTCCTCAGTTTCTGGTTCAGAAGGGTGAACTACAGCATGTTCACTATCAGGCATGGAAACCTTGTTGTCTATCTCTCTACCACTCCTAAGGGTTTTAATAGCATTCACATGATCAAATGGTCTTTCACCTATTTCATTAATTCCTCTAGGGTTGGGTTGAGTCTGACTAGGAAACTTACCTCTTTCTCTTAAAGACTCATTTATCTGACTAAACTGGTTTTTCAACTCGGAAATAGCCTGAGAGTTAGCCTGACCTATTCTCTTATTTTCTTCTAAACCTTGAGCAACAGATTGCTGAAACTTCACAGTGTTACGAGTTAACAAAGCAAGAGACTCTTCTAAACTCATAATCTTCTTATCCGAAGGGTTCTGAAACTGTGCCGGAGCTGAAGGATTCTTAGTATAGCCAAAACCTGGGGGAACCTGAGCATTACTAGACTGACCTTGATTCTGGCCCTTGGACCAAGAAAGGTTTGGATGGTTTCTCCAGCCAGGGTTATAGGTTTCTGAATATGGGTCAAACTTCTGTCGGTTATCAAACTTAGTGTTGTTATAAAGAGCATTGGATTGCTCTTCAACAGCATGGCCTTCCCAAAAAGGCTCATTTCTTCCACTACTACCACTAGAATGACCTAATTCTAAGGCTTCTAACCTTTTGGCTATAGCTGCTATTTTGGCATCTGACTCATGAGATCCTTCTACCCTATTAACATTTCCTCTACTTAGAAGAATTGTTTTCTGGGGTTCCCTACTATTTTCCCATTGTTGGGTCTTATCGACGATTTCATTCAAAAATGTCATCGCTTCATCAACGGTTTTATTCTCAAACCCACCTGTGCATAAGGACTCAACCATGGTTGTTGTTGAATAATCTAAACCCTCGTAGAGGATCTGAACTAACCTAACCTTCTCCAAACCATGATGAGGACATTGAGATATCAAGTCATCGAACCTTTCTAAGTACCTATATAAAGATTCTCCCTCTTGTTGGGAAAAAGTACATATTTGTGTCCTAATAGACGATGTTTTATACCTTGGGAAAAACTTATGTATAAAGGCAGAAGTAAGTTGGTCATATGTTTCAATTGACTCAGATTCCAAACTATACAGCCAAGATTTGGCTTTATCTTTTAAGGAAAAGGGGAATAACCCAAGTTTCAACGCATCATCACTTAGGTTTTTAATTTTCAGAGTACTACAAACTTTCTCAAATTCCCTAACATGAAAATAGGGGTTCTCATTGTACTTCCCTAAAAACATTGGGAGCATCTGTAAAGTCCCAGGTTTCAGTTCATAATTTGCCTCGGTTTCAGCTAACTTGATACAAGACGGACGAGAGGTCCTAGTTGGGTTTAACAAAGCTTTCAAAGTTGTCATTTCTGGCACTACCAAAGGACTAGGAGTACTAAGGGTACTTTCCTCACGAAGAGACAGATTCTCAAAACTGAAGTTTCCAAAAACGGGGCTCTCAAAAGAAGAGTCTTCGAGCTCCCCGCCTTCACAAGAAGAACTACTAGGTTTGTCACTAATCAAACGACCTAGAGTGTTTCTTTTCCAAAATATTCGGGCATAAACTAGAAAAACAAAATCAAAAAGAAAAGTCCTAAAATGGAAGGGATGTTCTATGCAAACACAAACAAGGCTGACTCCACCACAACAAACCTACTGATTTCTAGCAAACAAAAAGCATGATGTCTCCACTTAGATTGTTTCTAGACCAGCTTCTAATCCTTCGAACGGAAATTCGTTACAATTTAAGCAAACCCCTCTGGAATCAATCCGAGTCGAAGTAAGTTGAATAGAGGCGAGGGAAGCTCGGTGGAGCTTTGATACCCAAGGCATCACCGGTATTACAAGGTGGCGCAGTCACGCATTCAACTTACAGAAACCGTCAGGAACTTCGAAGTATGCTTAAAAGAGTAACCAATATTTTTTGAATGACTTTCCTGTTAAGCTCGTTACCCTATCGGTCTCGTTCTAGTCAAAATTTTAGGCTTAGGTTCGCGTTTGGTGTCGTTTTCCTAAAGCGGGCAAGAAGAGAACGGTGATGAAATCCGAACCCTTATCTTGTATGGCCAGTCCTTGCCCTTTACTAGGAAATTAAAGCATCCATTTTCAAGTCCTCAACATATATGCATACGAAGGAAGACAGTATCTCGCTGACAGGGGATTCACGAGTGTTTCGACAAACTTACCTCTCGTACCATACGGGGGATGAACCTTTGTAGTCGACTCGGGCCACAACTCCTATGTCATGTACGAACCCGAGGGGCCGAGGTGATATCGTAATCACCGTCCTTCTCTGCAAACAGTTTATATATAAACCACCCTTCCGTAGGGTTTAAAAAATAATGTCCCAAAATTTAAAGTCCAAAGTCCAAAAATATAAAGTGCAAAAGAAAAACGAAGTCTAAAAAAAATAAAAATCTACAAAAATAAAAATGTCTCTCTTTTTTTTTCTCTCTTTTTTTATATAAAAAAAATCTTCTTCTTTCGCTCCTTTCGCTTTGCCTTTTACTCCAGTCTTTAAGTATTCACCAAAAGCTTTGGCAAAATTTTCTTTCGCTCCAAATTCCAAAATCTGAAAGAAAAAGACAAAAACCCAAAAACGTAAAGAAGAACAAATAACAATAAAAACCTAAAAAAAAAAATCTAAAAACTCTAGCCTAAAGACAAGTCCGCGTCGGCGGCGCCAAAAATTTGATGTAATTTCAAAGTTGTTGTAGTAATAAATAATAGAGTTCGTTCAAGACTTGTGAAGGTTGTGCTTTTAGATTTAAATTTTAAAACTAAAGCAAATTAAAACTGATTATATTAGAGAGACCGGGGTTCAGGATTTCACCATTCACCAAAATTCATGTAATTTAATGTTAATTTTTATCATGCAATTCTAGACAATATAACTCCAATCAAAAGAAATTGTGATTCTAATCATTGCCTAGATTAGATTTTCAAAACATCAATTGTTAATCGCAAGAATGAAGTATCAAAAGCCCTAAACTAAGCATACTTCATCAAGAGAAAACACAACTAATTAATAAAAATCATTACTCAATTTTCATTCGGTGCAAATAATCATAAAAGAATTGCATAAATAAATTCAAATAAATTTTACCACATAACTTTTGGAAGAATGGCTTCCTCCATCTCCCCGGAAGATTGGGTTTAGCTCATCATGTTGGAAACACACTCAAAGTATGTATTCATGGCTCAAAAAGTGTTTACAAGAAGAGAAAATAGTGAAACAGGAAATCTGCAACAGCACATGTCCGTTGCAGACCGCTGTTTCAACTCTCAACTGTTATGATGAAGATAAACGTTACAAATATGAAGATAAATGTTGCAGAAGAGGATGAAGAAACTGTTACAATGAAGATAAATGTTGCAAACCAGTTGAAGAAACTGTGACAAGCATTTGAAGAAACCGTCGCTGTTTCCCTGTTTTTCACGAGCAGCAGCAACAGAGTTCTGAAAACTCTTGATTCACGCTTCCTGAGCTCTCCTCTCGACCCCAAACTCTCCCGTCCCCTTCTATGTGATCCTAGGAACCTATTTATACATCATTGCGACATTGAATCTCCCAAAATCTCTTTATTTAATCCCATTATTTCTTTTATTCTCGAAAATATATTGTTTCCAAAAATCGTTTTCCTACGCTTTTGCAGCTGTATTTCTTTCCTTCTATACCTTCTTCACGCTCCAGAATATCGATCAACTCTTCCAAACACGTGCAGTACACGTTTAAATTCCTCACAACTCGTGCAAGCTCATGTTTTTCCTCCAACTCCCTGTTTGGATTAAACCAAGTTATCCAGCCAAATTTGATCAAAACAAACACCCATACTAGCTCTGTTAGGACATATCACAACTACCAATGAAGTTTCAGCGATTGAATCACACAAAAACTCCTCCAAACATTCGATCGAAATTCTTCCAGTGAAGTGAAATGTTTTCCCGCAAAAATTGGTTTTGAATTTGAGAAGAAGATGTCCTCCCCCTAATCCTATACGGGTTTCCCTTTAGCACTTGCCTTATGGGGTGCAAATAGTACTTTTTGGGCGTAAATAGTAATTTTTCTGGGGTTTCTCCGATACATTTTTGGGGTGCTTCCGGTGCATTTCTGGGGTGCCTTTAGTACTTTATCCGTGGGTGTAAAACACCACTTTTCGAGCCAATTTTTGCAGCAAGAGCTTATTTCTCTATAAATACTTACAAAGACATAAAATAACAAAATAAATACAAAATCGAGCACTAACAATACATACAATTGAGACATATTAGACACACAAATGCGTCTATCAGTTGAGAGTTCTGATTTCTTGACTTGTGCATCAACAAAGATATACCCAAATATTTCTCTCCCAAACCCATTACTTTCATGTGCATGATATTAATGAAATTATTTATGTGAGACGGAGAAACATTCTTGCTGAAATAAATGCATATTTCTGAAGATTGATTAGCTGACCAGAAGCTATACTGAATTGATAAATAATAGTTTGAAGATGTCGAAGATAAGCTGGGGATACTTCTAAGAAAAGTAAATAGTATTCGGTAAAATATAAGTAACTAATTTCAAAATTATTTTTGGCGATTTTGATTCCTTTCAAATTACCTTGAGAAATCTGAGATTAAAAAATTCTCGAAAAAGCTTCCATATAAATGAGGAAAAGATATAGTGATAAGGGATCACCTTGTGGAAGTTTGTCCTTCAATCTTCAATCTTCAAGGGTATTCGGTGTATGATACTCAGCTACCATGCTCTAATTCTACTTAGAGATTTGACGTTAGTAAACAAAAAATCAAGATATAGTTTTGTATATTTAACATTGGAAACAAGCTTGAGATAAGAAAAACTTATAAGTTCGACTGAGAAATGCTCTAACAAACACTTAATTTCTATGGTATGAGGTCGCAAGGAGGTTAGAGTCGCGGGCTAAAATCAAAATTATACATCACTCAAATTGAGAAGTATACATACCTTAGTTCAAGCAATAACATCAAACTGATAATAAAATGTTAAAGCCCCTGTAAACACCACAATGTCACTACCGTACATTGTAATAAAATAAATAAGAGTTAACTAACAATAAGACCAATTATTTCCTACGGTGTTACAAAAAGATCAAAGTCTTAGATAAATGATTTATACACTCAAATCATTGCATCGAGATTAATCAAGTATTGCATTAGTAAGATTTCAGAATACCAAGATAAAATTTAAGGTATTTTACCACAACCAAGACAACCACATGCTTACAATCTAATCTCTGAACGCTTTTTTCTTTCGAAGTTTATAAATATGTACCTCATTTTGTCACAAATATGATATATATTTGATTTATATAATTTCTCTCTATTATTAAGATTAATTCATACAAATACAAACTTAATATATGCATTACCTCTGCTATCCAAATAAGATAGTCCATCCCAATTTGTTCTTATTGAAAAACATGTTCACTTGTTTCTATAAAATTTTCAAACGCAATTTCATAACAAAAAAAAGGATTGTTTGCAAAATTTTAAATCAATTGATTGAAATGAGACGTGATAATGAAATTTTGTAGTTTCTGTAATCATGGAATGCGAGACAAACACTCGATTATATGTATTCACCTTCAAACTATCAATCCAATCAAGCAAATATATAGAAAATTAGGTTTTCACATGAACATCTATATTACAATATACACTGAAGTTTTTTTTCCCTGCTCAATTTTTATAAGATGGAATGAAATAAAAAAGATAACATAGAAAATTTATCAACTGAAACATTTATGATTTCTCTCCTAATTCCACCATGAGAAGGTGGATGTGTTGTTTCTGCACCTCTATCATCACTTGCCAATTTTGGTCCTCCATCTTCGATGGTGTTAATGAAAATAATACATAATCAAGCAAACAAAAAAACTTACAAAATCTATAGAAAATAAAAATTGTAGTCAGGAAATTGAATTATAGCAAAAAAAAAAAAAAGTTAACAAAAACAAAATTGGGTTAAAGAAAAATGAAGAGAATAGATTAGTAAATCAGAAATATCACGATAGGAAAGAAGAACCACACAATATACAAACCGTTATATTGTTTCAGTTTATGTAACAACACTATATAATACTATTTTTTTATAGAACGAAGGAGAAGTAAGGGTTTATGTCCCTTGGAAATATGCATAGAAGGGTAACACTTCTGATTGATGGATAATCAAAAAGAAGTGAAACGGTTTTAAGGGTTAAAGCGAGGAGTGATGTGGCGGTAAGAGATATTGGACGAGTGTCATTAGTGTGTCAGGATATTCAGCTTGACCTAGGCGTTCGTTATGTGTTTAAAATGTACATCACCGTATAACTGGAAAAACTAGAGGAGAAGAGTAAAACACATATTAGTGGTTCAACCAAGAGATGCACATTGGGCGGACGGTTTGGGTTTTACCTAAAACCAACCACAAACCCATTTTTACCCCGGGTTTACAATTTAAAACCAACCCTTCCTGTCTTATTTTCCGTTTTGGTTTAAATTCGTCCGGATACGGGTCAATAGGTTTTGGGTTTCAATGTAGGTTAACCCGGTTCAGGTTCTAGCAAAAAAAAAATTAAAAATATACATGCCATATGTTTCCTGGAAAGACTACTTCAGTATTTGCTACCAGTTTTTCACCTATAATGTTTGTAGTTGTATCTTCCATATATTCAATGATCATTCATACACCCATACACATGTTTTAGATACACATGTTTTAGATTACAGGGTATTAATTTTTATTAACGACTGTAACTATCGTTTTACTACGGGTGAGTTCGACCGTTTTTAACATCAAACCATAAACTAAACCATCTATATTGGATTTTTAGATTTATAACCGTATACCAAGCCGTTACGGGCGAGTTCGGTTTAAAAACATACGATTTCAACGGGTGCAAGCGGGTTCGGTTTGATGGGTCGGTTCTTGTGCAGCTATAGTCCAACCTGGACTGTCCTTTATGTGTCCAAAATGTAGACTCCATCCAATGGGAAAAACACTCTTACAATGAATATATAGGTATAATTTTTCTAAATTCGCCAAAAATACAAGCATCAAATTTGACGGTTCAGATTTCTTTTTTTTTTTTTTTTTTTGTAAATGTGGTGTAAGAATATTAAATCGAATCTCAAGCAATCAGGCCTAAGGTTTTAGCCGACCCTAATATGAAAGATCGCTACCTTTAATGTGGAGTCAGATATGAAATTGATTTAAGGACAAGAAGAAGAGGACAAAATATCCGTGATTTTTTTTGGCAGCTGCCGGTCATTCCGAGAATCAGACTTTTCTTATGGAAGGTAGTGCAAAAAGCTCTCCTTACCTCGAATCGATTAGCAGCTTATATACCAAATATTTCTTCCGAGTGTCCAATGTATAATTCAGAAACTCAGGAAACAGAACAACATCTCTCCCATCAATGTTCTTTTGCGAGAGCAATTTGGTTTGGCTCATATATGGATTCAGTTATTTCCCAATTTAAGTTTTCTATCAAAAATTGGGCCAAAGATTAGATCTCATCTAATGAGTATCTGGATATCCTGAGTAGAATAACAACCACAATTTGGTTTGTACGAAGTATAGGTGCCCAGTGATTTTCGATAAACATATCCCAAATCTGATAGTCTTGATTAGTTAGATTAGAAATTTCTTACAATCCATACCGCTTAATGAACAAATCCCAGTTTCCAAGTAGAACCTAAGAATTCCTAGTAGTTTATCATGGTCTTGAATAAAATCAGATTGGATAATTTTCATAGACATATCTTTCAAAGAAAAAGATTTTTCTATCGATTATGCATCCATTCTTTCTTCGCCGGACCAAGAATCTTTTATGCACTTAGCGGTAGGTTCGGACAGAGCAATATCGTGCTTGATGCAGAAATAAAAACCTTACTCAAGGCATACAAATAACTAAGAAATAATATTTTATCTAGTGTGCCAATAGTTACAAATTGTGGAGAACTAGCGCATATAATCACAATGAAAAAATGAAATTAAGTAGAAAGCGGAGAACACCGTCGAAGAGGCGAAAACCACTCTTGAAAATCTTTTATAAGATCGGGTTCAACATACCAATAAGAAACATGATACATCAGTAGAATCCATGGCAAAAGAAGCAACAATCCAAAATCTCCAACACATGTCAACACGTTTGAATCAGAAATCTCAGTAAGCAACAAATTGCTTGTTCGTTGTGTTATATTGCTTGATTAATAATATTGCTAACTTTTCCATAAAAAAAGAAGATGGAATTGTTTTTATAAAAATATAATGGACACGAGATGCAAAAAGTATAACCAATTTCTAAACCTTTCATAAGCTGTCGTTTACCTCTGGATGGAAGACAAGGTAAGCGCAACTCTCAATATGAAGTGAGACATGAGTCAGGGAGTTCGGGATATTGATATCACAATGGTAGAATTTTCTTTTTGTCCCTCGGTATTCTAATCTAACAAAGTTTATTTTCTAGGGTAAATTGTTTTGTCCCTCATAGCATCTCCAATCACGCGACCATAACCAAAGAGCAAAAACAAAAAAAAAACAAACTTTTTAGTTTGTAGTCGGCGTTAAACACAGCGGGTGACGAGCAAATTATAGTCAAGCGCACGCATAATCTACGCCTAAAACGGAACGGACGTGTAATCAACGTCTCAATCACAGGTGAAGATTATAGTTACGCCTAAATCAGACGAACATTATAACTACGCATGGAGTCGGGCGAACTCTATATATTCCGTTTTGCAATGAAACACATGCATTACGTGTGCCTGATAAACAAATTAACACTATAACCTCGCCTGATAAACAAACCAACTTTATACTCACGTCCCACTAAACCAAGTTTATACCTTCGCCCCATGCGAACGCACTTTAAATCTGCTCCTGGTTTGGCCACGTAGCTTATACGTTCGTCCCACTCCAAACGAACATTTAATCTGCGCCTGGTATCGAACGCACTTTTAATCTTCGCTCGATCAAATATAGTTTTGGTCCGGATTTTAGACCAAATATATTCTAGATTTTGGTTTTACTCCGTACCACTGTGATCAGTTTTTGGGACTAATTTTGGTTTTTACTCCTCCATTATGGACGCTTTTGGTGTTCTAATCTAACAAAGTTTATTTTATCAATTTTTTTTGCCAAACCGTGAAAATAAACAACACAGAAACCGGAAACACACAACCAGCCTTTAAATGGGATCCTTGCTTTTCCCCCACGACGGGCCCACCAATTTTCTGTGTCTGGACGGTTTCTGTTTAGTTTAGTTTATTTTGACGGTACATGTAGCATTGCTGTTATTTTATAGGGTAAACATGGTTAATCCAAATCGAAACTATGGGCTACACTAGAGCCCCTGTAAAATAAAATAGTTCCCAATAGGTTAATCCTTATATTTTTACTTTGTCGTGGAAAAATAAAGTAAACGCGACTCAGTGACTCGGTCTAATTAAAAGTTTATTTTGGGTTCTGTTTTCCCCGAAAGAAAATAAAATCCTTCGGTTGTACAGAGGAAGGAACTCTTGGTTACTTAAGTCGTCCAAGTAGAAGAAAAACTTCTCAGAAACTCTTCGATACCTGGTTAGTCTCTATTTCCATTATCTCTGATTTTCTGCATGCAATCAATATCTATTGCCCACATTTCGTTTTTCTGATTTAATGGAGTAATCTGCAGATATTGATCGAGGGATTTGTGCATGTGGTTCTTGATGAGATTTCTGAATTAGGGTTTTCAGAAAAGTTGAAAATTTGAGAAACAGTGGTTGAATTTTTGACATGGTGAGTTAGGGTTTCTGGGTTTATCTTGTGTATAAATAAATATTGTGAGTTAGTTACTTGTATAGCTTATGATTTTAAATTTTTTATTGCGTTGTAGGGGGATATTAGGAAATGGTTCATGAAAGCGCATACCAAGAATGATGCAACAAACCCTGCTGCCAAACCCTCTGCTGCAGATGCACCTGCTGTTAAACCGGCTGCCATTATCCCACAGGCAGAACAACCTGTAAGGCATTAGCATATAGTTAGTTTTTGATTCCTTTTTTACTGTTTTTTACTAGTGAAGAAAGGAAGTGTGGTACAAAGAATTTGGTTTCCTGATTTTCATGAGGAATAAAAACAATGCTTAACGTGTTTCGTATACTTTTCTTGTTAATTAATATGTTTCATTTTCTGAATTGGTTTTGTGTGGTTGAATAGACGAATGGAGGGCAAGAGAGCTCAGGGAGGAAGAACACTAGTAGATACTTTGCTACTAAGGCAGATAAGTCTAAAGATGAACAGCAGGCTGAGAAAACAGTAGCTAAAAGAAAACCCCAAGAAAGTTCTAAGGCATTAGACGAAGATTTAAAGCCTCCACCTGTGAAGAAGCTTCACAAGGCTAAAGAAGAAAAAGATGGTGGTTCTAAACCTCCACCCACGAAGAAGCTTCTCAAGGCTAAAGAAGAAGATGATAATGAAGATGATGATGATGACTTTGAGCCTAGTCCTGCCAAAAAATTGAAGAGTACCCCTCGTAAAGGAGTAAAGAAATCTGTTGAAATAGATGAGGACGATGATGAAGTGGGTGGTACTCCTCGCAAACCAGCTGGAAGAGGTAGTGGTGGAAGAAGTTCAGCAGCAGCCCCTGCTGGTGGAAGAGGGAGAGGGAGAGGTGGTGGTGGAAGAGGCGGGTTCATGAATTTTGGTGAAAGGAAAGACCCTCCCCACAAAGGAGAAAAGGTTAGTACTTCAAAGGAACTGATGAAATGACAATTTAATGCTGCTAGCTGGATCTGGTCTTCTTTAGTAGTCTGGCTTGAATTGACAATTATTCTTTAATCTTTATACTGAAGCATTCGTCTTGTGTTTCAGGAAGTCCCAGAGGGTGCGCCTAATTGTTTACTTGGTAAAACTTTTGTTATTAGCGGCACCCTTGACAGGTACTCGCGCAGCAGCTCAAAATTGCTAAAAAATTGCCGTTTTTAGCACTACAATTTAGAAATATTTGAAAACCAAATAGTCCTTTTCTTTGTTTGTTGTCTTTTTCTGTCTTCTTTTTGTTCTAGCCTTTGGTTACAGTTTATGCTTGGTAACCCTGTGTCATTTAGCAATTTAATTTCAGACGATTACAATTTTCTTCGGATTTTCTTCTAGTTTGGAACGGGAGGAAGCAGAAGACTTGATTAAGCGCCATGGAGGTCGAGTTACTGGGTCTGTCAGTAAAAAAACGGTCAGTTTTACAGATGTCTTTCCTACTCTAGGTTTCACCAATTTTTCAAATTCTGATTTTTATTGTCCATCTGCAGAATTATCTTCTTGCTGATGAAGATATTGGGGGACGAAAATCAGAAAAAGCTAAAGAACTGGGGTTTGTTGCTTCCTCTTCTCTTTTGTTATTTAAATGTTGGTTTCATTTGCTTTGTCTTCTTTCTAATTCTGTTCATATTTGCAGCACTGCATTTTTAACCGAAGATGGGTTGTTCGACCTCATTCGCAAATCAAAACCCACGAGAGCACCCCCAGAAGAATTAAAAAACACTTTTGGCAAGGGTGCTACCTCGCAACCAAAAGGAAGTCCTCTGAAAGTAGTAAAAGGTATAAGCAGTGCTGGTTGCTTATTTGGTCATAATATTGGTTATTATCAGACTGTCAGTTCAATTCACTACTTCAACCTGGCGATTGTAAGGTACTTGACGTTAAGTTTTTTTTGTCCTTATTGACTGAGTTGCTCTAGGTAACGAAGTCTCGCCCTCTGTTGTAAAGAAAACCCCCCGAAAAGGTTCGGCTCAAGGCGTTTCTCCTGCTAAACGTAAAACCCAAGTTGCGGGTGGTTCCTCATTAACATGGCCAGAAAAATACAAACCGAAGACTCCCAATGATATCTTGGGCAACCAGACACTTGTATGTATCTAATTATCGGTTCATGGACATTATTTTTTTTTTTCCGCTTCTTCATTCTTTTGTTTGGCATGCACACATTTTCCTCGTTGGACAAGGAATAATTCCTAACAGTTCTCCCCATTTTTTGTCATATGTAGGTTAAGCAGCTTCACGAGTGGTTGTCCCATTGGAATGATCACTTTCTACATGCTAAGCAGCAGGGAAAGGGAAAAAAACAGAATGACAATGGAGCTAAAAAAGCTGTTTTGATAAGTGGATCACCTGGCATTGGAAAGAGTACATCGGCAAAACTGGTTAGCCAGATGCTTGGCTTCCAGGGCATAGAGGTTCTGAATTTGTGATTAATCCTCCATTTTAAGGAGGAAAAACATTATCTTGTCCAGCGCTCGCATGTGGAGTTCATTTGTAATGCTCCCACTTTTGACTTAGCAATTCTGTACCCTGTTTCTGTATTTTAGGTCAATGCTAGTGACAGCCGGGGAAAAGCTGACTCGAAAATTCTTAAAGGAATTGGTGGAAGCATGGCAAACTCTATAAAAGAACTTGTCAGCAATGAATCTTTGAGTGTTAAGATGGAACGGTTGGTCTTTTTCTGTAAATACCAATTCCCCTTGTGCGCTTACTTGGGGAAAAAAAGAAGATTTAATCTTTAAAATTGATCTCGCAGGTCAAAACATCAAAAGACTGTCTTGATTATGGATGAAGTTGATGGCATGTCCTCCGGAGATAGGGGTGGGGTGGCTGACCTTATTGCCAGCATCAAAATTTCCAAAATCCCGATCATCTGTATTTGCAATGACCGTCATAGTCAGAAACTGAAAAGTCTTCTCAACTACTGTTTGCTTCTCAACTACAGGAAACCGACAAAACTGCAGGTCTTAACCACCCTGTTCATTAATTTTCCTACAATTGTGAGACGATTACCAAACTTTTCTACTCTCTGCAACCCTTGATGAATGGATGAGCATTTTGATAGCTGGCGTGATAGAATCTATTTTATGTTACCACTATAATATTCAAATCTATGTGAATATGCTGACAGTGACATTATTTCAAATGAATGATAGATGGCAAAGAGGTTAATGCAAGTTGCAACTACAGAAGGCATCAAGGTTGATAATGAGGTACATATGTAACTAAACTTGCTTGTCAGAATATCTGTGTTTTCTGAAATTATATCCAACAGATCTCGCAGCAATATGATTTCTGTATAATCTGTATTTCCTTTTATCAAACTAAAGAATAATCATCAATTCCACTGAGATATTTTTTACATAAATAGATGGCTCTTGAGGAACTTGCAGATAGAGTTAATGGAGATATGCGTATGGCACTTAATCAGTTGCAGTACATGAGCCTCTCAATGTCTGTTATCCAATATGATGATGTGCGGCGACGCCTTCTTAGTAGTGCGAAGGATGAGGATATTTCACCGTTTACTGCTGTTGACAAGTATGTCTTAGTTTCTACCTTCTTTCTATCCCTTCGGTAATGGTATACCGTTTCATTGGTGTTTCACTGTTGTACTATCCGCTTTTTGTTTTCGTTATGTTACTTTAGATTATAGCTTTCCAGGTTTTTACATTGGTAGTGAACAAGTTTCTCCATGTTCTTCTTGTATTTGTTTTAGAATAGTCTCACAAGTCAAGTTGCAACGTGAAAGCCTTCTATAAAAGACCCAGTTCAGCTGACTTCCTAATTTTCTCTTTAAGGATCAGTAAGGAAAGGCATTCTTCTGTTAGGAATTAAGTCAAGTGTAAGCATGTAATATATTAGGAGGGCTTCTATTGTTTACACTGTAATTCGGTGTTGCACTTTGGTTGCTACTATCCATATGATTATTGATGTTACACTTTGGCTGCTTTTTTTTTTGCATATGGTAAGCTGCATAAATACTGAAGCTGTGTTTATAGATTAGTGGATCTATCTGATATTTTATGGCCGTGCTGACATTTTGCATTTGGCATGCAGGCTGTTTGATTTTAATGGTGGAAAATTGAGAATGGATGAGAGGGTTGACTTGTGCATGAGCGACGCTGACCTTGTTCCTCTTTTAATACAGGTTTTCTTTTGTGTTTAATTGCACAGTTTCAACTAATTTTCACCTTTGGCTTGCTACATGTGAGATTTAGTTTTGACTATAAAGATTAGTTGTTAGTATATGTTGCTGCACTTGGCTTCATAACTGCAGTGTAGGGCATCTCATATCTTAAAAATTCTGTGTGTAGTTTTTTTTGAACCTTAGGAAGTGTGCCTGGTTTTACCGAGTATGATAGTCCAATCTCAGCGTAAAAGATGCTATCTTACTGGAATTGTTCTTAATTTAATTAAACTGTTTCACACTGATATTTCCAAGAGTTATTGTAATGCTTTGATATATTTGAGTGGATTTATGTCTCTGGTTTATTTTACTTCAAGGATATCTTAGTGCTTTTTTATTATCAGGAAAACTACCTTAATTTTCGACCAAGTGCTGTTGGTAAGGATGAGAATGGAATTAAGAGAATGAACATGATTGCGCGTGCGGCAGAATCTATTGGAAGTGGAGACATTGTTAATGTACAGATTCGGAGATACCAACAGTGGCAGCTCTTTCAAACTAGTTCCCTTGTGTCAAGTATAATACCGTAAGTTGCCTCAATTCTGCAACCGAGAATACTGATTACCTGGTGCGATTTTTATTCACCTTATATAGAGCGGCCATTAACTCTTTTTTGTGTTTTCCAGTGCTGCTTTGCTGCATGGGCGAAGGGAGACCTTTGAACAGGTATTGCTTCTCCTGTGTTACAAATTTAAAGACTGCTTAGTGGTACTTTGCGTAATGAATTATTGGAGGCATTCACCTACAACGTCTGCCGAACCTTCTTTCCTGTCATATAATATGGAACCTAAAAAGTGCATTTCTATACGTAAATGGGCTGGTTGGGAGAGAGAAGTAGAAGAAATCTGATCTTTTGGCTTGCAACAAGGCTATGAATCCTCGGTTTGGATTCTAAATAGGCGTGATGTTTGTAGTTATTCTTAGGAAATGTTTCCAAATGGGGACTAGAACATCTCAGTACATCCTTGAGGGAGGAATTATTGATTTAACAAGTCCTCTTGATACATACAAACACTTCTGCTTCTAATGGCTTCGCTTCATTAGAAGATTTGTTGTTCGTCCAAGGAAACTTGGATTCGGTTCTGAATTCATGGATGAAAATATTCTGAATCCAAATTTTCTATGTTATTATATATGCAAGCAGAAGTTGTTACACTCTATATGCGTATTTATGTATCATTGATGCTTAGGATCATATTTGGTAGGGGGAGCGCAATTTCAATAGATTTGGAGGGTGGCTGGGGAAAAACTCGACAATGGGAAAGAATATGAGGCTTTTGGAGGATGTGCATCTTCATCTTCTTGCTTCTCGAGAATCCATTTCACACAGGTTTAGTATTCAGCAGACAATCTTTCAATATTTCATCGATTTTGGTTATCTTTGTTTGTTATCGAACAACTTGCCGAACCCTTGCATTTGTTAAATTCCAAAATTCATATTTAATTAACCAGCATTTGGCCTTCTTCAGAATTTTTTGGAATCCAAGATAAGATTTGAACTTGACATTGTTTCCTGTTGCCCCTTAGTTGAGTCAGTCAAACTTGAATGCTCATATGCAGGAGCTTGGGTGGCCAACACCTAAGGCCAACACCTAATTTCTTTAGATAAGAATCACAAGATGGTTAACTGCGGTGAAAAGGAAATCAGTTCTGGGGATGAAACTAAGTTGACTGATTCTTCTTTGTATTCCTTATCCTTGCCAGTTACCTAATTTCTACTCTTTAAAATGTTGCAGGGAAACCTTACGAGTAGATTACTTCCCTCTTATTCGGATACACTTAACTGATCCTCTTAGATCGCTGGATAAGGTAGATGCCTCACTATCTCATACATTATAATGGCTGAAAGCCGGAGTAAGCAGATTTGCTTATGTGTTTGCACTTTGTTGTCAGGATGAAGCAGTTCAGAAGGTTGTGGAATTCATGGATGCTTACTCAATAAGTCAGGAGGACTATGACTCAATCATGGAGTTATCACAATTCAAGGTGCCTCTGCAGATCCTTGTGTGGTATGGTTTATCATATATATTCTCGTGTCAAATGCCCTAACTATTTCATGATTGTATTATATGTAACAGAAGCACCCAAATCCACTCGAGGGAATACTGCCAGCTGTTAAAGCTGCACTGACAAAGGCATATAAGCAAGGAAGCAGCTCGCGTGTTATACGATCAGCCGATTTAATTACGCTTCCAGGATTTAAGAAGGCTCCAAAGAAACGTATTGCAGCGATGTTGGAGCCAGTTGATAGTGGTGGTCTGACAGAAGAGAATGGTGACACACTAGCAGAAAGTGAAGAAGAAAATGCTTCAGATACTGAAGACACAGGTAAGGTTTTCTCTGAATGGATAGCTCGTTTCTAGCTGTTGATCCAAGACCTTTGGCAATAGTAAAATGACAAGTAAAGAGGTTTCCACCAGGTTGGAAACAGGAAACTCTGAGACCTTATCTTCCTTTAATGGCGTTGAAGGGCACTTTTGATCATCCTACATACCGACTTATTTATATTTCTGGACAGGTCAACAGTTTTTTTGTTTCATTCGCCACTGGGTCATGTGCACCCACAAAGTGCATATCATACCGTGGAGATTTGGCTCTTCTTATAAGATTAAACTATTGACACTGCCCTAGTTTAATTATGTTCAAGTATCTATAGAAAGAGGGTAAAATGAATGCTAGGATTCCCTGTCTCAAAAGATAGTTACCTTTATATAATATAGGATAGATATTGGGACAAGGTCAGGCCGATCGGACATCCTGTTAATATCTATGTTCGAGTCTTTACTGACTACCTCCTGCATGGTGAGGAATACGACAGGTGGGCCTTTTGTTATTAATGGCAAGGGTGATATGTTGTGTACTTCTCCACAAGGCTGATATGTTGTGTACTTTTTTCAGATGGACCTGATAATGGTGAGAAAAAGCTGCAGCTGGATCTCCAAAGTAATAGCAAGAAAGGTGGGCAAATTCGAGTAGAAACGTATTTTTTTCTCGATATATTACATCCTGTTTTAAGTTTGTCTTAATTAAATTTTGAATTCGACAACTTATCAGGAATCCAAGTACAGCTTGATTTGAAGAAGACTGGCAAGTCAAGTGCAAAGAAAGCTCCTGCTAGCAAATCAAAAGCAGCATCTGGTTCTGCATCTGCAAAGAAAGGTAGTCGTAATGCTGGTGGTAGTGCTGCAGCTGCTTCTGCGTCCAAGAGAAAGAGATGAGATGAGAAAGAGCATTTCATCGCTGCCACTAAGTTTTGTTTTTTCCGGAGATAGCTGTGAAGGCTTGCAACTCGGTGTTGCCTCCCTCTTCCTTTAAAATTTCCTTTTGCGTTTAGTTTTTGTTTAGCGGTGTAAGTTGGAACTAGATCCTGCTCTATAAATATGTCCCTTTTCAGTTTTTTTTTGGTTTTTCGAGTAATGGAGCCTCATACGGGCAGGCCATTCATTGCACACTTTCCATGTCGAATTTTTCTATGGTTCATGATTTTCCGCGTCAAGTTGGAAGTTTTGCGGCCATGTTTCCTGCTAGGCAATTCGATTGTCATTGTTGGGTTTCAAATGGATTTGAGACCATAATTACGGATGTGCAGCAATGCTAAGAAATATGCGTAAAACGTAATGAGGAGCCGAATTTTTGGAATTTTTTTTTTATCCTTTTCCTATATTCATTTTTGTTTTGACTAAAACCTGAATGAATGCAAATAATTAAGGACAATTCCTATGGGAATGAACAAACCCATATCTTAGTTGAGCCAGGTGGATGGCCAAGCTGGTTTTTCCACCATGGTAAAGTATTTGGCATCAGATAACAAAACGCGCCTGCGAAAAACAAACGATGGAGTTTGAACGTAAAGCGCCGGCGTTGGAAGGACAAGCGTCAGCGCTTAAAGCACAAACGCGGCGCTTGAACGTAGGTCGTTGGGGTAGCTTTTTAAAATTCAAAATTTACTTTTCTCTATAAATTACCGTCAATTTTAAACAATTCACTCACACCAAAATTCACTTCTCTTAAATTTTCTCTTCTAAAATCTATTTCTCAACGGCTGAAAAGGCATCACACTTTTTTGCGATGCAAAACTTGAAGTTGTTGTTTCTAAGATATGTGGAAGTTTTAAAAAGATTGAAAATTGTAAGAGGGAAGTGCAAGTTTTTGAAGTTGCTCCAAGAAAATGTTCCGCTAAAAGGCAAAGAAGAGCTCCAGTTTTGAAAGTTAACAACAACACATTCAAAAACAAAGGCGAAACTGTCAAAGAGCGCGTTGAATGGAAGATACGTCAAATGAAGATAAACAGGAGGCCAAGACTTGTACTTGATTTTTATTGAAGTTGTTAGTACGTTTTATTATTGCCTAAGTTTATATCTTGTAAAAGAATTGGCATCAATGAACGAAAATCTTTAGATTTTAAAATAGAGATTTTCCACTTTAGATTAAGCGAAATTTATTACAATTTGAACTTGCAAAATAATATCAAATCCACAACAAAAACATCAAACTACATCAAATCCAGCGACATTCTCTCTGTAGAGTTCATATCATTCAAAATGCTTAAACTATCTTCCGCTTTCTTCAGTAAACTTCGTATGAGCGATGGTTTTCTGTAAAACAGATAAGCAACAAGTTCAGATATTTATGATGCAGTTGATCAGTGAGGAAAAAGGTAAGATACTCACCAGTTCATCGTTGGATAATCCAGAATAGCTACGGTGAACCATCCACAAAACTTCTGTATAATGTTTGACTTCTTTAGTGATGAATGCAATTCTTAGTTCTAGGCTCTTACTGTTTTTTATGGCTTCGTTCCGCGATGCTACAAAATGTCCCAATACTCTTTCCCAGAAATTGTCATTGTTCATTGGTCTCATCATACGATGTAACCAACATCGGACAAGAGCACATCTTCTTCCATTGTAAAGACCGGGAGCGGCATTCGAGTGCAGTAACGATGTGCTTGAGATGGACCATCTTTTAGAATTCTGAAACACGCTGCGTAACGAAAAGATTTACCGTGAGCTTCCTCCCAATTATCAAGAGCTGTTTAGATCACTTCATCTTCAGTTACACCGCTGAAATTTTCTCGATCAATTTCCATTACCGGAACAAGAAATGGCTTGACTGCAAGCCTAATAGATTGAAAACGTGCACGCAATCGACGAGCATCTCGGTTTCTTGGGTTTCCCGTCAGTGAGACGAACATTGAAAAAACGTTTTCCCAAAAAGAACCGTCATAAAAAATAACAACACCAGTGATTACCCTATGAAAAAAATTTGCTTTGCATATAGTTATATCCTCTTCTTTAGTAAACTTGGGACCACGATTTCTAACATACATTTCTGAAGAGTTTTAGAAAAAAATGAAGAAGAAGAAGAAGATGTGATTTTGGAGATGGGAAGAATGGAATTTATAGGTCGAGAAAGAAGATCGAGCCGTTGGGAATTTAGCCGTTGGCATTGATAATACAACCGCGTGCGACTTTCCTTTAAACTCCCGTTTGAATTACCATAGGAGTTGTCGTTCTTTGGTAAAACCGCGCGACTTTACTAAAACCGCCCGTTTGAATTACCAACGCCTATTTTCTTGTTATAAATACAACACTAGGGGTAGCATCTCAACCAAACCAACAAATTTCTTTCTCAACATCCACCATGTTTTCTAAAGGAAAAGCGAAGCAAATATTATGTGTCGAAGCAAAAGAGGTTTATCCATTATGTTTCATGGATAACCACAGTCTTATGCAATGCCCTTGGATGTATTCAAAGTGTTCGCGGAAAGGTTGTTCACGCATCAGAATGGTGATTGAATCACAACCGGAAAAGATCAGGTATTTGCAATGTCAAGATCCCAACTGTCCAGAGGAACCACATATGCTAGATGAAGCTATGAATATTAAAAAGGAAGAAGAAGAAAAGATTGCAACACTTTGCAAAAACTTCAAACTTAAAGCCAAATTGAAGAAGGAGTTATTACACTGCTTGCATTGTGGATATCGAGATCACGAATACAAACATTGTCCACATAGAATCAGTGGATGCTCAAAGCCCGATTGCAAGACTTTTATGCATTTGCGGACTTCTAATGAAGAAGACACATATGGTAGGCATTTCTGGGAATGTCCTAATTGTTTTTTGGTGGAGTGGGATGATTGAAGTTGAAGTACAAATCGATTCACTATGGTGTTATGTTATTTAATTTGTTGTTTATTTTGTGTTATTACGATTATCTAAAATCATCAATATCATAAGTAATTTAAATTTTTTTCTCGATTAAACATTGCACCATCAATTTCATAAATAAAAACATACTGCATTGAACAACCACATCATACATGAGAATAAAAGAAATACATTAAATTAAAAAACTACTACATAGGCGTCAATTCTCGGCGGGTGGTGGAATTCCTAGGGCGATGTAGGGATTGTATTTGATGTGCACCTTAAGAATGTTGAAACAAGCATGGAAGTCGAAAAGACGACCGTGGTGAGATGCTGGCCACATCGCTAGAGTTCTGGGAAACACTTCATGTTCGGCCTCACCGTTGAGCTTATTTTTGTGTTTCTCCATTAGTTGAGCGACGAATTCCAATACATTACAGGAAATTACACTAAAACGATTGGTCAATCTGTGACAATCACGCCCATGAATGTTCATCGTTTCAGGGGCGAACATTTCAAAAACTTTCTCCCAGAACGTCGATTGGGATGCATTCCTACCGGTATCGGCGGCATCTTGACTGTGAATAACGTAGGCTCTGCAAATAGCTAAATCCTCTTGTTGAGTGTATCTAACACCACGAACTCTGGCAGACATTTTTGTAGATGATTTGTGAGTGAAGAATGTGTGAATTTGGAGTTGAAATGAGGAGTATTTATAGAACTCAAAAACTATAGCCGTTAGATCACAAGAGTTTCTGCCCGTCCAGATTCAGCCGTTGGTGCTTTTATGACAAACGCGCGCTGGAAGGACGAGCTCTGGCGTTTTTGTGAAAATCGCGCGCTGCCTGGGAAAGCGCCAACGCTTGTGTCTCAAACGCCAGCGTTTGAGGCAAGATCGCCCGGCCTATCATCAAACGTTCGCTACATCTCCAACTCAATGAACAAACCAACAAATTTATTGGTTTGAACATCTATTTTTCGTGTTTGTTGAATCAATAGTAAGAGCAAAATGGACAAACTAGATAATTTGTTCATTCCATAGGAGATACTCTGATACAAGCACCGTGATATTGTAAGCTACAAGTAAGTAAACTGTACTGCAATATCAAAAGAGATTTGTGCCTGGACATCATTAATTCTAAGTCCTATTTGTTTGTCTTTTAGCTAAGCTATGTCCAGCTATTATTATTAGCTAGTAGCTGCAATTTGTCAAATTCCTTCCACCAGCTTTGATATTGACCTATCTTTTCTTATTTCATTTCATAACTTTCCTCTGCTGCCATGTGCTACATACAATTATTATGCTACCTAATTAATTTTATGGTCCAACAAAACCACTTGTAGACTATTTGGTACCTCCTCATCACTACGGCGCGTTAACAAAGGAACAAGGGCAGCTCATCGAATCTGAGATAGATTGCCTGATGTTTTTCTTGTACAGCCGAGCGAGCTTAGTGGGGGCGTTTGCAACACTACAAAAGAAATAATTTTTTGGTTTAACTAAATTGAAAAGTCGGCCGTAAGTTTGGAGATCAATCCTAAACTAGTCGGGAGATGGAAAAAAAGAAAAACCCATCCCGTACATTTAGGCAAGGAAAAAGTTTGCTACTCCATGCAACCTTTCAAATAACTTCACGTGTAAGATGCAAGACCCCAGCAAAAAATACAGGTGTATTTAGTAATAATATTCAAAAGAGCATCCAAAAACATAAAAGAACTGGATTAGAAATCTGATCAAAAAACGAAAGAAAAAAAAGATAAAATAATAAAGGAACCGTGAGGGTGGGCCCACACGGCTAGCTGGTCGTCCCCTCTTTTTCTTATTTTATTACTAGCATATGACCCGTGCCGTAACGGCCCGGAATTTCGAATGTTGTTAGCAATAAGTAATAAGTGATGGTTGAAGTTCTTTCCTGTGTTGTGCATAGCCAACACACCTACATATTTTTTCTTGTTGTTGACAAATAGTGCTTGCTTAGATGGGCATAAAAAATAATTTCCTTGTTGACAATTGATGCTTGCTCAGACGGGCATCAAAAATTGGAGTCTCTTCGTTATCTTAGTAACATTGCACCCATGAGAATTCCCAGTTATACTATTTTTATAATCAAATTATGGTAAGACCTAATCAACTAATTATAATTCAACTCATTAGAAGTTGTTATCGAAGTTCTTACCTGTAGTACCGGCCAACGTCCATTGCCTATTGAATTTAGAATTATCAAACCACATTATTTCTACTCCTAAAGCATATATGAAATTTCTATTAATCTATTATATGCAAATGCTAGTAGTAACCTGCAGTATCTCTATTTACAGAGTGCTAACCAAAAAGGAAAGAAGCGAGTTTGTTGGGAAAGCACGGCCAACACAGTAACGTTACAGCCTTACATGCACAAAATCTGTTTTTTTTTTTGTTTGTTTTTTCTTAATAATGTCAATAACATGTCAAATGGAATAGTACATACAAAAAAATTGATAAAACTAATTTACAAAGCCAAAGAAAACCATTTATGACAAGTAAATATTAATCCGAACAAACAAACAACTACTTTAAGGTTGCAGAAGTGATGCTAGAAACTGTTGCTAGAGCAGGCTGTTGTCTCCGGATTTGTAGATGTTTTTTTTGATGATTTAACTTTTCAATCAGACCTTTAAATGTCGTTGTCCTTATCCTTTCAAATGAATCTAGGACTGGAACTGCTCGTAGTAGCTCGCTTCTCAAGTCATCTGTAGCTTAGCTTAATCAAGTAATCACTTAAAGACAATACTCTGAAATTAATCACTTAATGTACCCGTAATCCAACAACGAAATTCAAGAAGTCCAGGATACCAACATATCTGCCTCCATTGTCCTAAGGAAAGAATAATTTTCTGGAAACTTAGGAAGTACCTGATATACTCCAGAGCTAATAACTTTTGCCCTGACCTGAAAATGAAGTAACAGTTAGTCAAGGACTAAGTTTGTACAATCAGAAAATAAGGCCTACCATTGTTAATTAATTTGGACATGGACTTCTTTAGAGATTAATTATTCTGCATCTTGTACGGGTAATACTTATTCAGTTTTCACTTATATAGTAAGCAATATAAGAGAGTTGTTTTTCTCTAAAGTACTGCCAAAAACGCAGCTTACTCAGAGATCATCAGTTATATCAGTAGTCGATATTATCCGTGATCACACCTCACAATCATGAATGACCAAAATATTGTTTATTATTGGGGTCGATAAAAAATTAAAACTAAGATGCCGAGAAAACCATGGAAATTCTCAACTAAATTTACATGTAGAAAATTAGGGATTGTAGGATATACATACCATAAAGGTGTTCATCACCGGAGTCATGTGCTAACCTTTGTAATTGATTTTTTTTCATGCCCAACGTTGTATTCTTGGCGTGTTGGATCCTTAGGTGTGATCATTTATAGTTCGTGAGTTGCATTGCATGGTCATGTAGTTAAATTATATCAGTCTTATTCATTATTGTCTGTATCATTGTTTTTCTTCAAATTACTTACTTGCTTTTCACGGTTAAATACTTTCTGTGATCTGTCTAATATGTAGTGAACATTTTAATTCAATGAAATAATGGAAATTGTTCTACTATAGTTACATTACCTACGGGATTTGCGACGTCTAAAGTTGCCCACACCATTATTTCCATGTATTCTCGCAGTCTCGCTCTCATCGCCTCCTCTGCCAGTAAGAAAATTTCAAAGTTTAGTTAATTTGTAATTTGTCATACACTTTAAATTTAAGACACGGGTAGAAAGAGAGGCATTAAGAAAACTCTTATGTATAGTAACACTGGTGATCGAATTTTATATAGTGGTAAATAGAGTTGTCGTTCGCTCGGACTTGATGAGATTGATTTTAAGAATTAATAAACTAAAATAAAAGAAAAATATATACAAAATATTGTCACAAGATGAAGAGAGTTACTGGGACTAGGATTTCGTCGAATTCGTAACATAGGGTTCAATTTATTTATTCTCAACAATTAAAGCTCAATAAATAAAATTAACATGGACTCTGATTTTGTCAAGGTAGATTCTCAAAAGATTAGTTGTAAATCCTAAGCATGATATATCAAAACATTTAAGCTAAGCATACCTCATCAAATTAAATGACAACCAATTAATTCAAAACATATTTCAATTAAAATTAATGCAAAAGTCTTAAAAGAATTAAATAATTTTTCCCATGTATGAAATTCGTCTTCCTCCATCGTCCCAGTGTTGGGGATTAGCTCATCACGTCGAAAACACACTTAAAATATATATTCATGGCTCAAAAAGTGGTTTACAAATGATGAAAATGTGAGAAAATTATTAAAGCAGTGATTTTCTTTTCTCTCCAAAACTCCCCCCAAATGTGCTCTCTAGCTCTCTATTTATACGCACAAATACACATCACTCAAATATATTCTTCCATAACTCCAAAATTTTCTTCTTTTTAATTAAAAATATCTTAAGGAATTTTTCATTCTCTTTATTCTATATATGTCTTTACTAAACCCATATCTTCTTTAATTCGCAGAATAAAATCCAAGATAAAATCTTCTAAGGATATCTTTCTTGTTTAATACAAGATAACTTCCTTTTTCTTCAAAACTTCATGTTTGTAAAGAAAGAAGATATTCTTATCTTAAAGATAATAAATCCTTTACCGTTGAAATCAAATTTCCCGCCAATTTTTCTTTTTATCAAGGAAGAAGATGGAGCCCCCTTAGCCAGTAATGGGGTGCGATTAGCAGTTGGCTCCCTGGGGTGCTCCTTATCAGTTAGGTGCCCCTTATCCAAAACTGAGAGTCTGAATAGCATGTGTCCTCCGGGTGCCTATACCAACTTTTCGAGCCGAATTTTCCAAAAATACCTACAAACACATAAAACACCATAATAAGTAGAAAATCGAGTACCAACAATACTGAAAATTGAGGACAATTCGGTCACAAAAATGTGTCTATCAAACACCCCCAAACTTATTATCTGCTAGTCCTCGAGCAAATCTAATCTAGAAAAATAAAAATGACTACACTTAGCACTGCAGCAAGCCGTTAGACCACTAGGAGGCCCTAGCAGCGGAGTGTTGTCTCCGGAGGGTTTACCAGAGATGTATCCACAAAACGTTTACTCCGGACCCTAGCTATCTACGCAAAACCTATGAAGGCACTAAAGAATCTCCTTGGTTGGCATACTCTCATTGACTATAGGAGGAAGTACCCTGATGCGAAATTCCAATTGATGTACACGAGTTTGCACACAAGCATACTAAAATTCATATAAGTGACAGAGCTCTACTCAGATAGTTTCTGTACATTATAATCGGAGTCAACCAATCACATGGAAAGATTAAGAAGATGGATGTAGAGAAAAACATAGATGGTTTTGATGTTGACTAAGGTGAACCTATCCTAATGGACTGAGATACCGGTCTGACTGATATCAACACAGCTGGCATATACAAAGGAACCAGCGGGTGATAATCCTAACTCTAGGTCAACACAACTGACATATACAAGGATTCCAGTGGTCGGCTTTATTGAATTTATTCCGGTTGGTTTGATGGTCTGGTCTTTTTTTTTTTTTTTTTTTTTTTTTTTTGTATCTCAATCACTCTATTTCACCCAATCACTTATAAGAAAATAAAAACAGAAGGTGAAAAGGATTCAACGAGATATGGCGAAACTACCATGTTTTTTTTTTAAAATTCTAACACCTGAGCTCTGTGATTTTATGAATAGACTCTTTAGATGTTTCCATCTAATCAGATTGGTTCCTCAACTCCTATAACCAAGATGCTTCCATCCACTTAGATTGGTTAGTGCCATCCTTAATAAACATAAATTTCTAGGCTCTGGAGTTTATTTATTGCTACTAAAAAGTTTCTCCCATACCCCCAAACTTAAATCTAACATTGTCCTCAATGTTCTAAAGATAAAATTAAAAGCATATGAACAAGGAGAAACTGTTACCATTTGAAGCAAAAGAGTTAAGGAAAGATATTACCGTATTGCATGAGATTGGGTTACCTCCCAAGAAGTGTTAAGTTTAAAGTCTTCAGCCAGACTAAGAAAGGATTAGTCACCTTATAGAATCATAAAGTAATAGCCGGGATAACTGCGAATCACCAAAACCAAATAGAGCTATCACAAGTAAAAGGAATTTGCACCATGCCAAGAAAGTTAAAAAATAAAGCACACCCTTGTCTAGTTTCTGTTTAAGACAACTACATCTAGTTGTGGTTCAAGTTCAGGTTCTATAACTGGGTCTAAATAACATATTTTCCTGGGTTGCATTTCCTCAAAAGTTAGATCCGAATGTTCAGGTTCCAGAGTCTGGAAAAACTCAAATAAAAACTTAGAAGCACATAACTATAACCTAAATAATTGCGGATCCTTAAAGTCAATCAAATTTGACTTACACAACTGACCACAAAGAGAGTGGTGGTCTTCCTTAAACAAATATGTCGAACCTAATCTCTTAAAGTAATTAGGTTTACTCTTGAAACTTAAAATCTGACACATTTGAATTTCATAAGTTCCCAAAATTGGAGAAAAAGTTTTTGGTGGGAAAACAAAGTCAATCGAGGTATCGTAGCCCGGGTTAACGACATCAACCAGAGGATGGGTTTCTAACAACTGAACTTCTTTTTGGACATCATTAGGTTCAGGAAAACGTGTATGAAGATAATCTTGTAAAATGGTTGAGGCATATATGTTAAGTTCCAAGTGAGGGACATTTGTAAGAGTTAAAGCACATGGAGTATAAAAATCACCCCCAAACTTAGAGTTTTCAGTGTCTCTATAAAGACTAGTCACAACTTCCCTAGTTTCAAGGTCATCAGATTCCTGAAAATGGTCAATTGATTCTTCTAAGTCAGGTACATCCTCACTCATTTATATGATTTCATTTTGTTTTTCTAAGACTAATGTTTCTAAATCGCTAGACTCGAAAACAATATTCTCGGGATAAACCCGCTCCTCTAAACTATCATCGCCTTCGTAATCAAACGGAAATACTACATCATCTAAGGAAGTCTTATCTTTAGTCAAATCCCCGTCCTTTTGAATAGGTGAATAATTATTAAAATTTTATTTGGATTTGAACTAGAAATAATATTATCATTATAAAACTCAGTTGGATTAACAAATTCCTGATCACTACGCCTTAATATTTCAGATTCTTCATCAGCACTATCCTCATCATAATCATAATAACATGAAAATGATTGAACCTCATCTAAAGTATTAATTCCAATTCTATCCTTGTCATCTTGATTATGTAAATAAAAAATTTCCTCACTTTCAAGGTTGATTTTTGAAGCAATGTATTGGCAATTCAGTGCAATTCGAGCAATTCTCTCTTCCGTCTCTAACTCAAGCCTACGTGTTGACCCAGCAAACTCACGTTTTGACTCAGTTAACTTACATGTTGAGTTAGCTAACTTCCTGAGGTTATCTTCTAAAGAAGGTTCACTCATTATTACATTTCTTTCGTCTATAACTAAGTCATATGTGTCCGCTGACTTATGTGTCGACTCATGTAACTTACGCATTGACTCAAGTATCTTACGTGCCCCATCTAGAGAAGAGGAATTATAGGAATTTTGCTCGTATGACCGGTATTCATGTGAATAGTAATTGGGCTCACCATGGTATGAGCCATAACCTTCAAAAGTTTGGTGTTCCCAACCACTATTCACACTATGGTCATAAAAAGAATAATGTTCATGTTGCTCAGTCGAATAATCATTGTATTGGCTATACCAGTTCGACATCCTAACTGCAAGGAATTCTAAACAAACACAAAGAAGGCTGACTCGACCACAACAAGCCTATTTTATCTAGCAAACAAAAAGCATGATGGCTCCCTTAGATTGTTTCTAGACCAACTTTTATTCTTTCGAAAAGGAATTCGTTACAATCTGAGTAAACCTCTCTGGAATCAATCCGAGTTAAAGTAAGTTGAATAGAGACGAGGGAAGCTCAGTAGAGCTTTGATACCCAAGGCCTCATCGGCATTACAAGGCAGCGTATTCAACTCACAGAAACCATCATGAACTTCAAAGTACGCTCAAAAGAGTAACCAATATTTTCCGAATGACTTTCCTAATAAGCTCGTTACCCTATCGGTCTCGTTCTAGTCCAAATTTTAAGGCTTAGGTTCGCGTAGGTTCCGTGTTCCTAAGGCGGTCAAGAAGGAAACGGTGATGAAATCTGAGTCCTTATCTTGATTTGGCCAAGCCTTGCCCTTTACTAGAAAATTAAATCCGATTTCAGGTCCTCAACATATATGCATACGAAATCATCCAGTAAACCCGCTGACGGGGGATTCGCGGGTGTTTAGAATTCTTACCTCCCGTTCCAGACGGGGGATGAACCGTTGAAGTCGACTCGGGACACGACTCCTATGTCATGTACTAACCCGAGGGGCCGAGGCGATATCGTAATCGACGTCCTTCTCTGCAAACAGTTTATTTAAAACTACCCTTCCGTAGGGTTTTAAAAATAAAGTCCAATGTTTAATGTCTAAAAGAAAAGAAGAAAAAAATGTCCAAAAATAAAATATTACAAAAATAAAAACCTTAATTACAGTTTCTAAAAAAATAAAAATAAAATTATTTACAAAATCTTCTTCTTCACTCCTTTTAGATTTCTCTTTTCTTTCCTTTTTGGGCTTTTCTTTTCTTTTCAGCACTTTCTCTTTTCCTTTAGCTTAGATCCAAATCTGAAAGCAAACAATAATACCAAAGCGCGTAAAAAAGAACAAATAAAATAAAACCTAAAAACAAATCTATAAACAAATCCGCGTCGGCGGCGCCAAAAATTGATCGAATTTTATATAGTGGTAAATAGAGTTGTCATTCACTCGGACTTGATGAGATTGATTTTAAGAATTAATAAACTAAAATAAAAGAAAAACATATACAAAATATTGTCACAAGATGAAGAGAGTTACTGGGACTAGGATTTCGTCGAATTCGTAACATAGGGTTCAATTTATTTATTCTCAACAATTAAAGCTCAATAAATAAAATTAACATGAACTTGATTTTGCCAAGGTAGATTCTCAAAATATTAGTTGTAAATCCTAAGCATGATGTATCAAAACATTTAATCTAAGCATACCTCATCAAATTAAATGACAACCAATTAATTCAAATCATATTTCAATTAAAATTAATGCGAAAGTCTTAAAAGAATTAAATAATTTTACCCATGTATGAAATTCGTCTTCCTCCGTCGTCCCAGTGTTGGGGATTAGCTCATCACGTCGAAAACACACTTAAAATATTTATTCATGGCTTAAAAAGTGGTTTACAAATGATGAAAATGTGAGAAAATTATTAAAGCAGTGAATTTCTTTTCTCTCCAAAACTCACCCAAAATGTGCTTTCTAGCTCTCTATTTATACACACAAATACACATCACTCAAATATATTCTTCCATAACTCCAAAATCTTCTTCTTTTTAATAATAATATCTTCAGGAATTTTCCCTTCTCTTTATTCTATATATGTCTTTACTAAACCCATATCTTCTTTAATTCGTAGAATAAAATCCAAGATAAAATCTTCTAAGGATATCTTTCTTGTTTAATACAAGATAACTTCCTTTTTCTTCATAACTTCATGTTTGTAAGGCAAGAAGATATTCTTATCCTAAAGATAATAAATCCTTTACCGTTGAAACCAAATTTCCCGTCATTTTTCCTTTTCAAATCAAGGAAGAAGATGGAGCCCCCTTAACCAGTAATGGGGTGCGATTAGCAGTTGGCTCCCTGGGGTGCCCCCTATCCAAAACTGAGAGTCTGAATAACATGTGTCCTCTGGGTTCCTATACCAACTTTTCGAGCCAAATTTTCCAAAAATACCTACAAACACATAAAACAGCAAAATAAGTAGAAAATCGAGTACCAACAATACTGAAAATTGAGGACACTTCGGTCACAAAAATGTGTCTATCAACTGGTGGTCATAAATTTTACCTATAATAAGGGACCTTCGCTGAGGTTATAAGCCATGTGCCTCTTTATGTTAGCATCAATATCTTAGTCGTATTTTCCTGAACGTGAGCAAACATTACACATATATCCACATATCATATAGGCCTAACCGACTGCACCCATGACAACAAAGCCATATTAACATGTTAATCCTCAAATATAGAAAATAAGGATGAATAGTAAGTAATAAACCAACTATAGTACCCACTAAATTGCAGTCAACTCTAGCTTTTTAAACACTCCATCTCGAACACGATATGAAATAGCTGGATTTATCTCCATAAGGGTGCGCTTCGATACAAAAACATCTCCCTAGGTCCCTTTCTTGATTTTATTTGTGGTGTTGGTTAAAGTCAGATCTCAATCATTACCAATGGAAACACGCAGTGTACTAAAAAACCAATCCATAACTCTATATTTAGAAAACCTAAACCCAACAATGTAAAAGAATGAAGTAAACAGCGAAATGAATAACTTTCTATCTACAAAGCTGATAGAAACAAAGCTGATAAGCTTTGTAGGATGGAGGAATAATACCTTGGTATTAAATAACATATGTGGACGAAACCACTACGACCACAGGTGTGCCCTTTATTCCTTGGATGTCTAAAATCTTGACATTGCTTCCCAGCAAAGTGGCATGCATTATGGTGAGCAGTACATCCTATTGAAACAATCTATGGCGTGAGAGATCAAGATATCAATACCCAAGGTCCTGCAGTGTGAAGTCGCACATTATACAGGGATAACCGTTGGCTCTCTTCATGTATTGAAGATTTGTGAGGCTGATCAGCACACCCATAACATCTGTTAAGAAGGAAAAATCATATAAACAAGGAAGTGTATAAGATTTTCATTGCTTCAACATGAGAGCCTTAACTTTAATAAACAAATGAAATCACACACTGATCATTACCCGTGAGATAAGTGTTGGCTGAAATTCAAATCAAACAAATGGAATGAAATTCAGTTGACAACAAAATGCAAATACAGTGTTGCATCGCCAATTCACCATAATCTGAGTTATTAATATAATCTGCGATGAAGACAAAATTAGTCAATGTTTAACAAAACAAAAAAAAAGAAACAACGATATTAAAATCAGAAAATCAAGCTACACTGTTCATTGCATAATCTGCGATGCAGACAAACTCAGTCAATACTTAAAACAACAAAAATACGAATAAATAATATATAAATCAGAAAACTTTCGAGAAGTACCAAAATCGAAGAAAACTTACATGAATCTTTATAGAGAAAAAGAAGATTGGTAAGCTTTGAGAATCTGCATATGGTAACGTTTTTGGGGGTTATGTAGTCGAACATTTCAAGGGATTGGTAAAGAGGGATAATGGTGTTTCCATAACGTGTCAAAGGGATTGAATGATGATAGTTTTTTTTATGCTAATTGAATGATATAGTTGAATGGTGGTGTTAATGGGTTTCACTTTTCTGTAATGTAAGGACAATTGGAGAGATCACATGCGTCGAATGAGGGCTGAAAAAGTGGGCTCGTTCTTATCCACGATTTATCTTCTCGGTTTCAGGATTAATTCCAACCGTCGATTGCTGAAAAAGGCCCATGCATAACCATCAGATTGGGCAAAACATATTTGTTTTTATAAGATAAATTATTACTAGAATATAACTCGTGCCGTAACGGCACGACTCAAAAATATGTAATTTCAAATGTTCTGATTTTAATTCGTGTCGTTCGTCTGCAGTTATTAAATAACATGATAACTAATTCCAATTTTTTTTAATTGTTATGCGTTTTAACTGAATTTATTTTAACATTAGAACGATCAACCAAATTTTATATTTCATAATATTATACGTTTTGTGGCGTCACAGACTTAACATAGTTTATTATTCTCACCAATACACACCACCACCACAAAACCGCATGATACTATTCTTTCTCCACCACCACCAGTGGTGGAGCCAAGGGTTCACTCACCCGGTTCTAGCCCCCTTAAATTTCTATTAACTACATAAAAATCTTTGATTTTATCCTATAAATATATTTTAGCCTATCTATATCTAGGGTTTAGTCCACCAAAATTTATATGTTTCTTAGAAAACAAAAAGTATCCCCCTCAATGTCGATTTCTGAATCTTCCACTGCCACCACCACTGCTTCCCACGGATGTAGATTGTTGGGCGCAATTCTTGTTTTCAATCATAGACGTCATGTATGGGGTTTAGATTGAACAAACTTAGGATGTCAATAAATTTATTTCATTATTTTTTTCCGTGTTATATTTTTTTTAATACTACAACCAATTTTATTTTAACATTAACAACTATGATTTATACGATCTGGTACCAAAGATCGTAGGGGTAACATTTGGGTGATCCAGCTATTATGAAAATTGTGTCCTATATGATTTGATATCATCCCTGAAACATATAGTACCCCTCTTTATCAATCGTGCTTAAAACAACAAACCAAATCTTAGGTAATACAATGTTATCCATGTTGTAATGACACATAATTAATACTGGCCACCACTATTCACCAGCACCCAACGCTACATCTTTGGAAACCCACCACAACCATCAGGGGTTGGAGGCAGGATTTTGAGAAAGGAAACAAAAATTCTTGCAGAGTTGGATACGGATGCAAAATGGACTTAATAGCCCATTTTGGGATTGGCTCCGCCTCTGACCACCACAAACTCTTATGCCTCCACCACTTTCTAAGAACCGTCATCGCTTCTACCACCCACCACCACCCTGACCACCACTAATGTTCCGTATCCACCACTTTTTAAGAACCGCCACAGCTTCTACCAACCGCTACCACCACTAATTTCTATTGATATTATTTTTATTTGTATCAAAATTATTTATTATGAAAATACATATTTATTAAACTAATTAAAGGAAACATTTATAATAAAAAATCATTTATTATGAACAATCAGTGAAACACTAATTAATAAAACACTTTGTAGTGAAAAAATGATGTCATAATTTAATTATTATTATTTTTAATGTGATATTTATTATGTAAAATTAATGGAACATTAGTGATATGGTAACCAAATTTTGACCGTCAGATGTATTTGTAATTCCAATCATGCACAACCATCGCTTTGAGAAATAATTAAAACCTTAGATTTATCTATCGCAA
This sequence comes from Papaver somniferum, assembly GCF_003573695.1. NCBI lineage: Eukaryota > Viridiplantae > Streptophyta > Magnoliopsida > Ranunculales > Papaveraceae > Papaver > Papaver somniferum. The sequence continues at coordinate 106,188,855 of NC_039368.1, forward strand.
GAACAAATATAGACAGTTTTTTATCTTTACTAAGTTAGCCAAGCCTTGTTTTGTATTCTTGATATTATTATTACTATTATTATTATTATTATTAGGATTTTGCTCTTTCAAGGATTCCTCTTTCAATCAAAACTCCTGAAACTTCTGTACTTCTACATGGACCATGTGGTTAGCAAAGCAAGTGGTCCTGCAATCATCATGACTTGTATTTCTACCATCATGAGAAATATTAAAATAATAATATTTTAGTATTTTTAATAGTGGTCCTTCCACCACTATTAAGATTTTTAGTCAAACTCAAATTCTTCATACAGTGATGAAATAATGCTCGATGGACCATCTGAAAATACCAAAATTCTCAGGATTGGTCTGCGGACAGCATAGCGACACGGGCATGCCAACCATGACCGATCATGGTCGGCCTTTTTTTCCTGCAAAAGTCGGTCCCACCTCTTTTTATGATTTTGATCTAATTAATCATCTAGAGTCCATATTTGATTCAAACTCCTTCCTGCAACTGGGAATGGTCATCCACACACCATCGGATGGTCCCACGACCACCAAGGGCCAGTTGCACACCCCTTGGTCGGTCCCCTCTCTCATCCATTAGCTGATTCTCATTTGATCGTATATTTATCATAATTAGGGTTTTGAACAGAATGCTATGTCTAGCATAATTCTGTACAAGTTCAAACACCAATATTTTAATATTGATCCAACAATTAAAATAATATTTAGTCCAATTATCAGTATTTTTAATTAATATTTTATTTGGTCTTACTGAAAAAGCGGGGGTCTAACAACCACACCCAATATTTCGTTTAGGAAATATGGATGAACTAACTCCAATATTTCCAAGAGAATCAACTATATATTCAGACTCAATCAAGGAAAATACATCCAAGAGTTATATCTCAATTTCTCAAATCAATTTGCAATCGAACAGATTGAAATCTGTGATCCGGATTAATATGAGAAATAACTTTCATGGTACCAAAGACCAATATCCAAGCGTCAATCAACAACCAAAGGTTGGATTCACCAATTGATTGAACTACGCGCAACCTGTGATATTTCAATTATATAAAAATATAATGCGGAAAAGAAATAACACAAACACCAAAAATTTTGTTAACGAGGAAACCGCAAATGCAGAAAAACCTCGGGACCTAATCCAGTTTTGAACACCACACTATATTAGGACGCTACAGACTCTAGCCTACTACAAGTTAACTTCATACTGGAATGTAGTTGAGCCCTAACCAATCTTACACTGATTAAGGTACAGTAGCGTTCCTTACGCCTCTTGAACCACGCCGGATTCTGCGCACTTGATTCCCTTAACAGATCTCACCCAAAACTAAGAGTTATTACGACCCAAAGTCAAAGACTTGATAAACAAATCTGTCTCACACTGAAAAGTCTATTGAATAGATAAATATTCTCCCACAGAAATACCTACGAGTTTTTTGTTTAGTATTCTGATAATCAAGGTGAACAGGAACCAATTGATACACCAGACCTATATTCTCAAAGAACAACCTAGTAATATCAATCACCTCACAATAATATTAATCATATGGTAGCGAAACAAGGTATTGTAGAATCGCAAACGATGAGACGAAGATGTTTGTGACTACTTTTTATCTTACCTATCGGAGATTAAATCTCGAGAAAATCTTAGAGAAGATAGTACTCAATATGATAGAACAAAGTAAGATCAGAACATTTAACTACAGAGAAGATAGTCGGGTCTGGTTTCAGAATCCCAGTGAAGTCTTTAAGTCGTTAACCTATAATGGTTTTAGGAAAAACCTAGGTTAAAAGAGAATCGACTCTAGTCGCAACTAGTACATACAGGAGGTGTGAGGATTAGGTTTCCCAATTGCTAGAGTTCTCCCTTATATAATCTTCAAATCAGGGTTTTCAATCAATGCTACCTTGATAACAAAGCATTCAATATTCACCGTTAGATGAAAACTTGATTGGAGTCAAGCTAATATCTTTCAATCGTTAGATCGAACTTAGATTGTTATGCACAAATGAAATATTCCTTCATTTATATATGGGTAACCGTACCTAAACGTATACACATAGTTGTCTCAACAATAGTTAACCGAAGTTAGACACATGAACACTTTCATATCAACCTTGTTAATCTTAATCACAATTAGTTCAAATGACTCAAAAGAAACTAGTTCTAGAGTTGTTCAATTGTTGATATTCTCATAGAAGTATACAAGACACAATTGAAGAAAATCAATTTTGATTCACTTGAATCAATTCATGAACATTATAGCCACGGTTCGCAAAAGATTGCATCCCTTATTATATAAATGTATTTTTTCATGAATAAACCGATTTTATAACTTAACCCACTCAAGTATGCAAACGGGTACGCATAACTAAGTAGCCGGACTTGGTCTGGGTTCGCCAGTATGTGAATGGGTACGCATAGGGCTGCACATGGGTCAGTTTGGGTCGGGTTTGGCCTCACCCGTCACCCAACCCACTGATGGTGGGTAACAGAAGTTGTCACCCGCAACCAACCCAACATTATAATGGGTTGGTTTTCACCCGACCCACATTACGGTGGGTTGGATCGGGTGGGTGGTGGGTTACCCACCATAAAATACAAACATTACATTAAGAACCCAATTGAAATAAGCCAACCCAAAATCAATCTTAGGAAACAAAACGCTAATTAGTAATTACAAATTACAATGATTCCTAGTCTCACCTTTGGTTGTTGGTTTACTGGTGACGATGTTGATTGATTGCTGCTGGTGATGCTGTGATTTGATTTACAAAGCGAAGATAAAGTGAAGAAATAAACTGAGCCTCTGAGACTTCCGTTGAAGGGAACTGATTGAAGACTCTTCAGTGAAGAGAAGCTACCGATGATTAGGTTTGGGCATTATATATTATTACTTCAATGGATGTGGTTCATCTAGGATAGGTAATCTAAGGGTTAGCATTAATTTAAAAATATTTAGGTGGGTGTGTGGGTTGGGTCGGGTGAGGGAAGTTGTCACCCATAATCGACCCACCATACAATGGGTTTTGATGTTGTGACCCATAATTGACCCGCTCCTAAGTGGGTTGGGTCGAGTACGGGTAATTTCAGGCGGGTGTGGATTGGGTTGGTGGGTTGAGTCGGTTTTGTGCAGCCCTAGGTACGCATACTGTTGTACATGACCAAACTCAGTTGAATTCCCGGACTTGAACTTTTAAGCCGGTACGCATACAGGTATGCATACTAAGTTCCTGGACTTAAACTATCAAACCAGTACGCATACGGGTATGCATACTATGGTTCCCGTACTTGGAATAACTTGCAACAGTTAGCATACAAGTACGCATACTTTGATATATCCAATCAATAGTTAATCGTTCTAAACTCCATGTTAATCATTGAAACATTCTTCGAAGACGGGAATAGCTGTCTCACACAAACTATTAGCTTCAAAGAAATTTTCAAGTGATCAATAGTTCAATACGAAACATTCCGAGTCTACATCAAATGACTGTCTCACACAAATCATGTAAGATGTTACCGAGCGATTTTCACATGATCATCTTTTGACTTTCGTCAAGAATAAATATGAACTTGGTTAAAGCGAAAGCTTACCAACACATATTTCGAGAAATATGTAAGCGAGTTAAATTCATCTTGAAATATCAAACGTGTATAATATAAAGTTTATATAGTTATACGACTTTTGTCTCAATAGGAGATAGAATAGAAATAGACTTCTGAGTGATAGATGAGTTGAAGTATCCACATACCTTTTGTTGATGAAGTTCCACAAGCTTCCCTTAGTAGTTCTCCGTCTTTAATCGATGAACGCCGTGAAGTATAAATCTCAACCACACATTCTATCCTAATGCGAGACTTAGCTATAAGTAGACTAGAAATCAAGACTTATAGTTTTGGCAACTAAACTTGACAAACAAGCTTGAGATAGTAACGCTTGCGAGTTAGACCGAGCAATGCTCTAACAATCTCCCCCTTTGTCAATTTTAGTGACAAAACTATCAATACATATGGATTACAAAATAAATAAACTTTGTAGCTTCTCATCCAAATGCTTGGTTTCCTTGGTTCTTCAACATTACTCGAAATCTTCGTCACTTCCAAGTACTCCAATGATTCTGAACGTTTTCAACTCAGCATCATAGTTGTTGAATATCCGTAGCCATAACAATAATTCCACAAGATTGTTTTCTTATTTTTCTACAGTGTCATAGTATTATTACACGGCATCAAAGTCCAATTGTATCACAACGTTGACAATAATACTACGGTGATATGTATCACTCCCCCTAAGTCAATACTTCATCTCACAATGAAAACCACTCCCCCTTAATAATGATCCGCAAACTATATGTATTTGTAGTGTGTGCTACACAATAATTCTCCACTTTTTGTCAATATAAATTTGCAAAGGTACGAAAACTAGCGGGATCATAATGAAATTCTCATAGAGATACTTCATGACTAAAAAATAACATATCAACTTTGTTTCGATGATTTCACATAGTCGAAACTTAGTGTATTCATCAATGAGTTTATAAAGATACAAGAAAACTTTTAACATATTCCACAGTCGCACTCTCCACAAAGATTTGGCAATTAAGCACAAATTCAATTAAGAACTCTCCCCCATAAAATGTCATTCCCGAAAGAATAACATGAGCGACCTTACTTTCACAAGAAAAGAAGGATTTCTTTGGATATCAACAAATCACATGAAACATAAATTTTTATCCAATAAACTTAACTAAATTAACTACAAGAGAACCCGTGATTAATTTAATCGGAAATGCTCAGCATAAGAGAACTTACAAAGCCATACACTACTTTCACATAGAAGTGGATCGGGAAAAGATCAATACTGCGGAATATTCAAAGATTCATTCTATTTTTCATCAATATTTGCATAATGATGTCATAGACTTAATCTTTGTAATCAAAAGTTCATCTATGTTCCATCAATATTTGCATAATGACATAATAAACTTAATTTTTGACATTTATGTGACAATCATAGTTCACGGACGCAAACACACATATCCCCTAACAATTTTTGCAATATATAAAACCAATAAAGATTAATATTGCAAAATCATCTTGAAAATAAACTTTAGATTTTAACTAAATAAATCTAAAAACATGGCAAGATGAAATTTGTTGGCAATGTGTAATCACAATATAGGCTATTCCAAACCCTAGTTATCCTTCTTAAAACATAAAAAAAAAATCTCATAAGAAGTTTCCTAGACATTAATACCTCTGGAAAAAAATTTATCGTCCCCGAACTCCTTGTCCTCAACAACCATTGGAACATAAGGTTCATGAAGAAAGGAGTCAATTCCAACAAACCTTCTTGACTGATGTCGAACCAGAGCCTTCTGAATCTCAAGAGTCCTTAAAATAATAGTCTTTATTTTCTGAATCTCCTTCCTTGTTTATTTCAACTCTTCAAGAACACCAGAAAACTTCTGAAGATTAGAGGGGATAGCCCTTGGTTTATTCATATTCTTCCTTTTTCTCTTTAAAGTTGTGGAGGAAGGAGACTTATCTTTTTCCTTCATGATTGATGGATTAACATCTTTTCTATTAGAAGACATGATGCTTAGAGTCTCCATACAAGTATGAAATTGTGAAAGAAATACACAAATAAAGCTCAACAAGCAATCTTGTGATAAAAAGAGTTTTTCAGGGAATGAAAAAGGAATGTTGGGTTACGTAACCTATATACACATTAGGATTCACGTAAGACCAATTCATAACTCTAAAGAAGGTAGAATTGTCGATTTTAACCCCTTTTTAATGAAAAATGAAATTCTTTTCAATACCAATTTATGATATGAAAAGGTCAACAGAATTCCAAAAAGAAAAAACAACCAAAAAAAGAAGAAAAAAAACTTTCTTTTCATAAAGCCTAAACTTTGCAAAACTCTTGTCTCTTTGAAATCAAGCACATGGGACAAGATGCACTTTTAACACAATTAAGCTGTGTTGGGGTGAACAATAATATGTCCACCAACAGTTCTTGTACGGAATTCTTAACACCATTTTTCACAGAATGTTTAGACCTTGTTCTTTTCCGGAGAGGTCTAATTAGTTCTTTAGAAATTAACTTTTTCGGAGAGGAATTGAGTTTTTTACTTGCCTTAGGTGAATTACACTTGTGAAAAAGTTTGAGCTTGTTTGCTAATCGATTTGCTATCTATTGAAGTTTATTGACATATCTTATTTTATGTTTATACTTGTAACACATAGAGAGTTCATGACCCGTAAAAGTATAATAAGAACATGTCAATGTGGAGGACGGATCATACACCATAGCTGAGCATGCTGATAAATAAAATGAGGTACCTGAAACATGTGAAATAGAATTTTCCGTAGACAGGGAAAAATCCATTTTATTTTCCATAGTGGTTGACAAAGTTTCTCCAGGAAGAATATAAAGATTGATGTACATATTGGTACAATTATCAAAATCAATATTTCAACAAGAAGTGCAACACTTGACTTTTCATCTTCATATGAATCACAATGATCAGACATATAATCAAGAGTTGCAGCAAGACCTTTGTTTCCAGTGTATTTTCTACGATTTGGACACTCATTAGCAAAATGACAAAAACTTTTACACTTGAAGCACTGTGGCATATTATCATCATCAGTATTGACAGTGTCCCTGTTTTTAGGAGGAGCACGGTCATAAGGTTTGACTAATGACCTGGGTTTATATCTGATAAACCATTTACTTCTCTTCAAAAGAAGATACCTAAAATGTCTCGTGATCAGTGAAACTGAGTTGTCAAGATCTTCATCCGATGAATCAGTCTCAATAGGATCAACATCATAGTTTCCAACTCTTTTACTTTTGTCAAACAATTTAGTGTTCTTTTGTGCTTTGAAAGCAATATCCTTCCCAGATTTGGATGTAAGCTCATGATCAAAGATCTTTAACTTCACAACAAGAGTATTTCTGGATAAAGTATTAAGGTTGTTTTCTTCAACGATGGCATGCTTCTTAGAGTCGTATTGGGCTGGCAATGATCTGAGAATTTTCATCATAATGTCCTTTTCAGGTATAGTCTTACCCAACGCAAAAGATGCATTAACAATTTCAGACACTTGGTGGTCAAACTCATCAAACGAATCTTCATTATCCATATGAAGGTTTTCCCAATAAGAATTTAGGTTTTGAAGCCTAGCTTCTTTCTCAGAGGAATTTCCTTCGAATACAGTTTCCAAGATATCTCAGGCTTCTTTAGATTTAGTGCACGTAGTCACATGGTGCTGAAGATCTTGGGTAATGGAATGGATGATAGCATTTAATCCGTCGAAATTTTGCTTTGCAACGAGAATCTCGGCAGGATCATATGCACCAATATCCTTTGGAACTTTTACATCGCCTTCTGTAACAACCGGAGGATCATAGCAATTAACTACATGAACCCATGATTGAAAATCACGCGCTTGAAGAAAGGCATGCATAGAATTATTCCACCATAAATAGTTCGAGCCATCGAAGACTGGTGGTACGTTTATAGAGATAGCGTTTCTGTCCATACAGTCAGATTGCTACAAACACAGAATTATGAGGTCTTAAACGTGTCATCCTGCGCTGATACCAATTGAAAAAGCGGGGGTCTAACAACCACACCCAATATTTCATTTAGGCAATCTGTATAGACTAACTCAAATATATTTTCCAAGAGAATCAATAGACAGTCAGACTCAATCAAGGAAAATACATCCAAGAGTTATATCTCAATTTCTCAAATCAATCTGCAATCGAATAGATAGAAATCTGTAAGTCGGGTTAATATGAGAAATAACTTGTATGGTACCAAAGACCAATATCCAAGCGTCAATCGGTTTCAATCAACAACCAAACCAATTAATTGAACTATGCACAACCTGTGATATTTCAATTATATAAAAATATAATGCGGAAAAGAAATAACACAAACACCAGAAATTTTGTTAAAGAGGAAACCGCAAATGCAGAAAAACCCCGGGACCTAGTCCAGATTTGAACACCACATTATATTAAGCCGCTACAGACTCTATCCTACTACAAGTTAACTTCGGGCTGGAATGTAGTTAAGCCCTAATCAATCTCAAATTGATTAAGGTACAATCGTGTTCCTTACGCCTCTTGAACCACGCCGGATTCTGCACACTTTATTCCCTTAGCTGATCTCACCCACAACTAAAAGTTACTAAGATCCAAAGTCGAAGACTTGATAAACAAATCTGTCTCACACAGAAAAGTCTATTAAATAGATAAATCTGTCTCCCACGGAAATACCTACAAGGTTTTTGTTCCATCTTTTGATAAATCAAGGTGAACAGGAACCAATTGATACACCGGACTTATATTCCCGAAAAACAAACTAGTAATATCAATCACCTCATAATAACCTTAATCATATGGTAGCGAAACAAGATATTGTGAAATCACAACGATGGGATGAAGATGTTTGTGACTACTTTTTATCTCACCTATTGGAGATTAAATCTCGAGCAAATATTATAGAAGATAGTACTCAATACGATAGAACAGAGTAAGATCAGAACATGCAACTACAGAGAAAATAGTTGGGCATGGCTTTTTAATCCCAATGAAGTCTTTAAGTTTTTAACCTATAATGGTTTTAGGATAAACCTATGTTAAATGAGAATCGACTCTAGTCGCAACTAGTATCACACAGGAGGTATGGGGATTAGGTTTCCTAGTTGCTAGAGTTTTCCCTTATGTAGTCTTCAAACCAGGGTTTGCAATCAATGCTACCTTGATAAAAAAGCATTCAATATTCATCGTTAGATGAAAACCTGATTAGAGTCAAGATAATATCTTTCAACTGTTAGATCGAACTTAGCTTGTTATACACAAATGAAATGTTCCTTCATGTAGATATGGGTAACCGTACCTAAACATGTACACATAGTTGGCTCAACAATAGTTACCGAAGTTACTCATATGAACACTTTCATATCAACCTTGTTCATCTTAATCACAACTAGTTCAAATGACTCAAATGAAACTAGTTCTTGAGTTGTTTAATTGTTTATATTTACATAGAAGTATACAAGACACAATTGAAGCAAAATCGATTTTGATTCACTTGAATCAATTCATGAACATTATAGCCACGGTTTGCAAAGGATTGCATTCCTTATAATATAAATGTATTTTTTCACGAACAAACCGACTTTAGAACTTAACCCACTCAAGTATGCAAACGGGTACACACACCTAAGTAGCCGAACTTGGTCTGGGTTCGCCAGTATGTGAACGGGTACGCATACTGTCGTACATGACCAAACTCAGTTGAATTCCCGGTCTTGAACTTTCAAGCAGGTACGCATACGGATATGCATACTAAGTTCCCGGGCTTCAACTATCAGACCTGTACGCATATAGGTATGCATACTATGGTTCCCATACTTGGAATAACTTCCAACAATTAGCATACAAGTACGCATACTGTGATATATCCAATCAATGATTAATCGTTCTAAACTCCATGTTAATCATTGAAACATTCTTGGAAGATGGGAATAGATTTCTCACACAAACTATTAGCTTCAAAGTAATTTTCAAGTGATCAATAGATCAATATGAAACATTCCGAGTCTACATCAAATGATGTTTCACACAAATCATGTAAGATGTTACCAGGAGATTTTCACATGATCATCTTTTGACTTTCGTCAAGAATAATATGAACTTGGTTAAAGCGAAAGCTTACCAATACATATTTCGAGAAATATGTTAGCGAGTTAAACTCAGCTCGAAATATCAAATGTGTATAATATAAAGTATATATAGTTATACGACTTTTGTCTCAATATGAGATTGAGTAGAAATAGACTTCTGAGTGATAGATGAGTTCAAGTATCCACATTCCTTTTGTTCATGAAGTTCCACAAGCTCCCCTTAATAGTTCATTGTCTTCAATCGATGAACGTCGTGAAGTCTAAAGCTCAACTACACATTCTATCCTAATCCGAGGCATAGCTATAAGTAGACTGGAAATCAAGATTTATAGATTTGGCAACTAAACTTGACAAACAAGCTTGAGATAGCAACACTTGCGAGTTCGACCGAGCAGTGATCTAACACTTATTACCATTTATTCATGGATCTAGCAGTATTTTCTCTGACTACCAGTACTTTCTATGATCATCAATGCTTCACCTGTCAATACCCTAATTGCTTCAGCTAGCAATGGGTCACGGACAACAAGGTCCAGAACCATCATTTGGAAATATTGATTCAACTATCAATATTTAATTGCTCGGAGAAATATTCCTCATATTGGTTCGGCTATCAATATTTGAGTCGCAGTATTTCTCATGTTGATTTAGCTATCAGTATTTGAGAATTTCACACTAATCCAACTATCAGTATTGGTTCATCAATCGACCATTATTTTAATATTATAATCTCTCATCGTCATTCGTCTGACCCATGAAACAGGGATCGAAGAAGATCTTCTATGATCATGCAACAATGATTATTTTCATAAGTGCTCAGTGCATCAACATAATGGTTTATGATCGATCCAACAATTTCATCAAACCATATCCAAGTCATTCAACTATCATTACTGCTTCAATTAGCATAATGATACGTCATGATCATTAGTGACCTAATTCAACATCCATGGTCTGCAGATCATTTTGCTTTTCTAACATTCCATGCTTCTCCATCATAACCTTGAACTTCGTCTGTTCAGTTCATAAGACTCTTAGTCTTAGGTCAAAGGCTGACCACACGTCTGTAAGGCATCAATTCATGTCACATGAGGTAATATCACTAGGGTTTTAGTTGCGGCCTACAGCACATGCGATGTGAGTTACATCCACGATGAGAGTTGTGGTAAGTCATGATGACAGTTAAAGGATAAAATGGAAAGTGGATGATCGATCAACCAAGTTTTCCATGCAACATGGAAATGATTTCGACACGATCTCCCACTTCCTCATTATTCTACTACCTTCAACGGTCACCACTTACAGGAGATTGATGTGCTGCAATAAATAGGTTTCTGAAAGCTAGATTAACAACAGCATTCGAGTAAGACTCATCACTGTCAAGTTACCATACAATTTCAGTAGATTTCTCTCATCTACACAGAGAATCATCTTCACATCACTTAAAAACATCACATCACCAACAGATCAATCTTCATTGGCTCCACACAGTCTCAGCTTCCCTCCCTACAAATTGACCCTTCTCCTTCTCTTGTGACCGAATTGAACCTGGAACGACCATTGTGTTGGATTAGGACAGGGTCCTACAGATTCGTCTCTCGAACTCAAAATACTCCCTTGAAGTACATTTGTTTAAAGGTTCAGGCGATTTGAAACTTCGAGCACCTGCTTCAGCGAGCACTTGTCTCCTCCACCACTTTTTACCAGGAACTCCCGCGGGTCGGTTTTACCCGCAACATGGGTATAAGGGATACGAAAGCTGAATTCATTTTTTTGGGAGATGGCCAGAAGAGAAAAATCCTGAACCATTTTGACCAAGTTCTCACCAACTATATCCTAGTTGGCTTGGAAGAAGTTTGGTTTGTGGGGGTGGGGTCTAGGGAGGGGCATCATGTCCTGGAAGTTTGTCACAAATCATAATGAATAATGTGCATTTGATTTCGAGGGGGTCAAAATCCTATTTAGAATGTCATTTTCTTGCTGGGTAATACTTGTTTTTATGGGATTGATTCTATCAGGGTTTAAAACGCCAATTTCAGTTGTATCTATTCTTGTGAAGTGATTGGTAAAGAAACAAGCAATTTCTTGATATCAGTAATCCTGTTACCATTTTCATCCTTGATGATCTCTATCATATTTATTCAAATTCTATTTTTGGTTGATATATGAAAGGATTTTGTGTTTATATCTTCAACCTTGATAGGTCTAGTCACTGCTTTAATTTTTTATAACTTCTGTTCAATGCCATACCACTCACTGACCTTTTTCCTAGCATTGTTAAGAATCTTCCCCTATCACTTCGAAAGTAGTTCTTGGACAACCAATCTAAGTGATTCTTGCAATTTTCAATATTAGTTTTGATGTTTTCATACACCTATTTATCATATACCTTGACATAAAGTTTGATACCCTTTAACTTTGTAGCAGTGAAGAAAGCAGAAGAGCACTACAACCTTTTTTTCCGGCACTCAACAATGATTTTCTTGCAGTCTTCATGGTCAAGCCATGAACTATATAATTTACAGGAGGACTGCCACTTTTCCATTGGGGATTGGTGTTGAGAAGAATGGGATGGTGATCAGAGCCAATGTCCATCATATTGGAGATGCTGGTATTTGGCAATAATAGAATTCAAGATTCAGAGGTCAAGCCTAAGTGAATCCTTTGTTCAGCGAGAGCTGGTGCAACTCTTTTATTTGACCAAAACAACAGACCGTAAAGGCAATGTTTATAAGCTCCAGGTCACTGATTCTTTAAGTAAAAAATTTTGATTCAGGGGTGTCAATAGGGTAAGCACTGAATTTTTCCGAGTCATGGAGCATGATATTGAAGTTTCCAATAACCATCCAAGGGAAATTATTGGATTTAACAATATTTTCTACCATTTTCCATGACTCGTCCTTCTTTGCCAACTCATAAGGACTACCATGTAACCAGAGGATTCAAGGTGAACTATAAGCAGAGGAGACCATATCATTAATATGGTTTAGAGAAAATTCGATTATCTCCACAAAGGTTTTTTTTCTGTATCAAAGCTAATCCTCCTTCTATGCCAAGAACTCCACCTGGTTCCACAAACCAAATATTCACCTCATTTATAATATTAGTTAAGCCATTTTTTTTGTTTAGTTTTAGAAAGAAATAAGATATTTGGGTTTATTTTGTTAAGCATGCCATTTAAGTATCTTTTAGTATCCATTGCACCAAGTCCTTGGCAATTCCAAGCAAAAGTAGTATAGAATTGCAAGAAATATGAGACAATTGGATACTCAACAGTTTGTCTTCTGGTGGTTATATCAATAATATTTAGCAGATATTTCCAACATAATGGAGGCCATGAAGAATGCATTTAACATGCATGAAAATGCGTGTAGTCATACCTAAATATTTAAATAAGATAAAGAGGATTGAGAGAAGAGTTACCACAATATTATTTGAAGAGTTCTCCATGATACTATTAGCTAAAGAAACTCCACCATAACCTTAATTCTCATAGAGATTTCCGACTATCAACATTTCCTTGTCAGGAGCAACATCTTTGTTCTTGTTCAAAATTTTCGGCTCTTCAAGGTTATGGGGTTTCTTCTTTTCTGGTTCAAAAATTGGTTGCCTATCTTTAGCTTGATTCTCATTGAACTGTTGGTGTTTCTTTTTGTTTTCCCAAGCCTTGTTTTTTTTTCCTATGAATTTCGGAATTCATTCTATCTTTGATATGTATTACAATAGGAAAGGACCTGAATGAAAAGGATCTTAAGAGGGTAGTAGCTGGGAAAATGTTTGTAAAAAGAGGGGTTGGTGAGCCTTCTTCCAAGCATTTTCCATGATCCTTAGCAACAACTTTCAGATTAGAAACTCTTTTCTTAGGGAAGTCTTGAGCTTTTCTAACATGAACAGTTTTCATGTGTTAATTGACAGGTAATGTCATCAGGATTTGGAGTGACCACTTCAGAATTATGTTGAGTTGATTCTTCAACTATGAAAAGCATTTGGTTATATCCATTTCTGAAGGTCACCTAGGTTGTCTACTGCATCGGAAAGCTCTATCTTTTTAGCACGTTTCATTTTTACTTCAAATTCCATAACAACATTCTTATCAAAGTAGAGTCTGTGGACGAGGGTTTTTCCACTAGAGACCGTTTTAGTTTTGGAATGGGAATTGACGGGGTTTTTGGAATTTGCATGGAATTAGCTTTAGTAGGGGTAGCATGAGCTTTTGGTTATGGTGATCAAGGATTTCATATACTTTGCAAAACCTTATAACATTCATAGTGTATGAAAATTCCAACGAATGGGATATAGTTATGGTTTTAAAAGCTCCAATCCCATACTTGAGAGGCCTAGTTACATCAATGTTTAGATTAACTTTCATGTTTACCATATTCTTGAGTCTTGGTACTGGTAGACTCCATATGGTTTTAGAATGCCTCTGATATATGGAATGATGTGTTTTGGTATTCTTTTTAATATGAGCCAAACTTGGACCTTAACAAAAATATCTTCATCTATAAGTTTTGGTCCTCCACCAGGAACTACAACCAAAACCATCATCTTATCAAACATACCTTTTTACCTCCTTGTTTTAGAGTGTTATAATCTTCTTCACTTGTTAGTCTGAGAGAAATTAAGATCTTCGGAGAGGATTGTGGAGGAGAACTAGGGGGTGTTAAGAGGTAAAGCGAGTTTGGAATTAGGGTTGTACTATGGGAGGATGCATTTTCCTTGGTGGTAGTATGGCTAATAGTAAAGCTTCCTAGATACTTAGGGTTCTTTCGGATAGAGAAGCCAATAATGGTATTGAGATCATGAGATTTAGGATTTTATATGCTTATAGTTGTGATTCTGATTTTTCTTGTGAGTCTTATTTTTGTGATTCTGAACATAATTTGTGCAACCCTAAATGGGATTTTTAGTGACTTTTTTGAACTAGAGATGGTAAAATAGTTTGTAATTTTTGATTCAGTAATTTGGATATTTTTTATTGTCTCTTTGGAAGCTAAATGAATTATTTCTGAGTAGTTTCTTTGGTGATTTCCATTGAAATTCATGATTGAGGTAAGTTGATCATACGGTTCCAGCCAAAAACCTGGGTAAAGAGCCGTTAGGGAGCTTAATGGTAAAGAAACAGGCTAACCGGAGAAAAATTAGGCACTAGAGATTTAGAGGGGCGGAGCATATTTTACAAAAAGTCATGCATATGTAATAAAGTGCAAGTTCTCTCTCTTGTATCTCTTTGCTTATGTTTTAGTTTAGTAGTGAATTTGTCCCAACTCGGGTACAGTTGTTAGTTTTTGAACAACTACATCTTCCGCGGAAAAACTCGCCTTAACAAAAGAACACTTAATATAGAAGTTACTAAAATCACAAAAATAGAAAAAGTTATATCATTGATACATATTCAATATGGAAATTACTCCAACTGAATTTTTATGGGTTATTATTTTTTTTAAGAATGAAGGTAAATGAAAAAGCTACAGGACTATTACACGTGGATATCTGGTACCCTAAAAGTCATTTAGAAAAATCTGGTTACAAAAATGTGGGTTTATGTGTTCCCAGATTTTTGTTGAGAGGCTTTCCGATCGTCTTCCCGCTGCATAATTTGTTAGTCTATCTGCTGCTTGGTTTCCTTCTTTATAGTTGTGTCGAATATTGCAGTGTGGAATTTGTTGCATTTTTTGTTTTATTTCAGCAATCATTCCTGAAATATATCATGGAGGTTCAATGGAAGATTTTTAAAAGCGCATGAGATTTCTTAGGTTAAAAAAAAAAGAACTTTTGGCCATTGTCTTTCTGTCGCAGTTTTAGTTGCCATTAACTTGGCCAAAGTCTCGGCCGTTAATGCTAGTGCTTATTCCCGGAGGTTGTGCAAGATCCATTATAGTTCTCTCTCCAGAATCCCTGTAAATGAAACCTGCTCCTGCAATTCATGGATGTCCCCTAACAGCTCTGTCAGTGTTGATTTTTATTCAATCTCTATCCAGATTGGACTAACCTACTAAGATAGTCTCTGATGTCCGAAGTTTCTTGTCGGGCTACTGGTTGATGGATGTCCACGGAAAATCGAAGGGGGTTGTTTCTTTGCCTACTCGAATTCATATTGTTGTTTTAGGGCTTTCAGTAAGATGTCTTCGGGTGTTATATTCCTTTCTCTCAAAATTAGCTCGTTTCCAGATGTCGGGACCATAGGAGAAAACAATATACTGTGATAGATATTCATTTTTCGATTGCGGGTTGAATTAAGAGCATGTTTGGTTTAAGGAATTGGATTCTTGGTAATCCAATTTTGGGGAATATGACCATTTCCTTGGACCAAACAGCCCAAATGAACTCCATGTAATTGAGAATTTTGATTCCTAAAAATCAAATTCCCTCCAAAATAATAGATTTCCGTTGCGTTGGTCTAGTAGTGTAATGGAATTGGATTTCAGGATAAAACAATAGTAATTGGATTACCTCAACCAAACGTTAATTTTTTGGATTTGAATTTTTATTTTTGATAGCTTGGTACGGTGGTCCCTGGACTATTCCTAAATCTCATTCATTTAGGAATTTTAGCAATTACAAGGGTTCGAACTCCGATCTCTGCAGTAGGAGGGAGCATGAGAACCATCAGACCACTTGATGGTTCTCTTTTGGATTTGAATTCAATTCTTTGAAATTCAATTCCTGAAATTAGATTACCCATGATTGAATTCCTAGAAATCCAACTCTTCGAACCAAACTAGGTGTAAGAGATTTTGTTTTCTCCCCACCTTGACTAGGGACATAGTATTTGACAAGTCCAACCGCGGTGAAAAAAAATAAAAAGATTTTTCTTTTAGTTTTGACAGTTTTTCTTTCCGGGAAAACAAAAATAACCCACAAGAAATAAAAACAAAATGATAATTAAGTTCTACAAAGACAAGAACACAGTTGGTATGAAATATCACCATGTAATTACAAATGTACAAATGACAGAGAAATATACAAGCACAAAAGAACATCTTTTTTATTCCATCTGTTTTTTTTTTTTGGTTCTCTTTTTGTTTTTTGGTTCTCCAAATTTCTGATGTACTGTTTCCTTTATTGCATTTATCATCTTGTCTTGTGTTGGAAAGAGATGTATGGATAGACAACAAACCCCATCTCTCTTCCACACTACCACACAAAATTTACCCCCCTCTCCTCCCAAATGTATATCTTCTTCTTTATTGTTACAATCTCCTCATTCTTCCATACATAATTTTTTTAAAAATAATGAAAAGTAAAAAAATAAAAAAATATCTTATCTACTTAATATGTTGTGTAAACTGCCTACTAAACACCATCTCTTCTTTCTTCTTTTTACTTCCTTCTTTGGCGATGCGATTCTGCCATGCAAAATCCTAGTAAAATTGTTGCTTATATCGCCAACCCCCGCACTTTGAACTCATTCTTCTCAAGTATGCTTGTTGCGGTGAAGTAAGAAGAAAGAAAGAGATCAAGAACAAACCCTATATATATTTCTTCAACCATGCTCTGACTGGAGTATTTATACATCAATCTGATTCTCCCGTATTCTGTCGCCAATCTACATTTAATAAAGTATATAGACATCATTAAATATGTATGCAACCCCAACTGTTCCAGAAATTACCACAAGCATTCAAATAAGTAAGGTTAAACTAAACTAGTAATGGTAATTTTGTATTTACCTTCCAGATTGGTTTAGTGTAAGGAAAAGGTTTTTATGGGCAGAAGGCGCCTAACATTCCACATGCTACTTCCAATAGCTTACCTGCAACACACAAAATTGACAAAGGAAAAACCAAAAAACCCATTAAAAATTTGTTAACCATAACAATCAATAATCATTAATCAACTATGACCCTAATAATATACTAATAATCAAATCATAAGGCGGTTTCGTTGTCTCTTCCTTACAATAATAGTTGAATTATATAGCCAACTGTAAAGCATATGTTATTCTAATAAAACTGAATAATCACAACAGAAAATACAAAACAAATGAAAGCAATATCAAATCATTAAAAAGATCAACAGAAAAAGAAAAGGTAAACAATTGGGAAGTATTGTGGTGTATATTCTTTCTCCAATATACCCCAAAACTAAGACAACCTTCTCCTTCCCAGCATCTTCGTAACTGGATTTCCGGGCATCTAGTATCACTTCACTACCCTCCTAGTTTTATCGGATCAATTTTCTATCTTCAATTCTATTTACTAATTACACTTCCCCGGCAACAATTACAATTTCATCGGATTTCCGTGAATTACTAACTTCATTTGATAATTGAGTCAGAGAGGTATTCTATGCGTGTCTAAGCTGTCCTGTTTTCCAACCCCATGTACACAAACCAATTCCCTAATCAAGCTTTTCAAGAGATATATTTAATGGATTTCTACGTCGGTTTCAAGAGTATGCTGCTTTTAAGGAAAGTTAAAGAGTAAGCCTCCGATACAACCGTTGTAGTAACTACCACCTTATATCAACCATAAGCATGATATTAACATAAATCACTTTCAATGTACTCGGCAATCCTTGATATAATCATGAACTAATATCAAATGTCAGTAGTTGCCTTATAGTTCCTCCTATCTTATGCTTCTACTACCGAGTACGGTACCTATGTTAAAGACTAGATTTAAAAAATATATGGGCATGAAACGCCAACAACACCCAAAGATACCAACACAAAATGAAAACAAGCCAGTAACCATGGTTTCTACTGGTCATAATTGACTGGAAACAATAAGCAACTCAAGAACAACTATTCATTTTCGGTTTTCCTAGGAAGACAAGCCCGTCCAATATTTTCACAAGTCTAAATTCAGAACACCCATAATTCCTTGCACATAATCTAAGCGTTGAACTTCAGTCATAATTTAGTAATTCCAAATGGTTTGAGGGAGATAATTGGACATTCAAATGCTCTAAAGACTATAACAGCTAATCATGAATTCCTTGATTCACTAAACACCTCACTATCGATACACAAGGAAGACAGCCAAAAAGCAATTATCCAACCAGCACAGAGTATACGAAAATGACTTGCTAATTTATACCCGTGACGCTCATCAGACCCACCCACCGACAGAATTAACCTTAACCTAGTCCCAAATTTGCATCATAATCACACTCTAAAACATCCTAAATAACATAATTCAAACAAACTACACCGGATACCTATCAGATTCACAAAAACAATGACAATCGAAAAGAAATAAATAAAATGAAATAAACTAAACTAAAATGAAATTAATCAGAAAATTAAGAAATTATTACCTCTTCTAGGCTTAACAGCAACCTTAGACCACGACGATTGATCAGTTTTAGTCTCAGATACTTGTTTTGTTTCCTCGTTCAATGGGAACAACACACCATCAATCCCTTGAACCGATATCCGACCATCCGTATAAATATCAGGATCAAACAAATAAGCAGATTCATCACCATTACCAAACTTAACTGATCCATCAGCTTCCTGTGCAACAACTTTATGCGGCAACCGCAAGGTATCGTAACTGACTTTCCCAAATCTCCTCACGGCATTGTACATACTCTCTTCAGTTTGGTATTCAGGTATAATATGATAATACATTATCTGTTCTGGCGCACCGGGTTCACTCAATTGATCTGTTGTCAACTTAGCCATCGCTTCATCATTTGGTGCTAATACAGTAATCACATAACCCTCTGATACTAATTTTCCCATTTCGGTAGCTAGGGACGTCAAATTTACCAAGATATCGGCCATTTCATTGTAACCACCGTAATGCAAAAGAGTTTGGATAAAATCTTTAACCTGAGATTCACCATTAAAATGGTGACGGGGACCACCAGGTCCAGGTGCCGGAGCTGGTGCAAGAGATGGTCCAGGAGCCATAGCATCATAAATCGGTAAAGCCGGTGGTGAACCGGCAGGTGCCGGTGATGATACTGGTTTCTTCAGCCGATGTGTTCTTGGATCAACTTCTGGTGCTCCTTCTGGAATTACAGCCGAAATAGATCTAAGATTTCTTCTCCGGTTAAAATCCTCTTGAACAGATCGAGGAATCAACAACCGTTCGATTCCATGAATCACACCATCAGGCCGAATCACATCATCAGGACGAATAACAGTCGCTAGATCAACTTTCTTGCTGGAATCCTTATCGTCTGACGATAAGATTACATGCTGCTTGGACAAAGTTTTGTGAGCAACTGATGATGAGTCAACAGATTGAGGCCACTGAGTAGAACCGATTCTTTTCGGAATGATATGAAACATCAATAATGTTTGTAAAGATCTTAAATTACCAGGCTCAAGTAAAAACCTCTTGAACTCAGGGTCAAGATCTCTTTCTAAAGCTTCATTTCTTGGTGCAAAGATTGTAATATTGTGTTTACCAACTGCTTCTTCAAGTTTCTGTAAGAGTAATGCCTTTTCCACTAGTTCAGCCAGTTCTGTGTAATGTGAGTCTAGTAATGCTACTAGCACTGAATTTGAGCTGATTGGACTACTTGTTGAATTTGATTTCACAACAACGACATTACTTGATTTCTCTGTTGGTAATGCAGAACAAAATATAACAGATATCACAGAGATGACAATATAGATGATGAAGATAAGCTTAGAAACGCCATAGATCTGTGTATCCATGGCGATTTAAGAAAGACAACCTCAGAACAAGGAGAGAAATGAAGAACAAAGTATCAAAGAGAGATAGCTGCTTAATTATACTTCTCTCCACTGTTTACAGCAGATTTTTTGACTATCGAAAGAGAGTAGTTAAGGCTTTGATTTTTATTTCTTTTTTCTCTCTGAATTTCTGGTTTCTCTCGTTTTAATGGTATTGGCTTGTTTTGGTTATATGAGAAACGCGGACTTGAAAGCGAATATTATATTGCGTTTGGTAGTGAGTCGTGAAATCCGCTGTATTTAGACGGCATTTGCTTACCTGGCAAACTGTGGGACTAACCAAACGCGGAACTGGAAAGAGGAAGGTGAAGTCATATCGAAGCAGTTCTTTCAGACCAGGCTGGGATGTGGGGTCCACATTATTAAGTCCACTGCTTTATTTTAGTTCTGGGTTGGTGTTTCGGTGGTTTAAATGAGAGCTGTGATCTGAGTCTGTGTCTGAGATCATGAAGTAGTTGGCCTTAATCGGTAAATAAAAATATAATCCATTCAACAAACATTTTTACGGAGACCCATAGCAAATGGCTTTTAGGGTTTAAGGGCAGTGGGACCGGAGGGGAGTTGTCGTCGCGTCTACTTTAACGAGCTGAGCTGTAGTTGTCTCAAGGGGTAGGCTTAAATAAAAAGCACCAACCATATACATTTCTTCTGAAACCCTAAATCGCAAGTAAGAAATAATTCCACGAGAAGTAACGGAGACATTTGACGGCGATGTTTCTCCTTCCTTTTATGATTTTTTAATACTATTCTTCTTCACGAGGGCTGTTTGTCGCCGTTAGTTAACCACTGACGGGATTAGGTGAGCTAGTCAAGTATTAACCATGGTTAAGCTTTTGAGATGGACAGTGCTTCAGAAGTTTTTGTCGGTGGTGTTTCCTTTTCTTATTCTCTCTCTTCCCACTTGGCTTTTACGTGATACCACTTGTACAAAGACGTTTCTGTTTGAGTTTAATTTATTACAACGTGTTAATTAGCATTACATTACATCATATGTTTGTTGATGATGTGAGAATTAGTAGGATATAATAAGAAGGTGTAACTTGTCCAAAACGTGGTTGGTATTTTCTTTGCCGTAAAATTTTCTTTTATAAGAGCAGGGGCATGACTTTGTTAGGCATTACTCCCTAAAACGGTGATAAAGGAGAGATTACAATATTAGGAACTAATAGCTAGGGATGGTCATGGGGTATGCCAATCCGAGGCACTGCCCTGTTTGTAAAAAGAATGCCCATACCCACGCTGTTGCTCATATAAAATAGGGCAAAATAGTTATGGGAAATATCCATATGAAGCAGATTTTTTCTATGGATTACCCATAACATTGAGTTTTTTTTTTTAGCTTGCATAAAAAACAACAAGCAGCGTATCTAAAAGAAAGAAAAGTTAGAACAAACCTTCAGCCTCAAGCAGACTGGAGATGCATAGGGGTGGCGGGGAAGATATACAAATATCTTGGACATGGTGCTCAACAGCATATTGAGCGAGTGTGTGAGCAACATCATTTGCTTCTCCGGTACATAGTTAAAACTAACTATGGCCTTAATCTTAGCAATTTTGTTGATAACTCTCCAAGGGACTGTTGTAGTTTCTCCATTCAGGATATTAACAATTGATGAAGAGTCACTTTCAATTACGATGTTTTGAAAACCCAATCTGACAGCAAGTTTAGCAGCAAGGATGAAAATGTTTGCTTGAGCAATTAGAGGGTCCAGATGGGGATATATGGCAGTGCTTGCACTCTGGAAAGATGCTCGGTGATCTCTTGCGACATAAGAATTAAACGAAGGTCCATTTTTGATAGGCATCAACGTTGATCTTTGTAGAGTACATAGGTGGAGGCGTCCAATTGATGATGGCAATATCTGGAGAAGTGTTTTGTTCCACAGGCAACGAAGATCATGTTCCACCACGTTATTGTAATAGATGTCAAACCAGTAGAGGCCTTGTCGAGGCATTACATTAACCTGAACATTTTTCTTCTCAAAAACTAATTCATTCCTGGCTTTCTATATACTCCAGAGCAGAGGAGATGCAAACATGATTGCTTGAGTAAGAGGGCATTGAAAAAATAAATGACTCGCCGTCTCAGGGCATTCCAGGTGTTACCCTTTACCACTTTCTTCCATTTACTCAACCGTTTCTACTTCTTAGGAGACCAGGGTACGTTTCGTTGCGAATTGTATAAATAGGTCTCACCTATTTCACCAAAGGACAAGTTTTGGTCTGGAGAATACAATACTCAGAAATCACTTGTTAGCTTTCCCATATGTTAGCTTTCCACTTTATGATACAAGTTGTCAAACAACTACTCTTCCCGAATTAACTATTCTGGTCTCAACACTCTCTTCGCTTCCCTCCCTAGACCAACCCTTCTCCTTCACTTTGTGACCGAAGCAAGTCTGAAACGCCCATTTCTTGGTTTAGGCCGGATTTGTACAGATTGATCTCTCGAATCAAAGTAATCCCTTGCAGTACATTATTTAGGGTTTAGACTCGTTTCTCACCCACACACTCGAAATTACCAAAATCAGCAGAAATTGTTTTCACCCTCAAATAATTGGCGACCACAGTGGGATAAACCCTGACATTGATATTGGAAAAAACTTAAAATAAATAGATAAACCCTCAAACAAAAGGTTCGTCTATCCCGTCTCAGGTTAAGACGTTAGGTTGAGACGAGCGTCTCAGTTTGAGACGACCACATCAACTTGGGACGACTACACCAACCTGGACCGAACCCCAGCTCAACCTAGGACGACCACATCAATCATAGGCTCAACTAGAGCCGAGGACTACTATTTTAATATTTTTAAGTTAGTTTAGTTGGTTATTAAACTATATTATATGATTTAGTACCTGATCTCACTGTCAAATTCTATAACTTCATTTATTAAACGAGTCCCACAAAATCGTAAACAAATATTAAAAAGGAACTCATGGTTAAATTTTCCCATTCGTTTACCTGTTTTCCACTGCCCCAAACTCAATTTGCCCGTCCACGTAGAGAAAGAAACCATCAAATTAGACTAGTCACATAGGACTGCTCTTAGAAATCAAATTAGTTGATTATGTTAATTCCCAGTAAATAATTAAACATATGAACTGTATAATCTAAGAGATGTGGCATGTCTAATGACACATTTGAAAAATATTTTTTACGTAATAACGTGGAAGGAATAAACCTAATTAACTTGATAGGGTTGTTGGTCACCCAGTGAAGAAGAAGGTAAATGATGAGCAAAAAATGATCCGAGAAGAGCGATATCGTAATCAACTCGCGAATGGGGCTAGTTAATACATTTTCCTAATTTAGACTAAACTATCCTTACTAACTACATCTGCTAACTGCACAAAACCGATACCTATTTTTCAGATAACTACATAACCATCGATTACGAATTATTAAAAAAAAATCAAAACAAATAACAATAAAGTCCAGATTTTCTTGATTATTCTTATACTCTTCTTTGTTCCCCATTCCCAATGAGTATGTGTTCTTAATTTTATCAACTAAGACCCAAATAAAATTGACAGAATCAAAAGATTAAGAGCAAACCTCAAAAGAATAGTTGAAACGCAACAAAGTATGCTCAATTGTCTCGACATTAGTAGAGCACAAGAAGCAGCATTTTGCACCTTGTCAGCTCCGAAAAGATATTCCATGATGGTAGCCTCGTTATATACTAGATTACCGCGCAGGTGGGGACCGACCGGAGATTTTATAGAATCCGATCCAATTTAACCTTAACTGAAATCTTCTACTTTGGAAGGAATATCAAATTAGGAATGTATATATTTGTTACTAAATGTCTTTGTTTTATATAACAGTTTTTCTTATACCATACTATTGTTTCGGTTTTGTTTTGATTTGAAGCAACTGAAGATAAAATTGATGGTATTTATTCAACCCAATGGAGTTTATACATTATTGAGACCCTAAATCTTTGATTATCAAATAAATTTTATGAAAATATGATCAATTTATATCCAATTTGATCGAATTGAATAAAATCGAGCAAACTCGAACAGACCACGGGTTGTTTTTAAGGTTTTTAGGTCGAAATAATTGACGACCAATTCGAGTTTTGATTGAATTGATGGTGTTTAACAATAGACGAGGGTTATAATTATCTGTTTATCAAATCAATTTTTGGATAAAAACAACCAATTCTTATCCAAATGAATTAATTAAAAACAATAATTAAAAAAAGTAGCGTCTATTTACATTTTATCTCTCAAGTGGGAATATATATAAAGACTCCTTTTGATCATCCAAAAATGTCCAAACAAGAAAACAGAACTTTGAAGGTACTTTCTGATTCCAAAGTTGTTTGTGAGAAAATATGAGATAACCATCAACGTCTAGAGCTAAGTAAATATTAGCAACAACGAAATTACCACGTGGAATCCAGCAGTATCTGAAATATGGTTAGATGGTTTCGTCAATGATTTGTAATAAGTTTGAACATCGACTTCATTAAGATTCCTGTTATTTAAGGCCCAAACATCATTCTTCGCGATCATATCTTTACCAACACCATACTTCAGGTTAAAATCTTAAAAAGTGAAAGAAAATAATTTTGCAATCGATAATTACATATCCGCTTATCTTTCCAAAAAAGAACGATTATTTCATTTTTAATTTCAAATTCGGTATTATGGATAACAAACTCCTTTAACTTAAGATAACAACCTATAAGCTAGAACCCACTGACATATAAGAGTTGCTAGGAACAATAACATCATCAAACTTTCTAAAATTTTGTTAAAAGATTTATCTCCATATAGATTTTTTATTACTTTCGTATTTCCATTTTTTTTTTATCGACCAGCAGCGGGAATTGAACCCACAACCTATAGGTTGGTAATCCAACCCCTGGACAACTGGGATAATGCTGGTTAGTTACTTTCATATTTCCATACCCTTAGAGTGTAAGGCCTTATAAACCACTCTTAATTTCCTAACTCACCTTTATGTTTTGAAACGGTAGGTTTAATCCAAGCCACTCAATTTCTCTTTTTGATAAGCGTAGATGGTGGATTTTCAAAAATGGTCAAAACCGTAAAATCATGATACTGCATATTTCTGACACGGCTTCAGGGATCCATGTGACGATTCGTGTTTTACGAAGTATGATGCATATGTCGCTCGAAAGGCCTCTCCGGAGCGTTCGACACCGGGCATTTCATCATAGCCTCTATGTAGAATAACGTAATTGGGTGGTTCTCCGTAATATTGAGAGCTTAACGCCTTCATGATGCCGGTGACACTCATTGTTCCCTGACTACATAGAGGAATTCGCCTCAACAAAGAAGAACAATTGGGCGGTTCTCCATAAGATTGAGAGCAATAACATCTTCAGGACGGTGATACTCACTGTTCTTGACTATGTAGAGAGACCCGTATATAGACTCAGGCGGTCCTCCATACATGAAATGTTGAGAGGGAAAAACGTCTTCGAGACATTAACAACACTCGCTGATTTACTACTATACGCAAGAGATTAAATTCTAGGTCATATTCACCACTGAATTCCTATAAGATAATCTAACTTATCTCATTACTCCTATTTCATGATTGAAATGGTAATAGATAAATGTATTACTCCGATTTCATGATCGAATCCACGCCTGATCTCATGAAATGGTAATAGATGTTGCTATGATTTCATGGTCGAATCCACGGCTGATCTCATGAAATGGTAATATCACCACTTATTTTATCACTCCGATTTCATGATCGAATCCACGGCTGATCTCATGAAATGGTAATAGATATTACTCCGATTTCATGGTCGAATCACCACGGTCCCATGGAATGGTAATATCACCGCTCATTTCATTACTCTGATTTATGGTCAAATCTGCGATTCCATGAAATGGTGATGAAATTATCATTTTATTATTCTGAATCCATAGTCCAATCCGCTGCTGATTTTATGGATTGATAATAAATAACTACTCATCTTATTACTCAGTTTCATGAATTATTCTCCACTGAATTTCATAAATCAGTAATAAATACCCAACAACCAGGCATCTGGACCATCACTGAGTAAGCCCCACAAAAATGGTGCGAGTATACTGGACAATGATGCACGACTGAGCACCCGGATGCACGAACGAGTGTCCAAAAATATGAAATAATGAGGAATCCTTCGCAAAACAGGAGAAAACAATAAATATTAATAAAATAATAAGAGGCGCCCAAGACCGGGCCCACTAGCCGACCGGCCGGCCGTGCCCTAGCCATGGTCGGTCCGTGCCTATCCCATTATTTTCCTTATTTTTTGTTATTTCGTGAACTCACGAAAACTCCTTGGTTTTAGCAACTTTCCTTGTTTTTGCAAAACTCGTGAATTCTCCATAACTTGGTGGATTCACGAAATAATATTATAAAATAAGGAGAGGTGTGCGAGACCGGGCAACCTAACCGACCGGCCATGCCTAAGCCGTGGCTGGTCCAACACCTCACAATCCTTAGATTTTTATAATTATTATTCCCTAATCTCACGAAACTCCTCCATTTCAGCAAAAACTCGTGGATTCTCCATAACTTCAAGGATTCTCCATAACTTCAAAGATTCATGAAAAATAATAAAATAGGGAAAGGTGTGCGGGACCGGGCAACCTAGCTGGCCGGCCGTCCATGCCCTATCCATGGTCGGTCCCACACCTTGCAATCCCTAATCTTGCATAATTATTATTTTCCTCAATTCATGAAACTCCTAGGTTTGAGCAAAATTCATGATTTCTCCATATTTTCTCAAATATTGCTCAAATCACGAAAAACCAATAGCCAACATAGTCGCACGACTGGCTAGTCTCTCACGGCAGTTTTAAATATTAAAACACTTTTAGTTTAATATTTTCAAAATATTGATGTATTGAGCATACATGCTCATTCCAACAAAAATCGAGAATTGTCAGTCAAGATGAAACTCTTCTGAAAATTCACTATGTTGCTCGAACGCGCATCAGAAAATACTGAAACTCTCAGTATGGAAACACGGACACCACAAAAACGCGTGCATGCCTCCATGACCGACAAGAGTCATTCCTAGGGCTTGCACAAAGCCGGTCCCACATGTTTTCATAATTCTAACCTAATTTGCTCAATTGCTCATACTGGGCCTGAACTCTCTCCAACCAACTGGAAAATCCTTCGAATGACCAACAACTAGTCCCGTGACCACCAAGAGACGGTCCCATGCTCTCTTGGTCGGTCCTCATCTCTCATACCTAGGTTTTGTCACCTAATGCTGAATCCAGTAATATTTCAATAAATGATGAAACCTGCATTTAATCATCGTTCTTTCACCAACTCTCAAACTGAGAACCCTGGTGCATGCTCACTCGAGCACTGGGCATCACATGGACGCTCATCATCCCATGTGGTCGGTCCCTCTTCACTCAAGACCAATTTTCAGCAATTCACCAATTGTTAAAGGATTGATCAAAAATTAGGGTTTCGAACAAACGCTCCACGAATCACCATTTTGAGCAAGTTCAAATACAAAATTATGTTGATTCAACAATCAAAATCCAAATTAATAATATTCGATAATTTACCAATATTTTTGATTAAAATTTTATTGGGTCACGGCACCAGTAAATAATTCTTTGAATTGAGCAATACTTCCTCAGTTGCTCGAATATTGATCCAACCATCAATATTCGGTAATTTATCAGTAGTTTGTCGAATTGAGCAACACTTGCTCAATTGCACGTCAACTTACCAATATTCAGTATTTTGTTGAATTGAGCAACACTTGCTCAGTTGCACACCAAAATTATCGAATTCGTCGTATTGAGCAATACTTGCTCAGTTGCTCGACAAACTCTCTAAGACATGGACATTTGAGGTACTGGAGTTCAAGACGTGAACGTCCAAAACATCTGGATTTGGCATTTAGGATTTTCTTTCATTGTATTTTCAATCTCTCTAAAACGTTTGCAATACTTGCATTCGGTATTTGAATTCAGCAATTTATCAAAGTTCTTTTACTTTAAAAAAATCCCTATCAAGTCCAAATGAAAATCCTCAATCATTTACCTATCCAAAACCAATCAAAAACCAAAACCGAAATCTAGAAGTCTCACATCTCTCAGAAGTTCAAAGTTCAAGAGACTGTGGAAAGAAAACTAAAGAAAGTCGGCGAAATAGAATATCTGCTTTTCTGCATCCTCGAAGACTTGCAAAGTTGCTCTCTCCGACTCCAGCTTCCTGGTCAACTCAGTAACTTCAGACATCTTCTTCATCACGACTTCGAAAGGTGTGTTGCCTTCTACTGCTTCCTTGATGGAATCAACCTTTTGACGAAGCCACTTCAGATTAAAGCCGAGTTCTTCATCATTCTTCAAATTGTACTCCCAATCAAAGAGTACATCTCGAGTAACAATACTTCTGGCCCTGCATATCCATTGGGAACGCTAGATCCACCAACAAACCTGTGATATGGGAGTAACTCACCAAATGGAGGAGCGAAAGAAATCCCTGCAGTGGGGTATTCGTGTACTACCATCCTATTCCCAGTTACCGGAGCAGTGTCAACAATCATAGGGACAACTTCAGTCGGGGTAATTTCTTCCATTCTTGGTTCGGGTTCCACTATTCCGGGCGCAGTTGGAGTTTCAGTCACCTCCATAGCATCAACAACCAGATTTTCATGACCTTGAGGTGCAGGGACGGAGGTCTCATCACCAACGACTCCAGGGTTTCCCAAACCATCACTATTGGATCCATTATTTCCAACTTCGACATTTGGCACCTAATGAGAAGATTACATGGAATTAGAATGATTCAAGCATGGAAGACCAACACAACCATAAAATTAAGAATGTAAGTGAACTAACATCATCTAAGTTCCTTATTATGCACCCAAGACATGCGCAAATAGTGTAGAAGTCATGAAACACGTTTTCAAACAAGCTCAGGTGAAGAGATTTTACACTGCCCTGTATTCAACGGATAACTGGGAGCAATTGTAAAGGAATTTAAGGTTGGGTCATATACCATTCTCTTTTTATGGATGTTATCTACAACGTATCAAAATTTGATAGCAATCGGATGAACGATATAGGATATGTGGCTAAAACATCGGACGACACGCAATCTGAAAAAGTTATGAAGGTCTCCTGGAAGTTCACTATTTCTCCTTTTCAGACACTAAACATGCTCAAAGTTCAAAAATATTCTTTAATAAAGCTTAGAAATTTCCCGGGCTTGAAAATACATATGTAAACCGCGAAAATACGACTTCAGACGAGGATTCTACGACGTTTCTAGTAAAATCTGAAGTCTGAAATTTTTTGGTGACGTATTTCAGCAAAATTACTCGTATACTCACATGGGTTCTCATTCACTCATTCATTCATTCACAAATCAGAAATTTCATACTTATATAAAGATATTACAGGAGATATACTTACTAGGGGAGTCCCTAAATCATTTGAAGGCTTAGCAACGCCGAAATCTCCATCGGCAATACCGCTGTCTCCATTCGGTTCGGGATTTCGACAATTCTCCATATTATCATGTCCCAGAAAAGAGCACGCTTCATCAACATGCTGCTTATCTATAATGATTTCTTCTTGGATTCATCAACAATAAGTATTATTATTTCATTCAAGGAGATGCCGTGATCACCTGCATGAAAAAGATACTTACATCGACTTCCTCATCAGTGCTGGATTCATGAATTGTTAATCGATGGAGCAAAAGTATGAAAATAAATAACAAACATTGGTCTCGTGATCCTAATTGCACGGTCAAAGTCATGACACAAGGAGCGCTAACAACTCACCAAAGAAACGGCTGGGGACTGCACGCCATTTGCTAACCTCATGTAGTACTTACTTCTGGGTTCTCCGCTCCCGTAGACTTTCTTCCTCCGTGGAGTATACATTGATCCAGGATTTCACTATAAGATCATCCTGGGGTAAAGCTAATGAAATAATCAAAAGTACAACTCAATATGAAGGATCTCTCGCCATCACTCAGAAGTCCCAGGGGTACCATTTCTTACAGTTTCATCCATAGAGATGTCATCTCTGGAAACAACATCTCTGGAGGTATCATCCTGGGAATCAGTCATTTTTGCAAAGTGGCTATTTTAGCACATCATTCATACAAAGCACAGGATTCGACAAAACAATGAATCATGGAATAAAGGTGCTCACAAACAGGCAACAAAAATGGTAATCCTCAACTCTTACCTATTTACGGTTTCACGATCTTAGTGATAATAACGTAAAAACCTCAAAAAACTTGCTCGCTTCTTCAAACTTTCCAAGACGAGCAAATTTCATTATTTAAAGTCAACACCTGACTTTTCATGAAACTATGAATAATTCACATAACCTTTCATGTGAACATGCGCTGATTTTCTACATGTGTGCATATACTATAAAATCCCCAAACTCATACATACATTATGTCATCATGTATACAATTGTTTGCTATCAGCAATTGCTCAAAAATCATAAAATGATTTTCATAAAACCGTGAACAACCCACGTAAATTTTTACTGAGTGAACATCCACTGGTTTTTCGAAAACTGGACAGACGTCCATTCTACAATTGCGAAAACTCATATACAGATATTATTTCACCGTGAATAATTGTCTACTTTCAATAGTTGTTCAAAATCAAAAAATTGATTTTACAAAAATATATAACGTGAAACCCATGTAACTTTGAAAATATGTATTTTCTTGGTCCCTCTCGTGAGCATCCGTCTTTGAAAACGAGAGTATATTTTCAAAAATAAAAATTTTCATTAAAGATCATAGACAAAATTTTATTACTAACAGACGCACTTCTATTCAAAAAAAAAAAAAATTCTCTCGTACGAGCATCCACCTTTGAAATGAGGTTTATACACTTTGTGAAATCTCACATATTTAAAAAATAAAATTTTGGTTTTCATGAAAGCTCATAGACAAAATTTTATGTCATTAGACTCATGTCTATTTTGTTTGTTTCTTAAACTAACGAACGAATATTTGTTCCTAAAACAAGGATTTCCTTTTTTGGGCCGATCCCGTAAACGCTGAACTGACCAAAACTGGACTTTCAACCGATCAAATCAGCAGTGACTCATCTCTCCACGCTCACGGGATGACACTCTATCTTACTATCAGGGTTCTCATCTGTGCATTTGCTCGTACATGACACCATTGGGGTAAATCGAGGATTCTGAAACTACCTTTGCAGACTGAGTTCAACCACTTATCTTGTGGATTGAAAATCACCATTTAATGCTTTCTGAGGAACATGACTGTTCCTCACTAAGCAGGGGACTTAATGTAGATGGTGGATTTTCAACAAAGGTCAAAACCGTAAAATCATGATACTGCATGTTTCTGACACAGCTTCAGGGATCCATGTGAAGATTCGTGTTTTACGAAGTATAATGCATATGTCGCTCGAAAGGCCTCTCCGGAGCGTTCGACACCGGGCATTTCATCATATCCTCTATGTAGAATAACGTAATTGGGCGGTTCTCCGTAAGATTGAGAGCTTAACGCCTTCAGGATGCCGGTGACACTCACTGTTCCCTGACTACATAGAGGAATTCGCCTCTACATAGAAGAACAATTGGGAAGTTCTCCATGAGATTGAGATAAATAACATCTTCAAGATGGTGATACTCATTGTTCCTGACTATGTGGAGAGACCCGTGTATAGACTCAGGCGGTCCACCATACATGAAATGTTGAGAGGGCCAAACGTCTTCGGGGCATTAGAAACACTCACTGATTTACTGACTATACGCAAGAGATTAAATTCTAGGTCATATTCACCACCGAATTCCTAGAAGATAATCTATCTTATCTCATTACTCTTATTCCATGATCGAAATGGTAATAGATAAATGTATTACTCTGATTTCATGATCAAATCCACGCCTGATCTCATGAAATGGTAATAGATGTTACTCCGATTTCATGGTCGAATCCACGGCTGATCTCATGAAATGGTAATATCACCACTTATTTTATTACTCCAATTTCATGATCGAATCCACGGCTGATCTCATGAAATGGTAATAGATATTACTCCGATTTCATGGTCGAATCACCACGGTCCCATGGAATGGTAATATCACCGCTCATTTCATTACTCCGATTTTATGGTCAAATCTACGATTCCATGAAATGGTGATGAAATTATCATTTTGTTATTCTGAATCCATAGTCCAATCCGCTGCTGGTTTTATGGATTGATAATAAATAACTACTCATCTTATTACTCAGTTTCATGAATTATTCCCCACTGAATTTCATAAATCAGTAATAAATACCCAACAATCGGGCATCTGGACCATCACTGAGTAAGACCCACAAAAATGGTGCGAGTGTACTCGACAATGATGCACGACTGAGCACCCGGATGCATGAACGAGTGTCCAAAAATATGAAATAATGAGGAATCCTTCGCAAAACAGGAGGAAACAATAAATATTAATAAAATAATAAGAGGCGCCCAAGGCCGGGCCCACCAGCCGGCCGGCCGTGCCCTAGCCATGGTCCGTCCGTGCCTCTCCCATTATTTTCCTTATTTTTTGTTATTTCATGAACTCACGAAAACTCCTTGGTTTTAACAACTTTCCTTGTTTTTGCAAAACTCGTGAATTCTCCATAACTTGGTGGATTCACGAAATAATATTATAAAATAAGGAGAGGTGTGCGGGACCTGGCAACCTAACCGGCCTGCCATGCCTAAGCCATGACCGGTCCAACACCTCACAATCCTTAGATTTTTATAATTATTATTCCCTAATCTCACGAAACTCCTCCGTTTCAACAAAAACTCGTGGATTCTCCATAACTTCAAGGATTCTCCATAACTTCAAGGATTCATGAAAAATAATAAAATAGGGAAAGGTGTGCGGGACCGGGCAACCTAGCCGGCCGACCATGCCCTATTCATGGTCGGTCCCACACCTTGCAATCCCTAATCTTGCATAATTATTATTTTCCTCGATTCATGAAACTACTGGGTTTGAGAAAAAATCATGATTTCTCCATATTTTCTCAAATATTGCTCAAATCAAGAAAAACCAAAAGCCAACATAGTCGCACGACTGGCTAGCCTCTCACGGAAATTTTAAATATTAAAACACTTTTAGTTTAATATTTTCAAAATATTGATGAATTGAGCATACATGCTCATTCAACAAAAATCGAGAATTCTCAGTCAAGATGAAACTCTTCTGAAAATTCACTATGTTGCTCGAACGCGCATCAGAAAATACTGAAACTCTCAGTATGGAAACACGGACACCACGGAAACACGTGCATGCCTCCATGACCGACTAGAGTGATTCCTAGGGCTTGCACAAAGACGGTCCCACATGTTTTCATAATTCTGACCTAATTTGCTCAATTGCTCATACTGGGCCCGAACTCTCTCCAACCAACTGGAGAATCCTTCAAATGACCAACAACTGGTCCCGTGACCACCAAGAGCTGGTCCCATGCTCTCTTGGTCGGTCTTCATCTCTCATACCTAGGTTTTTTCACCTAATGCTGAATCCAGCAATATTTCAATAAATGATGAAACCTGCATTTAATCATCGTTCTTTCACCAACTCTCAAACTGAGAACCCTGGTGCGTGCTCATCGAGCACTGGGCATCACATGGACGCTCATCATCCCATGTGTTCGGTCCCTCTTCACTCATGACCAATTTTCAGCAATTCACCAATTATTGAAGGATTGAACAAAATTTAGGGTTTCGAACAAACGCTCCACGAATCACCATTCTGAGCAAGTTCAAACACAAAATTATGTTGATTCAACAATCAACATCCAAATTAATAATATTCGGTAATTCACCAATATTTTTGATTAATATTTTATTGGATCACGGCACCAGTAAATAATTCTTTGAATTGAGAAATACTTGCTCAATTGCTCGAATATTGATCCAACCATCAATATTCGTAATTCATCAGTAGTTTGTCGAATTGAGAAACACTTGCTCAATTGCACGTCAAATTACCAATATTCAATATTTTGTTGAATTGAGCAACACTTGCTCAGATGCACACCAAAATTATCGAATTCGTCGAATTAAGCAATACTTGCTCAGTTGCTCGACAAACTCTCGATATTCGGCAATTCGTCGAATTGAGCAATACTTGCTTAGTTGCTCGAAAATCTCTCAATATTCGACAATTCGTCAAGTTGAGCAATACTTGCTCAGTCGCGCTAGTCAGTAATTAATTGACATCTCAGAGAACTACATGTTCAATCCATGAATCGCTGAGCATTCACCACTTATGCTCGATTCAACAAAAGTAGAGTCACAGTCTAAATCAGTCAACAACTGACCAACTAATACACGTCTACCTTGCAGACTCCATGATTCGTGAAATATCAATCACGTCAAAAATGGGGGATATCACTTAGGGTTTTGGTCTGGCAGTCTACGACACGTGGATTCATCCACAATGAGAAATGTGCGTAAGTCGTGTAAACGGTTGAAGGAGTTAGCAAAGTAGTGGGTGCACGATCAGTCAAGTCTCCATACGACGTGGAACTGACTTTACCACGATCTTCCACTTTTCCACTCTTTCACTCAAGAAACCGTCACACTTACAGGGATCAGTGGTGCATCATTCTTGCAATATAAATAATTTTAAATCGAGGACAACAGAAGGATCGAATATCATCAATCATCGATTATCATCATTATCCGTCAACAACTCGATATAAACTTATTCACAGAACTCAACTTTAGCAGTTCAACAATATTGCAGAAACCTTCAACACACCCACAATCCTTGATCATCACTGATCCCACACAACTCTCATCTTCCCTCCTACAGATCAACCCATCTCCCTCTTTGCGGCCGAATTGACTCTGGAACGGCCATTCTCTTGGTTTAGGCCGGAGTCATACAGATTGATTTCCCGAATCTAAGCACCCCCTTTGCAGCGGTGCATCTGTGTGAGGTTCAGCAGTTCGCTCGGTTGAGGAGTCTCGGCAACACGCTCGACTCTCCACTTTCCTAGAAAACCAGCAAACCATTTTTCCCCATCTACAATAAGCATTAGAAAAACCCCTATAAATATATATTCATTATTTTATCTCTCTATATTAACAAAAATAGGCATCTGGAATAGTGAATGATACTAATTGAAAAATGTAAACAAAACATTGTTAATCATAATCAATCTTCATTCCTTTGATAAGTAAGTTATTTTCCATACCGACAATTTATGCTGAAATTTTTACAAAATATCATTCCAAACACTTTTGGACTTAAACTATAGCCCAAAGGAATATCCAGATAATTTATAAGAAGTTGAGTGATGTTGTAAACAAACACTTCAGCACACCTTTTTCCTTCACGGATATTACCAAGTCCCACAATGTTAGTCTTCCTGAAATTCACATGCAAAATCAGTTCAAACCCAAAAGGAATGCGCTGTAAAATCCTAACTTGCCTTCTTAATCATCAAGAAAAACAATTAGGTCATCAGCAAATTTGAGGAGGTTGATTACAATGTCATTCCGAGATATTTTAAAATCATGAATAAGATCATTAACAACAACCATTTTTATCATTAAAATTTCCAGAAATGAAAATGTGAGATTGGGATGGAGTAGTTAAAATATGTCTCCAAAGCCGATGTCCAAGCGATTAATTGCTACTCGCTAAATGATCTTAGTGATTCTCGATTCCAAGATGAATCAAATTTTGAGTGATTAAATCGGTGCCCAAGGCCGACTTTATGAGATAGTTTGGTCGATCCCGTTCCAATTTATCTTTTGTTACTTTAATGTTGAACTTATATATAGTTTTAGTTTAGTGTTGCAAAATCAATACATGATAATATTAAAATTTTGATTTTAATTAGATATAAGCCATGCTAATAGAAATATCTATGATCAACGGGATTCTAAGCCTCTAATAAGTTCATCCAAGTATTAGGCCGAGTTCCAAGTCCGAACACATTGCTCCAAGCTCCCCCACCGAGTAAGACCTTGGAGCGAGTTAAAATACTTTGGATTGGGTTTCCCCGTTTAATTAATATCTTTCTGACTCCTAAATATTTTAGTTGTTTCTCATTTTATAATCATTGAGACACAATTACATCCAACTACTCCAAACATTACCAAAGCCAAATCTAGCTAAATTAATATCAATATAATTCCAATTTCAATTAACATTATACAATGCTTTTCCAAAGTCGATTTTGCAAATGAGACTAGTTTCAACATTGAATCAATGAGTTCATAAGCAATTATTTAAAAGGCCATCATTAATTTTCCTCCATGCAAAAAAGTTTATTGGTAATCTAAAATGAAGGAAAAAGTTTGTTGGTAATCTAAAATGAAGGAAGAACTAATTAACTTTAATATTTCAATAAGATAGGTCAGTCTATAATTGTGCAAACAAACAACATTGTCATATTTTGGTTATAAAGTAATGCTAGTGAAATCTAATCTCCAACCCATGGAGCATTTATTTTCAAACTCCTTAACCACCTTCATCAAACCTCCCTGATAACATCCCAAGTAGACTTGAATAATTTCATAGTAAAACCATATGGACCAGGAATTCTTGTTAGTGCCGAAATGCCAAATCACACTACAAGCTTACTACCTACTATGCATTGCTTGCCTTTTATCAGTTTTCTTTCTTACACCATAACAGGAACAAAATAACTCGTGGCTTGTGGGGTTACAAGCTAGTGCTTTTGTAATACGAAATAAATAGTTGTATCGTAATAAATCATAAACCACGAGAATCTAATTCGTTATGATTGCAGGAAAATTACCCATATTTTGCAGGTTAATAAGATGGACTGAACTAATAAATACTTGGGTAACTCATTAATCATTAACAAGAAAAGAAAATGTTCTACAATAACTTAATTGAGAACATGCAAAAAATAAACAAGTGTAAGGAAAATTGCTCTCACAAGTTGGGAGGTCATTTATGATGAAGTCTATTATTAATACCTTTTCTCAATATCAAATGCGTCCATTCAAGTTACCAAAAACTATTTCAAACGAGTTACATTCAATCTAAATGTGATTTTAGTGGGATAAAGACAAAAAGGTCGCTTTCTAACTTTTCAGTCTAGTTTTCTCGAAAATACTAATCATGGAGGTCCGAATTATAAATTTCTTTGCTATGCTCTTCTCGTAAAATATGTTTGGAGGGTTTGTGCATGTCCAAATAACTTTTGAGTCTCATCCTTGAAGGCAAAGTATTTCAAAAAAGAAAAAAATATCACCTCTTCATAATCGAAAAGAAAGGGTTTTACCTGGAGCTGGAAGAGCATAAATAATGAATTTGACTTCACTAACACAAAATCAGTTGTTGGTCTCTATGTTATAGCAAGCAAATCCTAGTATGGGAAGATAAATGGGTTCTTAATCTTGACAATCCTCATACACCAATAGATACTGCAACCGATACATTTGGTTTCTTTATGTGTCAGAATTTATTGACTACGAAAATCATATGTATGGAAACAAAATCTGGCCCTTCCTCTTTTTTGTATGAATATAACTCAGAAGATCTTAAATGTGAGAATTCTTATAACAATCAAAACAAATTGATCTGGAGAAGAACTATAAATTGACGTTTCTCTGTGAAATCATCTTATCAAACCCTTTACAATCTCAAGAATCACCTTGAACACAATTCCAAGAATAAGATTGTTCATTTTAAAGTGCTTGAAGGATATTCTTCCTTTTAGAGAAATATTGACAAGAAATTTCTCAAGATAATCAATGTTGTGTAGATACAAGTACCATTTAGAGATTTTTAGACGAATTATTCTGGATTGCTCTTATTTTAAAGTGGTCTAGCTTCGAGTTGTTGGATTCATATTTTCTTCTAGCATACGTAATACCCTTGGTGAGTGTATTATGTCATGGTTAGATCAAGAATCATTTGATGACAAAATTAGAGCTAAGATGACCACAATAACATAGTTTCTCTAGAAGGAAAGATGTTTGACAATATTCAAATAACTCCATAGATCCTGAGATAACTTCAACAAAAATCATATATTTCTTGTTGAATTCTTTAATGGCATTGAACATGAATGTTGGGGAAGTTAAAAAAAATTCGTAGAAACCCAAAGTAGGAACCTCCAACTGAGAACATTGTGAAGATAAACTGTGATATCTCTTTTTCCTACACCACTAAAACTGGAGGCATTGGACTAAAAATTCGAATTATGGAGGTACCCATATTGGATTTAAATATACTCGCATCAATATAGTAGGAGGAGCAGAACATATGGTGTTTGGCATTGTGGGAAGAAGTTAGGTTCTATTTGACACACCGAAAATAGGAATGCAATATAGTACATATTACTCATTTTTTGAAGCAATTCCATGCATTTAAATTACTTTGAGTTTTTTTTTCTTTTTTCTTGATAAGATAGAACATTGGCTTCTAGAACTACACTTAGATACGTTAGCCTAGGATTTATGCTATTACATGGATTTGATCCCGAACCTCCCCATGGGAGAAAGCTTGAGAACCACCAGACTACTTGATGATTCTAGAAATTACATGTAGTTCAATAGCTAGTGTTTAACATGAAAATAAAATGGATATACAATATAAAGAAGGAATTCTAACTTTGGCTAGAATTTCGTTACCTATATACTTCATGTCTTTTTCCCCCATGCCAGTTCAAGTGGAGGATAAACTCAATCAAATTATGAGAGATTTTTTATGGGGTTCTTCTGCAATCAAAAGAAAAAATTAGTTGGGTGGCTTGGAACAAAATGTTTAAACCCAAGAAAGATGGTGGTCTAGGCATCAGAAAAATCAGACAAACCAACAAAGCTCTTTTGTCAAAATGGACTTGGAGATTCACTACTGAAAAGCATCAACTATAGAGAAAAATCATCCAAGCTAAAATGGAAGGGAAAACCTCACAAGATTCCTCTACACTAGAAATCAAAAGTGGCAGAGACATATATTTCTGGTGGGATAAATGGAAAGACAATCAAACTTTGAAGGTAAGATTTCCAAAAATCTTCAAAATTTCTACACATAAGGATGCAAGTATACATGATATGGTTGAAAATAATTCTTGGAATATCAAACTAAGAAGAAATCTAAATCATTCAGAGATGCTGGAGATGGTGCAACTTTTTGAATGGTTAGGATCTCCTCCTCTTCTCATTGATCAGGATGATGTTCTAAAAAGCAACCTTGCAGGAGGATTTTCTACCAAAAACTGCTACAACTAGCTCATATAACAAGAACCAATTCCAGATAATCTCCCCCCTTGTCAGTGCATATAGGTGGAATATGTGCCTCCAAAAATACAGATCTTCATGTGGATGGAAACTCAAAATGCAATACCAACCACTGATAACCTTGTCAGAAGAGGTTGCAGCATATAAACTGTTGCCTCTGGAATCAAGCTCCAAAAACTGTCGATCATCTTCTCCTCCACTGCAACTATATATTCACACAAAATCTGGGGTTACTTCTTAGGTGGATTCAATGGTAGATAGGTTCAAACTAGATCTCTTGAAGCTCAACTACATGCATGGAAATTTTAAAGAAATCGTAACAGGGAAAAATAGGGCCTGTAATCATTTTTGCAATTGTCTGAGCTATTTAGGAAGAAAGAAATCGCAGAATTATAGCAAACAAATCACCAAGAGCAGAAGGAGTTGTAATTAATGAAGTGAAACCAATAGCATACCGATAGAGCAGCGAAGGAAAATGGTTATGGGCATACCTTTTAGATTACTAATCACACACTGGAAAGTAATCATTGATAACATGTAAACTTTGTACACATACAAAAATGGGACTTTCTGGTCTTGTTAAGTTTTTTCTCTTTAATACAATATTAATCTTACTCTTTTAAAAAAAAAAAAATTGGCTATAAATATGCTTTGACATCTGTTAGTAAAATCGTAGAACTGTTGTAGACATTGTATTTTTTTAATTTTATTTCCATGATCTCCTTCTCCTACGAAGGTTTCGCTAAATCATTTATGGAATATCCACTTTGAAAAAAGAAAAAAAAAGTCATTGAATTAAATTAATAACAAGCCTTTTCCACCTCTTTAAAGAACTCAAAAATATAGTACAATGTTACTTTTCTTTGATTGAAAAACAATTGTGATGTTTGATTAAAAACAATTGTGACGTTTGATCTAACAAACAGCGTGTTTTGATTAGAGGATAAAAAAACGAACAGTTTTTCACAATGAGAAAGATACACAGTCACAAAAAAAAAAAAGTGTGAGGGAAAACTGGATTAAAAAATAACCTTCATCAAGTGACGGAAGTTAAGGAAACAAAAGAGGACGAGGAGCTCCCTCTTAGAGCGTCCACAGTGGTGCGAGTATAACCAAAGACCAAAGACTAAAAAAAAGACCAAATTTGGGTTTAGTCCGTCATGTGGCGTAGTGGGAAAAGAGTATATTTGGTCGCGCGTTGATAAACATTACGCCTGGGATCAGACGTTGGTAAAGATAACGCCCGAGTGGAGCGTTGGTAAAGATAACGCGCGAGTGGGGCGTTGGTATAGTATACGCTTCAGAAACAAAAAAAAAATAAAAGAAAATAAATGGGGCGGAGGTATAAAGCCCGCCCCATGCAAGTTTCATAAATTGTGAAAGTGGGGCGTTAAGTATATGAACGCCCCATTTCGCACGTTATCTTTACCAACGCCCCATCGGGCGTACATTATATCAACGCCCCGTTTCAGGCGTACATTATATCAACGCCCCTTGTGTAGCGGACATTATATCAACGCCCGATGAATGGCGGAGATTATATCAACGCCCAATGTGAAGCGGAGATTATATCAACGCCCGACTATATTTGGATTTGGTCTTGATCGCAGATCAAATTTGGTCTGGATTTTACTCTTTGATCAAATTTTGATCGATGGTCCGTCCCACTACGCCAGCCCACCCGACTGAAAATTTGGGTTTACTCGTCCATTGCAGTTGCTTTTAGGCTAAGTCGTATGGACTAGATTGAGCTGCTAGATTGATCAGAAAGTATTGCAAATCAAGAAAAAAGTGTGGGAAAAAAGTTAACACTATTTCTGGATACTTCTCTCTCCTAACAACTGCCCGCAGTTTAACTAGCAGCGAGATTGATACAAAACGTTGAACGGTTCAGCGCTGAGAGAATTTTTTTTGATCTAACGGTTGAGATTTAAAGCGCTGAACCAAACAGCGGTCAGTGCTAGAAGGTGGTCCCGCTGACGTGGTCTAGATATCTAGCTGCTAGATTAGTCATCCCATGAGACTTAAGAGGTTGCCCTAACTGACGTGGATGACCAATCT
The DNA here is from genome assembly GCF_003573695.1 of Papaver somniferum. Classification (NCBI taxonomy): domain Eukaryota; kingdom Viridiplantae; phylum Streptophyta; class Magnoliopsida; order Ranunculales; family Papaveraceae; genus Papaver; species Papaver somniferum. Next base: position 106,230,580 of record NC_039368.1, read on the forward strand.
AACAGCTAGATATCTAGCCCATAAGACTTAATTTGTAACTACTGCATCACAGTTACAAACTAAGATACTCAAAGAGTAGCCTTGGAGAAATTTAGTGCAAGCTATACAAAATATGATTGGCTGATCAAAATTTATCATTATACTTCTGTACGCTCTGCAGTTACTCTATGGCTCATTATTATGCCAATTTGCTGGTAGTTCCACTTTCATAAGCCTAAAGGCCAAATCAAAACCACTCGTATTGATTGACATGACTAAAGGACTAATAATGCTAGTATTACATATAGCAATTAGCAAATCAAGAACCAACAACTAGATATTTAGTAGGTCCACGCCATAAATTTACTCATCAACGCATCAAAAACTTTGATATTTTTGTGTTCTTCTAAGAAAGAAGAAAACAAATAATGCAATTTGCATTTCTTTGCACATCGAATAGCAGTGGGGTTATTTATTTTTATTTTCTATTTTTCTCTATTAATTAAAATTTTCTTAATGGAGATATACAAAGTTGGTGATGGTATCAATGCATTATAATCACAATCTTTCTCTTGTTCTCGGGTAGGTATCAATGTCCATGGCCTCTTTTCTACTCACTTTCCTTCTTAAAAATGATGCAAAACAAAGTGGGAATAAGAATTATGTCATTGAGTTGGATTCCGTATATTGGTAATGGCTCCGAAGGACGGAAGGATTTGATGTCTGAACCGACAATCTTGTCACTTAAAGATTTGTCTTTGATTCAACCATTATTAAATTCGTTTCAAAACGTGATTAACATTATTGAAATGAGTTAAGACCCAAGATTGTCAACAATCTTCTCAAATTGCCTAATGCATTGCTGCCCTTGTGCCCTTCGAAAACTGTCGGTGGTACGCTTTGTTCGTGGTCTTCCATGGACTAGATGGTGGAACCAGATACAGTAATGGGGTTTAGCTGTTTACGAGGATCCTTTGCCAATTTGCAAAGACTTTACTTTCTTCCTGTTATTTCTTTTCCATTCTTTTGTTTATCTACGGGTTACTTGACCTCTACTTCAAGACTTTGAGGCTATATGTCATGTGTCACCACATGCTCGACAGTTCCGTGGTTCTGCAGCCATTGGAAGAGTTCGTGTGCTTTGAGGCTTAATCACATGATTGTCAATCTTATAATATCAATAACAAACCTATGCGTTTTGGACGGTATCCAAGGGAATACGCAACCGGGAGATGGTTTACTTCGGTTGCATCTCTCTTTCTCAAATTGAAAAAGGGAGATATAAGCTGATTAAACATGAAAAAGCAACGCCACCATCAAATCAGAAACACTAATTTGAATAATTCATTGCTAAAACTTTTGCACACCCGTTATCAGTAGGGAACTTGGGAAGCTAAGTTTTAAACAGTCAAGAACTCAATAGAGGCCAAGTTTTGAGGGAGGACATTGAGAAGCATCTTAACCCTTGATTTCCATCATTTTAGCGCATTATAAAAAAGGTAGCATCAGCTAACTGAAAACCACTTTTTGGCTTCCGTTCTTGGACAAGAAGGTCTTGTCAATACCTAGCATCCAGTAATTTCTTGACCAGCATCCAAGTAAAGAATTTGGGTATATAATCACATTTACAACGTAACACTGCAGTTTAAATGTCAGATCTCTATTTGCTTTTTTATTATCATTCAAACTTACGCCAAACGCAAAGCTCCTTTACATATGTATAATATAGGTATATATAGAGAGGGATAACCGGTATCTCACCCTCCAAAAGAAAGCCTTGCATCCTCAGCATTTCGTACCTTGAAGAGGGAGGCTCCCATCTGAGAAATACACAACCATCTGACATAAATGCTTCACATGTACATTAAGAGACTTGACAATTTCCATTAATAAAGAGAGCATAAACATATGATCAAGGAGGGGAAGAAAGATGAGAACGAAAAAATATGCATGTCACCTTGTAAAATTAAGGTCTCTTGGCAAGTCCTAGATTCAGGGCTGGTCAAGCAAAAGCATACAGAAGTTTCTTTACTATTCCTATAAGCATAGATACATACTATGAGACGCTTATATACCAGTCAAGCTATCTAAGTATATGCCATGAGCGCATATCTTACCGCTGCATACAAATCAGGTAACCCCATATTCCCAAACCTCACTAACAGCAACTGTTACATCATTCCCATCAGAAGCCGACCACAGATATATCTGCGAGTGAGCTTCTCACTTGTCAGCAACAGCATAAATCTATTACTTAACTCATGAAACTGGTGTTAATGGCTTGGGACTCGCAGCAACTCAGCTGATGCTTTGATATATATGGACTTGCATTTTCAACTGTTTAAGAGCGAGTCTTATGGTCTTCCATTCCAAAGGAATTCCAATAAATCCATAGAAAAAGCAACTTCAATGGTTCCACAGTTGCTTGCAAACTCGACACTTCCAAAGCATGTAACAAGTAACAACAGGGAAGGCTGGAACACTCCCTCGAATCCCAAGACAAAGCGGGAAGTGACTTCCCGTCCGTGACAATCTAAGACGACCCAACGGCTGAGGCCGCTCAATTTAAAAGAAGCGAGAAGTGACTACCCGCACCATGCAGTCACTTCTCGCTTCGATAAAGAAATCCATAATGAGTTGCTCTTCCTGACTTGACTCTTTAATCCAATATGGCAGGCCTGCTCTACGAGCAAACAACCAGAATTAATTCTACTCAAACAGTAATTGGAATAAAACAACTTCAGAGTTAATTTTGTTTCTCAGGTACAACAGCACTACTATTATTGCTAAAACCAGACTGAAGTACCAAAGAAGTCTAGTATAGGCTATCTAGTTAAAAGTCCTGCCAAGGCAGCTGAAAGGCACCTGAAATTTATGAGCGCTTAGCGACTAATGTGCTGGACTCCTGGACCGACTAAGAAAAAAAAATGTCTAGGCCTCGCCTGAAGCCTAGTTCACTAGTTCAGAATTTAATTAGCAGATATCTCAAGGCTAGTCCAAACAACTAAGACCTAGGATTCTTAGTTGTTCAATTTGATCAAAAATTTAAAACATATAGAGAGAAAGAAGAAGACCAGCTGCTTTCTCTTCAACAATTTAACTTCTAGATATCATATACGAAGTGCCAAAAGGTTATGAGCTTATATTTCTTCTTCTTGATGCTATTATCTTAACTATCTCTCTGTCTATTTTTTTCCTTTTTTTCCTGAAATAGGTATCTCTATGTCTTTCAGTACACATGCATGATATATGAATACATATATGTAATATCCACCTAGTCATCAACTAGTCCTACCCTTCTAGGTGCTAGTTCCCCTTGGCCGCCTAACTATATAGAGTCTGCATAAGTATTTGATATCATCCTCTAGTTCCTCGGATACCTACTTAACTCGACCTTAATAAAACTTTGCTGTTTCTACACAGCGACATCATATGCTCGAAGGAAGACACTTGTGGACTCATCAGCCCGTAGTTGTCCATAGTAAAGTCAGATGTTCGCATAGAAACTTGATTGACTTGCAAATAGTAGTTTTTGAACATACTTTATTGGTCTGCGTGTATATCTTTTCTGTATCCAAAAAAAATTATGATCCAAGATCAAGCACATTATAACTGACAAGAGTATATATCCTTTTCCGTCCTCAGTTCACTTTTAAGCTATTTTCTGCCTCAATGTCCTTTACGACTTGTCAGCATTGCACATCGGCATTAGACAATTATTACACAACGTTTAATCTCAGACAATAAAGGCCCACTAGACACCAGTTAATATCTCAGTATAACATGCATCCTATGCCTTGATGGTCCTAATCCAGTTAGCACAGCTGAACAAGGAGAAAAGCCTACATGCTCAATCCACACAAATTATGGCTTTTGATTTTCATTTTTCATATGGCAATGTCGAATTCACACTTCACATCATGTCAGATATTATAGCCAACTTACCACCCTCATATCATCAGAAATATCCTACCACTTTATTCGTCTTTTCAAACTAATTGTAGACCTTACAATTCCTAAAAACCCATAATATCCTGCTCCATAACAAAATAAAGCTCCGTAGGGTTCATATCGAAGGCATCCTTGGAGCTAGATTATCAGCATAACTTGGTGTTTCTTAGTTTTGAAATGTTGTATAGCACTTTTACTTTGAAACAAACGAGCCAAGAAATCTAATTAGATACAAAAATGAGGTTGAACACAAAACAATTGACATAGCAAATACATAAATGACACCAAAGATATAGTCATAGATACCTTTAAGGATGAAATACTGAGGAAACTTGATATTGCCGAGGTATATAGGACATCTAATGTTGACCAGAACTTGTAGCACAAGAAGCTGAAGGATTGTTGTCATTCAGAGGGCTGGTACCGTGATTCTCAGCAATCATCTGGTTACCTGGCTCTGAAACTGAACCCTCTTCCAAGTTATCTGATACCGAAGCATCACTGTTTCTACCACTGGTTTCAAGGCGTTCCATCAGGCGAGAAACACTAGCAATTCCAGCATTTACCTCTCGTCGTACTTCAGTACCAAGATCAGCCATCGCGGTGTTTCGAGAAAATAGCCTCTCCTTCCATCCTTTGGTACTTTTTGTAATCGATTCTTTGTACCTTAGATAACAATATTAATAAATAAGCTAGAATTCAGCAATGACCAACTTGTAACTCAATTAACGCAGGATGCTATTCTCATTTCTGTGACCAATACCTTGTTGAAACTGCGTTAAATTTTGATTTTAGGGTTTCAGAGAAAGACTGCAACTCAGATGGCCCTGCTCTATCTTGATCTATTGGGGAAGATTGACCTGCAGAATTACTAAATGGGCAAAAGAAGAAGAAAAAACGGGTGAAAACGAGAAAAAAGATTAGCAAAATGCAAAAGATGCATCAAAACAATCCATCAACCACCAGAAGAAAAAGAGTATGACAACTCAGATCGCCGTACATTGGACTATTAAAGGAAAATCTACGTTGATTAGCTGCAGAATGACCAGATCCAGATGCTGAAGTAGGACTCTGGTCAGCTTGCGGAGCAAGAAATTGTGGGGTCCCTGAGGAGGTTTCAATTCCCACCGCCATTAGAGGGGAAGTTGGACTAGCTGCAGCAACTGGATGAGCAGGTTCATCGTCCCCAATCCCCTGAGCTGGAGTGGCCGTAATAGGAGTGGAAGAAGCTGCATTAGGCTGAGATGAGAACACCAAGAACTGTGGTCGACCCTGACCAGTCGACCTATTTCGGTGGCCGTCCCTTCTAGACATGTGATGTGCCCTTCCCATTGCAGCAGCAGCAGCCAAATGTTGGATAATACGCTCTTCAAGTTCAGCATCATTTGCGCCTACAGGTAACTGCATCGAAATGAAAAGATAAGCATGAGTAACCACCGAGAACAAATTTTAGATTTTCTGGTTGTCACCGCAACTTTTTTCCTTTGATTGTGGTTACAAGGTCGGAAAAAAATATATACGTGTTGCAATTCAAAATCTCCGAGAGCAGGATGATGAAATATTGTGGCATTTCGTGGTCGGTTGGACCTAATGTTCCTCTCATGTTCCACAGCCTCAAGCAATTCTTGGCTAGAAAGACAAAGGTTCCATTAAGATAATTAGTTTCAGTGGAACTCAAAACACAAAACAAAAACAGACCAGTAAAACAAGCATGAAAACCTGGTGGGATCCTTCAGGCTGATGGATTGCCAGCACATGGGGCACTGCGAACTTCTCTGACACCTAACGATGAACAATAACATCAATTAGCAAACACATATTCCACTAACTAATCTAAGTTCAGCTTTTTAAAACTAACTCCAAATGTTGACCAAGCAAAGTTTAGATTTAGTACAATACAAACATGGTTTTTTGTAACTGCACTGCAAGAAATACAGCATGGAGTATAATCTGTCCTAGACCCAAAGAAAATTGAACACAAATGTTCCTCATTATACAACATCATGGATCTTAAGCTTACTTCAATCAAAATCCCAACTATGAAATAACATTCGACTATCCAAACATATAACATAAGAAACTGTGATTATAGATAAATGCGAAGGTTGTACCATTCTAGTATACACTGAAGATGGAATTCATGTTTGCAACCAGTTACCTGCATGACAGACATAAAAATTGGTTCTAGCATCCATATGATCAATCATTGAAATCGACTAAATTAAGACATTCCAGTAGCTTACTGTTGAAGGATCATTATCACAGAAATCTTCAAGACAAATACTACAAGCATCATCACAAGCTTCTTGTATACCTCCCTCCACGAACGCCGCTGCCGATACCAAATGACTTTCAGACAACTTGGTTTCATCCATTGCTGAACCCTACAAACAATAAATAGGACATAGTCAATCTTTCAACCTAACAAGTTCCAAGGAAGACATTTTCAACAGTCAAACAAACAGTGTATTCAAAATTTGGGAAATTTATACAAATAGAAATGATATGTGATGAAACTAAACGATCTCAAATTCAAATAAACATCAAATTAAGCTCCGATTAAAAAAATATATTGAACTGAAAATCACTCACCTCCATTTAAATGATTACTGAAACGGGATTCAATAAATTACTATCGAGTATCGGAATCGAGCTACCAGTTGATTGGATCTATAACTCGAAATTCATTGCCGACAGTGTAACAAAGAACACACACGTAATACAAAGAAGAAGAGAAAAAACCTAGATTTCAGAAGATTTAAGAGAGACGCTGAGATGGAGACACGTTAATATTCTAACTTTTGATTATTTTTTTTCCTCTTTAAAGGAGAAAAAAACTGATCCTCAGGAAAGTCTTCTTATATAAAAGCTCTCAGAGAACAGAAAATCAGATCTCTTAATAGAAAACCACGAGGACCACGACTACTAGTTAGTACTAGGCTAGTGGCGATGATACTTTGTGCAAGGACCTATGTGATTATGCTACGACCGGAATTTTTATCACATCTCGTAACACTGGTATGGTCGATCGTATTTATTTATTTATTTTTATTTTTATTTTTATTTTTATTTTTATTTTTCTTTTGAAGGAAAGAAGGGCTTGAACAGCCCCGAACTTTATTAAACAACCTCGTTAAATTGAGGTTTGAGGAGATCCAACTTGGTGGAGAATTATAATTCTACCTACAGTTTATATTATCATGAAAAGCATATTGACATAAGACATGAGCCAGATGAGTTACAGGTTTTGGAACATGTTAAAAATTAACATCTGCAAAAGAACTAGTTTCGTTGCGAATATCCGGAGCGAATACTCCATGGGATATTGCGCGTTTCCCCTAAGATAGCAGTAGTCACGTTTTTAGCATCACCTTCGATTACAACCTTTGTCAGAGACAATCTAGTCACACCTAGTTTGGCAGCAATTGACTCCGCCAATAGAGGAGAGGTAGCATCGAAAGTAATTGTTCCGCATCCTAAAAAACAGCCTCTGTGATCTTGAGCTATAGCACATGCAGCACCCTTATTAGGGATAAAAGCCGCATCCACATTTATTTTTACATGTGAATCCTCAGGAGGAGACCACTGATGCAAATGGCTTTCCATCCCCTTTGTACTCAATTCAGCCAAAGGGTTATCTGAGCATAAATTGAAATCCAGAGAAGTTTGCTGAAGAATTCTACTTAAAGAAAAAGCCAACCTTGAGAAAATCATGTCATTCCTCATCTTCCATATATTCCATAATATGCAAGTTCTATAAGCAAAGCTTGATTCCAGATTATGTTCTATCCAGAATTGAATAATTACAGAAGGATTTTCATTAAACCTATCAAAATCCGTATCTACTGCAGCATTATTGAAAGTCAACTTTGTGAAAGAACAATCAAATAGAAGATGAAAAATTGTTTCAGGCTTTTCTCGACAGAATGTGCAAGCAGTGTCATTAATATTGCTAAACCTCTAGATATTTTGCTTCACAACAATCCCATTATTTAACACCCTCTAGATAAATATATGAATCTTCGGTAAGATATTTGTGAAAGACCAAAACTTATTCCATGGCAATTGACTGTAAGAAGAAGAAACTGGAATGTCTTGTGAAAGAAGGCGATAACAAGATTTAGCCGTAAACTTACCAGAAGGTGTGCAGAACCAAGTGAGAACATCATCATCTTCAGGTCTAAGAACTATAGAAGTAATATTATGCACAATATCTGGAGAAAACAAGTCTTGCAGAATATTCATGTTCCACGAGTTTGAATCTTCAGAAATTAGGTCCGAAACTCTATGAATATTATTGGAAGATAAATTATCTCTCGGGATAAGATTATCCAGATGGTTATGTAACCACAGATCTTCCCATATCTTGACTTTTCTTCCATTTTAGACTTGCCAGAATATTCTATTCTCCAGAATTGGCCGCACTTCAAGCATACTATTCCATATAGCAGAGTTTTTAGGATTTAAAACTATAGTCCAGTATGTTGAATCCTTTAAGTACTTAGCCAATAGAAGTTGTGTCCACATTGCATCTTCTTCGTCCAGAAACCTCCAAACCAACTTGCAGATTAGAGATTTATTTATCATCTCAGCATTGTGAATTCCTAACCCGCCAAACTCCTTTTGAAGACCATATTTTTCCCAATTGAAGAAATGCATCTTTCTTTCATCAGCAGAATGTCCCCAGAAAAACTTCTTACTTACTTTATCAATATGATTTGTCACACCCTTTGGTAATAAGCAGAATCCCATGAAGAAGGTAGGAATCGAATTAAGGGTAGATTTACATAAGACTGTTCTACCTGCATGATTAGTATGATGCTGCCTCCAATCAGAGTATCTAGAATTGAATTTATTCTTCAAAAAATCATAACTAGATATTCTATAATCATATTTTAAAGGATAAATACCCATATATTTGTCTTCTACATTCATTTCTCGAACTCCCATATCCTGACATGAAGTTTCTTTTCTTATATCAGATATGCCTTTGCTAAAATGAATGGAAGACTTACTATAGTTGATTTGTTGACTAGATAGATTAGTATATTCTTCAAAAAATTTCCTCAGATTATTCACATTGACTCTTGAGTGTTCACCAAAGAATAACAGGTCATCAACAAACATGAGGTGGATGATAGTTGGTGCCCATCTGTTTTAATTTATAACCATGATATAAACCATGTTCTTCATATTGATGCATGCGAATAAAGAGACCTTGTGAACAAATAATAAAGAGAGAAGGAGATAAAGGGCATCCCTTCCTAATTCCTCTCTCACTCTTGAAAAGCCCCTGAGGCGTACCCTTCAAATTTATTGAAAATGTTGCAGATATAACACATGGCATAATTAGAGAGTGTGAAGTACCTTGAATGCCCATTAAATGAAGCATATCACCTAAAAATTTCCAGTCGACCCTGTTATATGCCTTAGCCATATCCAATTTCAACGCAAGGTGACCATTAATGGCATAAGAATTGTTCATTGAATGTAGTAATTCCTTCGCCACAATAATGGTATCCAGAATTTTCCTGCCCGGGACAAAAGCATTATGTGACCAACTGATAAAGTTATCTAAGTATGGTTTTATCCTAATTGAAAGAATTTTCGCCGCCAACTTATACAACACATTATATAATGATATTGTCCGATAATCTGAAGCTGTCTCCAGGTTTTTCATTTTTGGTATTAGCGTAATGTATGTGTGATTTAAGAGATCTGGAAACACAGAATACTGGAATATTTGTTTTATTAAATTCACAACATAATTACATACTACTGGCCAACATTTCTTGTAAGAAAATAGAGAGTAACCGTCCGGACCAGGTCACGTATAAGAGCCCATCTAAACTAGAGCAGACCATATTTCATCTTGAGAAGGAAATCTTGCGATTGTAGCATTATCTACTTCCAAGGAAGGATTCAGGCTTTGAAGATTAAAGGGTAATTGCTCTGCAGTATTTTCCTTCTGGAATAAAGTCTGAAAACGTTGAACAAGAACCCTAGAAATTTCATTCTGATCTGTTTGTTGAGAGGTGAATTTAGTTTTGGTTCTACCCGCCCTAGCCATAGCACACTCAATATCCTGAAGAGAGAGGGGAGAGAAATATAGAGGAAAATATATCCCATTTTATTGTACTACATGCCTCTTTATATAGACTTTCCAAAAGCCCCTTCTTTTTATGACATCTTGCCATGTGTCCTAAATCTCCTTAATTACTACTAATGTCATCCCTTCTCTAATATAACCTCCTTCTTCCTTGTTAATTCCTTCATTGTCCCTTTCACCTCATGGATACTTCTTTGGAGACTAGGTCATGTGTGGCCTTTCCCTTCTTTGGGGCACCCTAACCTGGTTAAGAGGAGTTATTTCTCATGTATCAACATTAGTCTCCTGACTATGAGGTTAGTCGTAAGATAACCTTATAGTCATACTTATATGCTTGAGTCAGCATACGCATTCCTTTGCGCATGGAGAAGATCGTCGGTTACTGCCTCGTAAATGGTATCTCTCTTATATATACATACATATATATATATATATGTACAACTGGTACCTTCTAATCTTATTTCTTGATTTTTTCTTCTCCCCTTTTCCTTTTGTGAGCTACTCGACCCGCATGGCTGACTCTCTTCACGGGTACGTGCTAGTCTTAGCGCCTATTCCCGCATTAACCTTTGTGATGTTCAAGCATGATGAACTGAAGCGTCCGCTGCTCGTAAAGGCTGAGGTCGAAGCGCTACGGGAGCGGAGAATTACTAACAGACATGGCGCGAATACCAAGTTTAGGGAGGTGCCTGAAGCTTATCAAACCGCGCTAGAAACAGAGACATCGGGTCGTGTGTCGCTAGAGACTCAACACGCTCTCAATGATGTTGCTACCGCACATGGTGCGGCTAATCAGTTGTATGCATATTCCCTAGCGATAGTGGCTACGATAAACCGGGCTATTTCAGATTGTCGCCTCTGGATTTCCAACCGAGTGATGCGGCCGCTCCTCGGTCACACTTTGGTCTTAACAACGACCTCTTTGCTTGTACCTCATCCTTACATCGAGGACGAACTATTTCGTCTGCTAGTTCTAAGGGAGGAAGCGGGAATGTTATGGACTCTTCGTTCATTCCACCGGAACAAAACACGCACAGAATATGATGAACATGAGGACACCCTTTCACTCACCCAAGGGGCTGGGTCCGAGGATAAGATCATTCAGGCAATTATTAAACGAGTTCACGAAGCTGATCAAGATTTGCACTTGGCCGACGCACAAGTCAGCTGCAGTCGCTTGATGGTGGAGGCTCTGGACGTGGATATTGCTCGCTACCGTTCGCTATTGGCAGACTAAATCATTATTATATATATATAGCTTTCCTTTGTACTCGGGTATTTATTCTATATAGTGTATTTCACTCCGTATGCCTTCCTTCTCTCCCTCTCTTTGTGAGGGTTTAATTAAGGATATGCTTATTTCATCCCCTTTTAACAGGGACGTTGGGTAAGAACTTGTGATAAAGCGTATTTACCCTCTCTCCCCCTCCCCTCCTCCCCCTTTTTTAGCTGGGATTGGGAGGGCGGGATGTATGTTGAACGCGCCTATTCCCCCCTTCATTTTTCTCAATGGGGATTGGGAGGGCGGGATGTATGTTAAACGCGCCTACTCCCCACTCTGTTTTACTTAATGGGGATCCGAAGGGCGGGGTATATGTGTTAAACGCGCCTACTCCCTCCTTTGTTTTTCTCAACGGGTACTGGGAGGGCGGAATGTATGTTAAACGCGCCTACTCCCTCCTTTTTGTTTTTCTCAACAGGGAACTGGGAGGGCGAAATGTATGTTAAACGCGCCTAACTCCCCCCTTTCTGTTTTTCTTAACAGGGAACCGGAAGGACGGAATGTATGTTAAACGCGCCTATTCCCCACTCTGTTTTACTTAATGGGGATCCGAAGGGCGGGGTGTATGTGTTAAACGCGCCTACTCCCCCTTTGTTTTCTCAACGGGTACTGGGAGGGCGGAATGTGTGTATATTAAATGCGCCTAATTAGTAGGCGCATTTTTGGCATTCCCGCGGTCTTTCAATTGGTTAATCAGGTGTCGTTGGCGCTCCTGCATCTTTTAGTAAATTTGTTGAAAATAATAATTAAGATATTGATTGCAGTATTTGACACATGACACATTCTGATTGGAGGATTTTTATATTATTTGACATGTGATATACTTTCATTGTATGATGATGTGGTAGTGGACATGAAAAAGAAAAGTGGTTTCCTTTGAAAACTATAAATAATGGTTGAAGCAAAGGGAAAAAGGAAGTCTGGTGTTCGTAGTCCAGAGCAAAATAATAGAGTTTTCATTTTTCTTTTATTCTTCTTTTCTTTTGTAATGGAGTAATATCTTCACTAGGGTTACTCATGAAACCCTATTATGTGTTAGAGATTTCGATTCATTTTTAGTAATACTTTATCCTGATCTTATATTCTCGTGCGTTAACGATAATAGTTTTATTCATACGTCCTCATGCTTGTTTTCTTTGTAATTATTTTCTAATTAGATACCATCATATAAATGGGTAGAATTATTAGTATTTTGAGAATTTTATTGATTATAAAGCTTTATAATCCGAGACGTATTCGTTTCCTAAATCGTCTCGTGCTAATGATAAAAGTATTAGAGATAGATGTTGAATGTTGGAACCTTAGGTTTTTCTTTTCTTATTTATTTATCTTATTAGTTTTAATTAATTTTTATCTTATATTATTTTCTTTCTCACTTTATTTAATTAGAAATTGAAGGTAGCAAATTTGGTCCCTGTGGAACGAAACCGCATCTGTATACTGTCCGCTTGGCAGTCGTACGCTTGCGGTACACAATTAAATCCCATCACGAACTCACATCACTTGGTTGAAAAGAGTTGTTACCAAACAAAATTGTTGTTCTTTTACTGTTTGGAATACGAACCAAAGGAATTGTTCCAAGTACGTGACTTATTACAAGTTGGAGGCATGGGAATACAGACGGAACTAGGTGAACTATAGGTTTAGTTGCTTGGTCTCAACTATACGAATTTGGTTTGATTTTGTATAGCGGCTTAATCCTGAGAGTATTTAATTATGGACAAGGTCCCGAGGTTTTTCTGCATTTGACGTTTCCTCGTTAACAAAATCTTTCTGTGTCTTTTACTTTTCTATTTCCGCAATTATAATTGTTTTTATTATAATTAGAAGTAAAATACACAAACGTTAATTCATATTTACTTGATAGAAATCCTATTGTGTTTGGTTAAGTCCGAACCTATTATCAAGTAAACATACTTCGTTGTTGTATTGTCTCGATCTTGTATCCATAGTCAATCATACAAGTTATCTTGTTATCGTATTGTCTCGATCTCGTATCCGTAGACGATCACACGAAGTGTGAACCGATTAGTTGTATTGTCTCGACTCAGTCCATAGACAATCATTTTTGGAGAAAGGCATTATAGGTGGAAATGTTTTAGATTGAGGTATATTTGGGTACCCTCGTCTTTTCAGTTTGGGTTAACCATTGGCAGCATATCCAGTAAATGCGGTGGGAAAATTCCCGCTATCCAAGTAAACTCATGCCTTATTTGGAAAATATTTTTCAGATGAAGTTGGGTACGACGGTATGAGTTCATTCCTAGCTAACCACAAGCAGTGGAAAAGGAAACGGAATGAGGTGGTGAGGGTAGAAAGGCCCTTGTATTGTAAAATATGTTATATTGAAGTCTGAAGATTTATTGAAGTACGCAATTGTGAGAGGTGCTTTGGTGGTTATCTAGATTGGTGAATAATAATTGTTGGGATGTCATGGAGATCTAACAATGCAGAAGCATATGGGTAACCATTTCCGGGGTTATATTGCAGATTGGACATAGATTTGAATCTGTGAGCCGAAATCTATTATGAATGTTGAAGGTGTGTGTTAGAACACTGCTCGGTCGAACTCGCAAATTTTTATATCTCAAGCTTGTTGTCAATGTTAGTTGCACAAAATTATATCTTGATTTATAGCCTACTAAAGTCGAGTCTTGGACTAGGTTTAGAGGTTGGTAGTTGAGTATCATACATCACTGAATAACCCTCGAATATTGAAAACTGAGGATCAAGCAAAACATTTGGAGAACTTCATTAATAAGAGGTATGTGGACACTGAACCATTCTATTTATATGAGACTATGTCGTGTAACTTCTAGTAGATTTAATATTTCAAAAAAGAAATTTCGAGTCAAGCTTGTCTTGTTAAACATCTTGAAATATGATTCAAGCAATGGATGTTCATAGGTCCTTAAAAATCTTAGTTCGAAATAACTTATTGTTGAAGAACTGTGTTTGTGTCATTTGGATCATCTGAAAATTGCCCAAGCAATGATATTTGATATCCATGGCATTTGCGGATGTTTCAAAATATCAAAAGAGAGTTTCAAGAACTTACTGAAATCTGGACTCAAGAAGGTACACGTACCTAGTATGCATACCACAGACATATGAGGTTTCAGAATATAGGTAGGTACATATACCTATTACGCGTTCCTTAAAGATTCTGGATTCGTGAATGGGAATAGTACCCGTACTGAAAAAGATTTGAGTTCGTGAGCAACCAAGTGGTATGCATAGGTAGCATACCATTTCGCATATCTACCCAGTAAGAATCACGAAGATGCTTATACACTATTTTCCTATATATGTTTAGCATTGCAATGACTCTTATAAACACCTCAAAAATATCAATGATCACTAAAACACTTTATGTATGTGCATCATGTTTTAAATATTAAGTGTTTGTATGAACACGATATTGCTTAAAATTTTGAAAGGAATATTTCCCGATAATTTTCATTAATTATACACGGTTCGGTACCCGGACCATGATGTATGTTCTTCTACGTGATTTCATATATATTTCTCACATGCTTACATTGACCCCTTATAAGAGTTTCATCTAAACAAACAAAGTGTTTGCTCGAATCTCAAGTTATCTTAGCTTGAATTCTAAGCAACTCTCAGTCTTGAAAGTCTATAAATAAAGAGACTCAAAAAACTAGAGAATTCAATCCTTGACACTTATGTTTCCTAGTTGTTTTCTAGAGTCGTCCTCTATTTACCTAGATTTCCTCTGAGAAACATAACTAGGTCTACGACTTAAACACTTCAATTCACTTAGGGATTCGTGAAGCCAGGTTTGACCATCTTTACCTTGATAGTTTGTGTTTCCTAATATTGTTCATTCTGTTGTCGAGGTTTTAGTAATCTCGTTCAGGAACTAGATAGATAGAAGTCGCAAAGTTCTATTCGTCTCAGACTTTGTGATTCCACAAGATAGATATCTGAATAACTATTCTTGAGTGATTAGTTTAAAGGTTGTTCTTGATAGGTGGTTAAGAATCCAGTATTTTAAGCTAACTAAGTGTAAGTGTTCCATATTTGTAACGTTTGCTAGCTTTGCCTATTGCAAGCAGATTTACTAGTATTCGATCTAAAGAGAAATCAAATATGCTTATCTGTTAGAGGCATAATTGGCATCAAAAGTCTACACTTAGGTCGAAGCAAATCTTAGGCTGTAAAGGACGTCATCTAAGGGAATCAATTGCGCTTAGAGCCTTGCGAGGTTCAACCGAATAAGGAGGAGGACTACAACTGAATTGCTTAGAGGGTGAATTTTATCTTAACTGCATTCCAGTCCCAAGTCTGATAGTAGGCTAATGTCTGTAGGGGCATAATACATTTCGGTGTTCAAATCTGAACGAGGTCCCAGGTTTTTTTTTGCAGGTACATTTTTTCTTGTTAAAAAAACTTCTTGTATCTTGTGTGTTTTTCTTTTTCCGCATTATATTGTTTATCTTTATAATAGAAATATCATAGGTGGTACATATCCAATTTTAGTAGCTAAGTTCATATTAGTTATGATCGATTACGAGACTCGTTCTTGTATAATTTGTATCTTGAAAGATAGATAACAAGTTTCATACTTAACAGAATTCAGAATCAATTATTTGGATATGACTTGATTGATCTTGGATATTGATTTTTGAGATCGTCCAAGTACTCTATTAAACAATTAGATTCACAAATTATATTTTCTAGACATTCTGATTGTGAAGAGATAGAGATATTAACTCTATATACATACTATGAAGGACCATTAAGTTGGTATACTTGCAATTGTATTACATTTTTTCCATACAGGTTGTCGAACGAAAACGTTAGTGGTGTACTTGGTACCCTCTCCTTTTCAATTGGTACCAGAGCCGGAATACACGGTAGATCCAATCGGTACGTGTTTTGTAAACATTCTAAACTCGTGTCCACGTACTATAATGACGTCTAATGGTTTTCATTATGTCAAGTGCTTGGGATTTACCTTAAATGATAACTTCATAGAAGATTCTTCTGAATCCAGATATAAAAAACTTGTTTTGTCCTCAGTTCCTGAAGATATATTCCCCAAGCCTCTTAAAGATTCAAAATCTGAATCTTAAGGGGATCTTACCGAGAGTTACAATGGCTCATCGTGATATAAAACCTTCAAGATAAGTATGCTCAGTATACTGATGAACTCAACCAATATCTTAATAGAGAACATGATCTCCGCGAAGCTGTTGAATCCTTTCTGACAATATTAATAAACATGTCCAAGAACTAAACCTAATAAGAGAAAAGGTTGGTATTCTTGAGGATACTTTCAAAAAGATCAATTTACGAGAAATACGTTTAGATGAGACTCATTTTTTAAATGAATGTCTTACGTTTGGTGAAGAAAACAACTCAGTTTAATCTCCTCTTAACTCAGGAGAAGTGTAAATCCTTAAGAAAGTAAAATGCTGCGTTAAAGTGCAAACTTTCCCAATCATTTAATATTATCTCTGATACACTCTTAAAGACCTTATCTAGTGTTGAGAAGGTCACACCTGTTCCTACTGTTAAATAATGTCGAAATAAACATCAAAAGACAACATCAAAGCGAGCTTCTGATCGAGGTCATGCATCAAGTACCCCTTTTGGTACTCTGTAACCTTGTTTTCATTATGGTAAAAGGGTCATCTTGAAATGAAGTATTTTCATAGGAAAAAACATATTTTTAATCTCCAAAAATTGCTTTCACGTGCAACCAAATAGGTAAAAAAAGTTGTCAACATCCCCGGTTGATCCTAACTACACAATCAGCCAAAACACTTATGATAAGAATAATCAAAATCTCTCTAACCGAATATTCATAAGTCTAGCAACTCTCGTGGTACAATATTCAGGTACAAGGACATTTATAATTTCAGAATTCCTATTGATAAGAAGAGTTCAAATAGTAAATCCATGTTTGGGGCTCGGAATACTGATGACTCCCGACCACTAACAGGGATTTCAAGAGACCACGAATTTCATCTTTGAGAAAAACCTTTTCTAATTAGTGTATTTGTGAACTTGAAAGGGCCGGGAGGCAGCAGAGGTTGTCACTCTCCTTGGAAAAATATGTGAAGATTAATACTTCTTTTAAAAGGTCCACTAAATGAAAGGAAGCAAATGGTAAGAATTGCGGCACGACCATCATATGAAAAAAAAAAACTCGGAGTATCCTTTTTGGATATGGCGAGTCAAAAAATCACCTTAGTGTATTAACAAGTGTGTACTCAAATTCTAACTTGGGAGATATGAGGAGTGCATAAATATCATAACCGATTACGCTTTTGACAATGAGGTTGCTCAAGTTTTTATTCTGGTTATCTCTTACCACATACTGAAAGGATATTGTACAATATTTATATCTTCTTAAAGATTTTAGAATGAGATATTTTTGTCGAGCTCTGCTCTATTCCTCTGGGTCTCTCAGTGTCTTTATGAAAAACCCTTAATTGAGTCAAAACCATTTGACTTGGTGGAACCACATTATACTAGTCCAAAATGTAATGACTTGATGTGAGTATCAAATAATATTATGCTTCTAATAGGTTTTTCCATGTTTATCTAACTCCAAAACAAGAGACGGGAACAAGATTGATGGGAAATATATTTAAAAACTGATGCGCTTACTATGCTCTAGATATTAATCTAATCATAATTTTGAGATTAAATTTATATATGAAGGAATTTATGGATTAGTAATGATAATCTAAAAGAGTTATCTTATAATGGGCCTTGGTCGTAAAAGGCTTTTTGCATTTTTCTTTTCTTGAACGGTCCATGAACTCCTTATTGTTGACCGGTGCACAATATCCCTTAAGAAAACCCTAGCAGTTGCATTTTAAAAAAAAATTATTGGTTTCATATTTCATTTCTAACTATTGATCATGAAAAAATATATAGTTGATACCATCCCTTCAACCATTTTCATAATCACAGGAATGGGCAACTCAAAGAGGCCCCATGAGACAATTGTTTTTGATAAAGAGGATGGAAAAGAAGAAACCTCGATGAGTGGACCTTCAAGAAAAAGAGTGGCTATGAGTATCAATGAACAAAACTCTTGGTATGCTGAAATTATAAAGGATCTGGATAACACTTGTAATGATTCTAAGGATGAAATTTCAAATATACAATTGCAATTAAATTCCTAATCTTTACGGACTATATATATGTATTGCTCATTTTGTAAGATTTGTTCTTTCCTATCATATTTCTTGTGATTAGCATGGATATGTCATATGTTCTCATAGGTTAAGCTCTTAACTATTTGAGAGTTGCAATATTGATCTTCCCACGATTACAATCTTTGTGAATGTATTGCATAGGACTCCGTAAGATGATCTCTAGTAATCGTTTTTCCACCTTGAATGCGTAACGTCCAAGGAATAAGTTCGAGAACTTTAGTCTCTACTTCTACACAAGGCTAGAGAAGAATAATTCTTATGTTGATCCATACCGTATAAATTATCCCCTTTGTTAGTAACTGGCCTAGAGAATAATTTTTTTCGATGATTATTTTTCTCAGGAAAATATTGTGTCTTATTGCCTCTAACATTAAGATCATTACTTTTAACTTCTTTGTTTGTAACTAGTGAGAATAGAGAAAAATATTGGTATACAAATCTACTTTGTTCGTAACTGGCGAGTAAATTTGTTAATGTCCAAGAAAATCTTTTTGTTGTAATTAGATAAAGGTTGTTTGTGTTGTTCTTTTTGGAATGACATCAAATAAAGGAGATTTCAATATGAGCTTGTGCTTAATTGTCATATCTTTGTGGGGAGTTCATCTATGGAATTGTAGGAGAGGCTTGTACCTATACATTTCCTTGACGAAAACACTGAGTTTACATGGTGAAATTCGTCTAAATAAAAGCTGGTATATGTTCTTTAGTCTTGATACTCTTTTATTTAATCTATTATGATCCATGTTTTTCGCTTTTGCCAATTTTATCTTACAACAACATATGGATTTTCGGAGCATTATGCAAGGAGGAGTGGATTATAATCTATAGGTTGTACCTATAATGAAAAAAAGTAAGTATTAGCTAAGAGGGAGAACATATCACCGTAGTATTGCTTCAAAGTTGTGGTCCAATTGAACTTTGATAAAGGTAACAATACCATGTTTCTGTATAACAACCGTTGATTCCAAAAAGCAATATTTGAGTATTCTCATAAGTGGTTATCGCTACATATCTTCAACAACAAAGGTACTGAAACGAACACATGCAGAGCCATAGAAGAACCTGAAAAACGAAGAATTCAAGATGATATGGAAGAATCATGGAAATCAAGATTGATGGATTTTGAGATGAAATATCATTTTATTTTGAATCCATATGTACTGATAATTTGTCACTAAAATTGACAAAGGGGAAATTTTTAGAGCACTGCTCGGTTGAACTCAAAAGTTTTGCTATCTCAAGTTGTTGTCGATATTACTTACAAAGCTATATCTTGATTTCTAGTCTATTAAAGTCAAGTCTCGGATTAGGTTTGGAGGCTGGTAGTTGAGTATCATATATCACTGGATAACCCACGAATATTGAATACTGAACATCAATGAAGACATTTGGATATCTTCATCAATAAGAGGTATGTGAAGACTGAACCATTCTATTTACTCATATGAATTACCATTCTATTTGTATGAGACTATATCGTATGACTTCTAGTAGATTTAATATTCCAAAAATAACTTCGAGTCAAGTTTGTCTTGTTAAACATCTCGAAATATGATTCACGCAATGAATGTTTATAGGTTTTTAACAATCTAAGTTCGAAATAATTTATTGTTGAAGAACTGTGTTTGTGTCACTTGGATCATTTGAAAATTGCACAAGTAATTATGTTTTAAATCTATGGCATTTGAGAATGTTTCAGAATATCAAAATAGAGTTTCAAAAACTTACTGAAATCTGGACTCAGGAAGGTACACGTACCCATGACGCATACCACAGATATCTGAGGTTCAAAATATAAGTAGGTACGCGTGCTTAAAGGTTATGCATTCGTGAATGGGCATAGTATTGTACCTAGTACGTGTACTGAAAAGGATACGAGTTCATGGACAACCAAGCGATATGCATACCTAATACGCATATTGTCGATTCCATAATTCACGAAATGGTCATATGTCCGCATACCGTTTCGCATACCTACCCAGTATGAATCATGCAGATGGTTATAAACTATTTTTCTAAATATGTTTAGCATTGATAATGCTCTCATAAATACCTCTAAGACATCATCGATCACTAAAACACTTTGTGTATGTGCATCATGATTTAAATCTTAAGTGTTTAAATGAACACGATATTGCTTGAAAGTTCAAAACGCATATTTTCTGAGAACTGTCATTATACACGGTTCGGTACCTGGACCACAGTGTATATTATTCTATGTGATTTTAAGATATATTTCTCACATGCTTACATGGACTCCTTATAAGAGTTTCATCTAAATGGAGAAACTTGAATCCCAAGTTATCTTAGCTTGAATTTTAAGCAACCCTTAGTCTTCAAAGTCTATAAATAAAGAGAATCCATCAACCATGAAATTCAGTCCCTGAAAATTCTATGTTTTAGTTGTTTGCTAAAGTCGTCCTCTATTGACCTTGGTTTCCTTTGAGAAACATAATTAGGTCTACGACTTAAAGACTTCACTTAGGGATTCTTGAAGTCAGGTCTGACTATCTTTACCTTGATAGTTCGTGTATCCTGATCTTGTTCATTATGTCATCGAGTTTTAGTAATCTCTTTCAGGAATGAGATAAATAAAAATCGCAAAGTTCTCTTCGTCTCAGACTTTGTGATTCCTGAAGATAGAAATTTGAAAAAATATTCTTCAGTGATCACTTTTAAGGTCGTTCCTTAGAGGTGGTTAAGAATCCAGGCTTTTCAGCTAACTGAGTGTAAGTGTTCCGTATTTGTAAGATTTTCTAGTTTTGTTTATTGCAAACATATTTCCAAGCCTTAATCTATTTGATCTAAAGGGAAATAAATTACACTTATCTGTTAGAGGCGGATTGGTATCAAAAGTTTTCACTTAAGATGAAGTAACTCTTATGCTGTAAAGGACGCCAGCTAAGGGAATCAGCGTACAACTTTGCAAGGTTCAAGAGACGTAAGGAGATCGATTGCAGTTGAACTGATTGGAGGGTGGATTCAATATCAACTTCATTCCATTCCAAAGTCTTATCTGAGGCTTGTAGCAGCTCAATACAGTTCGGTGTTCGGACGAGGTCCCGGGGTTTTCTGCAGGTACAATTTTCCTCGTTGACAAAAATTCTCATGTCTTGTGTGTTTCCTTTTTCCACATTATATTGTTTTTTATTTATAATAAGAATAGCAAGTAATTCATATTCAATTCTAGTAGATAAGTACATATTAATTGTGATCGATTATGAGAATTGTTCTTGTAGAATTCGTATCTTGAAAGATAGATAACAAGTTTCATATTAGCAGAATTGGAATTAAATTATTTGGATATGACTATATTGATCTTGGATATTGATTTTTGAGGTCGTCCAAGTACTCTTCTAAACAATCAGCTTCACGGACTCCATTGTCTAGGCATTCAGATTGTGAAGAGATGGAGATATAAACTCTACATACATATTGTCAAGGATCATTAACTTGGGAAACTTGTAATTGTATTAGATTTTGTCTATACAGGTTGCCAAACGAAAAAGTTAGTGGTGTACTTGGTAGACACACCTTTTCAGAGTGTTGATGGCATTTTTATAGTAATAAGAAAAGTGGTTCGTTAAGACTTGTGAAGGTTCTCGATTTTAGACTTAATTTCTATAACTAGAAATAAAGAAAAACTCAATTCAAGTTGATGTGAAGATTATAGAGAGATCGAGACTTGTTAGAGCACTGCTCGGTGGAACTGGCAAGCGTTGCTATCTCAAGCTTGTTTGTCAAGTTTAGTTGTCAAAACTATAATTCTTGATTTCTAGTCTAATTATAGCTATGTATCGGATTAGAATAGAATGTGTAGTTGAGCTTTAGACTTCACAGTGTTCATCGATTGAAGACAAAGAACTACTAAGGGGAGCTTGTGGAACTTCATCAATAAAAGGTATGTGCAGACTTGAACTCATCTATCACTCAGAAGTTTATTTTTATTCTATCTTCTATTGAGACAGAAGTCGTATAGCTATGTAGACTTTACATTATACATATTTGATATTTCGAGCTGAGTTTAACTCGTTGTAGTTACCTAAAATCGGTGAGAGGCTAGAGATGTTATTCTAGGGGTTTTGAAAGTGAGTTTCGGGAGGTTGAGCACGAACAGTCTTCGCCTAAACCACACACATTGGACGTTCAAAGGCTGCTTCAGTCACATGGATGGAGGTTTAGGGCTGGTCTTAGGGAGGGAAGCAGATGAAGAGAGATATCAGAGAACAATTTATTGCTCTGACAGGTTATGAGAAAGATGATCCGTAGCTTGGAAAAATAGAGGACCTATTTATAGCCGAATTCTCTAATCTCAGGTCGGTGAGGATAAGGATTGATTTTCGTGCCGTGCGGAGAAATTCTTCCATCTCTTCAGGAATAGGGATAAACTAGGTTGAGTTTATCTCATTATTCCACTGTCTTTACTCTCTTCTACGGTGAGAAATAAGCCGGGTATTTCTCACATGTGTCGTAGACCGCCAGACCAAAACCCAATTGATATCCCCCCATTTGTGTGAAGTTGAGTCAGCCTTTGTGATGATTTGTTGAGAGAGAAATATTATATTTTGCGAGTTTTCCAAGATAGAGAGATATTCTCTGATTTGTGAGAATTACTAGGATAAGTCACATGAAAAGGCATAGAATTCCTCAGGAATCGTGTGCAGAGTGTGAGAGGAGATGAGGCTGATCTCCCTCTCTCCATGGACGGTCACATATGTCATGTGAAGATGATAAGTGCATAATTCATATGATTTTAGTGTCCATTCCATACTTGGTTTAGCTATTATTCTTGCATACTTTCGTATTATTACTCTTGTTTTCTCTTATTTGTCTCTAATAGGTGAATCATCCAAAAAGGAGCTACAAAGTACTGAAAAGATATAAGAATATAAATATTCCAAGCATCCAAGTGCCCAAATCCAAGATAAATGGAAGAAGTACGATGAAAAGGAGCAAAACACTCAAAATCAATAGAAGGGCCAACAACCGATTTTAACTCATTCAAATTAACTATTTCTCATCACCATCTTGAAGATAATTGAAAGATAAAAATAATTCAAAAAAAATGAGGTCATTCCGAATTCGGATGAAGAAGTTGTGGCCAAAACAAGTTTTTATCAATACCGAAGACAGTAAGGTTCGCATACCGGGTACGCATACTTAATTCCGAAAATTTCTGATGGAATTTGAAGTTTGCGGAACAGGTACGCGTACTTAGCAAGTAGGAAAAGATATATTCATACCTTGGAAGGCCTAAGGTCACGTTTGGAGTCGTTATTTCGTATTTTTGGGTCGGGTTCTTAAACCGAACTAAATACGTGAAGGCCAAGCAATGTAAACCTATAAAAGGAGGTATTAGGTCATGAATAAAAAGACATCAAGGGATCACGAAATTGTAAGGCTTGGAGAGGAGAAATATCACACGGATTGAAAGCTAGGGTTTCAGAGAGGTTCTTCAATCGTAACGATATCTCTAAACTTTTCTCATATGTATGTCATGGATGTTTCTATATCCATTAGTAGCTAAACACATATTGGATGAATCTAAGTTGTAAACAAGATTTGAGTTATTATATTAATCTACTTTGAAGTTCTTCATATGATTATCGTTTGTTTACACTATATGAATATTTATGATTGATTGATAGATTGTTTAGGTGGCCAACTAAATTGATTTGTTGATTCAATCTATTGCTAGTATTAAGTTAGGAGATAAGTAATCGTCGAATAACTTGTACACAAGTAGAGAACACAAAACCTTGCAGAGGGATTCTGTGGAGCGATTGTGTGTATAAACAACACTAAAAAGTGGACCTTGATTTAAGAGTCTAACTAGTAGGATCAATCTATAAATTCACAAAAGATAAAGCATTTGATTGGATTAAACCTTGAGTGATCTACTACTTGGTGGTTCGTTGAATAGAATCTGGTAGGCGAGAACTTCCATATCCAGTGATATAAGGAATTTAGGGGATAGCACTGATCTAGCTATTATTCCACGGTTGGTGATAATCTATGATTAATGACGAGCAGGCAACTATAATAATTCATTGACGGTTTATTAACGAAGAAGGATTCCTCGATCACATCTCTCTCTTGATTACAATACAACTTTATTTGCTTTGATTATTTATTTTGTTCACAATCTAAAACAAAACCCCCCTTTGTGACACTTTGACAACTAAAACTCACTACTCTTCCTGGGAACGATCCTTACTTCCATTATATTACCAGCTAATTGTGTGAAAATAAGATTATTAATTTGTTGAGCCTACGAGACCCATCAGAAGACCGTATTATTGTTTGTGGGTTCCTTTGTTGAGCATGCGGAGCTCAAGAGAGCTTATCCACGTTTTTGGATAGACATGTATGATAGACACATTTTTGTGTCCAAGTTGTTCTCAATTTTCTCTATGTTGGTACTCGATTTTGTACTTATTTATGGTGTTTTGTGTGTTTGTAGGTATTTTTAGAGAAATAAACTTGCGTGGAAAAAGTCCCTCGAAAAGTGCTATTTGTACCCCCTGAGGAGATTTGCTATTCGGACCCCTACTTTGGATAAGGGGCACCTCAATTGATAAGGGGCACCCACATGCTATTCACACCCAAGCATATGGATAAGGGGCACCATTTTCTTCCTCGTTTGAATGTTAGTTTTGGCGGGAAATCAGTTTTTGAATATTTTCAACCAACGTACATCCTGTTTTGAATTTGAAGGAACTGTGGTGAGGTTCAATCACCGAATCCAATTGGAATGGACTTGATAAGCCCAACCAATGCTGGTTTGGATGTTCGAAAGAGTTTAGTTGGGCTGGATAATCGTTGGGAAGAAAACAGGGCAATATATTCCCATGAGTCATTCTATGAATTTTTCATTATCTGCGAAAGGTTATCTTGAGTCAACATCGTTCTTTTCTTCATATGAGGCAATTTTCCAACGCGTTGGAGTGTGCAGAGCTGAAGTTAACGCGTGAAGGAGCTATAAAAGGGAATTATTTTCCCTTGAATGGCAGAAGAGAATAACGAACTTATTGGAGGATTATTCGCAGTTATGGGGAATATTATCGGTTCTGGGAGGCTATATAAGTTGATAGGGTAAACATAGAAGCAGAAGGGAGAGTTGGGAGAAGGACAGAGCGAAATTCAGAGCTGCAGAATTCTTTTTTTCTGCTGCTGCACAAGGTGGAAGAACACGAAGAACAATGACGCCATAAGGCAGTCGCACAGCTACAGTAACATCGACACATCCTACATATCGTTTCCTGTTACAGTTATTTTGCAACAATTATTAGTGTTACGGAATCCAAGTTATATTATTTTTCCTCCCTTTCATTATTTGTAAGCACCCTTTGAGCAATGAAATCAACTTTTGAGCGTGTTTCCATGATGAGAAGCTAATCCCATCCTTTAGGGCGACGGAGGAAGCCGAGTTTCACAAATGTGGTAATTTTATCAATTCTTTTTACGACTATTTCCACTGTTATTCAATTGATTTATGAGTTTCAATGAATGGTTGTGATTACACTTGATGGATCATGCTTAGCTTAGATGTTTTGATGTCCCATGCTTTAGTTTTACACCCATTACTTTCGAATTCTACCTTAGGCAATGGATTGGAGTCAATAAAACTTTATCGTTTGATCTTTTATTGTTTACAATTGATATCTGAACCATATGAGTACGGAAATTGGTGGAATCCTAGTCCTAGTCTCTCCATAATATTCACAATACATTTTAATTGAGTTTGTTATTTATAAAAATTAAATCTAAAAAATCTGCTTTCACAAGTCTTGAACGAACCATCTTACTACAACATCATTGAAAATAACGACCAATTTTTAGCGCCGCCGACGCGGACTTGTCTTTAGGCCAGATGTTTTAGATTTTTTTTTTTAGGTTTTTATTTGTTATTCTTTACGTTTTTGGGTTTTTGTCTTTTCTTTACAAATTTTGGAATTTGGAGCGAAGGAAAAATTTGCCAAAGCTTTTGGTGAATACTTAAAGATTTGAAGTAAAAGAAAAGCGAAAGGAGCGAAAGAAAAGAAGAAGAAAAATTAATTAAAAAAAAGAAGAGAGAGAGACATTTTATTTTGTTTTTATTCTTTAGAGTTTTTTTTTTTTAATTTATTTTATTTTTCTAGACTTTCCTTTTCTTTTGCACTATATTTTTGGACTGTGGACTTTGGGACTTTTTTTTTTTTAAATCCTACGGAAGGGTAGTTTAAATATCAATTGTTTGCGGAGAATGATGGCGATTACGATATCGCCTCGGCCCCTCGGGTTCGTACATGACATAGGAGTTGTGGCCCGAGTCGACTACAACGGTTCATCCCCTGTATGGTACGAGAGGTAAGTTTGTAGAAACACTCGCGAATCCCTGTCAGCGAGTTACTGCATTCCTTCGTTTGCATATATGTTGAGGATTTGAAAACGGCTGCTTTAATTTCCTAGTAAAGGACAAGGACTGTCCATACACGATAAGGGTTCGGATTTCATCACCGTTCCCTTCTTGCCCGCCTTAGGAAAACGAAACCAAAGGCGAACCTAAGCCTAAAATTTGACTAGAACGATACCTACAGGGTAACGATATTAATAGGAAAGTCATTCGAAAAATATTGGTTACTCTTTTAAGCATGCTTCAAAGTTCATGATGGTTTCTGTGAGTTGAATACGCCGCCTTGTAACGCCGGTGAGGCCTTGGGTATCAAAGCTCCATTGAGCTTCCCTCGTCTCGATTCAACTTACTTTAACTCGGATTGATTCCAGAGGGGTTTGCTTAAATTGTAACGAATTCCCTTTCGAAGGATTAAAAGCTGGTCTAGAAACAATCTAAGTGGTGCCATCATGCTTTTTGTTTGCTAGAAATCAGTAGGTTTGCTGTGGTGGAGTCAACCTTGTTTGTGTTTGCATAGAACTTCCTTTCCTTTTAAGATTTCTTTCTTTTTCTTTTGTTTTTCTAGTGTATGCCCGAGGTTATTAGAGAGCGGGCTTGGAAAAGAAACACTCTAGGTCGTTTGATTAATGATAAACCTAGTAGTTCTTCTTGTGAAGGCGGGGATCTCGAAGACTCTTCTTTTGAGAGCCTTGTCTTTGGAAATTTCAGCTTTGAAAACTTGAAAATTAGTGAAGAAAATTCTCCTAGTCCTTTGGTAGTGCCAGAATTGCAACTTTGAAAGCTTTATTAAACCCAACTAAGACCTCTCGTCCGTTTTGTATCAAGTTAGCTGAAACCGAGGCAAATTATGAACTGAAACCTGGGACTTTACAGATGCTCCCAATCTTTTTAGAAAAAGATAATGAGAACCCCTATTTTCATGTTAGGGAACTTGAGGAAGTTTGTAGTAATCTGAAAATTAAAAACCTTAGTGATGATGCGTTAAAACTTAGGTTATTCCCCTCTTCCTTAAAAGATAAAGCAAATTCTTGGCTGTATAGTTTGGCTTCTGAGTCAATTGAAACCTATGACCAACTTACATATGCCTTTATACAGAAGTTTTTCCCAAGGCACAAAACACCGTCTATTAGGACACAAATCTTTACTTTTGCTCAACAAGAGGGAGAATCTTTATATAGGTATTTAGAAAGGTTCAGTGACTTAATATCTCAATGTCCTCATCATGATTTAGAGATGGTTAGGTTAGTTCAGATCCTCTACGAGGGTTTAGATTATTCAACAACAACCATGGTTGAGTCCTTATGCACATGTGGGTTTGAGAATAAAACTGTTGATGAGGCGATGACATTTTTGAATGAAATCGCTGATAAGACCAAACAATGGGAAAATAGTAGGGAACCCCAGAAAACAATTCTTCTAAGTAGAGGAAATGTCAATAGGGTAGAGGGATCTTATGAGTCAGATGCTAAAATAGCAGCCATAGCCAAAAGGTTAGAAGCCTTAGAACTAAGTCAAACCAATGGTAGAGTAGAGCCTTTTTGGGAAAGCTAGCAATTGAAGAGCAAGCCAATGCTCTTTACAACACTAGATTTGAGAACCATCAAAAGTTTGACCCATATTCAGAAACCTATAACCCTGGTTGGAGAAACCATCCAAACCTTTCTTGGTATAAGGGACAAAGTCAAGGTCAGTCTAGTAATTCTCAGGTTATTCCCCCAGGTTTTGGCTATACTAAAAATCCTTCAGGTCCAACACAGTTTCAGATCCCTTCAAATAAGAAAGTCATGAGTTTATAAGAGTCTCTTGCCTTGTTAACTCGGAACACTTTAGAATTTCAGCAATCGGTTGCACAAGGATTAGATGAAAATAAAAAGATGGTAGATCTACCTTTCTACTTCCCAATAGGAGCCCGTAGCTGAGGAAACTGAAACAGTCTCTAAGGATTCCCAAGAAATTCCTGATAGATCTACCTTTGTGCCTAGAGCCCCATATCCACAATTGTTAGCCCCAACAAAGAAGGAGTCGACTTTCAACGAGATAATAAAAACATTTAAGCAGGTGAACATCAACATTCCGTTATTAGAAGCAATTAGGAAAATGCCTGCTTATGCCAAGTTCCTTAAAGATATTTGTACACGAAAGCGTAAGCTTAATGTCCATAAGAAATCCTTTTTAGCTGGTCAAGTAAGTTCAATTCTTCTGAACCAAACACCCCCTAAGTACAAGGACCCTGGATGCCCCACCATATATTGTGCAATTGGTAATCACATGGTCGATAAGGCATTACTTGACTTAGGATATAGTGTTAACTTAATCCCGCATCATATATACACCCAGCTAGGCCTTGGTAAGTTGAAACCGACTAAAATGACACTACAATTAGATGATAGGTCTGTCAAAGTCCCTCATGGTGTCATAGAGGATGTTCTGATTGAGGTTGGTAAGTTTATTTATCCAGTGGATTTCGTTGTTCTAGACACCCAGCCTGTTCAGGACCCAAGTGCTCAAATCCTAGTGATTTTAGGTCGCCCATTTTTATCCACAGCTAACACTGTCATCAACTGTAGGACTGGGCTTATGAACATATCCTTTAGAAATATGACCACTGAACTAAATGTATTTAATGTTACTAGACAAACTTCTGAGAACGATGATTTAGAAGAAGTGAATATGATTAGCACTTGAGTTCAGGATAATTGGCTTGACACTTTACTATTAGATTCTCTAGATGATTTTGAGGAAACCATTCTCTTAGATTAGATATGTGATCAATCTTTAGAAGAAGCTCTTGAGTATTTTAAAGATTCTATAGACCCAGAAATTCAAGCAATAGTTTTAGGTCTTTCTGAGAATAATGATGACCCTAAGCTTGGGGGTAGAGAACTAGAAGAATCTCTTGAGTATTTTAAGGACTCTGAAGATCCGAAATTCAAGCAATAGTTAGAGGTTTGTCTGTGAGTAATGAAAACCATAAGTTTGGGGGTATAGATGGTTCTTGTGATTTTCTCGTATCCCTAATTAGAGTCCCTAATTTGGGACTCGAGCCTTGTGCGTCTGAGATATTACTTGAGTCTTTTCAGACTCCGCAACCCGATCCTCCTGATACTGTCCAGGAGGTAACCCCGATATTAGAGACCCGTTTTTTGGATGAATCTATTTATCAAGACACACATATGAATTTCAATTACGTGCCGCAGATAAACCCAGTTATCTTGACAGAAACCTTAAATGAGGACATGCTCATTCTTTTCATTTTTCTGAAGCAGTGCAGTTGTCTCATATTTGTGTCAGCTCTATTTGGTCTTATGGACCCACAATTGTTTCGACTATTGATATATGACTTTGGAAGGTGACAATCCTTTTTGTGGTATTTGATGTCTAGCTAAAGACCTTAAATTTAGCATTTCCTGGGAGGCACCCACGCTCATGATTACGGTAATATCCTTCCTTATTTCTTTTTTCATCCATCAAGTGGTAACAATTTCTTCTTGTTCATGCTTTTAATTTCATCTTTAGAACATTGAGGATAATGTTAGATTTAAGTTTGGGGGTGGGGAAGAAACATTTTGTTAGCTTTTAGCTGCAATAAATAAACTCCAGAGCCTATAAATTTATGCTTATTAAGGTTGGCACTAACCAATCTAAGTGGATGGGAACATCTTGGTTGTAGGAGTTGAGGAACCAATCTGATTAGATGGAAACATCTAAATAGTCTATT